>NC_071402.1:113298090-113916565 GCF_017976375.1 Cuculus canorus
TTCCCTAGAAAAAAAGCATATTATAGTTACATTTGCTCATGCTGTTTATTGCCAAACATGTTGTGCAATTCTTACAAAGTCAGCATGAAGGCTTTATGTAAAACACTTAACCGAAAATGGTTGTAACTGTACCTTTCCATAAACAAGCACAGACATAACAGACATCATGCTGTGTGAACAGCAAGAGACTTTATTTGTCTTCTTTATGTTTAATATTACCATGTGAGTAATTTATGTAGAGGTGATCCCAATTTATAGTAAGTAGGAGTATTCACCCTAAATCCAAGAGACTCACACAGCAAGGTTTGGAGGATGTAGTTTAGAGGCATGCTTCATCTAAAAAGTATTGTTTAGACGTTGTCCTAAGTATTTTTTCCTGGTTACTGCCCTGTTCAGATTCCTAGTTAAAGTATTTGAATGTGTTTCTACCAAAGCCTTTTCCAGACTGAGATGAAGATTTGTAAGTTCTCCTGCATCATCAATGGACATATTAGGTCAAGCTAGACAAACAGGTTTAAAGTATGTGCACGTCATGTCAAAGCAAAGGCATCTTAAGTATTTATATTTTTTAAATTGCAAAGGCAAATTTCTATATGATGATGTGCCAATTACCCATGATGTGCATGCTCCATGCATCTTGCTCAGTATCTTCGAGTAAGTACAATTGATCAGCTGCAAAAAGTGTTTACTCTCTTTTCTTAAGTTCATTAGTACATCATTACCAGGCAGCCTTTAACCCTCTCAAGAGAAAAGCCCATGGATTCTGTATGAGAAGCTGACAGCAGTCACCTGTATTTATTCACAGCTTTATTGCATTGACAACTCACTTTTACCAGAACTGAGACGGATGTTTCTCAATATAACTGTGACAGAACTTTGCCTCTGTCTTAGTCTTCAAAATGATTGAGACAAAGATGCAAATGAAAAATGACCTATGTTACATTAAAACAAGACAGCCAATTATAGTTTGTACTGTGCTCCAATAAATCCACGTTACAGTCAGGGAGGACCTAGATTAATGAATCACAGTAGCTCCACCTCATACACGTTTAAGAAACCCTCAATGTTTCTTTGTTGTATGTGATGGACTGCTACTGGAAAAGCATAGTAGTAGGCCAGGGAAAGCCCTGCAGGCTGGGACTTTCCAGAAACAAATAGGGTACATGGGGGACAAACTATTTTCTCATTCCATTGATAGCCACACTAAGAACAGTATTCAAAGGAGTTTTAAATTTTGCAGCTGAAGAGAAATGGAAAGCAGATGAAATGCAACAGGACAGAGTGAAACACCTCTTGATCAAACAGAGTTTGAAACCCAGGGAAAATAAGAACTGAAAAGATTCATTGTGTTGCCTGTCCTCTGCCTCTGTTCAAGCTAATTGCAAACTCCTGCGGATTTCAACAGAATCAGGTTTTCTGATGGCACCAGTAGAGAAACCCATAAAACATAATAGCCTGGAGTATAGATACAAATGATTAAAACTTCAGATTAGTATCTGTTCTCAAAGAGTTTAAGTTGCATTTGAGGTTTGGCAGACACTGTAAGTGCTAGGAACCCTTCACATCCTTTGCAGGCCATATCATAACACTGCAAGTGCCTCTTTTGTCATTACATAAGATAGATTAGCCTTTGTACTGCTCATTCTTAGAAAACAATATTACTTCACAGGAAACTTTTAAGCAGTACACACAAATATATGATATGGCTATAGCACAACATTCTCTCTGAGACAGTGCATAATTTCTGACGTGAACGTTTCTCAGCAAAGAATATGAATATGAGCAATAGGACAGCAACCTTACATGAAAATAATCATGAGATGGTATATAAGATGAAGGTTCTGGGCACAACATTTCCAACTTCTGACTCCTGGGGCTACAAGCAGAGCTGAATTTTTCTTTACTGAACACAATAAGTTTTTCCTTGTGATATGTGCTATTTCTACTGCTACAGACAAATAACTATACTGTGGTACAGTTGCTGAAGGCAGTACTTCAGTCCATGAGGACCTCAGCAAGGGTTCTCATGAAGTGATGCATGAAGCATGAAGTTTGTACAGTCTCTCCCACCGTGCACCGCACCTCCCTAAAATTTTAAATTTTCTTTAAAGCTGCCCCAGTCTGACTCTCATGCAATTTCATATAAGGTCAATAACAATTTTCTGGTTAATAATATTATTTGACATTCCTTCAAAGTCTATGTACACATATGCTGTATGGCTTCTTTCTTGTTTCTAAAAGAAACCAATTTCAATCCCTTCTAAAACTGATTTATCAAAGCCTAGCCCATATGTACATTTATCTGGATAGCCATGCATTTCACCTCTGTTAGCTGAAAAAGTGTGTTTTCATAAGGGTGAACCTGCTGGTGACATGGCCTCATTTATTCTATCAGCCAGCTTCATACTGCTCACCTTTACCATTTTACTTCACTCTGGTTCCTTAAAGGGACTTTAAAACAAACGTAAATCGACCTTATTTCTACCCTGAAGTGTCTTCCTTTGCAATAAATGAGAATTGGGCCAATTCTGTTATCTTTTCTCTCCATACACACACACATAAAGCCTGAGTTTTCTCCTACAAACTTCCTAAAGTATTTGAATTTTTTGAACAATAAGTGACATTACATAGAATTTGAAAGCTAAATACTTCCCAGAAAACAGGATCCTAGTAAAACCTGCTGCAAAATAAAATCTAGGAATAAGATAAAGATAACTTGATTTTCTTCAGGTCTGTGCATCATTTGGTTATTCTTACTTTCTTTTCATTGTAATGACTTCAAAGTTCTTTAGGCAAACCTGTTAAAAAATAAAGCTGAACATTGAATAGCAGATTTCATGTCAGTTTTGGATACTAAAATATAAAGGCAGGGATTACAATAAGGTGTAGATATTCATTGTTCCAAAGTGGACATTCACGGGTTATTTGTGGGTTATCATCTGCTCAGATACCACCCGTGAAACACCTGGTGCCGCATGGATCTTCTCTCTGTCTATCATTTGGAAGACGTATTATCTTGCACTGAACAGCAGAGAGGGGGGGAAATAAAGATATTTCTGACACTAAATGACAATAAATAAACACATTTGTCATGACAAAATAACTGATATTGATCTTTCCAGAATTAAGTTTTCTTTATAAGTGTTTGCCATAGCTAATCCACCACAAGACAAAGTCTTTTAATTCCATTTAACCCTTGCTGGGTCATAAAACAGTGGAACCTTTAGAACCACAGTGCATCCATCATGTTTAGGCCAAGTCCTTTTCATTTTGATTCAGTCCTAAAGTATAGGGAAATACACTGCAAGGAGTAAACATAAAGAATACTTTAACTTATCAAGATACCAGATTTTCAGTATGTATTAAACTATTTAAAATCCCATACTGAACAGAAAAGTATGACTAACAAAGAGGCAGCACTGGTCTAACTACTCTTCTCACACAGTCTTAAGCAATTGGCAACGATAAGTAGATTTTTTCCTCTGGTTAATGTGATGCTCTGATTGTCCTCTGGGCCATAAGAATTTCTTTCTAATATTTCAAAAATTGCAGCTTTAACATTTAGTAATATAGTTCTTCAGCACTTTAAAAAACTCAGTTGGAAGATATATCATTCCCACACAAAAGAGTGACATAACTTTGAGGTCACTTGAACTTTAAAGAAAAGAAAAAACTGGGGAGTTGCACAACAGATGTGGTCCAGAACAGCAGCAGTATGTAGGTCAGGTAACACAGGGCAGTCCTAGAAAATTGGCTGACACTTCATAGTCAGTCTAGTGCATCTCCTTTGTCAGCCTACTAATGATGCAGAAAATAAACTAGATGCTTAGAACCCCACTTGACACTTTCGTAGTCTTGCAAAGGATAGGGAAGAAGTGGTGTTTAGTTTGAACTATAGTTTGTTGTACACTAAAGTTAAGAAAAAAAAGAAAAAACTAAAAGGAATTTATTTTGACTGCATGCTGGTAATTTTACATTTGCTCTGATTTAATCCCACAGTGCATAGAATATTGGCAACAAGACATGACTCATTTAGTGTGCTTACACGAGAAATGACTATATTTTTAACATTTTTAGTGTATTCCCAAGGACAATTATTTTATTTCCACTCTCCTCTTTTCAATTCCTCTTTCTGTAGATTTTAGGAAAGGACAGTCTATGAAAAGATATGACTCAGCCTGTCTCTTTTATCTTTTATCCAATTAACTCCTGTAAGAATGATAATTTTCCATAGAAATGTCACACTGGAACAACCTTTAAGTATGATCTAGTATTAGCACCTGCACTTAGGTAGAATTTAAGTAAATATGCTGACTGTTCAATTCTAATGGATAAAGACACAATCTTGAGAACAGCGAAGGTCACTGCAACTTATATTGACCTAAACAGACCAGAAACCTTGAGTCTGTAAATAGTAGTGTCTTCACGCTTCCCACTTAGCATTAAAAGACAATCTAAGCAGCTCGTTCTTTAAGTGCTTCACTGGCATAAATAAAGCAATTACTTTTGACACAATCTCAGCAAACTGGATTAAAATAGACCCTCTCACATGCAACACTGCACAGGACTATGTCAAGTTATGAGCAGCACGTCATCAGTTTACTTTCTCTCAGAATTAAGCATTCTCAGAGTGCAACTGATCTCTCAGCCCCCACTAAGAATATATGATGTTTCTGCATGTCAAGTTCTTCCGGACTCCTGCACATATTATAGCTGAACATCCACAGAAATCCCTGTAGCCTCAAATTAGTGCCTTATCTATGACCTTAACTCCACTGTGGGTTGTTCTGTTTATTTCCTCTGCACCTTGTCTCAAAAATCCATTCTTTATGTATTTCCCTGTCATAAGCTCATAAGATGTCCATGATAGCCACCTTTTTCATTGTTTAACCAAAACCAGTTTCTACTAACTTCACTGTATCTACCTAACCCTTATTAAGTTCTGTAGCACTCACACGCAAAAGAAACCCAAATGCAGACATTTACTTAATTCTCCATAAGAATTACTTACAGCTTTTTTTCCCCCAAATTTAAAATATAGAAATTTGTCATTCCTCACATCTCAAGTCTTTCCTTCCTGCCTGAGATTGGACTCCCCTTTTGAATTCAAGTCCGAGCTATCTTTCCCCAAAGCCATCAGGAGACAGAGGCAACATTTTTCTCATCGATAGCAAAAGCACTACTAAGAGAAATCGGTTGAGGGCTGATGATATCACACAGAATGGCAGCTATGCTTCCACACAACATTTTTGTTTCTTTCTTCTTAAAGACTCCCTTGAGCTCTCAAATGACATAACGATTTCTCAACATTTATTCACATAGTGTTCTCTCCCTGGTAAGACCTTGCACCTGTGGAAGCATTTCAAAATATAAGGCAGCTGCTCTGAAGAACTGCATATTGACTTAGTTATACTTTTTGTTTTATAGTGCTTTACAGGTCTTTCATCCTCTTGATGCAATAGGAACGCAAATGCTAACGTACCAAACAGCGTTACACAGAAAAATCAAAATGTACAATTGCTGTCACAGAGCTTTAATTTAGTTTTAAGGTGGGTTATGCTTTTTATTTATAAGATAACCTGAACCATTTCCAACACCAACAATGATAAATAATTTTTTTCAATTTTAACATCTATAGTATGTCACCATGACAAAGTGCTGCTATTAACCTCATGCCATCACAATCACCAAAGAAAAGCATTTATTCCTGCAAGGCTATGGGTATGCAGGCTAATGGTTACAAAGAGGCCTTCTTACCTTTAAGGTCACCATTGAAAGAAAGGACAAGACTAAGGCCAGGTCTTTATTGCAAAAGAACGTGCTCTAATCACAGGATGATAAATGAACACAAAGTAAACACAGAGAAGCCAAAGCACCTAAGTTTATCCACTAAGTAAATCTTTTGCTATCTCCTTATACAGAAAGGATATACAGCTGTCCTTTCAACTCGGCTTTTTTTTTTGAGGTAGCTCGTGTAATGACTAAGGGTAAAAAAGCAAACTACTTTCTTTACTAATCAGAACAAGGCCCAGAAATTACACCTCACATCAAAGAAACAAAATGAATAACAGCAAAACACAATTGAAACACAGATGACCTTTTTCTTCTTTCATACACAGATTTGCAGAAAAGGACTTGGGTGTCCTGATGGACACCAGGTTGAACACAAGACAGCAATGCTCCTTTGTTCCAAAGGTGGCATATAGTATCCTGGGCTGCATTAGGCAAAGAATTGCCAGCAGGTCAAGGGAGGTGATCCTTCCTCTCTACTCAGCACTGGTGAGGTCACACCTGGAGTACTGGGTCCAGTTATGGGTTCCTCAATACAAGAGAAAGATGGACCTACAGAGGGAGTTCAGCAAAGGGCCACCATTACCAAGGGTGATTAAGGGAGACTGGAGCATCTTTCGTACAAAGAAAGGCTGTTCAGCCTGAAGAAGATAAAACTCAGGGGAATCTTATCAGCATGTATAAATACCCAAAGGGAGGGTGCAAAGGAGAGAGAGGCAGGCTCTTTTCAGTGAGACAGTGTGACAGGACAAGAGGCAAGAGGCACAAGGCGAAGCACAGGATGTTCCCTCAGAACAACAGGAACCACATTTTCACTGTGAGAGTGACCAAGCACTGGCACAGGTCGCCTAGATAGATGGTGGAACCTCCCTTACTAGAGACATTCATAAGCCAGTCTGGACATGGACCTTAGCGACTGGCTCTCAGTGGCCCTACTCATGGAGTGGGGTTGGACCAAATAACCTCTGGACATCCCTTTCATCATCAACCATTCAGTGATATGTTGTCTGAAATTTCTGCTAAGCACTTCCTTAAACAAGTGTGATGCCAGATCAAAATTTAGGTCATTAATAGAGACGATGAAGAGCACGCCACTTCTCAGTATCACATCCTTCAGTCTTGATTTCAGTGTCATCAGCTGTTTAACCGTAGTAAGAAATGGATTAACTGCTGACAATTCATTTTAACACGTTTACAATGACAATTGTAAACTTTTTTATGACATTATGGACAGACCATGAAAAACAGATGTTTTATGTTGACTGTCAAGGCATCATGAAGCAGCTACAGCAAAGGAAATAAAAGCAGTTTAACCCAATTTCTGTAACCGTAACACTGAAAAGATGGTTATTCTACACAGAAGATAGCATGACCCTACCACTATTACAAGTAGCAGATAAAGTCTTACACAGAGAAAGACAGACTGACCCATACCTAAAGAGCTGGCAGAACCATCACCTGGTTCTATATTTGGATCTAGAAACTTAGGTCTACTGCTGGTTTCACTGAAGACGCTGTGATTGTTATTCCACAGGCCTACATTTTGCCTTTAAGAGTTTCATCTGGTTTTATACAGGCTCCTCCTTTGGGAAAGAAAGTTGCTTTTAATAACATAAGCAATTGTCTTACACTTTGCTTTTGAAACTGGCAATGGCTATGACAAGTAAGTGATAGGAATATGGTACAGCACTAGAATAAATTGAGTCCTTAAAAGAGATGATTATCAGTCTTACCCTGGTTTTCCTAACAAGTGTTGACCTCATCCGTGCAAAAACAGTTCAGAGATGCATCTACACTTAGCCAAATGTGCATTATCCTCTAAACTTTCCCTTTTTTAAGACAGGATCAGAAGGGATTGTAACTTCTTCAGCATATGGAAGGCATAGGCAAGTACAGGATGCTACTTCTACTTTCCATTTTTTATTACTCAGGACTACTAAGACATAAAAATAAGAGAAATATTTAAGCCACCACATAATTCTCCATCAAGCTAAAAAAAATATAAATTCCCCTGACACACTCACCTTTTGGAATAGAAATGCTTGAGACATGCACTAGTGCTGCTGACAGTGTTGTTAGGATAGCATCTCTTGTCCATGTTAGAAGTTCTGTTCAACAGTAGCCTTCCTCCTACATTGCAACTCTTTCCTTCCTCCTCTGACAACTACGCCACACTTGGCACACCACAGGCTTGAGGAGTTCGGTTGAGTGACAACAAAACAGCCTCAACTGTCCCTCCACTTTACCAAGAAAGGAGGATAGCTTTGTTTGCAGAGCATTTACTGAGCCTGGGAAAGTATGACTAGTCCACACACATGTATCTCCACAACTGCACACAAAACACAGAAGGAGAAAGAAAGGTTTTGAAAAAAATTCATTTCATTCTGTAATTGAATGAAATAAAATAAGTGGATTTCTCTGCTTCCATAGAACTGAATCGCTTTTTCTTGCTATCTTTATTTTGCAAAGATAGCAAGTCACATGACTTTAAATTTTGTGCTTGAAATAGACAGAACAACTTCAATTAACATCCAATAAGGTTGATGTTCAGCCAACATAGATTAATATTTTTGTTTTGTAAAAACACAGATACTCTTGGGATTTTCTTGTGAGCTCAATCAATAATATTGGATTAAAACAGCTACAATCAAAGTTTCAAAATCTTCCTTGTTCATCTTCCCAAGCACTGTTAGCACTGGTGAGAATGATTCCTCCCTCTCTTGGGGTTTGTACTATATCGTATACAGAGATGCATGTTTGTTCATTTTAATTTATGGGGAAGTCTACACCCCTTGTCATGACATTTACTTGGTTTAGGGATGGTAAGTGACTCTGCCTTAGACTCTTTAGGACTGGTTACTTGCTTTTCCACAGTGTGGCCAGACTGATAGTGATACAGTCTTGTAAGGCATTTCTTCTCACTAAATCACTGTGTGGGAAAAGTGTTAGAATCAACAGCCTGCAATATGTTATTGTGTTGGCTTCCTTCCTTCGCATACACTCATATTTTGAATACAGATAGGTTTAATTATGCTTCGGGTGGACTTGATGCACACATTTACATGAATTACTACTGATTATGTAAGACCAATACAGACTATACCCTTGAGGGGATATTTGGTGGGAAAAGCTCGAGTTGGTTCGTGTAGACATCCATAAAATAAGGGGCAAGAACAGGACTTCAACAGTTAGCTTAAGACTGACTAAAACCATGATGTTTTGAGGAAATGCTTGCTCTCTACACAGACTTACACACAAGTGATTTTCAGAACTATGAGCGAGTGCCTGCTACCATTTTCTTCCATGGAAGTCACTGAATACTCAACTTTGAAAAAATTTGTCCAACTACATGTTCATATTTTGGACAAGCTTAATTATTGTAATAGAAATTCAGTTGGGCTAAATGTTTTTTATAAGCCTTTAATTTAGAGAGGTTTTTATTTCAGTATCATCATCATAACTAATAATAATGTGCAGAAATTTGTTTAGAGATAGTAAAAACTATCTTCAATTATATAAAATAATTCTTTTTCTACTTATAGTGCTTGAACTACCAAATGTCTCCAAACTTCCTCCAACAATTTAAAAAAAATCTTTCTTATTTTAAGGAGACCCTGTGGAATAAAAAGACTCCGTTTCTCCTCTCAGTCTTTTTCTGATATGACATTTTGCTCTCACCTGAACTACATTCAAGAAAGTGATTTTTCAACATTCTGGAAGAGAATGCTATATTTAAGATGAACAGAAGAACAGAGTTCAAACTGAAGTTTCCTGCAGGATAAATATATTTTTAGGATGGTTTGAGGGCTAACTTTGTTATTTAAGCCTAGAGAGCTTTAGCAGAAGTTGTGATTGGTACAACTCATCTTCTAAAGCATCACTCAGTTTAGATGTAGGCAGACATTTGATCAGCAAATGATTACAGCAAATTAAGCCACAGAGAAGAGAAGGCTCTGGGGATACCTTATTGCAGCCTTCCAGTATTTAATGGGAGCCTACAGAAAAGACGGAGAGGGGCTCTTTTTCAGAGAGTGCAATGATAGAATGAGGGGTAACAATTTTAAGCTAAAAGAGGAGAGAATTAGATCAGATAAAGAAAAACTAGATCAGACAAATTAGAAAAGAAAATTAGATCAGATAAAAGAAAAACATTTTTTCTCTGAGAGCGGTAAGGCGCTGGGGCAGGTTGCTCAGAGAAGTTGTGGATTCCTGCTGGTGTCCAAGGCCAGTCTGGATCAAGATTTGAGTAACCTGATCTAGTGGATCATATATGCCCATGGAGGTGGGGTATGATAGAGGACAGGGATGACAAGAAGACCTTTAAGGTCCCTTCCAACTCAAATAATTCTATGAGTCTATGATAAGCTTTGCAGCTTAACTCAAATCAACTCTCCAAACAATTCAAAGTAAGCTGGTGAAGTGTGCACTGAATCAAACAAGGAAGACTGGGAAACTCTCTTATGCTGATAGGCCAAAGAGGTGATAAATTGCAGTAAAGGGTCATTTACAAACAAATTTCGGTAAGGATAAAGGGCTGTTACATCTCTAGCCACCAGAAGCACCTGCTGAGTGAATGCATGTGTATGTTTTTGTAAGGTGGTAAGTTGTTTCTCTGTTCAAAATACACCATCATAGTACTGAGATCATATTTGCAATGCGTGCTTTTCCATTGCTTCTAGCAAAGCCTTTAACATTAAAGAAGTTCAGGGATAGACAATTCTGATTATACGACGGTGCAAACGGGAACCTCTGTAAAAGGGAGTGGGGATGGCAATGATAAATTCCAGGGGAAAATTGGTCCTTGACATTTTAAGCGAGTTACTGGCCTTGATCAATAAAAAGCAAAGCCAATGGCAACTCACTGCATTACGGTGTGACAGTCTGCCAGACTCTCAAACTGTGCTTTCCTCAAACACCTACACATAGTTACAGATTTGCTCAGCTCCCCGGGTAATCAAAACAAAGACTCTTTCATAACAAAATTCTATCCAGAGGAACTTCTGCTATACCTATCAGCACAGAAAAAGGTAGAAAAGATCTATCTGATATATCATAGTGGTCAGCTAATGAGACTGTCCTGTTATATCCGCTTTTGGAAGGAGTATTCCCACAACAAGCAATGCGTTAAAAAGCATGAGGAGAATTAAACCTAGCTGAAAGATGGACTGGTGGGCTATGCAGTTTTTCAAGGAGAAAACAGTTCTTAATTCTGTTCATCATCTGTGTCCTGTACCAAACTTCGCCTTTGAAGCCAACAGATGCAGATATGAATTCCCAGCTCTTTGATGCATTTGAAATGAAATAGTCAGAAAGTCAGTGAATACATTCTTATTTTTAGAGCATTTCTTCAGAAAGTTAGAGGAATATCTCAGTGTCCTTTTTGGTTACTGAATGCTCCAACAGTATCTGCTAATAGGATACTTTAGTTAAACTGGGACAAGAACAGGCCCTGCCAGACAGCCCATCCTTCTGTTCAAAACTTTAATTAAAGGGAAAAGACACCTCTGCTGCATTTTGTAGTTTAAGTTGTAGAAGCCAGTTACAGTGCTAGTTATGAGACAAGTACTTTCTCTTTTGAGAGCACCAACAATGTTGTCTTCATGCTAGTTTAAAAAATTGCCTATTGCAGCCTAATAAGAGTAAATCACATTTCAGCCTGAAAAGTCTATAGTACTTTCAGATATAAGGTACTTTGCACTGCCGTTGAGTCCAGAAAGATACAAAGTGAAATGCAAGCTTGTTTGATTTCATTAGATCTATTTCATTTAATGTGTCCTTTTATTGCTGCAGAATAAAGCCACAAGTAAAAGTCTGTGATCCTTTAGAACGCCACTGTGACATCTGAGACAATTACCAAGAATTGTCAGTCAAGTTTCTTTCTTGTAGCCTGACTTTTCAGACAATATGCTAACCATTGGAACAATTATGAGTCTGATCATAATGTACATAAATAAAGTACTAAATCACTAAACTTGTTGCTCAAGTAGACATTCTGATTCATAATGTGAGAAACAAAAATACAACAAATATGTTTATTCCTCTGTATGCAATTATACCATTTCTGTCATTTTTAAGTCCTCCCACTCATAAGCTATTTACAAGCATTGCAGGCTCTTTTCCGTCAGTCATTAGTCAGAAATGTTGTCTGTTTGTAGAAAAATAAAAGAGGGAAGGAGAACCATGAAGTCTTGGATGAGAGTCTAGAGCAGAGATGAGGGAAAGAAAGTGAGAAAGTGAGGGAAAGAAAGTGCCGCCTTAGCAAGCCAGTGTCTTCCTAAAAAAATGAGAATTTCCTCCTCTACCTTTTGAAATCATGTCATTATTTCATCATGCTAGATGATATGAAAGAGGCAGTCCCATTCTCAAGCCAAGATCTCACTGGAGAGCCTCATGAGATCAAGCATCAATATTAAAGGTGCATTTAAAGATTGTTAAGTTTTCTTTTTAGGCAGATTATTCTTGTTAACACAGTTAAGTTTAAGTCCAACTTGGAGAGAGCCATATGAGATACATTCGTTTTAGTGTTGCTAGGTGACATGACGAAATATTCAGGAAGCGAAACAGCTCATCTAACTGGCATCCATCTATTTATGCTTGCAAAATACATAAATGCTTTTTTGAGATGGATGAGGCAGAACAAGATTGCCAAAAGTTGGCAGAGATAGGCAGAACAGTACAGAAAATCTTACCTATCTGTGTGTTGTTCTGCTGCCAGTAATCTGAACATATCTTTCCTGAGATTGCATTCTGATTCACTTCCATTCAAGAAGGCTATTAGCCTTCATATGGAGATTAAAAGCCCTGCTGAAAGGCTGTTCGAGTTGAAGGTCAGAACAGCATATTGCTGGAAGGTTAAAATTGAGAGCCCTACATCAAGCCAAACCAGACCCAGTGTTGTTAGAAAAGTCCACACTAAAGTTAAATAATGGAGTTATAACCAATTCAGAACACAACTTATGTGACAGAATGAATACATTTCTACTGAGTGGCTGTGGAATATCAGAGCCCTTCCTTCTTGAGTTGTCAGCTAGAAACTACTAAAATCAACTCCAAAGCACTCAGGTTATGTAGCTTCTGACTTACAAGGAGGAGGTAGATATAAAAAAGTGGAAATAAAATACATCATAACCAATGGCATTGTCATCTTGTATCTTCTAGAAAGAACACATAAAGGCAAATCCAGAAAATCTTCCAGTATCAACATCTTTTTAGAACATGCTGACAGTGAATGAAGGAAAAAGTTGGACTTCAGGACCCAGAGGAAAGCCATATTGTATATAGAACTGTGGGGGGAAAAAAGATCAGACCTAGCTTCCCAAAGAAATCAATGGAAAAATTGTTATTATTTTTGATGGCACCATGATGACTGTCTGCAAACATCACCTGAAAACAGTCCTGAGATTTGAGCCATAGCTCATTCTCACCTCTTCTCCTCACAGGCTTCCTAAAGGCATGCAGTAATCCTGGGCAAGGAGAGGAAAGTTCATTGCGTAGGTCTCTGACTCAGCATCTTTTGTATATGTGCAAGCTAATCCTCCAGGCAAGTTTCCTGATGTCCTCATGTATACATGTATGATGCATCTGTATTGTTTTGTCTTAAATAGTTCATCACATGCCCTATAGAAGATAATACAGTTTTTTTCTACTCATTATTTAAAATGGTCTTAAGACATGCTACTTCATTTTCCACTAAACTGACATACATTATCTTATTAACTTTGAACAATATAAACAATATATTCTCAGTATTTTCACAGTCAAATAACTCAAATGATTGCCATTAGCTAAGGGTATTTTTAATTTATTTTACGGTACTTTTAATTTATTTTACTCTATTTTTAATTTATTTTACAGTAATTTAATTTATTTTATTTTAATTTATTTTACGGTATTTTTAATTTATTTTACAGACGGAACCTTGAATATAACACATAATTTTCAAGATGAGTTATGATCTTCTGTGTCAAGGATTGGTTCATTAAAGAGAAGTAAACTTATTGATTGCTCTTCCTATAGCAATTTGCTAGATTTCTTTCCAAAAAAAATTGACTGAATCCTATCAAAGCTCTTGCTATTCTTTACAGAACTTTGTTGGCAGCATTATCTGTGAAAAAGGTACCTAGTATTGATAGAAACATTGAGGAGGAAATGGTGTAGCAGGTCAGTGAAACCGTGAGATAGGGCCACAAAAAGGATCCCCCTAGTTCTAAGAATAGATACAAAGATAGATTCAAAGCATCTTGACTGAAAAAAACCTCATTTTTTTTGTGCTTACATATGCCATAGAGTCATTACATGTCACTCAGAGAGATAAAAGTGAGATAATACGTATCTGTTATTTTTTGGATACGTAATTGATAAAGCTTACTGCAATGTCTTACAATGACTGTGAAGCCAGGCTCAAGCCAGGACTGGCTGAATAAGGAATTTGGTGGATACTTAAAATCAAGAAACATTAGGCATGGAGAGGCGAAAAATCATCTAATTCTCTACCAGATCTTGTGGTCGTTCATATATTGTGAAAAGGAACAAGGAAGCAAAATCCCACATGAACAAGCACATCCCATAAAAACCAAGAGTGGGTCTTGTCATTGCAGGTTAAAAAGCATATGGATACTGATGCTCCTCTGTTTCTCAGAAACGGCTACAGAAATGTATGTGAGGCATCTCAGGCAACAGAAACAGGAGAGGTACCTTCTAAGATAAGAATTCTATCTCCATTAAACAGCTGGAGTGCTCAGTGGTTTAATTGGACAGAGAGTATCCAATAGGCTTTATTTCTGAAAGACTGGATTCACACCCAGTGACCTGCATTCAGTCATGGCATTACAACTGTTTAAGCTGAATGAGGCAGAGATTTTCCTAGAGCTAAACGAATTCATGGATAACTAAGACTCACACTCCTTGTTTCCATGAATACATATCTGTGTCTGCTCATTTCCACATGAAATTTGTGGACCAGTTCTGATCAAAACTGATCAGAACTGCATAGTGCAAACCTTCGTGTTCATCATCTCACGAGCAGTGGCAGTCAAAGAAAAGAATCATTGAAGTCCTCATTGTGAGAAAGAAGGTAGCATAGATTGCCTTTTCATTTGACATCTCCCTCACAGCATGTCCACAAGAAACCAGGTTTCCTCAATTCCTTTCCTCACAAAACTGCTTGTCTAATTTGCAGGTTAGATATAGCCCACTAAATTTATCCATTAAGTAGTCAATATTGCTGCAATTTATTTTCCAGTATGAGGGCCATTTTGTTGACATTTTCCACATAAATTACAGAAAAAAAATACGTGATAACTGCCAACAGAGACTCAGAGAGAATGCTCTCACCTCCCAGCTCTCCAGCATCAAATAAGTGCACTTTCCAGACATACAAGAAGGGCTCAGTGGAGAGTAATGCAAACTCATGTTAACTCACACAGCAGTAAACTGATTCACATAAACAGATGGAGTCCTTTATAAATTGATGTGATTGTTCACGATGCCCTTGCTACCCATACATTAGCTATCGAGCAGTGCTATTAAGTATGTCAGTATTCGTCAATAAGAAGAAGAAGCTCTATGTGCTCTGGAGGAAAGGACAGGCATCTTGGGTGGACTACAGGGACGAAGTGAGATCGTGCAGGGAAAAAATCAGGAGGGCCAAGGCCCAACTAGAATTAAAACTCGCTAAGTCTGTGAAAGACAACAAAAAGTCTTTCTACAAGTACATTAACAGGAAAAGGAGGACGAGGGAGAATATCCAGTCTCTAGTGGATGCAGAAGGAATAACAGTGACAGGGGATAAGGACAAGGCTGAGGTACTTAATGCCTTCTTCGCCTCAGTCTTTAATAGCAAAGGAAGTTGTTCCTTCTGTTTACAAATCCAAGAGTTAGAGGGGCAGATTGAGGCTCCCGTGATCCAAGAGGAGGCGGTTAGAGACTTGCTTGCCCAGCTAGACGCCCACAAGTCTATGGGGCCGGATGGGATCCACCCAAGAGTATTGAAGGAACTGGCGGATGTCCTTTCCAAACCCCTATCCATCATCTTCCAGAGGTCCTGGCTGACTGGGGAAGTTCCACTAGACTGGAGGCTGGCTGATGTTGTGCCCATATACAAGAAGGGTTGCAGAGAGGATCCGGGGAACTACAGGCCTGTCAGTCTCACCTCAGTGCCAGGGAAAGTCATGGAACAGGTAATCTTGAGTGCTATCATGAAGCACACGCAAGAGAACCGGGTGATCAGGCCCAGTCAACATGGGTTTACAAAAGGCAGATCTTGCCAAACTAACCTGATCACCTTCTATGACAAAATCACTCAACTACTGGATGGGGGAAAGGCTGTGGATGTAGTCTTCTTGGACTTCAGTAAAGCCTTTGACACAGTTTCTCACAGCATTCTGCTGCAGAAACTGTCAGCCTCTGGACTGGACAGGCGCACACTCTCCTGGGTTGAAAACTGGTTGGATGGCCGGGCCCAGAGAGTGGTGGTCAATGGAGTTAACTCCAGCTGGAGGCCAGTCACAAGTGGAGTTCCTCAGGGCTCAGTACTGGGTCCAGCTCTGTTCAATGTCTTTATCAATGACCTGGATGAAGGCATCGAGTGCACCCTTAGCAAGTTTGCAGATGACACTAAGCTGGGAGGAAGTGTCGACCTGCTGGAGGGTAGGGAGGCTCTGCAAAGGGATCTGAACAGGCTGGACTGCTGGGCCGAGACCAATGGGATGAGGTTTAACAAGGCCAAATGCCGGGTCCTGCACTTGGGGCACAACAACCCTATGCAGCGCTACAGACTGGGGGAAGAATGGCTGGAGAGCTGCACGGAAGAGAAGGACCTGGGGGTGCTGGTTGACAGCCGACTGAACATGAGCCAGCAGTGTGCCCAGGTGGCCAAGAAGGCCAATGGAATCTTGGCTTGTATCAGAAATGGGGTCACCAGCAGGTCCAGGGAGGTTATTCTCCCTCTGTACTCAGCACTGGTGAGACCGCATCTCGAGTACTGTGTTCAGTTCTGGGCCCCTCACCACAAGAAGGATGTTGAGGCTCTGGAGCGTGTCCAGAGAAGAGCAACAAAGCTGGTGAAGGGGCTGGAGAAGAAGTCTTATGAGGAGCGGCTGAGAGAGCTGGGGTTGTTTAGCCTGGAGAAGAGGAGGCTGAGGGGAGACCTTATTACTCTCTACAACTACCTGAAAGGAGGTTGTGGAGAGGAGGGAGCTGGCCTCTTCTCCCGAGTGACAGGGGACAGGACTAGAGGGAATGGCCTGAAGCTCCGTCAGGGGAGGTTCAGGTTGGATATCAGAAAAAAATTCTTCACAGTAAGAGTCATTGGGTACTGGAACAGGCTGCCCAGGGAGGTGGTCGAGTCGCCTTCCCTGGAGGTGTTTAAGGAACGGGTAGATGAAGTACTTAGGGACATGGTTTAGGGAGTGTTAGGAATGGTTGGACTCGATGATCCAATGGGTCCTTTCCAACCTTGTGATTCTGTGATTCTGTGATTCTCACTGGGCTGCTACAAAGATATTAAAGAAAAGTGCTTGGGGCCACAAGGTGATCTGAACTGTACAGGCAATAAAACACTGTTTGCAGTGATTTTACTGGGCCCGACAACTCAGCACTTGTCAAAAAATAATATAAAAATTGAATAATTCTATTCCCAACAAGGGTAAATTTGAAGGAGTAGCAAAGACTTCCTTGCTGAATATCAGTACTTGCTGCAACACATCACAAATGTGCTTCAGAGCTATGCACAGTGGGTCTGTCCTACCAGCAAAACAGCTTTGTTCTTAGTTCACAAGGTTATGTTAAAAATGAATGCTTATTACTGCAGCAGCAAATGGCTTCCTGGCGGCTTTTTCTTATCTTTTAATAAGGAAGATTTAGTCTCTTTTTGTTCAAATTCACACAGAAAAAATGGGAGTATTAAACACTCATATAGTGTTCACTCATGTGCAGCTTTATAAAGACATTCAACAAAATCTCACACTGGGAAGTTGTCTCTTTTAACTAAGAAAAAGCTCTGCAGCATATACTGCATTTTCCTTTAGGTACCATCACTGTCAACCTAGTTTGTGCACAGTCAAAGCTCTAAAAGAAGGTTGGCACTGGTAACCTGGCAGAGCAAAGGTGCCTCCTTCCCCCTGCTATTCTTTTCATTGTAATGAATGACGCGTCACTCTGTCAGGTTTCACATTCCTAGGACCAGGAGGAAGCATTCTATGGCAGACAGCACAAAAATTCCGTAGTTGCATTCTACTGGCAAGATCCATTTTGACCAGCTGTTTCATAGGACAGTTTACGAAAGGTCAGGGCATCAGGGCTTTATTGCTACAGGACCAAAAAGTTATAAAAATATCTCTTAGACATCTTGGTTTGATTTTTAGGGGTTTTTTTTTGTGGTCAAGAAGCCTGCCGGCTGTAGCATTTCCCACTTTGTGGGACCACAGGCCTTGGAAACACCTCTTTACATGACCAAATTAGCTAGACAGCACAGGAAACCATTCAGAATAGCAGGGAAGGACAGACTGATGTCTCCAGAATACCTACAGACAGCTGAGATAAAAAGGAAGAGACAATACAGCAAACAGCCATGCAACTGCAGTGGACCCAGTGTTGGGGTTGATGCTGAATGGTCATTACTGGTGCCATTTGCTATTTCGAAAACTACCGTATTCTAATGATAAAGCCTTTCTCCTGACCATTACAGAGCAATTGTGAAAGTACAAAGCATCTGCCGTAGCATAAAATTAGCTACAGTCTAAGGCTTTTGTTTTTAACTTTTTTCCTATGTGGTGGACTTCATTATGAAAAGACTCAGACAAAAAACTGGGCAGAGCTCTTACAATGGTTGGGGCAAAGAGGGTTAATGTGATCATTAAGGGCCACCCTGGCGTCCAATTAACTGTTTTATCTTCGTATACGATATCAGTTATGCGATTAACACTGAAGTATTGTGTTATTTTCAGGGGCTTTTTATGATGTAGAAGATAATAAAATCATAGAATAATCTCAGAAATTAATTCTTAAATTAAGATAAATACTTTGCAATGAAAGACCTAGAGTATACATTTTGTCTACTATATTGCGGTTTGCTCTGACAGAAACTAATGACTACAAAATGAGGCTTAAGGCCTAAATTTTTATCTGTGAAGAGTATTAACAGCTGGAGTAATCTAAAAGACTCAGACTCTGTATCTCAGAAGTCATTTGGATAAAAACTAGATGTTATTTGGGGGATACACTATTGTCAAGCTCTTCATCTCAGTTCAATTGGTGATGATTTATGGACTAATATACTCAAGAGTTTAGAATAAATAACCTAGTGGCCCCATCTTACACTGAATTCTTCACATGCTTCTTTATAGAAAAAAGAGTGGCTTCAAATATTACAATACCAATGGATAAGATTGTCATAGCCCCTAGTTGCTTGTACTAGGATATATAGTCCCATGTCTAACTCCACATGGCTGGAAGAAGTCTTGATCTGGCAAAGGAATAAACTGCCTATCTCTTGTTAGCAAGAGAACAGAAATCGAGAAAAACATTCCAGCTGTCTTCTTCTCTTGTGCAAGACTGGACAAGGACAGTTACCAGAAGCTGTAAGCTTCTCCTCATTAATAGAAGAGGACATTTGGGCTCAAGGCAGGAAAACACCCTTCAAAAAAGGCAGTCATGAAAAAGGCTGCAGGAGACTGTTACTCTGCGGCATTCTCTCTTCTACAGACTGTGTTTTTACAAACCAAGTACATCATCTACCACTTCAGGTGCTCTGTATCATTGCATACTGTGTCCCTATATTCCTAGAGCTCCATGCTGTGAGGTGCTGAATGTCCTTTACAACTCTGGAAGATGCATAGTGTGGAGCACTGACAGCTGAGGACTCATTCTGAGTATCCAAATTTCAGGAACAGTGCTCAGCAAAGTTTCCAAAAGCTACATTTCTGAAGCTCTTGAAACGACATCGAAGATACAGTCATGGGTGCTATTAGAGCGCTTTATGGGCAAGCATGGGATTTCTTACCATTTAGAGCACACTGATAATGGAAAACACCACATTATTCAAGAGAATGTTTTCCTAGCAGTTATAGTTACAGAAAACAAATGAATAATCACTCCCTGTTGTCAAATAAACAAGGCAGTATATCAAATACATTTCCTTTAACACTAATGCAACAGCAAAGACAAGCATTCAGCCTACTGCATGCCTATTGAGACACAGTTTAATTTTCAAAGGTCAGCTTTTCCTCTTTGGGTGATCTTCGGACTGTTCTGACAAGTCAGAGAGTTTAGTAAGTGTGTAATTGTCCACTTACTGTCTTCACCGAGGTGTTTAGAACATTGATCTTTTCCTTTACTTTCCACAAGTTTAATTGCTTTCCTTATAAGAGCAATTTAAAACCTCAAATGTACATTAAATGCAGAAGTAACTTATGGGCTAGTTTGAGGTTCCCTTTTCTCATTGCTAGAATGCCAACTGTAAGGTAAGATATTCAGTTAAAAGTATTATAAATAAATACACAAATGTAGAGCAAAGAAGGTACTGCTTCATAAGGCTGTGCATGTTTGCACACACAGATCACATATGCACTCCCCAAAGAAACAGAAAACAGCAAAGTATAGTCTACATCTACCTATTCACAGTTGGTTCAAAACATTCATGAGTAAACATGACTGCAGCTACCAGATATTACATTTAACTATAGCATATAGTAGCATACAAGAATCTCAAAACTCAAACCTGTTCTTGAGATATTTTTGAGATTCAAAGTTCTTTTTTTTTTCCTTTCCTGCTTTGATTTACCTTAATTTCCCACCTCCTAGGTAAAAAAGTTTCCTACATTACTTTAAAAAGATTTTCTATCCCTTTCTTTGCTGTGCAATATCCAAAAGTAACAAAATGCCAGACTTCTATCGTGTATGAACTTAAAAATACATTTATGGTCTTGTTTAGTCACTTTAAATGTCTGAGGATTATTGTCTCCATTTCTTCTTATCAACTCCTCTACAATTCTGATTTTTAAATTTACTTTAATCATCTTGTAGTGCATTTTTTTGCATCTCTCATTCACGTAGCAGCAAAATAGACTGATAATAAATTGACATTGAAATGCTTATAGATTGAAGTCCTATAGGAACTGACAGATTCACTCTTAGAAAACTTATAGCTTAATGTTAGTTCAAACACTGTGACTAAATCTTGTGTAACAGTAACACTTTGAACAGCTTACAGAGATTTTGTCCTGCTTGTAATTTTGTGTGAGGGCATCACTTATCAAGGACAGGAAGATCAGCCTTTTTAAAAGTTTCCTTAATAAAATATTTCAGGAGTGTTAGGAAAACCATTGGCCATTATTGAAGTGTATTCATCCAGATGGATGTTCTTTGGGTGATATTCACGTAAACTTGGCATTTGGAATCTTTATAGGAAAGTGTCACGTACTGGATACATTACTGGCAATGCATAGTTTTAAAGGCTTATACACAGCAATATTGAATGACATAGGAATACCTTTGCCATTGAAGGACTTCTGTTTAATAAAGCCAGATATTCTACTCAGTCATAAGAACCACTCCAGCCAGGAACTAGTTCAGTGTCTGTTAGCATCCTGATAGTGGACAAAACTTGATGCCTAAAGAATGTAAGAACAGGGCAAGTATATTGCTATACTACTCTTCAGAATAGTTTCCCTGACGTTCACAGTCTGTAGCTTGAATACTTCCTGAGCCAGAAGTCTTTTTTTAATACTCAGCTACTATCAGTGGGGTTTTTGCTCAATGGTTCTCCAGTCTTCCAGTTCCACAGTCTACTTCACATTGGGTAGAGAATCATCTCCTTTTGCTTTGAACTTGGTAACTGTTAGCTTCATTTGGTGCTCCTCTAGTTCTTTCACTGGAGAAGGGAGTGAAAAACTGATCCTTTTTCATCCTCCCCATGCCACTCACTATGGAAATCAAAATCATAACTTACATCTGCAAAAGGGCCAGGAATCAAATGGGCATCATGACCTAAGTCTGCTCTCTTGACATCCAGGTTGTGAAACACGACATGCAGCTTTTCTAGATTGTTTCCCAAACATAATCTTACTGAAGAACTGTTGTGCTAGAGTCATATACTCAAGTACCTATTCCAGTAACCTGTCCTTGTACCTACAACACGATGCTTAGGTAAAATTACAAAACTATGGCAAGCATTTTTCTGATATGCTTTTAGCTTCTAACAGTCTTTACTTCCAATGGGATGTGGTAGTAATTGCAACAACATTAATATATTCATTATTCAAGATCCAGAAGCACCTCACACATTGTGGGTTACCATAGTCAGGTTACTGCACAAAGAATAGACAAATGTAGGTGGCAGAACCAGCACTCCTGAATGCAGAGCTGTTTGCTTTTCCTTCACTGTGCTGTTAGTTCTGCACAGCTGAACTGGCAGAGAGAGAGGGAGAGATGACAGATTTTGTTTCAAAGATATTAAGTTGTGCTCATAAATAAGATTTTTTTGCTTTTATGAAGGGTCAGTCCTGAGGCATCTAGAAATGTACAGAATGGGTAGTTAAACTCAGTGTTAACTTGCAGGATTGCAGGAATGAACAAATAATTTTTAATTAGTACATCCAACTTACACATGGAATCACTTTGAGCACAGGCATAAAATATCAATTTTGAATCTTAACACCAAAAAAAAGGAGCAACCCACACGAATTGACAACACTGAAGAAAAGTTTGCTAGCACATTCACACTGAAAGAGACACTGCTAAGAAACTTGGCACAGAATTTGTCCAGGAGGGGAAGCTTCCACAGGAATGATATTTGCAGTGAACCTCATTAAAATTTGTTGACATTCAAATGAAAAGTCCTATGTATCAATTCTAAGCTGCCATATTTACCAGCTGGGGTGCATAGCTTTCTGACAATTTTGTACTCTAGTTATCAGCACTTGATTTTTTTAAAAATATCTCTAAGCAATATTTTACAAGCATTTGGATTCTTAGCATAGCGGCACTCAAATTCAAAGATGACGTGCTTTGTCTCTTCTGGAAAAAAATATCTTCAGCATCTCTTGCAGTTTGATTTAATCTAAAACATGTCAACTTAAACTGAAAGTCCTTTTTTCTACAGGACAGAAAAAAAGGCAGAGCTGAGAAATTTGACTCTTCTTTTTTTTTTCAAGTTTCTGCCAGGTTCTCTCAGGAGTTTTAATAATCATTATAGGAAACTTGAAAATTATATCCAGAAATAATTGATCAGAAATTACTCCACTGAAATAATTGCTTGTTGAAGAACCTTAATATTTATGTTTTCATATAAAGAACGAAACCTGAAGATCCCTGTTGGAGGTGAATTTTAATTGCCACTAATTTTGCAAAAAGTTTCTCTACCTTGCCATTTATTTCTTTTTCACCACAACTGCTATTCGTCTAAAGCTGACTTGCCGTGGCTCGTGAGGATTCTTAAACAACAACATACAGACGTTGTAAATCAGAGCTCATTTTGTGCATGCTGTGTGCACTTTAGTTGTAAAATATTAAAGCAGGACCTATAGACAGGTGAACAGTTAAAGAAGAAATTTTAAAAAAAACCAAAAAAAACCCAAGAATTTAGACTCCATTCAAATAAGTCACACAAACTTTATGGCCCAGAATATACTGGACTCATTTCAAATATGTGTAGGTCCTTCCTTTTGTCATTGATGCTCTCATTTGAGCTGTCCCACTGAAAGGGGGTACACTGGTGGTCTAATTCCTCATGACATCACTCTTAATTCCCATAGTTTCAGGAGTTCTTTGATGTTCATAAATATGGTGTAGATGAGTTCCTTACAGAAAATTCTCATCCTTCTGCAAAAAAAAAGGTGAATCGTCCTCGTTTATCTGAGTCCAGCTTTGATTCCTTAGTGAACATAAAATTCAACAGAAAAAAATCAGCTGCTACCACTGGAAATTTGCTAGTAAAGGAGGAAAAGATTAGCAAAAAGTGGTCAAATTCTGTAGCATGCACATGGGGAACCTTCCAAAGAAGGCGGAGATTGGCTCCACATTAAATTTCTCCTGCTCTTTCTTTCACATCCTGAATCAACTGTTCTGCCAAGGCAAATGTGTTGTAAAGCAGTATAAGGAATGAAAGTCTATGGAGTTGACTCTGTCACAGGCTGATAAAGAACTTTAAGTGTCATGGAGAGCCAGAATACAGTGGAGGCCAGCTCTAGTATACCTTAAAGCATTCGGCAGTTGGTAATATGAATCCCCCTACAGAACAAGGGAAGAAAGAAATCAGAATCAACTTGTGGTTTCCACTCATCCACATGATCTTCCCATTTAGAGAAGTCATGGCTTTTTTTGGTTTTTTTTTGTTGGAGTGAGGAAGAATAGTTAGACATGCACTCAAAGCAAGACTATTCAAACCATAACAGGAGGATCAAGATGAACATAAGGCGCAGAATGTTTCTATGATGCCCATGATGATAGAGCCTAATGCCACCTACACAAAGAAGGATACTACTCAAGAGGCCCTACCAGAAGAGGTGGTCTCTTTATACTTAATAATCTATAAGCAAAAATAGAAGAAGCCTCAGGGAAAGGCTGACTGGGTGGGGTACCAGAAGCAGAGCAACCTGGCCTTTGGGCAAGGTACTAAACTACTGGACAGTGCTCAGTACCACTGCTGCCATAACTGGGCTATATTTGAATATCGTGAGAAGACTTCAGACTTGCTGAGCTGATACCCTTAAACCAAGAGGAAACAAGACTGATTTTTGACATTGGTATCCCATCCTAGCTGAGTTGCAAGACGTACACTGCAAGATACACTCACATTATCCTTCATATTTATCTGGCAGTTCCTGCAGACTGTTCTCCTTTAGCACTTCCATTTCAGCCACTTTTTTCTGCTCTAGTCACTTGGAAAGAATATTCAGCTGTCTTAAACTGGGCCTCACCATATAAATGTTCTCATGTTTTACTTGCCATTTTATTATTCAGAAGAGAGAAGAACTGAAAAAGCTCTTCACGCTTCAGTGAAAACTGTAATACTCTTGGTATCTTAACATGGGAAAGAAGAATTTTTGTTGCATTCATTATGTATTCAAAGGAAGAGCATAGTTCAATCACTCAATGTATTCAGGGTAGACATTTTAATAAATTACAGTTAGTTCTTTCAGGAGAATGTGACACTATGAAACGCATTGACAAAAGACAGCTGATCCTCATCTTTACTTCACATTTCCTTCCTCATCCTAACCCTTCACTTTATTAAAAAACAGTTTCCCAGTGATACCATTAAGAAACCACCCACATAAGCACTGCAAGTCTGAGATATCGTAAGGTCAAGGGTAGCACTAAGCTAAGGCAGTGTGCTTGGCGTTCCATATGGCAGCAGTCTCATACAAAGATGACTTTGGTATCAGCAATGTATGTTATATGGGAATCTCCTCAGAGCATTCCCAGCCAGAAACGTGCTTTAGTTTCCTTCTTAGCCTGCAAATCTAAGGAATCTAGCAACCTCTCCCTTTATGCTAATTTAGGCATCTATTTTTTTTTTCTGAAAGGACAAAAAAGAAAAATTAAAAAAAAGTGTTCCTTGGTTCCCTGAAATCACTAAAAGCTAAGATTGAATTTCTAAGTCAGAGGTTACAGTTTCTGTGCAGTCAGATATACCACCCAACAAATGACTGTTAGGTTGCTTCTGTTCGATATCATCAGGTTGTACAACATATCCCTTAAACTCTTCAGTGGTCAGACAATAATGACTGAAATCCCATCTTTGGTAAGCCAAAGGCAAGTTGATGAACAAATCAAAGACAGGAAGATGTCTACCAAGGCTTGGATTTCACAGACGGGAACTTATCTTCATCATTTCTGCTCATAAGCACTTCAATGGCACCTACCCTTTACAAAGACACCTAGGTGAATAAAGGATTCATGAGAACAGAGTAATATCCATTTCCTAGTAGGGCTCAATGTTGTCATTTGTTTATCTATAATTTAAGTATGATTTTACTAATGTAGGAAACAAACGTTTTCATTCAGCAGGAAAGCACCCATTCATGTTGATGAGCTTTGAGTTTGCCTTGCTGTTCATTGTATTTTAACCAAGTATTTTCCGAAAGTCTTCAAAATGTTCAAATATAGAGAACAGACCTCCAGAGTCAAAGCTTGGCTGAGGCTGGAAGCCCACCAGGTCCAACTGCCCTGTTCAAAGCAGACTACATTACAGCAGGTTCCTCAAGTTTTGAGGGTCTCTAAATACAGAGACTCCACAACCTCTGAGCAACCAATTTCAGTGTTTGACCTCAATATAAAAGCAAAACGTACTGTTCCTATGCTTAAATGGAATTTCCTGTGATTTCCTGCATTTTAGCTTGCAGCCATTTCCTCTTGCCTTGGAAACAATTGGGAAGAGTTTGGCTCCATCTTTTTTCTCCCATGAGACACTTATACATCTTTGCAAATGACCCTGAGCCTTCTCTTCTCCGGGCTAAATAGTCCCAGTTCTCAGCCTCTCCTCGTAGGACAGATGTTTCAAACCCTTATTAATCTCCATGGTCCCTCACTGGACTTGCTCAAATATGACCATTTTTCTCTTGGACCCTGTAACACAGGACTGGGCCATAGCCCTCCAAATGTGGCCTCACCAGGGCTGAGCAGAAGAGGATCATCTCCCTCAGCATGGCAAGTCTGTTTCCAACTCAACCCATGATGTTGTTGGCATTCTAGCTGCAAGTGTGCGTTTCTACCTTTTTGCCCACCTGGACTCCCTAGGACCCTTTCACCATTATATTTTCTTTTGATTTCATATTCCAAATTTCTGTCTTAAAAGGAAGCAGCAATAAATGTCTTATTTGTTCATGACCTGCATTACTTGCAGCAATCTTTAGCCTCAAAATGGATAAAAATTTCAACGTGAACTAAGTCAGTGAAAATGTTTTTAAAAAGCCTAATATAGCTAAAGGCAGAAGAACACAAAGATACAAGGATAATTTTTATTGTACACTTATTTTTCATTTTAAGTAGTAAGCCCGTCTATATGCTTATAAATATAATTGCATGGTAATGTTTGCAGGGCAGCCTAGTTCATGCACTAGGCTGAGTTTTTGGGGCTAATAAATCAGGCTTAGCTTCTTCCACCAGCTGAAGATCCACTGGCATATGAAAATATTTTCCTGGAACAACAGTTCCTAAGATTCCTCCCCACGCCCTGCTGACTTAATTTCATAGGCAGCAGTCCCTAGCCAGAAAGCAACACAGACGACATTCAGAGAATACAATAGCAAGATCAGGGGAGGAAAGATATTCATCCTTATTTTCTTCTGTTTTAAAGGAAGCCAAGTTCCTAAATGATTTGGTGAAACACATGGATGATCCACTACAGTGCATTTTAATACTCAGGTTGCCATAGATGCTAAAGAACCATCACAATACCATCAGCAGGACTGTTTGGTTATCCAAGTTTATTTCCATTTCATTGGGAACATCTGGATCTAGGAGGCAGCGCAAACAAAAATAAGAAGGCATGACATTTTCTCTAACAGATGTTTAAATAGAGAACAGAATTAAAAATGCAGATGTCTAACAATGAGGATATTTAATTTAAAGAATAAATATTCTGCTAGAGTGCTTGTGTTCCTCTATTTCTGGCCTCTCTCTACAGGAAGTTAATCATTGCTGTATCCAGTCACAGCTCCCACTGCTGATTGTTGGGGCAAGTTTAGCTATATATTGAGAGCCCTAGAAATAGTCAGTCTCATGATTTCTCCAGCCACAACCATTCCTAGAAGCCCACCTTTTCCGACGATAGATTGTTTAGTCCATTTCCCCCAAATATTACGGTATTTTGAGAAATCTGATTTCATAGAACAGTTTCAGTATTGCTGAATATTTCAAAATGACAGGGCTTTGGTGCCTAAATGCTGTTGAAAACTCTACCCACAAGTATTTTTTTGCTAACCCCACAGTGAAAAAATGGGTTTTAATTGCTCAAAAATAACAGTTTCTCTTGTGTACTCAAATAAGATAGATCTGAAATAAAAAAAGCTGGAAGGTTAGGTTCTGAAACTGCCCCCTAGGCATTTCTGAAATACAGGTTGATAATTACATTAGAATCATAGAATCATTAGGGTTGGAAAAGACCTCCAAGATCAACGAGTCCAATCGTCAGACCAATACTACTATGCCTACTAAACCATGTCTGAACTGCCATGTCCACATGCTGTTTGAACACCTCCAGGGAAGGAGACAGTCACTTCCCTGGGCAGCTTGTTCCAATGCTTCATCGCTCTTTCAGTAAAGAAATTTTTCCTGCTACCCAATCTAAACCTCCCCTGACACAACTTGAGGCCATTTCCTCTTGTCCTATTGCTCGTCACTTTGGAGAAGTAAATAAGCATCAACTAAGTACTTGGGAAAAGCAAGGTAAGTAGTAAGACAGAAAAAACTGTGAAGGCAAATGCTGACAGTTTAAAACAAAATTAAGTACTCTTTTCTTTCCCAAGTCTTCTTTTTACTATTACCTTAAATGCACTATTGGTAACTCATTCTGCCTCAACAGATTCAAAAGTACATTATTTACAGCAAATTTCGACAATTTCCAGGGACTTCTGGAAATGACGTTGGCTAAGAACTTCAACATAGAACAGTGGAAAGAATCTAACATTGAAGCCGTACACCTTTATACAAGTACCACTACTGACAACTTCCC
Source organism: Cuculus canorus (assembly GCF_017976375.1). Taxonomy (NCBI): domain Eukaryota; kingdom Metazoa; phylum Chordata; class Aves; order Cuculiformes; family Cuculidae; genus Cuculus; species Cuculus canorus. The sequence goes on from NC_071402.1 coordinate 113,326,553, forward strand.
AATCACATAGCATTAACAGAAGCAAAACTACAGTCCATCACTCCTGTAATATTCATGTGTACCTGAACATGACTATCCAAGAAGGATTCACTCTCTGCCTCGTACTTGTACATGCATACAGAGACTGCCTCCCTCTTTTTCCACCTCTTCAACCACACCTTCCTTTTCACCATCCTGTATCTCAGACCAAATGCACTGTTTGCCTTCACACCAGCGCACTATCATTCTCATTTACTCAGACTCCAGTCTAAAAATCTTATTTTTAAGATTTATATCTTATTTTTTAAGATTTATAATAAGATTCGCCCAATAACGAATCGCTGTGCTGATGCACTTCCCATCACAGTTAAAAAAAAAAACCCAAACAACCTAAAAACACGTCAGGGATGTACTGTGTTCACACCATGATTTGCTCTAAGTCCAAGCCATCGCTGTGACCATACACCAGACTCATCCTCCCTACCTTGCAGGAATGACCACCTTTAGCCTTTTTTTAAACAGAAAAGATCTTCTCCAATATAGTGCAATTTTTTTATCAGAGATGTTATTACCGTTCAGAGAAGTAGACTGAAGTATCTCATCACTTATTTTATTCTTGAAGGGCTCTTTTTTCTTCTGGACAGACCTTTTCAGAAATTCTCTTTGTGGGTAATCTTCACAGCTAAGAATAACAATAGAAAATGCAGTGTTTGAGAGGGATTGTTGGAGTACATGGTGCTGTCAAAACTTACTGCCAAAGACAATTTACATAGAAAAATGATCCATAGATGGATCAGGTTCAGAATGGTAAGTACTGAACAATTGGAACTGCTTATTCCCCTCCTTTAATATTATCCTTTATTCTCCATTTAGCTTCACTATAGATTTTCGTGCCCTTTTTGTATAAAAAGACATCCTAATTTGTTTGAACTTTGTGCTCACGAAAAGTAGAGAGAACAAAACTGACAGCCCTCCAGTTTCATTTTACCTGTAGGAGAACAGCAAGAGCAGAGCAGCTCCACAAGGGTTAACAAGCCAGGAACCAAAGATGCCCACAACACTGGAAATGCTCTCACTCACAGAGGAACATTCCCAGAGTTTTTTAACGCGGGAGGCAACATAGTGGTGATAACACGGTCCACTGACCGTCCTAGACAAGGCAAGGTAATGACCCAGGTCCAGGGTCCAACCTGGGGACCCACACAGGAGATGAGACAGGGTTGGAGAAAATGCTGCAACATGGGTCCAATACCCAACCAAGAGAAAGGGCTAGGGACAAGCTAACTAACATACTGGCCCAAGATCCCTCAAGGAAGCAAGGCCAGAGACAGGACAGGAGACACATATACCTATTACATATCTCAGACCAAGACTGAAAGCCCAAGCCTGAGCTTTAACGTATCTCCTGGGATAATGATGGGTGGAGGCCCCAGGTGAGGCTGGTCAGGGACATTAATGACTATTAGTGCCCTCAGGTCCCAGCCATAGTTAATGGCTCAATGTCAGGTTACCACTGGTGCTAATACTCAGTATCTTCCAACAATTTAAATGATGGCACAAGACACATCCTCAGCAAATCTGTTCAGAGTAGTCAAGGTGTAAGTAGTCCCTCAGGGCAATAATGTTACTCCAGTCTGAAACTGTGAACATCTGCCTGCATAGCACTGTTTCTGGAGCACACACATTTACTTGCCTGCACTAGGACTGTCTTTTTGAGAAGAGAGAGTTGTTTGAGAAGCCTTGGTAAACCTTGGAGCTCAGCTGCAATGAGTTTCAGCAGAGCTTCCTCTACTAGCTCCATCACAGGGCTCCTGCCCTTGTCCTCTTTGCTGTTATTCTCCCAGCTTTTTCTACCTTACAGAGAAGGATCAGCCCCTGCTGCTCCAGAGACACATTGCTGCTCCTAGGGAGGAATCCCAGTCTACCATGAGCATGTCCTGAGAACAAAAGACCAACTCAATTTTTGGCTGTTTTACTGAGGTTCCCAATAAATGCCATAGACATTGTGCCATGGGACCTGGAGAGTATTGCACTGGAAAACTCATAACTGTCACAGATTACAGCTAGATTTCAGAGCCTGGCCATGCTTCTTATTTTCAGGAATCAAGTAGGCCTTGCCCCTGTGTGAGCACCATACCTCTTTCCTTTTCTGCATTCGTGATTTACAGAGGCAGACAAGCGGAAGGGAGCTATGCGATGCACTCCATTATGTCTCTCATCTGCGTGGCAAGCAGAACAGCAAATACCATGGCACATACCCAATCCACAGCTGAGGTATGACCACTGACAGTTCACTGTGAATGCCAAAAGCTATTTCAGTTAGTAAAATGCCCAAACAACCATCTAGAGGAAAGGCTCTAGACATAGTTGAAGATAAAATATATGCTGGAAGAAGAAAAGGGGGAGGGGTGGAGTCTTTCCATGCTGTAGTACTAATTGAGGTAAGGAATACAGCTCTCTTGCTCCTCTGGAACATTTACCTGAGAGAGTAAGATACAAGGCCAGTGGCTGCACTATATTCAGAATGAATAAACTCAAATAGCTTCTACTATAAACAAGAGTCTGACGTAATATAAAAGGTCACTGGACACTGCCTTGGACAATCTCAATAAAGGGCACTACACAGCTTATTTCTTTTGCACTGATTCTCTTATAAAAGTAGTGCCTATCTGACATTATACTTGAAGCGCCTTCAGCTTTGTTATCAAAGATCAAACTTAGTAAAACTTCATCATTGTTTTCTTGGGATTAAACACAGTCTTTCAAATTAATTAGGTAGCACAACAAATGCTTGAGGAATCTGAATGCCCTGAAGGAGTTGAAAGGAATGTCAAATGGGTTTGGACAGGCTATTAAAATCAAGTAATTCGGGAGCAAACTGCTGATTTTAAAGTCTCCACCATGACTTCCGGAGCACATTAGTGCTTTCCTGCAAGAAGTCTCACTTTACCTTCCCCTAACTCCTTCCTTTGCTTTCAAACTGTGCCCAGTTTCTTGATGGAAGCCATTATCTCACATAGACATCACAACTGGAAGTTCTCTGATGATTTGAGAGCCTCAGATTTAAGGCTTCATTCTTGCTTGTAGTTGTGGAAGTAAACTATACAGAACCCTGAAATAAACTGCTTCACACACACACTCCCCCACACACTACTCTTACTCTCCATTCATCAACAGCTCTCTGGACAGAGCCAGAGATACTTGCTGGTAAACAACAACAAGACAGTTCCATTCCAAAAAAGAACCTCTGTTTTCAGCATTTAACAATAAGTCCTCTAGGGTTTATCATGGTGCAGTGAGAAGTGGTCCTATCTAAGGCACCTCATTCTACCCTGATAATGTTTAAAGACAATGGACATGTCATTGAGGGACTGGCTTTCACTGAGAGGGAGAGGATCTGCTAGAAAGGTGTAGACTTGCTTGACAGACTCATTTGAGCTTGATTTTTCGCTCTTCCTATCTAAATTATTATTTGGCTTAGACTTTACTAGGCACTTGAGAAGTCACAACAAAGGACAGACATGCGCACCCGGTTATTTGCCCCTGCAACTCAGCCTGTCCACTGGGTGTAATCCTTCACTCTGTAGTTTGGGTGGCAGGGAAATTACTCATTCCCATCATGGGCAAAGCAGGCTTGGCTTGAGGAAGATTAATTTAATTTATTGCCAATTCAGAATAGAGAAGGACAATGATAAACAAACCCCTGAAAAAATGAAACTAAAAACACCTTCTTCCCACCCTCATCTTCCCAGGCTCAACTTCAGTCCTGATTCTTCTACTTTCTCCCACATGCCCTGAGTGTCACAGAGGCACAGGGAATGGGGTTTGTGATCAGTTCACAATGCTTTGTCTCTGCTGCCCTTTCTTACTCGCACTGTTTCTCTGTTCTAGCATGGAATCCCTCGTGGAGGATACAGTCTTTCACTAACTGCTCCAATGTGGGTCTGTCTCATGGGCTGTAGTTCTTCAAGAACTGCTCTATCACGGATCCTTTCCATGGAATACAGCCCTTCAGGAACAGATTGCTCCAATGTGGGTCCCTCATGGGCCACAAGTCTTGCCAGAAAACCTTTTCCTATGTGGGCTCCTCTCCATAGGCTGCAGTTCCTGCCAGGAGATGGCTCCAGTGTGGATTCTCCATGTGCTGCAGCTTCCTTCAGGGCACATCCACCTGCTTTGTGAGCTGCAGAGGGACAATTTGCTTCACCATGATCTTCACCTACAGGATGCATGGAAATTTCTGATATAGTGCCTGAAGCACCTCCGCTTCTTCACTGACTTTGGTGCTGTGGGGCTGTTTCTTTCCCATTTTTCTCACTCTTCTCTCACAGCTGCTGCAGGATGTTTTTTTACCCTTTCTTAAATATCTCATCACAGAGGTGTTACAATTGTCACTGATAGGCTCAGCTTTGGCCAGCTTTAGGACTAGATGGAACTGGCTCTGTCTAACACGGGGGCAGCCCTTAGTCTCTTCTCAGAGAAGTCACCCCTCTAGCCACCCACTACCAAAACCTTGCCACACAAACCCAATATAGTAAGGCAGATGACAACAAGGTAAGGAGATATAGCAGAAATAGGGTACCATAGGATCATATATATACACGGCTTGTTTATAGCAGAAAAATACATGCAAATTGATTAGTGTTGTTCTTTATAAACAGTAGAACTGACTGACTATTGGAATGGTAAAGTCAAAGGGAAAATGATGTTCACTGATGCAACTATCCGAATCAACTTGCAGCAGTATGAAATATTCACATGAATTGACAGAGCCAAAGAAGGGAATGTATTTATCAGTCTATAGATAGAGCAATAACTTTATACAACTGAGACAGCTATGAAATAAAACTACTTTAGCACAGTGGAGGGGCACTGCAAATCAAACATTCTGAGGAGAGACTGGAATTGTTGTCTAGGCAAACCATTAGGAAAGCTTTTGGTTGCTTGGGAGAATGCCTCGGTAAAACACACATGAATTATTCAGTCCTATCCTTATATTGTTAATGCTGTGAAAGTAAATAAAACCACACAAAAACAAAACTATGATATTCTTGTTACTTACTTCAAGTAATTTTCAATACACTAGCGATGTGAATTACCTCTGTTAAAAACAAACAAACAAACAAAATAAAAAAACCTACAACAACAGCAAAAAAACACCAAACAAAAAAAGTCAACAGTACAAATCAGGACTCTCAAAAGAAAACTAAGCAATAGAGGTACTACAAACAGACTGTAGTACTACATTTACCCACTTACCTACAGTACATTCTTGGCTGGTCACCTCGCCACATTTGCCTTCAACTTTTGTTAAGCAGATTTGTTTACTGTAAATCTTCAGAGAAGGTGTTATTTCTGTAAAAGTGGTCATCCGGAAAGTAATACAATGCAACCCAAGAGCCACATACATGCCTCATCAGAACTGCATTTTCTGGGAAGGACACAATTCACAGATAGTTTTTCATAGCAGCAGACATATTTGATAGAAAAAAACCCAGTTCAAATATCAGGAGTGATAGGCACTGCAATCTGCTATGTGCCTAACAAAGGCTTAGTAGAATTGCTAGAGATCAATGGAAGGAGTCAAGAGAAATTATTGACAGCAGTGGCTGTTTTCTGTATAAATTCTCATTCACATTCTCCCATATTTAAAGACAGAAGGAGTAGACACTTTGTGAGGTTTTAAGGATAGTTAAACACGCAGAAGTTAGAAGCCCAACTTTGACCCAAAGAGAGTGATATGAGAACGTTCATGTGCTTTTGCAGCCCCCTTCCAAGCCAAATACATCTATTTATCCATTATACAATTATTTATTTAATACAATCAATAAATACTATTTTCTCCAAAGACAGTTACACCCCAAACTCTCAAAGGTACTCTGTAACATTCGTGACTGTAACTACATCTCAGCATCACTCTTGCATGTCAAGTCATTTCCACGTTGTTCTTGGCTACTTGAGTAGGATGGGCCATCATGACTGCAGCTATAAAATTAAGACCAGAGGTGACATGGGCAGTTCATTCCCTTCAAACTACTTGGGCAAAAAGAACTATACAACACATGAATTTCATCCCTTGAACACTTGCAGGCCATGCCAACCTGAGCACTTTTACATTTCAGGCTGGTGACACAGATTTCCTGCACTTCCAGGATGTCGCTACATTCACCCAATTTACAAAACTAAGATAGGAAAACAGTAGAAACTTGTGTATTGCTAATCACCACACTGGAGATAACTGCACTTCAGGACAGCTGGCAATCCTTTCAAACAAGTATGTACACAAAAAATAATCCAGTTAGGTGACTGAGGATCCTTGAAGAACAGCAACATCTTAGTATAGGGAAGACGTAGCTTAACCATGTGTAAGTTCTGGTTTAACAACCTTAGTAACAAATCTTAGAGTTAGTTGATTAATGAAATAGTTCCCTCCCCTCAATAAAAGCTAAAATATATTAGCATTCAGTAATATTAAAAATTAGATAAAGAACAGGTGCCTTGGAAATGGGAAGCTTTAATTATTTTTTAGGCTGCTGAACCACTAAATAAAGTTCAAATTAACAATAAACGTGCTAAGAGAGAAGCATATTACCAAAAGAGAGTCCTAAAATATTTGTACTAAAAGTGAGATATATAAAGAACTGTTTGTTTAAGGGATAGAGAATATCAGTGACAATGCCTTGCCTACATTTCTCACAACCAAAGGTCACCATTTTGCAGCTTTTTAGTTTTCCTTTACTGTAACTGTATTTGAAACGATACAAGGAAGATATTCTCTGAAGGCACTGCTTATTTATGGATCCTCCAGATACGAACTCTGTGAGCAAAGGGTGTGAGTTGATTGTTCTTTGACCAACTGCAGAGTGAAAAAGAGAGAAAGAAAGGGATACCACAAAAACAGACCGAAAAGTGAGCTCCAGAAATAGTGTGGATTGGCACTGAGAAAAGAGCTTTTCATCAACAGAAGTTGAGTGAGAGGCTTGGAATCATAAACAGATCCATTATCTCCTTGTTTTCGCCTTTCTCCAAAGAAACAGAACCTTGAACACTCTTCAAAAATTAAGAAAAGGGTGCACAGCCTGAGTGAAAGTACTGGAGAACTTGTACACTCAATAAACATTACTGTCATTTTTTCAGTGCCTTGTTGGTGCTTGGTAAAACGTTGCCTTGTGCAGAAGCTTCTATCCTCTCTGCACGTAGCACGGGAAAAATATTCTACAGACATGGCAAAGAAAAAGGAAGCAAAACCAGGTATCAGTGTGGGTGAGTCTTGAACATATAGTAGACTAATAAAAGGCAAGCATTATAACAGTGCTCATTCTCATGCAGTCTAGCTACATAGGGGAAGGAAAAATACACAAGAGATAACTGGCGGAGTATTACTCAAAACTTTACAAGAAGGGGCCATGTGCAAAGCGTATGCAGTTACCAGGAATCGCTGCCAAGATGCATTTGCACTCAATCTAGTGGGCAAATGGTGCCAAATAATCCTTCTTCCTACTGTCAGCAGAATGCCGGAAATGTTGAGAAGGCTCTGGGGGACAGAAAGGAAGAAAAAATGCTACAATCTGCTTCTGCTATAGCTAGAATGCTGTTGAAAGCTATAAAATATGTATTGCAGAACTACTGCAAATACAAATCTAGGGATGTAGCTGGTTACACAATTCTTAGAGCATGCATTAGCAGGAAAAAGAATGTAAAGAAAGAATGTAAAGAACATGTTTTCCTTTTTCCCTTTTTTTACTGTTTTATGTTTATTCCACTACTAGTTTCCCTTCTCCACTCTGCTAGCCCCAGGCTTCGTTTTAGCATGATTTTCTTTCTAGAATATGTCTTTCTTATTATTATTCTTTCTTGTGCTCCTTCTGGTTTTGCATTTATCTTGTTTTCCTGTGGTTTCTTTTCATTGTCTCTCTCTTCCTGAACTTCTCCTCTCCCCTCTTATTGCAGTTGAGTCAGCAGCTGGGAAAGTGTGCCAGTGTTACCCTCGTCACTGGGCCACCCATTAGGAATATCATTTACTTGCTTCACACCTTTGCAATCAATTCCCCACACAGCAGAAACCAACCACTAAGTCCCAAGGCAGTGCTACAGAGCCTCAGCCAGCTGTTAAGGAAAGGGAAGCAGGTGCCTCGGCACCGATGTTCCAGTAAAATGCCTTGAACTGAATGATGATTTGTAAAAGTACAGGCGAAACCCCTGGACAGGATCAGGAAAACAGCAGGAAGCCCAGGCTATGTTGGGAAGCCAGGAGAGTTGTGAGGCAAGGCAAGACGTTTTTAATATAATATCTATGAAGAAGAAATGCAGAGGGAATAAACCTTTACCTAAAAATCTCTTGGTGAATATGCTGATCTCTTCTAATATGGCTGGAATATGGAGAATAGGTTTGATAGACTACATTTTTACTAGCAAATCAAACATACATTGACCATAGGCTCAAGCACAGTCCCACAGACATTGATACATTCCAGCCTGTTAGTATGCTACCGGGCACGGTTTTGGCCCGTGCCAACTAGCAGCCACTCTGACCTCTCAGAAGGGTGCATACGCCAGAGATTGCTCCCAGTCCACAGCACAGATGAAGCCACTATGTTCAGGAGAGAGAAGAGAACTTAGCTGGTATGGACATGACCTATGTCATAGCACTCGCCTGAGAGCCAGAGAACTAGCTGTGGATATTTTTATTTACTAGTATAAATCACACAATTACAGAATGGCTGAGGCTGGAGTGGACTTCCAGAGGTCATTTTGTCAACCCTTTTGCTCAAGCAAGGACACCTAGAGACAGTTGCCAATGACTGTGTCCAGACAGCTTTTGAATAACTCCAAGTGTGGAGACTGCACAGCCTCTGTGGGCAACCTGTGCCAGTGCTTGGTCACCTTGCAATAACAAGGTTGTTTGTAGTGTTCGGGGGCAACCTCCTGTGTTTTAGTTTGTGTCCATTGCCTCTCATCCTATCACTGGATGTCCTATCACCATTGAAAAGAGCCTGGCTCTTTCCTCTTTGTGCTCTCCCTTCATGTCATCATATACATTAATAAGATCCCCTCAAGTCTTCTCCAGGCTAAACTATCCCAGCCCCCCCAGACTTTCTTCATGGGAGACACATTCTGGTCCACTAATAGTCATAGTGGTCCTTCATTGGACTCTCTTCAGCATATTTATGTCTCTCTTGTACTGGAGAGCCCAGAAGTGGACACAGTACCCCAGGTGTGGCCTCACCGATGCTGAATAGAGGGGAAGGATGACCTCCCTTGACCTGCTGACCACACTTTGTCTAACAACCACACACTCAGAAGTAAACAAAGAACAATAAGGCCACAGAAGAATCCCATCAGGCCCAGAGCAGACTTAAAGCCAAGTGCTTTCTGACATGCATGTAGCCATAAATGACTGATGGGAGAGTTAGAGGAAGACAAAGGAAGCCAGCAGTCTTGTCCCCTTACCAGGTAGCAGCTCCCCAGCATCAATTGCAATTCTGGGCATGATCATTTGGCTCATTCTCAGGCTCATTTAATCTCTGAATGAAACTGATGGCTTGAGGAATTATTATTTTTCCCCAAGTAGAAATCAAGCATGAGAAAATGAACCTGATTTTTTCAGAACACATAAACAAGTTATTTTGTGTGTTCTTCGCCAGGAATAGAGCCAAGATCCAGTGATAGAAGTTCAACTTTAAAGTGCACTCAGAAGTCTACTACTCTAAAAGCTGAATTAAGGCAGTTAGTGCTAGGATCTGCTAACTAATGGAAAACAGCAGCTTTCCAGTACCTGAAGGGGGCCTATAAGTAAGGTGGGAAGGGGCTTTTTACAAGGACAGGTAGTGAGAGGACAAGGGGGAATTACTTTAAATTGTAAGGGGGAAGATTTAGGTTAGACACTAAGAAGAAATTCTGCACAATGAGGGTGGTGAGGCACTGGCACAGGCTCCCCAGGGAAGTTGTGGATCCATGGAAGTGTTCAAGGCCAGGTTGGATGGGGCCTTGAGCAGCCTGATATAGTGGGAGATGTCCCTGCCCATGGCAGGGGAGTTGGAATTAGATGATTTTTAAGGTCCCTTCCAACCCAAACCATTCTATGATTCTATGTATTTCTCTGTCAAGGCAGACATTTCTTTCACTGTTCTTTACTGCTTTTATTATATGAAATTTTATGAACTATTAGAGGTTATTGTCTCTTCCTGTTTATTCCTCACTGACAATATTAATGAAGAATTTTTTTCTCCTTCCAGGATCTATTCAGAAACAAAAGGGAAGCCCAAATTGTGATGGGGGAGACCACCTGGGACAACTTCACTTGTACAGGATCAGCAGTGGCCCCAAAGAAGGACCCTTCTGAATCTTTGTTCTGAACTTGGCTAAAAGGTACAAAAGAAAGAATCTATTTCAATAAGAGGTAAGCAACCTTTGTAATTCCATAGACCACTAAACAAGCTCTTCACCTAGCAAAGATCCTGAAGGCCAAGGCTCAGCAAATTCACAAGAGGGGAACTCCAGCAGCAGCTTTTCCTCAGCATACAAACCTAGTGTCCTTGGAATCCAATTTGCAATCAGCTGGGTCAGTGGAGATATGCAGTGAGGACCCAAGGCAATATCACGTCATTGGCTCCTGTAGGCACCTCAACACGTTACCTCCCTAACCGGGGACTCAGGTTCTTCAGCAATCCTCACCCCAATGCAGTGCCGCCGCTACTACTCAGCAGATACCCCTGCACTTCATCTGCCCCTGGTGTCCCAGCCTTAGGATGTGACACTGTACTGATATGCTAAGACTGGAAAATATAGAAGTTTTTTTTCACAGGGAATTCCAGCATATCAAAGAGAAAAAAAATAAATTCAGAATTGGAATGAAAGTCAGAATTTCCTGGGGAACAGAAGCAGTCAGGCCAAAATACACTGTTAAGACAGCTTTGAAAGCATATGTATGTATCTATAAGCATATCTATAAAGCAGTATATGCGGAATGCTAAAACAAAAATCAAGAGGGAAATAAAACTAAAGGATAGTTGAAGCTAAAGGCTTTGAAGTTTCTGACTCAGAAGAAAATGACAATAAGTCTAGAGTGATAGAAAGGTGGATGACATAATGCTGCATGGATCATAAATAGAAGAACAGACATCTGGTCTTGTGCTCTGGTCTTGCATCTGCAGTCAGGGAGAAAAAGCTAGTGAAGAAACAGTGAGGGGCCAGGTAATTAAAGGCACAGATCCCACCATGGCATCCAGTCTTTCCCCTTTAGAACCAATAGGATGTAAAACTCAGGCCAATATTATAACAAAGATGCACTAAAAATTAACCTTTTCTTCATTCCAATAGGTGTTGGATCCTGTTATAGATATAGAAATCAGTATCTGTTTTAGTTGTGTGTCATTTTACTTGTAGAATTAAGTATATCAAACATTCAGTGTAGCTTATAGAGAAAACATGACAAATTACAGTTTTATGTTCCCCAGTTTATGTATGCCACATTTTAAAAGCACTTTTGTATCTTTCTTTCGTGCAGTATAGTACACAGTAGCTAAAGTATACTTACCACATAAAGAATTAATTATACTGCAAATGATTTCAAGAACATAGCTACTCTAGTGCTCCAGAAACATTCAAAGCAGGATTAGTACTGCAGTAAATTATACTGTTGGTAAACTGGGCTAATCCTATAAAGCAAAACCCAGGAATGTCCTGATACGGAAATAAAGTCTGATAAAATAAAGGCTTAGGAATTGGCTTTCAATTAGTGGAATAGTTTCTTATGTTCTACCTACTACCTTTAAACAGTAATTTGAAGCACATCTGGTGTCAAGTTTTGGGTATTCAATAACTGAGTTCATGTAACAGCTCTGATACTTTTAAAAAATACAATTTCGAAATTAGAATTGTAGAGCAAGAAAGACACTGACTTATCTGCCCTAGACTGGTAGAGAATCTTCCCAAAATGGGAAGTGTTTATACCTGGCTACTTGTCAAATGGGAAACAGAAAGAAACAGAAAAGAACACGATACAAGTAGTGCATAGTACCAAGCAAAAATCCAGCATCTGCCAACATTAGAACCACCCCATTGTTTTGAGTCAGAACAAAGGTCCACCAAGTCTAGTACACTGTATCTAATAATATTGTATCTGTGACACAAGAAAGAACAAGCCAAACGTGTTTGTGGTATGTCTGTGCCTTAAATAATTTGGGAATCAGGGATTTCCAGAGTCATAGCGCAGTCTTCATATTTAATAGATAGTTCATCTGCAAACTTGTTCATTTGCTCTGTAAACTCAAGTAAACTCTTAGCATCCACAACACCCTGTGACAAGAAGTTCCATAGTGTAACTAAATGTCATGATGGTTATGTACCACTTTGTTTTTTGGGTTTCAGACAGGTAGTGTGACACTTTCCGTCACCCGTTGTTTTTTTATAGTGAAAGAAAGTTTACAATTTATTCTCTAGTTACTTTTTCCATGCCACTAATGATTTTGTAGATCTCTAGCTACAGAATTCCTGGAATTCTGGAAAGAACTATGCTGTAATCCACTTGCTTAAAGAGCTGGCTAAGTGCTCTCATAAAAACAAAGCTGATGAGGATCAGTCAAACTGCTTTCTGTTCTGGATTGCACTTATACTGATGGTAAACTAGCTTTACTTTATTGAACACTGTTTTCTACTTTATCTCATCATAGTTGCTGCCAATTCATCTTCCACTGCTTTCACATGGCTCAACAATATTTTGAAGTGTTGGCAGACAGTGTGCTGGCTCTATTCAACCTCCTTGAGAAAATCACTGCTACAGAGCAGCACGATGCAGATGCATGTGAGGTAGATCCAATTCTCCAAGAAAACATTTGGCCTTCAAAATAAATCACAAACTGTCCCATTGTGGTCTTCAAGTATTGGTTCCCATCTGGTTAGATAATCAAGAAAAGCATTGCTGTTTGGTTTTGGTTGATTGGAGGGTTTTTGTTAGTTTTGTTTTTTTTAAACAAAGACTTTGCAATTTGGGCTATTTATAACAGCAGAAAAATCAGTCTCATGCAGAAGAGACCTTCCTTTCATCCCTAATAATAAAAGGCTTCTGAATCTTACGTTGCTGGTACACGTTTTATGGCTGAAAGTGGAACCAGTATCTTTGTAAGCAAGAACGTAAACACAGGCATACACACACGAGACTTAATTTGAAATAAAATGAGATTATGAGGATGAAGAACTTCAGAATCACATAGACAAGAGGTTCATACCTGGGCCTTTTTGATGAGGGGAATAAACTCTGGTTTTGTTTGAATGCTGAAGGTTTAGTTCATCTGCCTAACCAAATAATGATAGTATTGTGGGGGTAGTTAGAGACCTCTTACTTTCCTTAAGTTTGTTAAGATGTGTAAAAACACATGGAAGATATGTAATGAATAGTCTAGGGAGCTCACAGCAAGACTATGAAGACAGTCAGAATTGAACAGAGACCTGAATAATGCATGGAGCTCACATTCTGAATGAGTTAGCTTATATGAGATGAAACTAAAACCCAACAATCAATGAGCAGACAAAAGACAATTGTTTTCAAAATACTTAAAAATCTATCAGAAAGTGAAAACAATCTATCGACTGTGAAAACAAATCTCTCAAGACCATGAAAAGAAAGCTGAAAAAGTATCTTGTTAACTCAAACTCTACCTTTAGCCACAACTACAAATACCTGAGCCTTTCCATTTTCCCCACCACTTCTCTGTCCTGTGGTAGTGGTGACCATGTTAGTCTAAAGACCTTCACTGAAAACCAGGTTTAGGCAAGAAAGAGGAAGGATTTGTTCAGTCTCTTAAGACAAGGCACAAGCTAGAAACAGAGAGTTCCTGACAAAACTCCCACCTAGGCAATTTCTATTCTCTTTGTCTTTTTTTTTATTCCAAGAAAGCAAGTCTAAAAGCATGTGGCAATGCAGCAGATTTGTAACGATCACAAATCTGTGAGAAGGACAGGTCTGCATTTTGTCTAATCCTGACTTTCATCTTGATAGTGAATGAATTGAAAAGCAAACAAGAAATTATTACAAACAACCTAGTACTTTAGATCAGGAGTGATAAGCTAAGCAGCTTCCCTCTTTCAGTAAGAGACTGAGAAAAGCAAGTTCCACTTACCTCTCATTACAGGTAAAGGAGAATGCATTCCCATTTGTGCACAATGGCATTCCCTTGAAAAGTGCCCACAAATCACAGCCATTACAGAACATCAAATGCCTCCTTCCCATTGCCATTTACATATCTGGTACCCAAGTGGCATCTTCTCACCTATCAATGAAATGCAACATATACATTTTCAAGCTACGATTAGTCTCACTTGCAAAAAAAAAAGAGGGAAGAATATTGCCGAGTTGAGATAGAAACTACGAAGTTTTATTTTGTCCTTGAAAACTTCTTTATATGGCTACATTTATTGCACTAGGCTAAGGGAAGACCTGCATTCATATGAAAGGAGGGAGGATACAAGTTTTACTTTATATTTCAGTGGCATATGAAGTGTTCAGTGCACAAAAAAATAATGAAACCTTTAAAAATCTTGATAGCTGGGTAAGAGATTTGAGTCTAACAGGGAATTTTGGTGATTTGTATGAATGATCCTCCCTCACTTTGGAGAAAAATATGCTACCACAAACCAGATTTACATAAGTTTAACCTACTCTCTCACAGAACAACCACTGAGTTCTATCAAAAAACTCTTTTCAAGGCATAGGCAAATCAGCTTATGTGGATATTCGTACCATATCATTATTTGTTTCTCTGAATCTGTAGTGGAGTAAAGATAACTGATGAATATGTTTGTTGGGAGAAAGAACTACCACGTGCTCTTGTGAAAAGCCCTGCATTATCAGCAAATTATAGGAAGGATAAAGTCCCTCTACAGAGGAAATACAAATAATTGTTTGTGATTTTAGTTTTAATAAATCATTGATTCACTCCAGTAAGGTTAACCCTGTGCTCTCAAACAATAATTTCTTCATTATCAGTCTGCATGATTATTTAGGCAAACTGCTGAAACTTTGGGATACTTCTGATATATAAAACATGATAGTATACTTGCATAAATGCAAGTAATACATAAACATAACTATTATATAAATATATTTTCTTATCAATACACGTAAGTATATTTTATATCAATATACACATTAAAAACATCAACAAAGAACTCAGAAACTCATACCTTTCCAATCTCTTCTCTGAGTTGAACTTAGAGGAGGTAGAAACTGTACCCTAGCAGTCCCAAAAAGTCTCAGATTACTAAATTTCTCAGGGAACACCTTCCAGCTACTACAGAGAATTCTGATAACTGATGCAAAAGCTAAAAATAATATATTTTTTAAAGAGTATAAATGTGCACTTCATATAATAAAAATATTTTTAATTAGAATCAAACTTCTATCTGTTTTTTTTCTTTACAGAAAATAACATCAGACCTTATTTGCCATAGCTTCAAATTTGTACTTGGAGAGAACCTCTCTCTCTCAAGATACTTCACGTGAATCATGAAGTACCAACTTCATATAAATTAAAAAAAAAAAAAGAAAGAAAGAATAAATTAAAATAAATAAATTAAAAAAGAAAGAATACAGTCATATAATCCCAGGTTTGTGTCTGACATTGGTTCCCTTTATCCCCATGCCTCTGCATCAACCTCAACAAATGTCTTCTTATATTGAGATGGTAGGTCTCCAACTTGAAAGACCGCCACACAACTTCTGTTATGCTATTATGTATAGGAATGGCATTGCACTGCAGCGTAACACACTTGGTCAGATTCACAACAGCAAGGAACAGATTTGAATTAAAATTCTACTAGCACAGACTTGGTACAGGCATTCCTCTGAGAGCAAGTCATGGCACTCCGCTTTGCCTGAAATATCCAGCAGGCTTAGTAATCATAAGTAATACAAATGCATAAGTGATAAAAGACAAAAGAGACCGAAAATTAACAGGAATGAAGATAAGAGCCATACAGGAGAGAAAGTGTAAAATACAATCTTTCTTGGCTTCATTTCCACAATAATGTCCTATTTTTAGTTTAAAAAGAGCCTTTCTCCACTGCATTTCTATATCATTATTCTAACTCTGGTTTAAAGAAAAATTCTACAGACCTAAACGGTCATATAAATGATCTGCTGTTAATTGTTTATTGCTTAGCAATAACAATTGTATATAGCTTGTTAAAAGTTCAGTGGCATCTAATAACGGGACTCTGCTCTACACAGTTTTCACTGGTTGTTTATCCATTGTATGTGTTAAGTTTGTTCTTCTTTTTAACTTTTTCCATGAAATGTGCATGTATTTTCATTCCATTCAGCCAAGCAATCACAATCAGGCCAGCATGCTCTTAGTATGAAGACTTTGAAAGCATTGCAATGCAATGCAGATGAAATTGCACAGGAATTAGTTTTTATAAGGCCATAATAGTATTTAGAGACTTCAATGCATTCACCAAGAACTATATGAGAAAATCACAAATGAACTGCATAGATACAAATCACCAGGAGGAGAGCATCTCCCTCATGTGATCATTTTCACACTGCCTACATAATATTCCATGGATCCGCATTTGCTAAAAATCTTTTTCCTTTCTTCTTCTGAAGTGATACCAAGCTGCCTTGCTCTGAAAAGTTATATGCAAAAGAAACTATTCTCATCCCAGCTGTGATCTGGATACAATTAGAGCTCACACAAAAAATTATTACTATACTGTATAGATAATTACTTCCTGCTTACAAAGTTAGTTACTTCCCACTGAAGAATGCTGTTCTGTCAAAAATGAATGTCAAAAATGACATTTCCAGAAACATTGTTTTTAATTAAAATGCATCAGATCCAGGATGGAATCTGCAGCAGGACAAAAGAACTAGGTAATTCAGTGAGAATGGATGGAAAGTAGGTTTTAGTCCCTGTTGTACTTGATTTGAAGTACAGGCTGAAAAACTCAGGTCTCTCAAATCTCAGGTAGATGACCAAATCATGGCATTGTTCACTATTCTCATCACTCTCCTAGGATAACTGGCTTCTCCCATTTACATGTCTTGGCATCACTTCATGCTAAGCATTTTTTTGTTCATTTTCTATGAAATGGAATTACTGTGTTTTTCTGGTCTATGCTGGATACAACTTTTTAAACTTAGCTTCTAAATATATAATGACACAGACAATTTGTGAAGAACCAGAGCCAGTATTCAGCTGTTGTAAATCAGTGTTGTTGCAACAGTTTCACTGGATTCCATTGATTCATAGCTGTTGATCTTCTGATAAATGTATCTCAGCCAGAGAACAGACAAGACAATGTAGGACCTTAACATAGAAGCAATAAAGTCACATTGTGACAAAGCCTAGTAAAAACACACATCTTGGGAAATGGCTGGGTAAACGCTAGAAACCTCTTCTCCTTATTAAATAGAATGAGACAGCTATATCTAGGACTGGAAAGTCATGCGATATTTATTCCTTCCTTTAATAAACATTGATATAGGTTTGGTGGCACATCTTCTGTTCAGTACTAGGCAATATGTGAATGCAGATTTCCCCTTTATATATACTTTGGTATTCTCTGGACCCCCACCACCATCAAAAACTGAATATATGCTACTGAATGTGTCTGGCAATTTAAAACTAAGCTGGCAGTAGTTAGTATGAAATAAACACAAAATCAAAGAAAGGAAAAAAATGTCCAGTGAGAACCTAATACCTTTATCCTAAACAAGAGAGTCCAGAAAGCTTGTTAAAAGTGCTGGCTAGGTATTCTTATTGGCTAATATGCCAGTAATTTCTACATCTGTAATTACAGGAACTTTTCCAGATGCATATAGGGAACAGTGCTAGAAATTTGAATTGCATAGATTGCTATGACTGTGTATCGACTTGTGCAGAATCAGATCCTGTCTTGCAATTTTAAATTACACTCATTTTTCTTGCATTTGCAAGGAAGGGAGAGGCTTTTACTCATCTCATTACTGTATAGGCTTTTACAAAGCCTTATCAGAACTAGTACTCTTTCTGAGGATTAAAACTACCCTATAAATACCTAACTCTTCTTGTCCTTCAACAAGAAAAGCACTATGATTATTTTTATTTCGGTCTTCTGGTATATTCTCTCTCTTCATGAATCTTCAAGATAAATAGCTTTGATCCATTGATCATCACAGTACAACTAAGTACTCTTTGCCCTGGTGTAGCCTCCCTAAAGGTTGAGATTATCTTAGTATGTAATTAGTATTAATTTGGAAAGATTGCCATTGAGCTTTAAGTGAAGACTGATACAAAAGAAACACCTTTTCCAGTTAGTTTTGATATCCCTCACTAACTGCATCTCATTTTGTTCACCTACCCTTTTGATTTCTTTTCTCTGCCTACCCATGTCGCACTTTGAGACTTGTCCCAGCTACTTGATCTGCACTCCAATTTTTGTATTACTTTTCCGTGTGTGAAATGTCAGTGAAGAACTTGCAATTTAGATGGGTTGATTTCTGTCTACACTTGTCTTCCACTGTACCTTTAATATTATTTCATCAGATTTGCGAGTTATCATCTTCATCTTTTTCCTGAAGATCAGACTCTCAAAAAACATACTGTGAATACTCAAAGTTTATTGAAATCTATTTTCTCAAACACCATTGAAATGATTTTTGTCTCTCCTTCATCCCTGTCTAAAGGATGAGAAATGTTGTCATTTCATGATCAAATGCATTCATTTGATATATGTGTTAATTTCCACTCACTCAAAAATGGCTGCAGAAAAAAATACTTCTCTCCAGTTTTGTTTTGAAACATACCTAGTACTAATGAACTTATCTCTCGCTCTCAGAGTACACCTCCACTGTGAAATTCCTTGCACATTGCTTACCAGCTAGTGTTCATATTCAGCCTCTGAGAGCTCTTTGAAACTTATATTGGCTGTTACAACCAATCTCTATATACTGTACAACAGGGAAGCAGACTTCAAAGACAAGATAAATTTAACTTGCTTCCTTCCATTTCCACTGTTACAGACTTTGCAACAAAAGGGTAAAGATTCACAGCCTGCTCCTTGGCTTTCCAAGCATGTGTAGGCACACTGAACTTTGGAAAAATGGTGTGATCTCAAGCAGCCATGGACTTGTGTCATCAGTAAGAGAGGGATGGAGGAAAGCAAACAACTAAGCTCTGTCAGACGCTTCAGAACACTCTCAGATGTGGGATAAATTCACAGCTCTAAGAATATGAAATATTCATGTAGATACAATTACAAGAGATTCCATTATTTATCATGTCCAGTCATTCATATTCCGTTATAGAAAAAAAAATTATATTTCTACTATCTAGTTCAGGAACTACCAAAAATTAAACAAAACAAAATGCCTGTGTGGATGGGAGAGCAATAAATCTTGTATTAGCTGAATATCACACTTCCCCTGTCATTTTCTGTTGAATCATCTGTCAACTCCAGCATAGCACAGTGGGTTCAATCCAATAACAACTGACTCTAGTAACTAAAAACTATGCTGCAGAATATTGTTTTACTCAAAAGGCCTCTGGTTCCAGGAATAGAACTTAAAATGTTTAGTGAGACCGCTATCTTACGTACAGGGCTTGCAAAGAAAGGGGCCTGCAGCAACCAGGAAGTGGAGAAAGTCATCTGAAGTCAGCACTGTGGTTTTTTTGAGTATATAAACAATGCAACACAAAAGGACAAGGAAGGCTTTTAAATTTTCTACTTATCTGAGGTGGCAGATAGATGTCTCCTGCAGCTTGGCATCTTGAGCCTTCACCCCGCTCCTATGTATGGACTTCTTCTCAAAGCCAGGGGGATTGAACTACATGATCGGTGGTCCCTTCCAACCCTGACTATTCTGTGATTCTGTGAAACTATTTGTCATTTTCCCTAATTAGTCTGTTCCTGATAAAGTTAACTAGCAAGTCAAAGAACAAAGACAAAGGTGAAACAACATGACATTTGACTTCAGAAACGATTCAAGGGTAACACCAGAGCTGTTACAAAAGCAAGGAAAAACTGAGAGCTCTGCAACAAGGTGCTGTGGGAAAACACACTAAAGTCATTGTGAGCACAGATAATGTAGAGACATGGAGTTTTTTCTCCTGTGGCTCATGACCCCTGTATTCAAGAGAGTTCAAATCTTTCCAAGTAAATCTGCAACATCTACAGCTTTTAGTGAACTTATGAAGAATGCGTATTAGTGGATATGCCATGCAGTGTAAGGTCTTACAGATAACTAACTAGTTGGCTAGGACATGTGCTTAAGTTTGTATCTAAAATGGCATAATGAAACATGCTGTCAATTTCCTACCTCATTATTTAGCAGTATATTAGACAAAATGCATAATGCATGATACTATTTACACTGTACCTCTCTTCCAAAGGAATTATTAATGTTAGGAGAATGTTTTTCATTTTCTTTTGTCTACAAGCCTGTCTTTTGAATATAGAATGTTTTTGTGGTATGATTTTGTACTTGGAAAAGAACCATACTAAATCCGTCTTAACAGTGTCCTCAGGGGTGTGAAAGAACAGATACAGCCAAAAGCCCAGCAAAATGATTGAAAACGATGAATAGAAAGCAATATTAACTCTAACATCAGTATACAACGAGTTTATTAATGTCCTACAGTACTTCTGGTATTGTGCTTTTCTGGCTAAGGCACAAAGCAGAGCCACTATCTCCTTTTTACTGTTTTCCAGACTGAAACTATTATTCCACTGTGTAAACCACTTCAGAGACAAACATTGTCATGTTGCAAAAATCTTATTCCCTTTTGGAATATCTGTTATTCATACTCAAGGTTTATGTGAAGTCTCTCATATAGCATGAAGGAATCTTGTCAGCAATTAAAACTGCCAAGTTTGAGAATGCCTAAAGAGGTAAGGGTTTTGATTAGACCTATTAGCAATTTTTAACAATACAATAAAACAAATCAGAAAAACCTTCAAGAATCTGAAGATTCAGAAGCCTTTGATATATGTTCTCTTAATCATCAGCATCAAAGCTCCAACATAGAATCACAGAATCATAGAATGTCCTGAGCTGGAATGGACCCACAAGTATTGTTGAGTCTTTTTTTCTCTCTCAGTGGAAAGCTGCTCCTCACACTTCTAAAATCAGAGAAATGCAAGCTGTTTCTGTCTTTAGGTGTAAATCTCAGCTTTTTGCACTCAGGCATTGTTTCTTTTATCAAAGATGCTCTTGGATATTACCCACAATGGCTGACATATTTCCCCACTACCACTAACAGCACAAGGACTAAATGAGCTACCAAAGTGCTGGAATAGGTGAGCCTAACCAAACACACAAATGTCTGAAAAACAATTTAATTCAGGCAAAACTGAAGGTCTTTCAGTTCAGAAATACTCATATTTACAGCGCATATAACGAGCAAATAATTCTCTCACTAAATCTGTAGTTGACTTGTTTCATACTTACTCCCTATGAGCTCCCAAGTCCTCACCTAGGACGAAACAAAGCTGGGATACATAAGATGAACCACTTTTTCTCTCCAAAGAGAGAGATCATCAAGGAAGTTCAAAAAGTGACACATTCCCCAGAAGAAAGAAGTATAACTCAACCAAAATACAGCGTTGCTGAAGTATTGTCATATGTTTGAACCGTACCTGGGGGCTTAGACTAAAATATCATTCACTATTGAACAACAGTAACAAGTCAGGCATATCATGATCAAGGAAAGCAATAGAAAAATAATGAAAAATCAAGGCAAAACTTAAATAATTAATATGTACCAAAAAAAAATCCTTAATTTTCTACTTCAAGCAATGTAAGATAATTCTAATAAAACCTGATCATTTGAATTTCTGTTAGTTTTATGTTTTGGTTAGGTAATTAGGTTCTATGTTTTGGTTAGGTAATTAGGTTCTATGGTTTTTGTTTTGGTTAGTAATGAAAATATAAAGAAGTGAATATTCACCAGATGAGTGAACATTCAGAAGTCATTCTCTCTCCCAAGTAAAAAGAAATACATGAAGATCTATATTTCAATTTAATTGTGTAGCTCTACTAATTGTCTTAACAGCATTATTTTAAAAATTGAAGGATTAGCTTTGAAAAAAATCAAGATAATGATTCAGAATCATAAGAGGGAAGAGTTTCTAAGACAAAAACAACAAACTAACCTGAACTCATCTCCGTCTATGTTTTATTAAAATGCATGTGAAGTAGTAGATATCAATTAATCTGAAGTGTGGACCTTATGTTCAGTGATATCCTATGATTTGATGGCTCATTCAATTTCAAGATGTTTTTATAAAATAGTTTATCATCACATTATTTATGGCTGGAAATAATAGCATGTTTTCTGATACACTAGTAACAAACTTGAAATCTTTGCCCCTCACCAAACCTGAAGAGATTAACACTGTTTTACGGGATGCAAATAAGGATTTGAGAGTACATTGTTAATGACCTGAACTTTTCAATAAGGAGAATGTCACAGAACATCAACCCATCTATTGCAATAAGTGTTATGCTCAACAAGAGCATCATCAGGTCCAACACTACACAGACACTGATGAATATTTCAGGTATGGATTATCCTGATCAAGTAGCCAATAACTACTTAGCAGAGCCTACGTACATCCAAATAGTGAATGTTCTATTATACTGGCAGAACAAGAGGACAATGCACACAGCTCTTATAAAGTTTACAGTGATAATGTATCTGTTTTGATGTCCTCCCACTGGCATTATCTACCAAAGACCATGCTTGTACAACGGTGTCCTCACATGGAACACCCTAGGAATCCCAGAATCCTTGTTGGTCTGATTTGAGCTAAGGTAGAATCAGTTTTCTACCTTCGGCCAAGACTTGCCTGAGTAACTTCATTTTCTGAAAGTTAACTGCATGTTTTTCAGATGGTGTTTCTCTCTAGAAGTGATAACATGGGGCACTGGCATGCAGAAAGGCCATCACTTATACTTTTCCCATAGAAACCAAAACCATCCTTAAGCTGATGGAATACTGTAAGTGAAAGACAAGAAAGGGTTATACCTGCAGGGAGGGGAGGAAAGAATAGGTGACCAACAAAGTACTCCATCCCATATACATCATGTTTGGCATAAAATTGAGGCATCACAAGGGTCAATCTCTTTTCTACAATGGCAAATGTCCAGTGAGGTCCTTGTGTTTCTGTCTGGCCCAAGCATGGATTCATGCAATCCTGAATCCAGTTCCTGAGTCCACCTCTCTCCTGCCACTGACCCTTTTCCCCTGCCTGCTCTGCAGCATCTGTGGTGATGTATAATCACCAAGAGGTGGAGGGGCACAATTTCATACATTTGTATATATTTTCTAAATTTCTTATTAATATTTTTCATTATTATTGTAATTATTTTCATTAAAGTTGTGTTAGCTCTAGTTTCCAACTCACAAGCCTTTTTTTTTCCTCATTTCCCTTTTCCTTGGGAGTGGGGAGAAAGGAATTGGGAGCCCAACTGCTCATGTTTTAGCTGCTACATTGGGTTGGGTCAGGGCTACACCCTGATATTTGTGAACAACTATGTGTGGGGCACATCATCAAATCCCAAAAAAGGAAGGTACTGAATGTACATCACCACACAGGAAATGACCACCCTCAGTCAGGTGGGGACAAATTTGGTACAGCTAGGGTTCAGGACACACAGTTAGCTTCCCTTAAACACAAAACAGCAGGTTCCTAACATTCTTAGCTCAATCTACCTCCAGCAGCCTTCTCGCCACAGGTATTACCTTTTCCTAGAGCTACCTCTCCAGTCTCACCACCCCTTCACCCTCACACTCTGCTTAAACTTTGAGCTGGAACTTCTGCCCTGACCAGGCCCCGTCAGCTCACCCTATCCTTGGTCTTATCACTGTGACAGGTTATACCAAAAGCACAACCTACTGAATGAACAACAGAGCCATTATATTGACTGCTTACAAACAGTCTTTCAACCTGGATAGCTTATTTCAGACTATGGTGAAGGATAGGAAGGGGTAAAATAGTAAGAAAACATAAAGAAGTAGTGTGAATTTCCGTATTAATACTTCGAGTAGAAACACACAATGGAAAACACAGTCATTGTAGTTCCCTCTCTTTTACATTCTTCCACACTTTGCATTACGTTTTTGCTATCACACTGGGGCCTCAGTAGGTTGTAAATAAACAAGCCACCGTGCTCAAACACTGATATCATCAGTAATACTGCTCTTTCATTTCAAGAAAAAACTTGAGCCGGGCAAGTTAGAGCCATCTCATTCCAACAGTTTTAATCCTGTTCTTGCAAGCGAATGCTAAATAGGTAGTCCTATGAGGAACAAGCAGTTGGACTTCTTTATCTTCACGGGTCCCTTCCAACTTCAATGATTCTGTGATTCTACGGAAGTACAGCCAGGGCCTTGGGCTAGCTCTTACCCCAAGGAATCTTTTGATAGAGCTTTTTTATTTGGCCTAAGAGCATGCTAAATAAAATAAAACATTAGTAAAGGGTAAAATAGCTTGCATCTTTGTATTATCAAACTGAAGACATAGTTACCATACAGAAAAATCCCACCAACTAGTCTTTGTTAATTTTATAAAGGCAACCTGAAAACATATTTATTTAGATGCCTTATAAAGCTGTGCCTTTCATACCACACAAACTGTGTAAAACAGATTATTTTAAGTAATTCCAGACTCTATTCTGAATACAGTAAATCTTTTTTATTTAGAGACAGACAGCTAGAAACAATAAAAAGTGAGCTGTATATATCAAGGTCATCTGCTTCCAAAGAATTATTCCCCTTAGATTCAGTTATTCGGCCTGGGTGATAATTCTTTCCTATCATGTGCATTCTTAGTTCCCAGTGCTTTCAAAATGCATTTATACCTAATAATTCCATAAAACATCTTAATTTAGAAGTCTTCCTTCCGCTTTTTTAAGGGAAAGCTCACTCTCAAGCTGAGAGTTATTTAAAGCAGAGGTCTGAGTTAACTGTTTCTTTTTCTGCAGCCTTTGAATAAGCTCAACAAGTCAAATCAGTTTGACATCCTGTAGGCTGCAATTCATTTACGGTGGTCACAGAAGTAGCTGTTTCTAAGCGTGGAAATACCAGGCCACAAAAGTTAAAGTGTTAGACTATGGACCCTCCTGGCTAATGTTTTTTTCCTGCCACATGGCATGTATCCCTCCTCCAGCACTTCAAAGACACATTATTGAGCAATCAGTAAAAAAGTGGCCTTCTCAAAGGTGAGGAATGTTGGCTTACTCCAGTGAGAAATGCCTAGGACCTCCAAGGATCTTCTTTCAAATGGTCTTCCCTCCATATACCAAATTCCTTTTATCAGCTCACTGCAGTGCAGTCAGCTGTCCAAAGATCACCATTACTTTTTCATTCCATTCTAGCCATTCAAAACAGCTATATAGCATCAAAAACTTCAACAGACATTTCTGGCATTTCCATTTAAATAATAATTGTCAGAATAACAATTCAGATTTTGCACTCAGATTAATTCAATTTCCTTCCACATTACAAAGTATAATTTAACAGCAGAAGTGAAATAGCAAGACTCCAGCTGTCCTATCCACTTATGTCTCAATTAGAAAACCTCTCTCTCTTCTAAAGGACACTAAAGAAACCCTTTATTGGCCATCCAGTCTGTCTAGTGTCAAATTACTTTGCTGTTCTTAAATTCTGATTGTGGTTTTAGCATAGATGAAAACACACAAACGTTTGTAGCATAACAGGCTAAATCATCGTACTTGTCATTTACAGAACTTCCTTTCAGAATCGTTAATTGTTTGACAAATGTTGATTAGTCAGATACTACCTTTTCACAGGACAGTACTGCAGAGCAAACAGTATCTCCTACAGGATTCTGTTATTGCCACATACAAGAAAAGATGCTTTTTGTCCGGGTCCAGGTAGCAAAGTGGAAACCACACCTAAGAAGTACAAAGTATTTCAAAAGGCACAAAGTATTTCAAAAGGTACAAAGTATTTTCTTTCTGTACTAGGCTATTTTCATAATAAACAAACTTATATATACATTTAAATGCGTTGAACTGGTTTCTCCTACATTAAAGGACTTATAATTTTATGGAAAAAATACAATTATTTAAAACAATAAATAATCCCATCAATGTAAAACAGATTCCAGTGCTTGTGATTATGTATTTCAGTTTTATAGGCAAGAGTGCTATCAGAGCTGCTTCCTCAAAAAAGTACGTGATTAAGAAGGTGCTTCAAGTCTGAAGGGAGGCAACAGAAGACCTGTTCAAAATCTCTCCTCTGAAGAAGGGCAAAGACTCTCTCAAGGTGCCTAACATATATCTAAGGTACGAACAAGCAAGAGAAGCTGAATGAAGTTTTGCATTTTAGACGTTAAAATGTGACAAAATCTGAGAGCTCACAGCCCTATGGTCTCAAAACAGCAAACAATAATGCGAAGCACAAGTGGTCTTTATGAGTGTCACAAGAGAACATTTAGAGACGTCTTTAAAGGGATGTCAGCACTTCCTGCCTAACAAACCACACGTGCAGGGCCATAAGCACATGTACCAATATCACTTTTAGTTGAAATGTACACGGCAATAGGTATGTCACAGACAATAAAGGAAAGGGAAGATCAGTCCTAAATGCCAAACCATTCCCCATTCTTCAAGGGAGACAAGTTACTGTACTTTTATTTTGTGCTTGTCAACATAGGTTTTTATCTTCCTACCTTTTCAAACTCTACCATATCTCTCAAAGTACTGCTGAAATCACAGAGAATCTGCTAGGAACAAAGACTTGACATATCTTTGTCATTTTTCTTTCTAGTATTTTAGTTTCCTTTTCCAACTTGCCCAAAGCCTCTATCCTGTAGTCAATATGGAAAACATATAGCAAATTTCCACAGCAAATCAATTTGGTTTTTTAAAGCTTAAAAAAAAAAAAACAAACCAAACATACAAAAAAAGCAAGTTATTTGGGATTGGGTGGTGTTCTAGAAAGTGACTCTAGATTTTTCCTCTGTTCCACTTCACCATATCTTCTTGAAACCACAGTGCACCAAATTTGAAGATATCATGAAAGTACATTTTCCAGTTGACCTATAGGTTGCTTGCACACCAACTGCCTGAATTTCATGGGATACAGGTTGAAATCTGAGTTTCTAATAAATCCAAACCTATTCACAGGAAATGGGATATTTCCCTCTTATTTTCCTTCTTCACACAACTGCAGGATAATACGTAATTCTAAGACAATGAGTCAATTTACATTAGTGCACTCAGTTCATACCAGGAGTTCCCCTTTTGAAGAAGACTCCCTGATTACTCCCACTCATTGGTCTTTGGTTTCCATTGCAGAGCAGTCTGTGAGTGTCCAATCATCCTCAGCACCAGCTTTGCTGGTCTGCTTCTACTGGACCCTTCTTTAGGCCTAATATACTATTCTGGCATCCCTTCAGTACTAATATACTAGCTTGAGGCACTGTTCTGTGAAAGAAGTTCTGCACTCAGCAGGCAGAGGTCTCAGATTCCTTATATTTCCAGGTTAAACTGCTATTCACTTGCCCAGGACCAAAACTTCCCCTTCAATTTCTGGGTTGACTCCAAGCAAAGTTTATCTTCCTGTCAAAAGCGGGTGCAAATCCAAAAGCAAGAGACTTGAGTGAAAGCATTCAGGTAATGTGATAGAAATTAATGATTAAAAATTCAAAATACTTGAAAAAAAAAATACCAAAAATGTAATGTAATGTCTGAATCTTCATCAACACCCACAAAAACGGCAGCAGAACACTATCTTGTCTTAAAATATATTCAGGACTCTGTTTTCCATCTACAATCCGTGCAGTTCGTCTGAATAATATAGTCACTCATTTATCCATTAGTTCCAGAAAACTATGCCATTCCCTTCCCTGTTTTCCTCTGCCAATCAGTCCTACTTCATTGCAATCCTTCAGACCGCTGCTCTGTTAGTTTCAGAGAAAAACAAACATTAATCTGTTATTAATTAAATGTAGCAAAAGAAGTCACACTTAAGTATTATACCAGGATCCTGAGGAAAGTGAAAAAAAACTCGCATAGCTATAATCAGAAAAGAAAGTACTACTTAGAAACAAAAGAATATAATTCTTATCACTTTCCCAGCCATGAGGCCCCTGATCCCACAGGAAAGCCACCTGGCTTTATCCTTCATGGTCTAAAATCCCGAAATACTTTCACTTAGCAGTATACTCCTCCGTATTTAATATTCAGCCAAAATGTCTTGGAATCCAAAGCTATACCTTAACACTGAGCAATATACACATGTTTTGGTTTTGGCTGAAAAGAAAATGCATCAAACATAGGCACCATAAGTTGTCCACGCACAACCATGCTATTGCAAACAGTGCATGATATTGCTAAAAATATATATATATATAAGAAATATATAAAAAATATATATAGTAGAGACAAAAGAAACAGAAATTATGTATCGAACAGCACTTGCATGATTACCACTGTAGGAAAGAGCAAGGCAATCAAGCTTCTTACCACCCTGACACTCACAGACAAGCTCTGCTCCATGTCACAGCAGAGAGAGAATGAGACACTAGCACCGCGTCCTGTTGTACTATTTCTAACTATTGGCATCAGCCACCTCCATTGCAGAAGAGGCATAAGAAAAGATCTCCTTCTCTCCGTTCTCACGCTGCCTTCTCTCTCCAAACCCAGCTCTGTGCTTTGAGCTGGAACAGCACAAAATATAAGTTCAGTCATACATCCTAGTTCGCCATTTCAGCTACACAAGAGAAAACCTTTGGCAGGTAAATAGAGAAAGCAGTTGAAGACAGAGATATCTTGATTGCCTTGGAGAAAGGTTAGACAAGCTCAAGTATTTGAACAGACATTTGCCAGAAAACCAATTTTAAAAAGCCTGCAGCCTCTAAGCTATCGTATCATCCAGCTTTTACCTTAGGGATGCAGCTATATTAGCATTTACTGCATTGCAGCTTTCACCTTGGGTTTGAATTTCTTTTGCACCTATACTTGGATTCTTGTAACACCGCTCAAGCTCTGGCGTAGTTAAAGCATTTTCCTTACTTGTAAACTAAGGTTGAAGTCATGCATTAGAGCAGCATCTGCCTCATCCCAGATGCAATGGTGGCACAAGGCCCTCCTGTGGCTAACACTCCACATATCTGTGGTGCATGGTTAGGCCCAGCAACTCGTGAACACACTGGTCGTGAACTTAACAGGCCACTGCAAATCAAACCCTGATTCTTTCCTCTTTGTGCATATCAGTCAAAAACAAGCAGCATAAGTTTCTGCAAGCAATGCACCTCAGAGTTCTGTTATCGCATTGCTCGCACTGAACATGCTTTCTGGCCTTTTATCTCCACCCCAAACAATTCTAAAGTGCCATTAATTAACATATATTTACAGGGGACTGGAACTTGTACACAACTTCAAATTTTCATGGAAGAAAACATCATTAAGCCAGGAAATTACAGAATCATAAAATCTCCAAGGACTGTACATAGTAGTATTAAGGAATTCAGTGAGGAAAATCTGATGTTCAGAGGTCTAGAATCAAAGTTATAGGTGGTGCAGTACTGCTGTTTTTAACAACTTGACATCATGCTGTAACTTCACTAACTTTCTTCATATACTGTGATGGCTAAATAAGAAAAATGGGAATTTGCAGTTAGAGTAGACATCATGTAGGTAAAATGAGGCAGAAAACTTACAGAATCATAGAATCATCAGGGTTGGAAAAGACCTTTAAGACCATCAAGTCGGACCATCAAGTCCAACCTTCAACCCAACACCACCATGCCTACTAAACCATGCCCTGACATGCCACGTCTACACGGCTTTTGAACATCTCAAGGGATGGTGACTCCATCAAATCCCTGCGCAGCCCGTTCCAATGCTTCACCACTCTTTCTGCAAAGAATTTTTTTACAGTACCCAATCTAAGCCTCCCCTGACGCAACTTGAAGCCATGTCCTCTTGTCCTATTACTTGTTACTTCTCCTTGCACTGTTGAGATCCTGACTCTCTCATTGCAAACACAGGGATGTGACCTACTCAGAGGTACAATGAAAAAGTTAGTATAAGCACAGGACTCCCATATAAACACATGCTGTCTATAACTGTCTGGCCAACATTCCTGTCTTCTCTATTCGGTTTTGTATATTTTGCATTTCTGTATGAATGAACACAAACAATAAGCGTGGCTGCCATGCACACACACTCTCTCTCTGACTCCATGTGTTCAGTCTTCCGTGTATTTATAAGTGAACTGATATTCCAAACCAGCCCAATGTAAATGAACTCCTACAGCGTGTATTTGTCCAACCAGGCCAATCGCCTGCCTTAAATGCCTGCATTTATATTTATACCTCTGTGATATGAATTATGCATGTGGACATATTAGTAAGCTTCTTTCTCTTCTATTGAGGTTTGGGCTTGTCCCTTGGGAACTCATTATCTACAGTGAGTTTTATAAAGGGCTTGACGTGGCTCTACCAGAACTGTTACTATATTGCACCTTCCCAGAAACATTGTGATACTTTTCCCAGACACCTACAGTTAAATTCCACGTGATCATTTAATTTTCTAATAGTACCGAGTATTTTTTCCCACCAGCCAAAATACTGAAACACAATTATCGGGAATATTACTGTTGGAATGGGTCCAGAGGAGGGCTACAAGGATGATCAGAGGGCTGGAGAAACTCCCACATGAGGACAGGCTGAGAGAGTTGGGGTTGCTCAGACTGGAGGAGAGAAGGCTCTGAGGAGACCTTATAGCGACCTTCCATTACCTGAAGGGGCTACAGGAGAGCCGGAGAGGGACTGTTTACAAAGATTTGTAGTGATAGGACTAGGGGCAATGGGTATAAACTGCAGAGGGGCAGATTTAGACTAGACATAAGGAGGAAAGTCTTCATGATGAGAGTGGTGAGGCACTGGCACAGGTTGCCCAGGGAAGCTGTGGATGCCCCATCCCTAGAGGTGTTCCAGGCCAGGTTGGATGAGGCCTTGGGCAGCCTGGTCTAGTGGGAGGTGTCCCTGCCCATGGCAGGGGGGTTGGAACTGTATGATCTTTAAGGCCCCTTCCAACCCTAACTATTCTATGATTCTGATTCCTGTTTTTTTTTTTTTCCAGAGACAAACAGAGCCACTGTTTAATGGCAGTTGGATGGGTACCGCTTGAACAACTTCAGTGGCTGAAAGGTGGTGACAAACCCCGTACATCCATCACCAACGCCGTCACCCCCGTGCCCCACCGAGGCCGCGGGGTGCAGCTCCCACCCTCCCTCGATGGGCGATGCTCCTGGGCACCCCCACCCCTGGACCCCTGCTGGGGAGCCGCTGGGCACCAAGAGCAGCTGCCCCCGCGCCACGGATCCCGCTTGGCGTCCTCCAGCCGCGATATTTGGTGGCTTTTCGGTGAATTTCTCACCTGGGTAAAGCCAGGAGATAACCAGCGCGGGGCCGCGGCGCCCTCTGCCGGCCCCCGCGGGAAGAGCAGCAGAGGGGGGCGTTACGGTGGGGGGGAAAAGCTCCCTCTCCTCTCCAGGAGCCCTTTCTTTTACGGCTCGGGGACCCACAGCCCCCCTTTGCTTTGGAGGCTGCCTCCCCGACACTGCCGGAGCTCCCGCATCCCCCGCAAAGCGCACGGGGAGGGGGAAACAGGCTGCCCGGCTCCTTCCCAGGGCAAAGAAAAGCAGCCCGGGGGCTCCCTTGACTCCATTAGCATTAAGATACAAAACTCGGCACGCTCAGGCTGAGAAATTTGCATTTCCTCCTGAAAGGAGGCTGTGGAGAAGTGGGTGCTGGCCTCTTCTCCCAAGTGACACGGGACAGGACAAGAGGGAATGGCCTCAAGCTGCGCCAGGGGAGGTTCAGACTGGATAGGAGGAAAAAAAATTCATAGAAAGGGTTATGAAGCACTGGCAGAGGCTGCCCAGGGAGGTGGTGGAGTCGCCATCCCTGAAGGTATTTAAAAGAAGGGTAGAGGAGGTGCTCAGGGACGTGGTTTAGTGGCAGATAGGAATGGTTGGACTCGATGATCCCAAGAGGTCTTTTCCAACCCGGTGATTCTATGATTATTTCTCCACTCCGGAGTGCAGCGCTGCCTGCGGGGATTTGCGGGCAGGGGTTCCCCAGCGATTCCCCCCTCCCCCCTCCCAAAAAAAAGAAGGAAGAGGAGGAGGAGGATGGTGTCTGAGGCTGCTGGGGGCAGCCCAAGGGGGGACGTGTCACTCCGGGAGTCGGTTGGGGACACCCACATGGAAGGTTTCCCCATCCCCAGTTTTCGGAGAGAGGAGTGTAAATCATCCTCGTTTTTCAAGGACCGCTTCACCTTCCTGAGCGGAGCCGAACGGAGAGGGGGAGACTGTTGGTGCTTGTGCCCCTCGGGTTCAGGTCGCAGGATGCTGCAGGGAGAGGAATTCGAAAGCTCCGACTTCACACCTCCCACTACCCACCAGCAAGGTCAGGCCGAGCCCTCCCTGAGCAGCAGGAGCCACCCGAGAGGCTCCCGCGAGCGGGAGCTCCACCAGAACCCCCTCACCGTGGTATCGGGGCGGGTGCGGGAGTTGGGTGAGTACCCGGGTCCGGAGCGCTTATTTAACAGCTTAACGAGCCAAACTGCGTTCCCAGGGAGGCGAAGGGGGAGGGCAAGGCGAGTCCCACTCCCCACCCACCCATCCATCCATCCCTCCCTCCCTCCCTCCCTCCACACGCCCGGGAGCGGGGGCTGAGCGGGCGGCGGCCCCGGCTGCGTCAGAGCTGTGCAAACACCGCCACTATTTAAGGGGCAGAGGCTGAGTCTCCCCTAACATCCCTTGCCTGGGAACCTCGCTCCCTCCTCGGGTCCCACCTCGGGAAAGCGCAGAAGAAAGAGGTAGGGAAGGACCTGTATCCCCTCTGACTGCATCCCTGCCTGGGGAAGGGGGTGCCCGGGGCTTGCCTGTGCGATGGCTTCCAAAACATCCCGCCTGTGGATGGAGCAAACGCACCCGGGTCCGGTGGGAGACGGGAATTGAGGCTGCTGCTCACCGGGGGCTGGAGGGTCCCCAGCGCAGGGCGAGGCTTTGCCGGGAGCTGGGTTCCCCCCTTGGTCCTCTTGGATGAGCCACAACTACCTGGGATGAGAGTTTGGGTTTGGAGTCATTAGCACAACTACCTGGGATGAGATTTTAGGTTTGGAGTCGTTAGCACAACTACCTGGGATGAGATTTTGGGTTTGGAGACATTAGCATGTGCGCAAATATATATACACATAAAAAACACAGGAGTCAGGATGGTTGGAAAGGTGTCTCTGTGGAAAGGATGCAATTCGCCTTTGCTTTCCGGGTACCAAAACCTACAGTGCATCACTAATAACTGTGCTGGAATGGCATTTTGACATTTTTTCATTCATCTCATAACAATAATATAAGAAGCAGATAAAATATGTAGCAAATGTTTTCCATCTAGCGTGTGTGGTGGGCAAATAAACTTCATTTTTTCCTCTTGTATAATTAAAATATTACAGTCGGTATACTCTTCAAAAACTTAAACCATTCAAAAATTCTCATATAGATAATTCATATGTATTAATAAATGGAAATGAACCCTCTAGCATTAAGTAGTAGCATTACTTGTTTCTACTGGTAACAGAGTAATTTTTGTGTTTCCTGAAAAATACTATTTCAGCCTATATGATCAAACAATCTCACAAAACAGCATCGTTTTCTTTACTATGTGTTTAAGGAAGCAGTAAAAAAATTGTTACACTTGAATTCTTAGTTTTATATGAAGAAGAATATTGTTAAGTTGCTCGTTATTTCTTATAGCTTTTAATTAAACAGCTTTTACCACCTCAGCTTTTAGATCAAATACTTGGAAGGATGGTGTTAGATTTCACGTTTTCTTTCCTTGGGACAAGCTTTTGGTTTTTTTCTTCCTGTGTATGACAAGGCGAAACCTCTTGAACACTAAAGATCAAACCAACAAAGGGTTGATAGAGTTGAGATTCTTCAGACAACTTGTCAAAATTGAGTATTTTACAGATTTTCGTACAACAGCAAAACATTGTAGTTTTTGAAATCCTGAGATTTTTTGCAGATCTGGGAACATCCCCACTATGTTTTAAAGAAATATAGCTTCCAAAGAGGAAAAGGAAATACAAACAGATCAGGGAGACATAGCACATACTACATTAAATAAGATTTATTCCTTCCTATGGATCTTCCTCTTACCAACAGTTATTTAACTCTTCACATGTATGTTTTCCAACTTAAGACAGACCCCACACTTACCTGCATTAAAACCAAAACACCACAACCCCAGCTTGCTCAGAAACCAGCACTCTCAATGGAAGCTGGGGGTAGGGACAATATACGACACTGTAAATCCGGTCATTTTAGCAGTTTATCGTTCCTTTTCTCTCCAGCAATGTACAGCGGTATATGCATATGCGTGTTCCTCGCTGTGCTCTCAGCAAGCTCTTTCGGACAGCAAAGTGTGGGCTCACAGAATGGGAATCCACTGGCTGCTGAGCTTGAGCAGAGCTTGACAGAACATCACCAGCATATCCGTGCCCCTTCGTCTGCCGGCTCGCTGAAATCTGTGCCGCGCCTGGATGGAAGCATTGACCAGAGAGCTAACATCGGCGCTTTACTGGCCAAGTATCTCCAGCAAGCCAGAAAAGGTACTGGTTATAGCTTACTCGCTTTGCTCCTTCTGTGTCAGTGGGATTTCATTCAGGGATACCTAGATGTTAGCACAACCAAGTCAT
This sequence comes from Cuculus canorus, assembly GCF_017976375.1. NCBI lineage: Eukaryota > Metazoa > Chordata > Aves > Cuculiformes > Cuculidae > Cuculus > Cuculus canorus. Next base: position 113,361,249 of record NC_071402.1, read on the forward strand.
CATCTAGCATGAATTCCTAGAGAAGACAGGAGGTAGATTTTGCCTGGTTATTCCTGAAGTAGAGAGCTTTCTCTTATTTCCTGCGAAACTCCTCCTCCTCAAAATAAAAATATTTGTACTAGCAACCAGTGACTGAGATCTGCATCCAGGTAACTGAAGACGATAAAACCTACTTATCAGGTCATTGTTGAGCTTTTATTTTTCACTTAGTATTTTCATAGCCTCGTAATTGTTTCACTATTATTTTCAGCATGGTCTATCTCGGCTAAAATACATAAGTGCATTTTCTTCACACTTTTTCATTTAGTTAACCTCCTCCCTTTTTTGAAGTCAGAAGAGTGGGAAATTTTTCTGAGGCTAAACACAGAGCAAATGGCTAACCTCACCTCAGCCAGAAACACCCGTGCCAGGGAAATCTTCTCAGTTTTGGATTTACCATATGTTTGTTCCTAGAAGAAGTTAGAAAAGTGTGAAAGCTTTTGAAACACTAGAACTCACGTTTATGAACACAATAACTAAAAGCAGTGATAAATGAAAGCACATTTGCTTGAAAATTTGTCAATGCCCGTTAGATTTTTGGTCTCAGGGAGTCTGCAAACACAGTCTTGCAGTTACTTAAAACCTTGGCACTGCGTTTCTAAGAGAAGGTTAAAGCTCAGACAGAGTAGTGGAATTAAAGGGCTTCATTCTTATGATGTGATTTGTTAGTCTCTTGAGGAAAGAGTTGTATTACATACATGAGCTATCAAGAGAAAGAGTAAAACTTAACATTGACATCTTAAAGGGTATGTTTTATACAGACACAGATGCGTGCCATCTGTGCTACCAGTAAAAATGAAAGATCAAAATAATTTACCACTGAACCTACACACCCCCTGAAGAAAGCATTCATCCTCTTGAAGCACCCCATCTCTACAAAAATACTCATTACAAAATAATAACACCACAGGCAGCCTAATTGCTACGGCTCTTCGATTCCCAGCCTCAACAAAAGCTACTATACGAATTACGTTTACTTATGATAGCTTCACTCCAGTCCATTCACTGTACTACAGGGAGAGAGGGCATCTGCGAAGGAAAGAGGGCTCGAGGCGAAGGCAGTAATGAGGATTACCTGGACGTATAGACATAGAGAAATTAATTCACTCACAGTCCCAGATTGTGCGTGGGATAAAATTCACTTTATATATAAACAAGAGCTTTCTCCTCTCCTGTCTCTCCACACACACTTATTCAGATCATTTAACTCTCCCCTCTGGACAGCCTTGCTGCTGACCTCTGTGCTAGGCATAATCCTATTCTTATTTTTGATGGCAGCCTGCAATTAAGAGCTGCCACGTGTGTTTTATGACTTACCTATGCAGCCATATGCATCCATCTGTACACATAGAACAGGGCCTAATTAGAAACAACAGAAAAGAAATCACTTTCCGTAAACAGAGATTTCATCTCACGTTGCCAATTTGCACAATATCCATCAAGGAACAACTTCTAGCAGTTCACATCATCTCATGGAGAGAAAACTCGGATATGAATTTCCATGATTCAGTGCTACAGTTAAGGCTATTACTGAATAAGAATCTTATTGCAAAAGTCTGCAAAGCCAAATCCTCATTACCTTTCCCCAGTGTAGGCATTGTCACCCACCTACATGGAAACCACACCCTTAATTCTAATTTATGGAGCCATTATATTGTCTTAAATATCTTGCTGATATTTCCAAATACCTTTAACAGAATAAATGAAAAAAGCACTTCAGATTTAAGATGCCATTTTGGTATTAATACGACGGAGAATTTCCTGCAAATATGTTAATTGACATACATAATTAACTCTACCAAGTGACTATTAACAGATGACGGGATTCTTGTGACATGACTAGGCTACTTGGACTCTGGTTTGTAGATGTATTTGCTAGTTACTGAAGAGAAGATTCCTGCGGACAGAACAGTATTTACTTGATTTATAGCCATACATAATGTTCCCATCAAAACATTATATTCTTGTTTAACGAAAAGGTTCTGAGCAGCACTTCAGAAATCTCTGCAGAACACTCACAGTGTATTAGTTACTTTTAAGCTGTCTAAGCCATAATACTCACTAGAAAATTCTGTCTAGGGGGAATGAGAATTTGAGCATTTGCTAATGTTAACAGTCATCACTGATGTCATTTGTTCTTGTGATTAATAGAAAGGCTGATTTTGGACAATATTCTCTCAAAAAGTTAGGGCTAGATGGTGGCTTTGTAGCCAAACTGCTACAGTTTTGAATACGTTTGCTGTACATTGATTCTGCTGTAGCCACAGGACATCCCTACTGGTTCGAGGAAAGGTAGTTAAGGTGCTGTTAAGAAAATCCTCTTTCAGTTTGTCACCCCTGGCTTTCAATTAACTTTATCTGCAGGCTTTCAGCATGAATCTGGCACTGTGTAGAAGAGACGCTGTAGCTATCAAGTCAGTGACACACACATTTACAGCCCTGTAAGGAGCCCTTGCCAGGCCAGACCACAACGGCACCAGGGGAGCCATTACAGCCCACAGGTCACTGCAGGCTCAGAAGTCTCCTAAATACCAACATCTGAGTGATAGTTCTGCACTGTCTTAGTCCTGCCTGCTGATAGTGCCCAGAAGCCCTTCTCATCAACTTACGTATTACATATTTTGAATTATGACTATGAATTTCATGGGGTTTGAGCACTTAAAGATAGATATTCTTTTCTAGACATATTTAAATTTTTGCCCTTTTTTTAAGCTAAATGTCTAAACCGTGGCTGGTTTCTGTTTATTTTTGGTACCTTTGGTACCTCTTATCCCTTTGCAACCTGTAGCAATTGGTTTTGGTTTTATTTGATCATGTTCCTTAGAAATAATTAAACAAGGAAAACCTTGAAATATAGAAGCAGACAGTTTTAGTTCCTTCAAAACACCAGAAGCCATAAGCAAGGCAATTGTGTTTAGATTTGTGGGGATTTTTCTTTTTTGGTCAGTTCAAGTATTCCTCAAGCTTCAGTCTGCATTGAATATTAATATATTAAATCTGTTCCTGCCTCACTCAAGATTTAAGCTCAATGTAATTATTGGCACGTGTCTATTTTGGCTGTTTTCATGGAGTACGGAAGGAAGTAGTTTACCTTTCCCTGCATTTTATTTACATGATGGTGTCAAAGCAGAAGATTATAGCCCTGTTTGTTTTTTCAAAGCATAAATTCTCCTTGCAAATAGTTTGTCTCTCAAATGCCCTAAGCACTAAGGAGGAGAGAAAAGCTAAGGCAAGATCAGAGGTCAGCATCGAACCTGGCTGTGAAAGGAAGAATGAAAGCTTTGGATAAGCAATGGAAATAGCACTAACATAGTAATAAACCCTGTATAATCTCAGCAACAGGTATCTCTAGCTATAAATTCCAGACACAATTTTCTCAATTTCATGATGATTCCCACTTCTTCACAGAACTTGATATTGATAACTCTACCCAGCTTGTTGCTGAATTTGCACCATAAGAGCTCCTGTACTTGCATTTACAGCACCACACAGGACTCTGGTGGAGTCCTATTATATGTGTCAGCTGATGGGTACCAAACAGATGAGAAAATGGATGAATCTGAAAAATATGTCCACTTACTCTCTGCTTTCCCAAACGCTTTTTCTTCAGGTCCCACTGGAAGGCTCTCAGTCATGGGAAACAAGGTACAGAGCATTGATCCTACACACAGGATAAATGACAGAGACTACATGGGCTGGATGGATTTTGGACGCCGCAGTGCTGAAGAATATGAATACTCTTCCTAAAGAACAGCAAACTATAGCAACAGGAAAAAAAAAAAAATCACACTCCCATGTCTGTACAGAAAGAAAGAAAATAATTTGTTGTCCTCTTCGAATCAGTGTTTTAAAATGTCATGTATTTGATGTAAATTTGTCTGTAAGATTATACAATGCAATATATACATATGCAGAATTTTCCAGAAAAATGTTTTCTTTCTTTTGTGGTTTCTCATACACTGATATTATATTAAAATGATTTCACTTATCCCTTCTTGTCCTGTCACCGCATGTTGCTGGGTGTCTTACTATAAATAGAGGCAGGAAAATGCCTTTATTCCTCAATGTAAGTATATTCCATTTGCTGAGAAGTCAAGCAAATGAACCACTCTCTTGAGAGATGGTGTTACAGTCCTGGTAGCTGTGGACTTTAAGGGGAACTTCTCCAGGTGTAAACACAGTAGCACAATACTGTCAGAGAAGGCCAGCTACCTTCACGGTCACCCAATTTGTTGAGGGACGAGTTATACACCAAGCCCACGTGTTCATAGTGAAAAGTCAACAGTGCTAAAATTAGAAGAAAAAGAGGAACGGCACCAACACGTTTCACCTTCCTGGTCTATTTATTTTATGTCATGAATTAAATGTGGAAGTTCTGCTGGCGGCTGCAAAGCATGGAATAAACTGAGCATTCCTTGCCATGTGGTGAGCCAAGCGTTCATTTGGGGTGGGGGCAAGGAAAGTTCCCTGAATGAAGAAGATGACCCTAAGTGGGAGGAGGCGGCAGCATCGGAGCAGTCTAGTCACAGTGTGCTAAAATGAAATGGGCCACTCTCAAGTATCATAGAAGCAGCCTGAGTTAGTTATTGCCCACCAGTGAGGGGAGAAGGAGGGAGATGGTTCCCAGGCCGTACCCGGCACGAAGCAAGGCACTGAGCCCTGCTTAGTCAAAATCGGCACTCTGGGGTCTGCCCAGTGAGTCCCATCCCAGTTGTTCCTGCCTGTCCATAGTTTCACTTACCTTCTCCTTTCTTCACCCCAGGTAACCCTTCCTGTGGCTCCTGGGTCTGTTTCAGCAGCTGCTTCTCACACCTAAGGAATTCTCTAAACTGAAAAAGGAGGTGATTTTGCATTGCATAATTCACAGAATTTCTCCTGAATATATGCATTAGTAAGAAAAGAAATGTGTATTTTTCTTTTTACCTCAAAAGAAAAGAAGGTTCTTGCCAAAGGGAAGAGGCAGGTGAATATCGCTGTAGCAATTTTTCCAGCAGTTAATAGGTAAAAGCAATGCCGAGAAAATAATACACAGGAAAAAAATTGTATTAAGCCAAAATTCTGCCAAAATCAAGATGACTGGGAAACAAAAATGGTTATGCCGAGGGCTGAACACAAACACATTTTGAGGAGTTGATCCCAACAGCAGCTGGGAGAACAGGCAGTACTGTAGAAATCTGCAAGGAAAGGGAGACTTCAGCAAATGGTGATGGGGAATTTTTTTCTCTAGCAACACAAAACTTTTCTTTTTGTGGATCTCATCTTGAGAACATGAAACTGCTTTTCTGTGTGATCTTTTCTTCCTCTCAGCCTCCTTCCAGTTAACTGGTTTCCAAGACATTTACTCTGGCTTTTCTCAGTTCCTTTCCAAACATAATGAGTCTCTAAACAACTAAATTCTCTTAGTTTTGACTGTTGTCCATGGGAAAACAGACCAAAGTGCCCATATTTTCCAAAACTTTCAGTCATATTTTTTTTTTAAATGGATGAAAATACAGATTAATTTAAAAATGCACACATTTGCAAGCAAAGTGGTGTTTCTTTAAAGGTAAGTTGAGAGAAAGTTTCTGCTTTACTGTCTTTTAATGATAGGAATATTGAAACACCATTTAAAAATATCTCCACCCTGAACTCCCCAGCAGACTGAAGTCAGTAAGGGTAAATGGGGGCCCTCTTTCGACAAGACACTGAAATAACTATCAGATGAAAGTGTGCTTTGCTGATGACCTGATTCTGCCATTGTACCTTTGCTGTGTTTCCAGATGCTATTTAGGTGCACTCCATTCCTCAGTCTTTCAGCACAAAACAGCTTCTTACTGAACCTCACCTGTATTTCAGGCAGGTTTTGAACTGCTCATCCCTGATAAATCTGCATGGAGACACACCCCAAGGCAACACAACACTGCACAACCACAGTCCTGCTCGGGTGTGTTACCTACCTGGAGTAGAAGCAGTAGGCATGGACTGCAAGTCAGGACCTACAAGACAAAATTCGCCTGAAGAGCCCTTCTTTACTACCTAAAGCCCAACCCAGGACTAACATAGGTTTTCAGGTGCCGCTAAAATACGAATTTGTAGCTGCAGAGGACATCTCCTCTTCATTCTCAGCACTCACGGGAGTACTGGCAATCACAGTAATCATCAAGGTAAGAGGGACTGTTATTCTAGGATGGACACAGCACTGTTCTTGGAGACCAGGCACAGCTGGCTCTATGTGGCTCAGCAAAATCCTCCTCGAAACATCAGTTACCTGCTCCTCTGGGAGCAAAAGAAATTCCTGCTATGAGAAAAGGTTGTAAAGGCTGCTGAGACACCATTCAGCTCTCAGGTGACCTGGAGGTGCTAATCAGAGCTAATCAAGGGGGCAACAAATTTGGGAAGTCAAGCAACCCTGGTAGCAGCAATATTTGTCCTAGCGCATTAGTGAAGGCACCCACCAGGATGCTCTGTTTTAAGCCAAGGGAAATGGCAGCCTCGGAGATGGAGCCCCTGCAGATTTCGGTACACACACCAGCACATTGGCACAACCTGCTGGTGCTTGCCTGGGAGGCGAGTTTCCTGGAACTACCAACTCTTTGACATTTAATTTAGCTTTACTCATCTTTATGGAAGCACATGCCTAGGAACTAAATTTACACTACCAAAATAACAAATCAATACCTTTTTGCACTTAAAGACAGTTTGTTTTCTCCATGCACTTGATTCGATTAGTTCTGTTCCAGTGCTAGTAACTTAGGTGCCGGGGCAAATCTCTGTGAAGGGAGCAGCTTACTGCAAACTCCAAGTAAACAGGTGGGGAAGAGCCTGTGGCTCTGCCTTTGCATGGCCATGTGTACAGCATCTGTGAGAACAGAGTGGAAGCAACAAGTGAGGGAGCACACACACACCTGGAGATGGTGCAGCTTCCTCAGAAGCTGGGGCAGCGTGTAAGGGAAACTTCAGCTCTGCCCATGCACCTGACCCTGAACAATCTCATCTGTCCAGTATTTCATACAGGAATGCATGCGGATCCGGCTCCTCTCTCCCACATTTTGCTGCATCACCAGCTCCTCCATGCTCACTACATATGGAGCAGCAGCTGGGCTGTGCCAGGTACACTCTGCAGCCAGATGTTCCCAGCTGCAGCCCAGCTCTGTGCACTTCAGCAAGCTCTGGACCCTCAAGCACAAACCAGGCTTTTCCTCCTTCACAGCCCAAGTGGAGGAATTTGCAAGTCAGACTTGTCAGATGCGAATGTTATAATGTCCAAGCAGAGCAGTGAAAGGCTTTTCTGTATGTTTGATTCTTGTATCCCCCGAGTTCATTAAAATTCTCCTACAGATAAAAAAAAAAATCCATCTGTGGGCTCGTTAAAGCTTTAATCAGCCCTAAGTGCCTGTGTCAATTGAACAGCAATTGGACTGAGCACAGCTTGAAGCCTATTTCAGCAGGACAAGGATCTCTGTGATCTTTTAAATACAAACATTATCGACTTCTTGAGTATATGCCATTCTCACACCAAAGCCCACTGCCTACATTACAGCTAAGCACATCGTTACACACCAATAACTACCAGGCCTTTTTTATTTTTCTTGCTATTTTGTGATCTCAATTGGTTTGTTAACTGAATTAAAGCAGGTCTGAATGGTGCCCAGTGAGATGCCAAAGCACAGCTGAACAATGCTAATTCTTCAGTGTGAATACAAGCTACAGGCAGCAGCTCCTGTCTGTACCAGAGGGAGCAGGACACATCTCACTGACATTCCTGAACTTTCCAATTCAACATCTTCAGGAAGCTGGAATCAACTGTTGAAGCTCTGTGCACTACAGTGTTATGTTGTGGAGCCAACCAGTGCTTCGGAGACACTCAAAGGAAAGGGGGAAAAGTCTTAAAAGGCTAAAATACCAGTCTTGGCTCTACAGAGAGCACCCTATGTATTCACAGCCCAGTCTTAGACATACAGTTGACATGACATACCTGACGCTCCTCTCACATGCAATCCAGCTTTCAGAAGTGGATGACCACATTCCTTGCTATGGTATGGAGAATCATGTCAGATGATTCATCAGCCACCAATTCATCAGCCATTTGGCATTCTGAGGTTTAGTTTATGCAATAATTCTGTTCTACTTTGAAATTGTGCAAGTGCATTAAATACATCAGCTGAGTTTCCAGTTTGCAGACTTTGTTACTCCATGGCATAATTTACTGTCCTGAAGGAGAAACTGAGACAGTGTCCAAACATCAGCATTGTTTCCAGAAGCACAAACTACACATTTCCTCCAAAATCCACAGAGAAGAATGGTCCCACACCCAGGTAGATGCCCTATCCTCACAATCTCCAGTTGCTCCTTTAGTACCTTGAAGAGTTCAGCCTGACAGCTTTGATTGACCTGGAACTCAATGGGCAGCACTTCATACCTTCTAGTCTCCCTGTGGCCTCTTTGTCAATGTGGGTATTTTATCACTTTCCCTTTCCCAGGAACACAACCTTGAAGCCCAGTTTTTCTGTAGGGCTTTCAGCAAGTACTAAACCTCTGGATTTTCATGGCTGTTTCAACCCAAATTTTCCTATGGTTCCAGACCTTTGGGAAAGTTGGGTTTATAATTCACCTTCAAAGATGTGACACCTGAAAGTGAGTATATCCACATGCACTTGCTTATTGCTGTTCACTTAGCTGGCACAGAAGATGCCTGTCTCCAAACAAAGAAGTCAGCAAACCCAGCATTACATACATTCTTCTGGATACCTTTTAAAAAGATGGAAAATAACAATACAGCACAAACCAAAACCCCATCCATTTATTCTTTCCAAAGCCAAAGATTTAGACCTGGAGCATCCATGCTCACCAGTAAGGATAGGTTAGGGGGAGAAAAAAACCCCCAGACCTACTAACTTTGGAAGGAGAAAAGTTGTAAAAGAGATTAAGGGAGGTGATTCTTTCCCTCTATTCCTCTCTTGTGAAACCCCACCTGGTCTATTGTATCCAGTTCTGGAATCGTCAACATAAGAAGGCTATGAAACTGATGGAATGGGTCCAGAGGAGGGCTACAATAATCAGAGGGTTGGAGCACTTCCCATACAAGGACAGGCTGAGAGAGTTGGGGTTGTTCAGACTGGAGAAGAGATGGCTCTGAGGAAACCTTATAGAGACTTTCCAGTACCTGAAGAGGCTACAGGAACGCTGGGGAGGGACTGTTTTATGAAGACTTGTAGTGATAGGACAAGGGGCAATGGGTATAAACTGCAGAAGGGCAGATTTACGCTAACCTAAGGAAGAATTTCTTCCCTATCAGAATGGAGAAGCACTGGCACAGGTTGCCCAGGGAAGCTGTGGCTGCACCATCCCTGGAGGTGTTCAAGGCCAGGTTGGATGGGGCCTTGGGCAGCCTGATCTGGTTGAAACTGGATGATCTTTAAGGTCCCTTCCAACCCAAACTATTCTATGATACAAAAAAAAAAAAAAAAAAAAAAAAAAAAAGGGTACATCCTGTGTTATAAAAAACTCGCCAAGACTCTATCACACTGTCACAGCACCCAGTGTAGCTCAGCCAAAAGTGACAGCAGCCGAGAGGGCAATGTAAAAGGTAGCCGGTCCTCTTTCATGATGAGCAGGCAGAGACGCAAATCCAGATCAGGGATGCACGCAGATGGAGCTGCTGCTGTGGAGAAAGAATAGAGAATTCCTCCCTCTGTAAGGAAGACACTAACAGCAGGCCTCACTTCTGTCTCTTGGAAAACAAAGGATGTTTCGTCCTTGTTCTGTCCCTTTCACATTTTGTCACTACAGTTTTCGTGTCATATTAGGCAGGAGATTTCACACCCCTCTCCTACTCAAAATATGCAAAGCACACAACACCCAAATCTTTCTTGGAACTCAAAACAAAGCAAACAAATGCACACACTTCCATATAATTTTCGTTTTGACCTAAGTTTCACTGTTTCCAGCATTCCTAAAATCACAAAACTCTTCAGCCACTTCTGTGCCTAAGAATTTAACAATCAAACCTGGTAATGGCCTCTTACTTTGCTTTAAAAGATGAAAGCAAGAGATCAAGTTGGAATATTTATCAACCTAAAAGAACAAGAAAAAAGTTGAATGATATACAACAATTAAACTTTTCTGTTATTTTATTGATATTAGTGAAGAAAAAATTAAATTTAATCTTTCTGATGTGTTACAATTGCTTTCTCCCGTGGGTGGACAGCTCTTACTGCTTATTTAAAGGCTTAATAATACTTCCTGATTGCATGATGAACCTCTACACTTTAAGTTCCCATATGGTATTGCTTTCTTCCTCTGGGTATGTAAAATGGTCCATTAAGTCCATGATTTTTTTCAGAATCAACTGTTATTCTAACTACTGCTTCAAGATACATTCAAATAAAAAGATACTTAAATTTACTTGCAATAAGTGCACACATACAACAGCAAAAAGAGCTGATGACATTTTACTAAAACATCTCAAGTTCATAGAATAAATAGAAGTTTTCAAACACATGCAGTAACTGACCGATGTGTTTTTTTCTTTCTCAAAAAATATCCTTAGTGTCCATAGCACTACCCCAGTAACTACTTCATTCAGGGAAAAAAAACCCACCCCACCTACCTATCTCTTGTCACAAAGACTAAAAGACAGTTTTCATTTAAACAAGAAATTATCAGTGCTAATGATTTAGTAACAGTCTGGTACAAATGGCAATTTACGGCAATTATGTGTAGTGTAATTACAGTAACAAACAGGGACCTTGATTTCAATGCCACAAGAAGCTGTAAGGAAAAGCAAAGCAGATGTTAATCCCTCCTCACTTTGCTCCTTTCCATCTCCCCTTGCAAAAAATACAGATCTCACCTCGATTCTAGAAGCAAGCTCCCTCCAGTCTGTTCCAGTTCCAGGGTATTTCAATTCTTTCTACAATTACTCAGCAGAAGTTTGGGAGAAACAAAGAAGAAAATTGCAGGATTGCCTGGCTGTAACTAAAGGTTGCGTGAAGTAGTTTCTTTTTGGAAAAAGTGGGGGTTATATGATTGTTTCTAGGAGGTGTCTTTTCAGTTTAAAAACACTGTGGGATAAAGCGTTTCCCATATTTTAACCTCTGCTAAGGTTCAACTTTGGATGAAAAAGCATTCTCTGAAAGATAAAATGAGCGGAGAATATTCTCACCTTGCTTACGATGACATGGTCCTCAACATGCACAAACCCTGAAGATCAGCATGAGGACTGAAAATTGCTCTTTCTAGCTTGTACCATTCTGTTACTAAACGTTTGTTGTGGTTCTCTGCTGAGGTTTCAAGGACACACCTTTTCCTAATACTGTTTTTGCTACATGTTCTTTTAAAACATTCTTGTCTGTCAATCTGTTCTGCAACTTTGACTTCTAGGAAAGCCACTGCCACGTTTACCTCATGAGTTGTGAAAACTGTTTTCTTTGGGGGCACTGACAAAGCGTGTTTCAGTGGCAGCAACACATAGTAAAGCATTTTCCCTTCCACAATCCAGTGCAGCATTGAAAAACAAAATAAAAACCCCCAAAAAGAAGTCACCCAGAGTGTAAGCATGCTAAATGAAACAGTGGTGCTAGGAATAGATCAATATTCCAGGTACCCAGTAGACTTGTGGACCTCAGCACAGTATTAGTTCAAGTTTAACATCTCCAGGAGATGGAGAATACAGAATAGAAAATGAAAAAAAAAAGTTTCACCCATTCAGGCATAATAGCCAGGCACTCCAATAACTCAGCTCAATTCATCTACAGAAGCAAAATTAAAACTACCACATATTAATTGTGTGTTTTCAGCACTTAACAAAGCACAAATGCTCCCATGCTTCAAGTGATGTAATGTGAGGTCTCACAAAACACATTCAATAGCTTCCCATGCACCTTCAACTCAGGTTAGGCTTAGCTACATCATGTTTTCCTAGTCAAGTTATTTTTTGTTGGTTTTGTTCTTTTTTTTTCAGTGCATCTTAAAAAACAACCTTTTCAAAAGGTTACCAAGTTAACCTTAATACAGCAATCATAACATAGAGCCTTTTGCACTCAATTGAACAGTAAAATAATCCAATTAGTTACAATAGATCTGGTACATATTTACACATTTTATACAAAGTTTACATATTTCTCCCATTAGGCACGAAGTTGATTTGTCAAACTCAAGAGGCAATGAAGGGGTGGTGGGGAAAGAGAAAGGGGATCAGAGAAAGAATATGAATACTTTTATTTAAAAAGACTAGCTGTAAAAATAAAGTCCTTCATCGTAAGCTAGCTTGCTTTGGGAGCTTGGTTCCCATGAGGATCCCCGAAGTGAGAGATGTTGGGCCTTTCATCTGCATGCTGGAACCCACCATGGTGGGGAAGCTCCTATTCCTTCGGATGCCAGTGTTCAGCTGGATGCCTCCAATGGCACTGGTCACAGCCGGGCAGCCCAATGGGAGACTTTCTGGTGCCAGGCCTCCAGGAACAAGGGCCCTCACTGGTCCTTGTGCCCCACAGAGAAGAGGTCCCTGGTCATCAGTTAATGGAGGAGCTGACGTTTGCCCTGAACTCACAACTTTGGCAATACCAAACCTCTTGACTTTGTCCACGAGATTAAGGTTGGAAACAGACACGTCAGTCTGACTCTCACTGTTCCTGATGTTCTTTTTATTCCTCACCTCCTTCAAGATCGAACTAGCAGGCTTTGAAGCCAAGAAGTTGTCATATGGTGGGCTGGTGCATTTGAACTCAAAAGATGGAGGGGAAGAAGAAGGTGTCTGCATAGGTGAGTTTGGTGGAGTGGAAGGAATGATCGCCATTTTAGGGGAGTATGTGTTCAGGAGGGTGCCTTTGCCCGCTCTGTCCCAGCTCTGTGGATTGTACACCGCTGCCGAGATGCCCCTTTCCTTCAGAAGCCACACCAGCCCCAGAGACGTGCTCATCGTCGTCGTGGATTCCCGGAGGTTAGTGAAGGATTCAGCCAAACTCAGACGCCGAGGAGTACAAGGAGTAGCCACCGGGGTGCCTTTCAAATTGCCAATGCTGCCACAAGCTGGAGTAGGTGCTGCGTTAAGGCTGAAAGCAAAAGAGGAGGCAAATCATTCTCTCCACTTGGGATCTAAAACTTATTACAAGCAAGATTTTTAACCCTGAACAGAGCCTTTATCCACTTAAGAGTGTACAAGAAACTGACAGTTGCTGGCTTCTACCAAATGTGGTGACATAAAAAACCATCATCTCTTATAAAATGTCTCTCTCTACTTGGCATACTCCACCATCCAGTTTCATGGGATTAATGCATTCCCCAATGCCAACAACATTTGTTCTGGTAAACTATTCAATTGACAGGTTTGTGATCAACACCTTCAGCTTTTCTTCTTGGTCTACTGGCTGTCACAATTCCTGGTTGCTTCCATGAGACAAGGAAACTGTGAGACTTAACCAATAAGCAACACAGAATTACTTTTTAGTGTCACCTCAGAGAACACAGAACTGCTAGCCCTTCCGGTATCGCTGGGTTATAGTGGAGAACAGCAAAGGAGGAGGGGAATGTATTTTATACTAAAGCATTTGTAACAAAGCTGCTGGAAAGTTGGAACTGTCATTCCTGTAAGGTCAACCCCTTCTTCCCTTCTCACATCACATTTGCTTTCATTTAAGGGGAAAGGCATGTGGGATCCGACTTTTAAAGGAGGTGCACAGTAGCATGAATAATCATTAAAAGCAATGAGAAAAAATATAGGCAAGCTTTTGGTTGTCATTTGGTCAACAGGTAATGGATAACTCAGCAGCAAACCAAGCATGACAGAGTCATTCTACTGCTAATTTGGTAAAACATTAATTTCTATACTTTGAAACATGCCTAAATTGCTCTGAAATTCCAGTTCTTTCTTCTCAAAATAAACTATAAACAGGCAGTGGGTAAGAAAATCCTAAATAGGGAATAATCTGCACATAGAATCATAGAATAGTTAGGATTGAAAGGGGCCTTTAAGATCATCCAGTTCCAACCTCCGTTTCATGGGCAGGGACACCTCCCACCAGACCAGGCTGCCCAAGGCCCCATCCAACCTGGCCTTGAACACCTCCAGGGATGGGGCATCCACAACTTCCCTGGACAACCTGTGCCAGTGCCTCAACACTCTCAGTGAAGAAATTCCTCCTTATGTCTAGTCTAAATCTGCCCCTCTCCAGTTTATACCCATTGCCCCTTGTCCTATCACTACAAGTCTTCATAAAACAGTCCCTCTCCAGCTTTCCTTTAGGCCCCTTTCAGGTATTGGAAGGTCTCTATAAGGTTTCCTCAGAGCCTTCTCTTCTCTAGGCTGAACAACCCCAACTCTCAGCCTGTCCTGTATGGGAGGTGCTCCAGTCCTTTGATCATACTTGTGGCCCCCCTCTGGGCCTGTTCCAACAGCTCCAGATCCTTCTTATGTTGAGGATTCCAGAACTGGTCACAGTACTCACAAGAGAGGAACAGAGGGACAGAATCACCTCCCTCAGCCTGCTGGCCATGCTTCTTTTGATGCAGCCCAGAATATGGTTGGCTCCCTGGGCTACCAGCGGACATTGCCAGCTCATGTCGAGCTTCTCATCAACCAGTACCCCCAAGTCCTTCTCTGCAGGGCTGCCCTTGATCACATCATCCCTCATCCTATATTGAAACCGTGGAATGCCCTGACACAGGTGTAGGACCTTGCACTTGGCCTTGATGAACCTCATGAGGTTCTCATCAGCCAATTTCTCCAGCTTGTCCAGGTCCCTCTGGATGACATCCTGTCCCTCTGGTGCAGCAACTGCACCACTCACCTTGGTGACATCTGCAAACTTGCTGAGGGTGCACTCAATCTCGCTGTCACATTTAGAACAAATGCCAAACAGGACATGTTTAGTGCTGTCTTACTGCATTTTGTTTTCTTAAGCATGCTACTGCTAGTTTTTAGGGGTTGGGATTTCTTGGGGCATATCAAATAGCATTCGTTCTGCTAGACCACCCTCCCCACCAGCTGACGACCTGAGTGAACACAGACTCAAGGCAGCACCTATTTCCAGAGAATCACTAACACAAAGGAGACATTCCAAATCCTTTGTGCCACAGTACGAGATCTCATAAACAATGACATTTGAGTGTTTCTGGCACTACAGTGCCATCCTTAAAAAAACTTGCTCCTTTAGTTTAGCCACAGCATATTTACCTATGGATAATCCCCACTCAGGATTTATGGCAGTCCAAGGTACACCATTCATGAAGTTGTGGTGTGCTCAGTTATTACACAAACAGGGTACACGGGACATCTATGACAATCCAAACTCATGTCAATTTGGGAGAATCCCAAGGGTTCCATACATCTTTAAAATAAAGCTTTCTAACTATTTCTAACTATGCTCAAAGTATGGGTTTTTTGTCACATGTACATACACCAAATAAAAAAGTATATTCCACGGTAATATTTCCTAGGCATGGATTCATCTACTCTAATGGCATTTAAAGGGTCTCCACTCTAATGGCATTTAAAGGGTCTCCACTCTAATGAAATTTAAAGGGTCTTAAACAATGCAACACTTGATGCATACACATATACAACACATACGATGCAACACAATGCAACATAGAATTCACTGACCTGAAAGCTTATCACCACTTAAAGGAGGAAACTGTACCACTAACCTTGCCAGGTTAGCAAGTAGAAGACACTTAACTAAGAGTCAGACAAAAACCAAAGCCAATGCAAGACAGCGGGGAAAATGAACAGCCGGGAGGGGAAGGAACAGGGGAAAGAGCAGGATCTTCCCTTTTCAGCAGAGCCACGCTGTTGGATCAGCTCAGTCATAACACAAAACTTTAACTTATGTTGGGTTCTCTGTACCAAGAAATGCATCAAACAGCCATGTTGAGATGATCTGGTTGGATTTCCAGGTGTGGAGAAGCCTCAAGCCAATGAATGGATCGCATCCTTTTTGCCCATATGGACGAAAGGGCCTAGATGATGTCTTGACTAGAATCTGCAGTCACATTTCACCTTACATTAATGAACTGGAGGTAGCCAGCACTACCGTGAACGTCAGGTTAGACATCCTGGAATGTTCTGTTCTGAGCCACAGTCTCTGACGAGCTTAGAACTTCAACTAGCGGTATACAGCAATCAGCTGACATGAGTTAATATAACACTACAAATCCTAGTCCAGTCATCTTCTAAAAGTCAGTAGTACTTTAACATCTTTAAGGCACTCCTTAATTAAGTGAATATTAGCCTGACGTCATATGAAGTCTCAAGTCATGTCTTCTCTCCGTGATTAAATGGGTTCTAATCAACACCATCTCTACCGTGAGTTGGAACTGTACCAACTTCTAGCACAAGCAAGTGAAACTGCCAAAGGATTTTTGTCCTGCAGTTGCAGTTCAGCCAGAGGAATCCAATATATTCTTACTTATAAACGGTAATGAAACACATATTTGAGAAAACTAGTATTAATAGTGGTGTAATTTGAAAAGCAGCCTTGCTAAGTGTCTCTGTGTGCTGTGGCTGTAGATGCGCTAAGCCCAGCTCTCTTTACGTCCTCTTCATTCTGCCTGGACGGAATCAGCAGCAGAGGAGAAGGACTCCTCTCAGCAGAGTGAAGGAGGCCATACATGCCCACTGCAGCAGCACACACACGCACTTCGAAGGCAAGGCTGAGAGGAAAAGGAGAAGCAAGTTCAGAATTCTTCTCTTAAGCATTTATTAAAGCTCCATCTTCATAGCTCTGATTCCAGTTCATGGTGGAACTAGAGAGCAGTGACAGCCACTGCAATGCAACTCCCACAGAGGCTAAACACAGAAGTACACAAGTTTTAAAAAGCATGAGTGGGGGGAAGAAAGAACTTAGTGCATGAATTGACTTTCTACAGGGTATGACCAAGTACATTTCGGACACCCAGACATAGGGAGTTAATTATCAGCCTTCTAAGGTCTCCTAGCTACAAGATGAAAACTACAGCACTCCAATGGCTTATTAACTCAAACAGCTTCATTCTTTCCAGCTCCAGATTTCAGTTGCACAGATATTTAGATTAGTATTTCCACTAATTTGTCAGCACAGGTATACACTACAGTGCAATAAAAAAAATCCAAACAAACACATCCCTGCAAGAAAACAGTTATGTAGGTGTTGCTTTATTTGTTCCGTCATTTTGGCATTACTATAACCAGGAAATATTTTCTCAATCAAACTGATCAACAACACTGCAGAGCAGCCTGGACACAACCACAAAAACAGACTCAAGCTGGCCTCAGCAACTCAGCCCAGTGACTGTTTCAGAGTTAGATTGAGCAAAGAAACAAATAAATGAGCACCTCATTTAGCTTGATGAAACTTAGTCAGGTTAGAGCATCACCTGGGTTAGAGGCTAGGGTAAAACACAACCAGGTAGGTAAATATCAAACCTCTTTGGGTTAGCTGGTGCCACACACACTAGCATTCCTTGTACATGACCCTGCCAACAAAGACACTGCTGGCAGTGTTGCTCACCGCCTGCCACGCTGGGTCATAGTGTCTGCCCTATACCTCCGCGCAGCATAACGAGACATAATGCAGTTTCCTCATCCTCCTCACATGACCTGTGAAGAATCGTTTATAGTTGGTAAGGAGGAGCTCCTTAAACACGTCTGCTGAAAACATCATATTGTTTATGTTTCTCTTTTCCCTCCTGAATGAATGATGAAGTTTGGCATAACAAAGGCACCTGAAAATGTACTGAATTTAGCTGTCAGTTATAGCCCATTCATTAGATTTATTAATCAACATAATAAAGGAATTTATTGTGACCACAACTAACAGCAATTCAACAGTAAAAATAACACACAACTGTAGCCAAATAAAAAGATCTCTTCAGTAACAGTGTTGAGGGGAGAAGAAAACAGAAAAAGAGTAAAGAAAAAAAACAGCCAGGCCACAATTTTGTTCAGAAAGGGAAGTAGAAAAGCTACATTTAACCATCACTCATTTCCTTCCCAGCTCCAGGTTTTCATATTTAATACTGCTATTTTTCATGTGGTCCTTTGGTAATTCATCTCATGTCTGAACAAACCCAGACACACCATCTTCCAACGGGGACCTGCACAATGGTACTCTCCCACACAGGAGCCAGAGGGCGCAGTGAAAGCAATGAGGCACTGTCCTTCTAAAGAGAAGTAACATACCTTAAACACTGATTTGCTAAGGAAGCAAAGTTCCGGTTTTAGGTATGACATTCACTCACCCTCTCTGGTTCTCAGATCTTCACCTCTTACAAGGCTACAGAGTTGCCTTTTATAGGCACCTATTACCTAAACACTCCAACTGCTATTATTAAGCCAGTTTCAGTCTGGCTACTATGAACTCATTTCCAACAATTACGCCAAGGAAAAAAGCACATAGCTTCCTGGTTTTGATTAAGGCATATTTCCTCCTCCATTCCTCATGTACTTCCTGGATTTCTTTACCTGTGCATCCCTTTTTCTTCTGCACCAAAGATTTAGATTTTTCTTCCCCAGAAAAATCTCTTTTTTATTTTTTTCTGAGACACCATATTCTGCGATTTCACACAAGGACTGCAACTAGTCTGGGATCAAAGGTAGTCAGGTCTGCATACTGCAAGCCAACTTAGTTATGTCTGATCCTGAAATATTTTACCTAGTGACAACAAAATTTAAGATATTTTGTTTGGCTTTATAAAACATTACATATACCTCTCAAATAAAAATCAGGTTAAGGTAATTAAAAATGGAAGGAATATTTTGGGGGGGGGGGTATGTGATTCACCAATGTGGCTGATGCTTTTGCTTAAGCCATTACTTTGCATTTCCTTACAGGCAAAATTCAACAGAGCTGATGGCTTTGCCATCATGGGAAACCCTTACCTTGGTGTTACTCGTGTGAGTTCATCGGAAGGGTGCAGAATGCGGCAGGTGGTGAAGGTGAAGGTGGAGTTGGTTTGTGACATGCACTTCCCAGGATGAGGTACTAAATTAAAAAAAAGCAAATTCTTTGCATTTTACACAGAAAAGGGGAAAACCAAACTTCTGTGTGCCAACAGACAGATGCAAAAAAGTGATGAGGGAGCCCAGATAGGACCAATGCAAGAAAAGTGAAATACACAAACACTGCAGTGTTCTAATAGACGCTTGTTCTCCAAAACAAACAATTAGGACTCCAAGGCCAGTACTAAAACTGTCTCCTGAGACTTCCCCATGACCAGTAACACTGCAGATAAGTCTTGCCCAAATCAAATTTAGGCAAGGCAGTGTTTGAAACTAGCAGCTTTCATCAGTGGGAAATTACAAGCAGTATTTTCTAGTACTGGCTCAGGAGCATGAAGAATTTCTCTATGTTTGTGCATTTCAGCTTTTAGATTGATCCACAAAAAGGTATCCTCATTACTTCTCAGTAATGGATCCAACTTGCTGCTGCTACAGAAATATAGATTATTGGGGCAGGGAGGGAATGGACACAGTACTGTTTATCCGTTTCTGACTGTTCACATCCACAGTGAGGAAAGTGGTAGTTCTTTTGGATCCACTACTCTACATCTGCGACATTTCTCTTGTGCATGTGTTTAGGTTCTTTAACAATGTATGTTTTCAGCTGCATAATATAGCAGGTTTTGAATATTTGTAAACAGTAGAGTAAATCATTTTGCCCACAAACAAAGCAGTAAAGATGCCATTCTGACAGTGCATCAATAATTTGGCAAAGAAGCAATACAATTCAATCTAAAAAAAAAAAAAAATCAAGTACGTAGACCAACTTCTTTCTTCTTAGTAGAGCTACTCCCGTGGATATACTAACCTGCTGTATAATGCAGCTGTAGCCATTGCAAAATAACTACAAAATTTAAGAGCCATGCATCTGAAAAGCTGGTTGAAAACCACCCAGAGTTAACTATTACAAAGATATCATGATTGCATAGGTTCTCTTACTTAGTAACAAAACTTAGCAGTGGTCAAAAGACATGCACAATAAAAACCGTGTGCAGTTCTCTCCCTCAGTCCTACCCAACCACCCGAGCCATTCCCTGATTGAGCCACATTTTAATACCACAGTACACAACGATTCAACACATTGCAGTGGACAGACAGACAGACCAAACTAGACCAGACACCATTCTGAACTTCCAGAGATGCTTGGCAGAAGCAAGGCAAGTCTTAATTGTGGCTGTGTTCCCTTTTTCATACATACAGTATCACAGCTCCAAATCAGTGTGCGCCGTTAGGTAGTAATTTAAGAACATATATAAGCGGTGTGTGAAGGCTAGAGCATGGGGAGTGTGAACAGTGGAAGCAGAAGTGGCTAAGCAAACAATGTGAGGTAACTTCTACTTAGCGCTGGAATGTACTGCTGTACATTAAAGAAAGATATGTCTAAAAACCCACTGGAGTGTCATGTTAACACACTCAGATGTTAGCACAGCATAACATAACAACAAGCTCTACTTCACCTCCAGAGATGGTAATTAGGGTGCTTCAGGATTCCAGTTGCTTTAGAGATTAGTGTGAGCACTATAAAAGCTATTACAAGGGAGCACAGCCTAGCAATCATGATTTTCTCCACATTGTAGAGAGTTAAAAGAAAATCTGGAGAAAGAGCTCAAATAACTGGATACGAAAAAAATTGGTTATTTAGAGAAAACAGAGGACTTCAACATAAATCAAATAGGAACAAAGTAATTATCCCTGGATGATGAATAGAGAACAGAATAAAGCAATGCCAGTTTAAGACTGCAAGCTCAACCCAAAGCACACAGCTATAATACAGTAAGTGCATTTCCCCCATTTGTAATATCCATTGGGCATCCGCTCAGATCGGAAACAGGCACATTGAAGATATACAGCTGCATCAGCAAAAGCACGACTCATTGCAATTAATGAGTCAGAGATAGGAGAAGGCTGCTAAAAGTAGAGAAATCACCGATTCTAATAAGAGGAAATAAATTGAAATTATGTTAAGAATAAAGAAAAAAATTCCAAGGATGCGTTCCACCCTTAAATACCACTAAGAAAGTCCTGTACCAGCTTCATCCTCCATCAGTCAACAATGGGGTGTATCATATTGCTGTAGCATTTCCCATCCTTTGGACACAATACAAAGAGTGAGAACCTGTTGCTGTAAATGAACAAAGTTTATAAAATAGAAACAAAATGATTCATTTCTAATCTAGTAATCTTACATAAGAATTGTCATATCCTGAGTTGGTATAAATTTGTGAGGAAATAACATATGTTTACGATAAAAGAGACTACCTTCACATGTACATACACCAAGGTATTATTTGAAATATAAACATCCGTTCCATGTGACAATGGCTGAAATTAAATGTTTTATTTATATCCTCTTTTTCAAGATGATCAACAATGAGGCTTCATATCTGTATGAAAAAGAACGTGTACATAATGCAGTGTTTAACAAAATTTACAGAAGATTCATGTAATTTTATCCATCAGGAAGCCATAAATTAAACTGTATGTGTATTTTCCCCCTAAATTAAAATTCAAGCTAAACCTTAGATTGCTGCTGGATTGCATTTAATGGTTGGTAATTAATGATTCTTTACCTTACTAAGTTCTCTCAAATAATTCGTAGGCATTTTGGGGAAAAAAAAAGCAAAACATCATAGCTGAAAGTAACTGTCCTGCAAGCACAAACACTTGTAAAAATAGCTTTTAAAATAGTAGGCACATACTAGTCAAACTGACTGCAGACTGTTCCGTCTTCTGGCAAAATAGAGCCTTCCCTACTCAAAACACAAAGCTGATTTTATACAGCTCAGAGCTTTTTCAGATCCAGCTTCAATACTCAGCTCGTCGCCACTGTGCTAAGTGCAAACAGCACACAGATGTGTTTAGGACGCGATCTTCTGCTCACGGAACCCTTGAAAGACTATTTAATCTGGATTTTCAAGAGGGTCATGCAGAGAAAGATACAAAGTCACAGCAGGTGAACTACTGGCCTGCCCTATCCACAAAAATATGTCACAACAAATTGAGTTTGAGGAAGATTTAAGAAGCAGGTATACTAAAACCCCATTAACTTTCATACCATTGGTTCCAAACTAAAATTTGCTGCTATGCTAGATGAATAGTGAGGACGCAGAAAGCTCACATGGAACTTTAAAAAAGAAAAAAATCAGAAGTCTTCAGAATATGGCTATGATCCACACTGGCACAAAGGTAAAGTTTTAGCCCAACTCTGAAGGAAGCCACTCTGCTCATCATTTCTTTGGCATGTTTTAACAAAAGGAGGAAACCTGGTTCCCTGCTCTTCTAGCAGAGTGCACAGTGGAATTTGGACATCTCTTTACCACAGGCTGGCGTGAAAAGGACGGAATGACAGGTCCTCAGAGCAACAGATGGATATTTTGTTTTAAAGCATCAAAATTTTATTTTACTGCTGAATAAGAAAAAAAAAAAAAAAGCTGTGCCTTCTTTAGAAGAGGGACCATTAAGAGGCACTTTTTTCCTCCAGGGTCATCACTGGGGATACAAACTACAGACTTCACTCTTCCCAGTCTATGCCACCAACTCCATTCTCTGGTAAAGTGAAATTCCTGAAAACTATGCCACAAAAGCCCAACAGAACCCACAGGACAAAACAGCAGTTGCACATACATTCTAAATTCTGAGTTCATCCCCTCCAGATGACTGAAGGTGAAAGCAGGGGTTACCTGCTGACAGAGCAGGGAGAATATAGGGTATGCTGGAGCTGACGTCCCAGTTAACTACTAAAACAAAATGGAAATGGGTGGCAAACAACAATCGTAAAATGTGAGCGTGGTTCTCTCCTAAAGGCATTTAGGTGCTTTCAGATGCTCTTCAGAAAATACTGCAGCAATGTCCTTCAAATAATACTGGTTTCAGGCATAACCGGGAATGCTTAAAACCTCCAAGAATCCATACATTTGTGCCAGGAGTGTTGCTCCTATTACGCTCTTAAACAACTGACAAAATTATTTTCTGAGCATTTGCATTTCCAAACTTTCCATTTATTTTGCTTTTGGAAGCAGCAAGAGATGGAAAGCTGAACCATGGCAGGTATTCTTTGGACAGTATTTTCTTAGCTTTCTTCTGGCTGAGGTCTCCTCATTTGTATATATGTATGTAACCACCGAGCACAGATATAAAAAGACTTCAATGTACTTAATGGGGCTTCAACATGATTTTATGCAGGCTGGGATCCAAAACTAGAATTCTAGCATTTTAACAGCACAGATAGCAAATGCTGGCACATTTGTCTTGAAGAAATAATTACTGCGAAATATTCATGCCATGTGAAAATAAAATATATTTTTAAATGCATCAATACCTTAGAACTAAGAAGAGTTACAAAATTTATTGCTTTTCTATGCAGTGGTAACCTCTTAGAAGCACGTAAAATAATCCTGCTAAAAACAATTCAAACATAAGACATTCATTATGTGTTTTCATGATTTTAGGCATCTATTTGGAAGGATCCCCACGTCACTGTTAAGGTTTAAACATGAAGTACAAGAAGGCTGATCCCATAATGCTGCACACGTCTGTTCGAAGCAATCAGTGGAAAAAAATACACGTAAGTACTCTAAGGCCAGTTTGTGCAGGCAAAACTAGCACCCAATTAAGCACATGCTGATTCAAGTGTAGCCCTTCCGACTGCAAAATGAGAACATTCACAATGTTATTAAGTGCTTTGAATGGCATGGAGCTTTTTGTTTCCGAGGAACTTGAAAGGCAATAAATTAAAAAAACAAACCAAACCAAAACAACAACCCTTCTCCCAAACCAGACTCGGTACAGTTTCATAACATACTACAGTTTCTTCCAATGAATAGAAAGTATAATATGGTTACTAAAAACTTACGCTTCAAGAATTGCTTGTCCTAGATGGTATTAACAATGCTATATCCTATAATAACTACCATTCCAATTATGTTAAGAGTCAACTCAGCTGACATACAAATTTCAGACTATTTTAGGGTATTAGGCTATAACTGTGACTGTGGAATATACAAGCCTCCCTAAAATTACTGAGCTCACACACAGTATGCAACTCTGACACAGCACTTGCAGGTAATAAGTTACATGTGGGTTAATTTCCTCTGAAATATTCAGTACTATAATTGGGCAAAATCTGCATTTAAAGTGAGGAAGTTATTTTACATATCAGTAGATACAACAGCTCTCAACATAGGGACATGAAAATTCAAGGATCATTATCTTTTTCTTACTTAGTTAGAATGACTTCTGACTCTATCCCTTACTCAACAAGAAACAACTTATACTCTGTTCTGAATACATTTATTTTGGCTACAAGACATTTTTGGCACTACCGGCAATGTTTGTTCTCCTGAGACTGGATGTTAAAATGACTTCTCTTAAGGCTCATCTTGAGCAGAATTCTACATGCCCACAAAAAGGCAGTAAAAACAGGACCTCATCGTAGTCCGCCAGATAACATCTCCAGTGAAAAAACAGCAGTATACAACCACCAAAGCACACATATCAAATGAAGCAGACATCTACCCAAAAGACTAAGATGACTTATACCTGCTGGGAATGGACCTTGTAGGCACTTTATTTCTGAAGAATTTTTGTTCTCAGGTTAGAAGACCTGTAGCTCTAGATTGGCACACTCTATGGCCTGCCAGCAGTAACTGGTGGGAGAGGCTTTCTGGCTTTTATGAACCTCTTAAACTAGATTTTTCCACAATGGAGCTTTCCTGGATTACAAGCAAAAGCACTTTCACTAAAGGCTGTATCCAAGGTATTTCTCTCTTCTTGTTTTACTTCTACATTCTCTAGCAAAAGCTTATTCTGTACGTTGCTGCCTTAAGTCATACAAGCAATGAGGTCATAACCTTGCACTTGTGACAAACAGCACACTAAGGAACCACTTACGTCCATACACACCCCTACCTGCATTGCATTTCTTACAGAGAAACGTAGGAGAGGCAGAAAGAATGCTGAGGAAGTTTTTTCAAGAGGAACAACAGCTGCACAATATTTAAATACAAAATAAATTAATTAGGTAAGATACACCTCTGGTCCCAAAAGGTCTTCTTCAGGAGGTAAAGGGCGGATGCCAAGAAACACTGCCACATTAGTAAGTGCCTACTCCAACAAACACCCACAATTATCTTCTCCTTGTACACCACCTGACAAATTGCTTCAAGACAAAGTAGAAATAGCAGTATCTTTACTTCATTTGAGTAACAGCACTAATAATCATACGGTGGCTCATGGATACTCCTGGATCCTAAGCAGCTGGGCAATTTGAAGAAGGAATAAGGAACAGGAAATAAAAATTTCCGTGCATTTGTACATTCTACAAATCAAAGTTATTCATTTTGACCAGTTTTTCTATTTCTGTAATGTATTAAAGCGACTCAGCAAACAACAGAAGATTAAATAAGATTCCTAGTGCAATTTCATCGAATTTTTATCTACTTTGCCAAGTTATATGGTAGGGAATATGCTTAAAAATAAGCCTGAGATAACTAGAGTCCTTCCATGCAAAATCCGCTCTAACCAAGGAATAACCTGAAAATAGTGTCCTGCATTCAAATTATAATAGAGGAAGAAAATGGAGGAAAATATCAGTCTCTCTTGCCAGCCTGTAAACATAGTGCAGACCTACATTTATTTTTCTACTCCAGGCAAAGAAATCTTCCAAATCATTACCCACAGATGTTTTACTAATCTGCTCTTAAAAAAAGAACTAAACTATATTTATATTTTTGTCTCATATCACCTGTGACAACAAGGTTTCGAAATTTTTGACATGCCCCCATGCTGAATATTCTTACAATTAAAAAATTCTTCACCTAAATAGCTTTCTTTGCACAACTATTTTATGCTGAGTATATGAAGAACTGCTTGTTCTTCCTCTCTGCAGCAACACATTTTAAAATTAATCATATTTTTACTTGAATCTTTTATTCTCTAGACTCTAAAAATTGCCAGTTATTTCTTTGATTATTTCAGTCCTTGTCTCCTAGATCTCCAACTTTTCTTGCTGTAGTTATTTAGACTCCTCAAAATAATAAATCTGCAGATAATATCCCAAACTGTGCAAAACACCCATGGAGGCATTACTTATTTCCATATTAATATAAAAATAATATAGTCATTATTCATGGGCAATAGATCTCATAGGATAAAGACAATTTTTGCCACTGGAAAGAGATTTGAATGTTCAAGATTTGGAATAGGCTGCCCAGGGAAACGGTCGAGTCACCATCCCTGGAGGTATTTAAAAGACCTGAAGGTATGGTGCTTAAGGACATGGTGTAGTGGTGAACTTGGCAGTGTTACGTGTACACTTAGACTCGATCTTAAAGGTCTTTTCCAACCTAAATAATTCTGTGATTCTAAGTTTAATCTTGATACAACCGACTGCAGAAAGTAGCTTATATCCAACAGCTGAAAGCGCTGCACTGCCATTTCAGTGAGAGCTGAGGATACTCTGCACCTCACAAAAATAATAGAAGTATTATTGTCTAGCCCTGAGACAATCTAATCTTCCAAAGACTAGTCAAATAATAAATGATGATTTACTCCAGGAAAAGGAAGGGGAAGGAAGTGCCCTCATTTAAAGTAGCTATGTGAAAGCAAGAAATCTGAAGAAAAAAGAGTTCTGGTAGTTTTCTGATCCTGGACTAAATTTAATTCTTTATCAGTAGCAAATCTTTAATGAAGACTAACACTCCTATACAGCTTACTAAAACAAACAAACAAAGATCTCCCCTCCTCCAACCAACAACAACAAAAAGAAACCACACAAACACAAACCACATTATTCGTAGACTAGGAACCTGCATAATGGGTGCAATAACAGACTGCAAATGTCAGTTCAGAGCACATAATAACTTATGCAGTACTGTGTCACTTTAAAATGTTTAAGTCTTAATACGCTATAAATAGGAAGGACAGAATTTAATAGTGCAGTGGAGAGGGAATGAGGGAAATGTCATTATCTGCATAAAACCATCCTCTTAATTCTTTATCTCGAAGAGAATTTAAAAACAGGTAACTGTATCCGAGGTAACTGAATTAAGCTTGCAGAATTTCTTTGCTTAATTTTCAAGGCACTTCTATTTGTTTCAGCAAAGGCAACTTAAAATGCATCTTTTGTCATCATTTCATCTTTGTTTTTTCCCCAGAGTACAAAGTCTAAAGTATAGCATCATCTCTTACGAACAGTCAGAAAATATCTGCACTATACGCATACAAAATATATATGGTCTATACATTTTATACATTGAAGTGTGTGCACTCAATACACGCCTCATACGTGCCACACAAAGCTTTGTGAATGAACCACTTCCTTTTAGCAGCCTTCTCTTATCAAAATAGAGTAAATTATTGACCACAGATGCTGTTACTGGGAAGGAAAAAAAAAAAAGTAAAATTAAAAGACTGTTAAAGAAAGGATTTCTGAGCCAATGTTAGAATGGTTATGTTCTAACTACCGCACGCGTTAACGTGCAGATGCTACACACAAAGCAATACTATGGATGCTGTTCTGGAGAGATGTGAGAATGGCCCAGTAATCAAAATCCTGTAAAGATGTCAGTTTTACTGGACTTAATGAGTTTCCCTCACCAGACCCCTCATCATCGTCAGTCGCGGACTCCTGCATCTCCTCTGTGAAAGCCTGAGATTGGCGGGGGTTATTCTTGTTGTCTGAAACAGTCACTTGTGCTTGTGACCTCTCACCTGAGGTCTCTGTGTGCTGAACTGGCGTCGAGGTAGTTAGGCCCTTGTAAGAAATGTCACCTGTCTCATCTTCCTCAAAGTCATTAAGGCAGTACACTTCATCCAGGTCCAGGTCCAGTGTCCTGAAGCCCTTAGTGACAACCCCAGGCCTCGGGTCCAGGATCCCACCCAGGTGGGGCTGAGCCAGCTGCTGCCAGTGGTGCAAAGTGGCAGAACCTTGAAAGGGAACACAAAGACAACCAAACCAAATCAGTAATCAATTCAGGACCTAAAAGGCAGAATATCCCACTTTGTTTACCCAGGTGATCCACAGGTTTGGGAGCCTCAAACCTTTAATACTTCTGGGTTTAATATTTCTAGGAAAACATGCTAAAAAGGCAAAACTGCTCCATCTACTCTTCAGCATTTTTTAGATCAATATGAAATAAACTGATCACGTCAGGATTTGGGCAGACAAAGTCTGGTGCAAAGATGTGGCACACTTGTGCACAAGCACATCCCCCGTCTCCGCATAAATATTCTTATTTCCCTAAATTCACAGGATTAAGCAGGAGTAGAAAGAATTCATAGTTAACAGTTGATCTGAGCACCATCACAGAAAGCTCTAAGAGGAACATATACCACGTATTCCCACATTAAGCTCACACTAAGAAAGGTACTGAAAACATGCCAGAACTTACTACTGGTAGCTAAGAGGTAGACAATAGCTACACAGATTGCACAGCAATTTCAGCTTTCTACCCTATGTTAGAAAGTCACAGGAACCAACTCCAGGCACATGTAAGTAGATAATACCTCTGAGCTATATAAGTCTAAATACTTGGCCCCTGAGCCACAGGAACTCAACTACTACATAACTAAATGCTACTGTACCTGTAGCTTCATCCTTGGCAGAAAGTGTTTTGAGTGAACAAAGAGGTACATTTACAGAGAAAAGCATTCAATGTTCAGACAATGGGTCAGAAACAGCAATGTATCAGGTGAAATTGATATATACACGGAGATGGACCCACTTAGATCAGGGAGGTTCATTTGATTCCTCAGGTAGTGATTAAATACTGCTCACAAGGGCCTAAATTCTCCTGTGTGTCCACCAGTTATACCTGTGCTGCAACCAACATGTGACTTTAAATGATTAATTCCAAGTCCTATGACACAAATAAAACATTATTTTCATCTCTGCTAGCCCAAATCAGAGCAGTTTCTGTTGTCTTGTTCCTGTCCCCTCCCCCAAAGCAGGATAGTGACAAGCTGGCATACAAACATCTCACCAGGATTCAAAAAGCTAAGAATGTTCAACACATTGCGTTGTACACTGTATTAGGCAAAGGGTGGTTCTCATACCCATTATTTCATACTTGAGAAAAATCCTATGGAATGAGAACTGTCCTTTCACAATAAGGAAATTGTACTAGAGAAGCTTACTGAAAATAGGAAATGAATAGGGAAAACGTTCTGTTGAATGACTGGGATCTGTGAGAAGAATTTTAACAAAGTCTATCTCACTTTTTAAAATGTGTAATTTTTAACCCAGAATAATTGGATCTGCAATATTAGTTTGGATCACAGTGCTAATTTTATTTACATATATTTTCAGTAATTTTTGAGAGATTAAAGAGGAATTAGAGCGTTTGGTATTCTTGAGGCTCAAGAAGTAAAAATTATTACAATCCCAAAATAAATAAATAATGAATAACTATTAACTCGTGGAACTTGTATTTATTCCTCAATTGTTACAAAGGTCATTTTTTTTTTTAAATTCTATTATATATAAAAGCATATTTAGCACCTCTCCACCTTCTGGAATACTTAAGAATAGAGCTTTGTGGTATGATCATACCCTCAAAAGTTACAATAAAACACTGGAAATAAAGAATTCCTTTCCACACAGTACGCAAATATAAAATCCTGTTGCTAATTAACTTCTAATATGCAAGCTTCTAAAGATTTTACTTTTTTCACCTTAAAGCTCACCAAAATTAATACTCGGAAAAACTGCAGAGTACAAGCATTCAACTGATAACATTTTGCATCTTCCCTATGGAAATATATGCACCAGAATATATACATTTTGAGGTTGAGCATTTCTACTGGTATTACACCTTATTAGTTTCTTCTGGAAACTGGAAACCAAAGTGGCCTAAGTTCCCTCGGAAAAAAGGAGGATAGCTGAGTTTTGCCCTACCTCTGTTACTTTAATTGTGATCTAAAAATCGGTGAAAGGAAGCCTTCGCTATTCCATACAGAAAATTAACACTAACACAGAAAGCAATGCAAAGATGTCAACCACCTTATGGTCCCCCCAAAAAAGTGGGGGAATACACCACCTTGGTCTGTGTTCAGTCCCAGGCTGCCACTAGGCAGTTCTGTTAAGTTATGCTATAGGAAAAAGCTGTCATGAGGGAACTGGTGTACAACAGTGAAACTACTAGCCTGAAGTGAAAAGAAATTTAAAAGCAAAAAATAAAATAAAATATATGAATAGAGTTTGTTTTTCTACTCCTGTTATCTGCATCATTGTATATTTAGTACAGGGGGTCAGAGAAAGCTTGAAATTAATGACATGTTGCTGCCACAATTGCAACAAAGTGAGCAAGACTTGATTAGTCCCAAGTTCTAGTTTTCCTACAGGATACAGGGATTGCTGTTTTGTGTTTATGGTACAACAGCTTAAAAAAACAAAACCTAAAGCAAATCAAACAACCCACCAGACTGTAACTAAAGTCAGTCAAGCAATCATTCTATTCGACTAAAAGAAAGCAGGTTTTGTTTTTCAAATGTACAAAAGAAGATGCATTTCTTAGAGTTCCTGTCACTCTATTTCACTGTGGAATTTAAAACTGATTGCTTTAAAGGAACAGAAGACACCAATCTGAAATGTATTAAAGAAGTGATATTTTCTTTCTTCCTTTTATGGGATGAGCACCCTTAGGAAAAGGGTAATAAAAACCAAAGGCACAACTACTGATAACAGTCTGGAGGTACAGCAGACCGTTTTGCTCCAGTAGTTTGAAAGTATCGAAGTTGAAAAAAAAAAACCCAAACCATTAAATCTCATGAAAAATACACAGGAAAGAAACTAAGCTGAAGTGAGGGACAGAATCATACACGTAGATTTAATAAAAGATAGCAAACACTAAGTTGATGAAACGGCAGACACAAGCATATTATAAGTGAGATGTAAACCCAAACACGAGAAGTACTTTAAAACATGCTATAATTTTAAGGAAAAATATGACCCAATGAGAACAATGAACAAAACCAGGGGAAAAAAAAAAAACCCAGACAGACAGAAAGATGATAAAGACTTTAAGAGTTTATTGGAAGAAAAAAGCAGATATAATGGGATGGTGACAGAAATCTGTTACAGTGGTAGCAATCAGTAACTGAAAGAAAACTGGATCATTGCTTCCCTCGTGTGGTACATGAATTTTTGACCATTTCAAAGAAGTCATGATAAACTATTACAATCTGCTGAAGAGTATGGACTTGTGCGCTATGGTTATCGTTTCATTTGAACATTGATACAGCACACCACTTTCTTCAGGACACAATAAAGGTTGTATTTGCTTCTGAATATGTGCCATGCTAAACGTTTCTTATAGATGAAATAAAATTGTTCTAAAAGATCAAAAAGGGAACTTGTGCAATTAAAACACACATAGACAATGTGATGTAACACCAGAGTTCTGTTAAAGGGAAAGAGAGAGAAACCAAAGCTAAATTACGTAACCAGCATATCTCTGAAGTACTACAGGAAAACAGCTTCATTTTATTTAAAACCTGAAGGAATTTACTCAGCTTCAACATCCAAAAATAACCTGAAATAATCATGGACTATACTAGACCACATGGACTATACTAGATGTGCTCTATCAGCTTTATTGGACTACAGAAATGAACTCAACTCTGAAATAAAGCTCTAGCCCTGACTACCACCTACCTATATCTTGCTTTCTTCTGAGACAATACAGGGAGGAAATTTGACTTTAAAAAAAACACCTTATTTCACACACGAAACCAAAGCCGTCGAGACTCACATGTGACCAGTCAGCCAGCCAAATAAAGTCCAGAGGTAATTTCTTTTGTCACAAAGATAGTCCTATTAGACCATTTCGACTATTTGAAGTAGGTAAAGGTCTTTCCAGACACTAATTTTCAGAATTAGTATTTGAAACACTAATACTCTCGTTGCTTAGATTTCAGATACTCAACCACCTTCCTTTTCTAAGTATGAAACAGCAACATTGAGATTTAGGTTAGATATAAGGCTGCACTGCTGACGCAAGCGTGGCCTGTAACATTTATTTTACTGTCGTAGCTGAAGTTGTTTCCTAACACTTTTAAGGCTTGAGGAAAAAAGTAGTAGTTAAAAGATTTCAAACCAACAGCGTGGATTACTGTCTCTAAAGTAAAAGGAATATGTATTGCAAAGATTTCCTGCCTTCTGGTGATGGATAAGAGACCACAACGAGTCACTAAGAAGAACAGATAAAGGCCGAGGCCCTTTGTTATCACCTTCTAGTGGTTTCACAATCTGAAGCTTTTCCGGTAGGTAGGAGCGACTGCTGATTGACATTCCTGAATATCCAGTGAACTCTGAAAATCTGGAGTGAGTTCCCAGTGACATGATGCTCTCTGTGGGGGTAACAGAACCACTATGGAGTTCACCCTTTTCTGCCAGTTCCCGCAACTTCCTTTCCTGCTCTTCTTCAAAGAACTTCCGCTCCGAGAGGTAATTCTCCCGCCTAAGGGACAGCCTACGAAGGGCAGTTTCTAGGTCACTGGAGCCTGGAGTCCCTGGAGTTCCAGGCTTCTTCATCCTGTCTTCATTTCTAAAACGTAACAGGGGACACATACACCGGAAAGGGGGGAAAAAAAAAAAAAGAGAGAGAGAGAGAGAGAAGGGACAAAAAAATTCTTAGTAATTTAAAGGTATCGGTGAATGTCTCAAAACTGTCATGCAGAATTCTGTTTTAAGCATGCCTAAGTCTAGGAACAATTTACTACTGTCCAGAGAGTTCAAAGGCAAACATCAGTATTTCCTTTCTCTTTCATGTTAGAGCTATTTCAAATCCTAGTTTCTGCCTGGGAACTCCTAGTAGGAAAAGCTGTGCTTTACTTAAGAGCTTCCTCCTCCAAGGAGATGAGAGATGCCTACTTGTTCTGGGTCTCTTACAGTTATATAAACTCAAGTAAGCAGCCACTTCTTACAGGGTCAATGCTGCATGAATACCATAATGACTCATAAAAGTATATTATGCTGACAAATATTAATTGTTTTGAGATATTAAGTTGCTTTTTTCTGGGAAGTGTACACAGCATATTGTGAAGTGATAAGCAGCTAGAAGAGCAGAGTTATGAATTATTTCATTCACAAATTCTCATAGTAGGCACCCCCCTCCCTTAATTTTTAGGATCAAAAAGTTTTCCTTCTTAAATCAATGTGAATGCTCAAGAACTATAAGCACAAAACAGCTTTTGAAGACACATATCACTGCGTTAATTGCAGAATGTAAAACAGAAAGAAGAAAATAGAAACATTTTGCTTTCATGGCGCAAACAAAGCAAAAGCAAAGACCAGTGCTACAGTACTAACCCACTGTCAGAGGATTCTGTCTCTAAGATGATACTATTGGTCTTGTTGTCAATCATAATGTTAGAGATGTCTCCCCCATAGACACTGGAACGTGGAGTGCTGACACAGCTAGAAATGAGTGAGTTCATAGCAGAGGACTGGTTAGAGCCTGGGATATTCATTGGTGACGGAGTCATGGATCTCTGCTTGACAACTTGGTTAACATTTCTCACCGTCTCGAAGACCCGCTTCTGATGACTGGTAAGACATACACACAATTAATAATCACAAAGTGCCTACTTACCTTAAGAAGGAAAGGAGAAACAGTTAACAGATTGTTAATGACCCTTCCCATTCACAGTTCTACCAACCAGCTAGTCTCCATTGTTTCTGCAAATTAGTATGCATAGGGTCCTGTACTGGCTACAGTCTGGCCATTACATTCAACTATTCAACATAAAACTTCCATTATCTTAAAACATTTTAGACAGAACATTTGAAAATTACATTGATGGACTCTCTCAAATATTAATAAAAACTAAGTGAAAGAGTGTTTCAAATACATCAACTAAAAACACCTTAAAGCTATTGTGTGGAAATGCGGTTTTAAAAAAAAAACCAAACTGATCTCCATTCGGTTCTTAACTATGAAGTGGTTAATCCATTTTAAAAGATAATTTGAATTTACTCTGAGTATCTATATGCAAGCAAGTCTTGTATATTTTCTTTTCAAAATCCACATAAACAGCATTTAAAATAAAATAAAAAAATATAATGGACCAATAGTCTAGAGAGAGGCTGTCAAGGCTGGAAACCTAATTTTTGACCTGCTTCTACAGTTCACTCTATCACCTTTATCCTGACATCATAACAAACACTGTTGATCTGCTCCAAGATTAAGATCAGATAATATTTCAGCAGAAATTTCTTGACAAAATAAACTTGCCCTACATCATCTACAAAAGTTCCATTGCTGCTCTGTTCTACAGTTCAACAATGGCTGAAAACAAGAACAATGCATCACTTCCAGCTTAAAGGTTAACACTGCCAGCGTATAACAACGACAGCATCCTGTATGCCATTTAATGTCATTCAAATCTCTTTCTTTCTGTCCATGAGTGCTCAACAGTTGCAATCTGCGTGTAGGCTCCAAGCATATTTTTAAGAGGCTGAATCTAAAAGCATCTATCAAACGGTCCCACAGAGGTTACAGTTACTACTGCTGAGCAAATAAATAAAACCAAGACAACTCATGAAAACAAAGAAAAGGTATCCTCCTTTGGTACGTGCATAGCAATATAAAGAACATTCTAAAGACATTAAAATATCCTTAACTTAGATTATTCTGGAAGGACAAAAGGATCCTACGGCATTTGAGCATACTCACATTCTTCTGATCTTACATGTTTCTAATTTTACATGTTTCTAATCAACGTTTCTCTCTGTCAAAGCACCATTTACCATTCTTGGCTCATGTTCAGAGAAGGTTGAAGTATGGGTCAAATGTTTTATAAATATACTTAGGTTTCTGGGAAGTGGCTACTGTTCCTACTCTGATGGTTCTTTCTTTGTCTACTCTAACATATCCTCTAAATAGGATTAATGTGTTTCAAATTAACTAGTCCATGCCTCATACAAATAGGTGAGATAAAGCTATTGGAGTACACGTGCAACTGGTTTCAGTAAAGCCATTTCCGCCCAGCTGTATCTATCTATAGCTTTTGGACTGTCACAAGTACTTTACTTGTTTCAAACCACTCTCTCGCTTAATTCAAGAGAACTATAGCACTGGTGTAATGGGCATCACACTACAAGTACCCAGACACTCTGAATCCCTTTCTGCACTGATGTTCTTCCTGTAAAAATTGGATTACATCACTAATCACCTCTTTAAACACCTGAAGAGAGAACACAAGGAATTGAACTCATCCCCTAAGAACTAAGTGAAGAAACCTAGCATTGTAACACACAAGAAAACAAATCTTCTCATTCTCAGCACTCAAGAATGAGGACAAAGAAGTTCATAAGACAAGCCAAAACCTATATATGGCTGTCTTCTTCTAGTAGCTTTAGCAGAAAATATAAACACCCGAACAACCAACCAATTTGGTTTTCTTTCTGTCATTCACATGCTACCAGAAATATTTCTTTCCAAATCCCCAGCTCAACTATTTCCTGTCTTTTCCTTTCTTATAAAATGATAATTAACTTAAGATATAATCAATCAACTAGGAATTAATTTTTTTCAGTCATACGCCAAGTCAGAAGAGTCAGGTTCATCCAAATGCAGTTCTTTCCTCATTGATCCTTCTATCTCTGCTGCCAAAGAATCCTGTTAAAAATAAGCACAAGAGAAAAACAAATACCATAACATTAATAGGCTTTCATCATAGAAAATAATTACTTGCATAAAATTATTAATAACTAATAAGGTGTCATTCCAGAAAAAAGAAATATTTAGAAAACTGATTTGAAAGCTGGAAGACTAGTGAATGTACCTAAATCACTGGCAGATTATGGCTTAAATTTATACTGCTACGATGCTTACCGTCTCAAGACATAGAACATCTGTCAAAGATCCTAAAAAAAACGTCATGGGCACAACGGAACTCAGGGGCTCCAACTTCCCTACTCAGTAACACACACGCTTCACATGTAAAGTTTTGCTTAATTTGTTTTCATTTAAAATAAAACAGAAAACACTCTTCCCTTTCAAAACATTACTGACCCACCCACAAAACAAAAGAGATGGTTCATGGCATAAAGCATTATATACTTCCCCTACAGGGTTAAGGGTGACAAGCTATCGATTTTCCAATGCCAGTCTACAGTCAGGCTGTAAAATTGCTAAGTATCAAACATTCAAAAATCAAAGTGATTCTTGGTCCCACGATTGAAAATCATTTTTATACAAAACACAAACTTATCTCAGCACAAACATACTCCCTGCAGCTTTTAACTGCAGTTGAACAAATTGTATTATTAAATGTCACTGTAAATTGGCCTGTGTTCACTCTTGGAAGAGAACACTAAAAGGCAAGCTAAGCCTCTGTTGACAATTTACTTCTTGTGAGCACAAATATAATCTGTGTTCTTCCTCATTAGTTAAGAAGAGATATAGCTAAAGACAAGGAGGACCAGGTTCTGTTGCTTGATTACATGACTAACTCAAAAGAAACTTCATTGATATCATTGCCCTCAGAAGTAATGGAATAATTGTAGACACACAGAGGCAAGCAGAGCCAGACACTGAACTTACCTAGACTTTGTTACCCACTCTTTTTCATTTGACTGACAATACTGCATACTCCCTATGCTCTAAATGTGCAATGCCATAATCAAACGAAACTAGGTAAACAAAGGTGATAACACCAGTGACGTTGCCATAAAACACTCTAGCAACAAATATTCTTTTAATAAACTGCTGAATTTTCAGTCACACTAAAGCAAGGATACATGTGTAACCTATTTGATTACTGAAGAATTAGAATGTATAACATAAGTGACTAGAAGGATTTCATGTTCAGAAACCATTAGTTACATTATCAGGAAGTTACATCTCCAAGGATACTAAAGACAAACAGGAAACTCCTACTGAAAACCAGCCACTGGAGTACAGGAGATGCATAACAAAGACACACAGAACTGTGTAACATATTAATGGTACCCGTGATTCACAGTATAAGCACAGCCAGCTGCAGGTTGTATATAATACTGCAGCAAAAACAAGTAACCGCACAGCACCGCTATTTCAAAACCAGGTATGCAAAGTTGATCACTCGGGTGTCTTTTTACATTACATACGCACACATTCCAACAATGCTTGTGTAATGCCTAGCAACCCATCCCTGGACCTTCAAGCCAGATGCAAACATTTGTATTTCCTTTGGTTGGTTATTCTCTGTTGTGTGCAGTTTTTCTTCATAAATCTGCTTACCATAGGGAAGAGACCAAGAGAGTGGTACCGACGTGATATCGCATTTGGCATAGTCTTGTTCCTAAGGTTTTTCAGCTCTTCTTGCGCCTCATGAAGCATTTCCATGCACTCTGCATACTTGTCTTCCAGCTCCCGCAACTGTAACAGGAAATAGTTCAAGACCTTACAGGCTGCACTGTCATCACAAAAAGCCTGCTTTTTTTTTTTTTCCACATTGGTAAAGGATAACGCTGTAGGTAAGACTATCCCATTTTGAAGAAAAAAACTCCAAAGAGTGAATATCACTAAAAATAATAAATAACATGGATTAGTAACATGAAAGGCCAGCATTTCCTATCCTACATGCCCCTGTCAAGGAGAAGATACAGAGCTAAAAGCATCCTTAGTCTGATCAGATATAGAGCCCAATTTTATTGCCGTGATGGTCACAGTGGCAAACAGCGCATGAAAAAGACAAGACATTTCAGTATTCCAAAGGACTTAGAAATCAAGGCTTACTTAGTTATGTATATGTACATATAACCTCCAACAGCTCAAGATCAGCCTTATTTTCAGCTTGAGTTTCTCAGGAAACACATCTTATGTAAGAACTCTGTCAGCAGATGTCTGTTCACCCTCACAGTTTTTTAGTTCATTTGAACCAAGCTCAGCAAAGGGCTAAAGTCTGAAATACCACATTCCTATATGCTTCATTAAAATAAGCTCCCTGTCAGAAACAGAAATCCCGTTAAGGACTTTCCAAAGAAATGGCTGGAAAAGCATGAGTTCAATCTTTGTGGACCACCATAGGTACAAAAGGCTCATTAGTAGGACAAGTTTCTACGGGCATTCCCACCTTCAACACCAAGTACTCCAAATGCAATCACATCATAAGAAGATCAAGCTTTATTCGTTCTATTTTATGCACTTTTTACATGTGGATGCAGCACCCAGAGACAGCCAGCAATCCTGGACTCTCTTTGGTTCACCTGCTTAACAAATACAATATGAATGAGCTCTTCCATGTTATCTCACTGCTCAAAACAGGCTTAAACTAACAGCCAAGAGCAGTCAACCTGTGTAGGGATTCCTATACAGCACATAAGCCTGTTTTTCAAAACATATGCCAGCTAAAGGAAAAGAGAACAGTAAGGAAAAGGTTTTGAACTCTACCAGGAACATAAAAATGTCCTCATTCCACACACATAGACAAAATTAGTTAATATTCCTGATGCAGTTTTGACTAAAACGCCTACGGTAAAGCGAAGCACTGCTGCCCTAGTACTAAATTAGTATACGAAGTAATGTACTCACCTCTGCTGTGAGCTGCCTCTGGGCATCTTTAGCTGCTCCCAAATGCTGGACCAGTTCTTCATTTTCAACTGCACACTAGAATATGCCAAAAAATGTTAGAAATACTGTGACGTTTTGTCCCATACTGTGACAATGGTTTTATCCTATACTACAGTATAAATAGGAAAATTCTAGCTTTTCTTAAGATTCTTGCTGCAGCAATATTAGTCCACAGATTAGTTTCAAAGCATTTAAACAACATTTTAAGATGTTAACACAAGAACAGCCAGCATCAGCCCACGCCCTGCTAAATAAATCTCCAAGACCTTATAATCAAGTGTATGCCCACTGAAATACATACATTTTTTTAATAAATCGATGCTTTCTAGGCAAGTAAGCTAGATATTAAACATCAAACAAGGTCATTCAGATAAGAAGGATAGGAAACGTCCTTTAGGCTCTAGCACAGAGGGCTGCAACTTATCTTCCAACTACAATAGCAGCAAATCACAGCAGTAGCCTTGCAACTGGATTCCTTACAGCTTTTGCCTTTTTCTGCAGATCAACTATCTGAGAGAGAAGATGGGTGATTTCTTCCTGTTGCCGGGCAGCATCTTCGGTTTTCTTTGCTAACTCTTCAGAGATATTGGCAATCTGGATGTTTGCATCCCCTTTAAGAAAAATGATCACAATTAACATTGCAAACAAAAGCAGAAAAGTATGCACAAAGATGTTCTTTCAGAGCACCGCTTGATTCAGCAGAATCCTACACCAATACACAAGAAGGTATTTCTAAAAAACAGCAGTAGGATACAAAATCAGAAAGACACAATGTACTCACGCAACAAAGGAGACTGTACTTTCCCCTAACAATAACACTTCCTATGCAAAACTATTTTGCAACCAAGAAAGTTTTAGCTTATAGCTAGAATTTTCTGCTGTGAAATTTTAGCAAGAAATTTTCTCTTCACAACCATTTATATAAGGAAAATAAGTACCACAGAAAAACATGACTAACTCAGTTGTCTTTTTTTTTTTTTTTTTAAACTAAATGATCTCAAAGGAGAAGGGAAAAGAAATAAGGACATACTTAGCTCTTTTACACAGTCATTGACAAGCTGTTGTTCTTTCTCTTCATAAGTAATTGTTTCAGTCTTCAGCTGACAGGCCTGTTCAAGAAACCCAGATCAAATATGCTATATTAGCATGTTTGTTCTTTGCCAGTCTGTTGTTGCATTACCATCTGCTCAGAAAGACAAGCTTTTCTAATCACTCCTCCAGGAGACAGTGAGAAGCCACAGTTTTGTCTGCCCTCCCTCATGTTCTGGAAAAAGGGGCCAGGTCAGCAGACATTACTGTGTGGAGAATCTTGCATCATTATCACCATATCCCCACTAGATGTCACTTGCGTATTTTGCACTTAAAATAGAAAGAAACATACAGGAGGCTGGTATGCGAAGCTTGATCTGGTTACTTGAACAAAGCTAGGTATCGTCACAAACTAATTAAATGCTTGGTTTAAATAACTGAATTAAGCATTCAAGTATTTAACATTCAGATAGTATTAGAAAAGTTCTGGCACTGTAGCCATACACCCCACATAAAACCTTAGTGCTATCTCCATCTCTGCTTTGTCTTTTCAGCTCCGATACTAGGACTCCCCAAGAGGAATGTGGCTACAGCCAGCTGTAGTCTGGCACCACCTCGGAGGGGTCTGTAAGCTGATCCCAATGATGGGGCCACAGACAGACACCCAAAAATTGCACCTGTAGAGAGAGGCATAGCTCCAAGGTTTCAGGTTTAGCTCCATTCTGTGCCTCACTAATGGAGACTGCATCTCCTCGATGGGAGAACGTGAGGTTCTCCTACCTGCTCCTGACACAGTGGCCCCCTCAGTTCTCACTCTACCTTCATTCTTCTCAAACCATCTATTGCTCACTTTCCTTGTGCAACTTCTCAGTGAAGCATACAGCACTCTCCATTACGCAGTGCCTTATCCAAAATTGTGACACTACCTATTTGCAATGGGCCCTGCCTGCATTTGCAGTGGGAATAGTAGTGATGAGCTGTTCTCCTGCACTCATTCGTAGCTCAAAAGTATTCCTCCTGCTACATTCTGCTACATGTTTGCAAAGTGCTCCCAAAGTTTAAAAGATGGGTTGAAAACTAATACCTTAATTATTTAAAAGCTATTCAATTATGAAGCGTTATCTCTGGCAGACAGGGAAGAGGAGACAAACTTTTAAAAACTACCTAGAACAAATGGAATATTGTCACAAATAAAAGGCAAGAAAACATCAACTTAAAATATTAACAGCCTGACTTGAAATACAAAATGAAGATATTTAATGCAAATTTACGTTAGTGGTTTTTATTTTGACACACACTGAATTTGTACCAGAGACATCACCCTACAAACTTCACATCTGCAGCTAATACCTACCAGGTTGGTCTTTTAACACCTGTTTCAAAGTGCAGTTCTGGACTCCAAAACCTGCCTGTGCTTTTTGCACATTCTTTTGGTAAGGAAACTGCTTTGCGTGGTAGCTTCATGCAGCTTCCACATTCCAGCCTTTTTTTTCATTCAGAAGAACAAAAGGATGGTGAATAAACAACTACAAAGAGATCTGTGTCACATGCGGAATTATGGACTCTTAATTAGACCTCTCTTGACTTCTAATATACACTTCTCAATACCTGTATTCTGGCATTTAAATGAACAACTGTATTAAGTGAAACACAAAGGCAGCAATTTCACCTCAGATCTAAGCACAACATTCTCCTCTTCCAGGTCCTTGAGTTCTTTTGAAGAGAATCCAATGAAAATAGTTCTGGACGGAGGAAGAAGATTCATTTCTCTTCAGCCTTGTAAGAAAAACAAGTTTTGAATAACTTTTACCAGTATTATGGTCATCTCACAGGAGAACAGACAGATCAGAGGTCTCAAAACCAGTCAGAGCCACATGAAATACCGTTTTTGTTCATGCCCGTATGTTTGGGCAGCAATGCATTTGCAGTGATTTTAATTGAGAACATTTTTTTAACTTATTGCTCATGCTTTCTACAGAAAAGCTACTTGGCCAAGAAAATGAGAAAGGAAACCACCTTACTACAGACAGCAATCCAAGAGCTTAATCCAATAGATTAATGTTGCATACGCCTCACCGCAACACAGCAATAACTCTGCAGGCAAGGGCACACAGCCCCTCAGAGCCTGCAACACTGTTCAGCCAGCTAATTGCATGGAACTCAGGCTATAAGCCATGCTCTATTTCCTTTCCTCTGCTTAGAGCTTTTCACAGTGGCCTCAGGTCCTTCAAGCACAAAGGTCACACACATAGCACGTTCTAGCTGATTGCAAAGTTGTGCAGTATAGTGAGATGCCATAAGTGGGACCTGCATCTGCCTCTCCACCACAGTGACCCAGTTCCTGTGAAAGCCACAGTGCTGTATCAGCAGCCTCCCTATGTATTCTCTCAACCTGACTCTTGTCAGCACCACTGTAGCCATCTGGGCCAATGCAAATCCTTCCAGCTGGTGCCATACACGAAGTTCAGAGTCCCATGAATAGTTCTATCCAACACAGAGAACATTTTATTACTTTTCCAAAGCTATCAAATTGTTAGAACTACCCCTGCTTAGCACCAGATGAAGAGATGAAGGTTCAATGTTGTACATCAATAACTTACGGGGTGGAACAGACGGATTCAGGCTCACTTTCTTCAGCAGCACTGGTATAGAACTGGAGCAGCTCATCTTTCATGGAGAGCTCATGCCGCAACTGAGAAACCTGCACAAAGATGGAGCTTGCAGATCAGTACATTGCTTTTCTAGGCACATTCTTAAGTAAACTCAGTATAAACAGTTATTCATCCTCCAGGCATCACCTTCAGACTAAATCAAGAGGCCAAGACTGGAATAGACTGGAAACAACCAGCTCCTTTATTTCTTAGGAAGAATAAAAAGGGTACCTTTTAAATTAGAAATAAATGTTCTAATTCAGAAGTTCAAAGTGCCATTATCCACTGCTATTAGACATGCTTTTTTTTCCCTTTCTTTAAGATGAGCAATCCTGGTTCACTATTGCATTAGTCTAGATTCACATCCACAGAAATAGATACACTGCAATGATATTGCAAGAAATTACTGTGGCACAATGAAGACAAACAATATTCTTATCCATTTTCTATATTGACTGTCACCATCTAGGTTGGATACAGGCCTTGTAGACCTCAGATACAGACATTTCTTCCTCTCCAGGAGACTTTAGATAAAATTGCTAAAGTGGTTGCATGGTAAGGTTATATTTGGGATACTATTGCCTGTTTAGCTGCAGAACA
This sequence comes from Cuculus canorus, assembly GCF_017976375.1. Taxonomy (NCBI): domain Eukaryota; kingdom Metazoa; phylum Chordata; class Aves; order Cuculiformes; family Cuculidae; genus Cuculus; species Cuculus canorus. The sequence goes on from NC_071402.1 coordinate 113,404,079, forward strand.
CCACCACACCGTGGCAGGCTGCCATTCTGAGTTTGCTGCAACGGTGGTGCTGCAGTCAGTTTCTGATTGTAATTTGGGCTTTTGATGACTCCAAAACACGAATCTAGTAAAACAGTATGTGGGAGTTCCCATGCTCAGCACACAGATGTATCAAAAATGAATAAAACATAAAAATTATTAATTAAGATACTCTGCAGTTGTGTGCCACAAACTTAACCTCTGTTAATTCCTATTGTGATTCTGCAAGAAAAGGGTTTAAAAGCCCAATTGCACAGGAGGACTTGCACTAATCCACTGCTACAATTCAAGATCCCAGTGGCAAAGAGATTAATTTTTATTTTACTTGCATAGCTATAATAGCAAAACTGATCAGACAGATCTGTCCCTTCCACTCGCACTGCAAGACTTGGCCTTCAGTTTTCATTTTCCAATGCAGAAGTTGCTGAGCACATTTCTTTTTATTAGACTTTTGCTTTTTGAACTGTAAGCATACTTATATTTGTACCTATCACTGGCAAAATAACCCTAAGAATATCAATAAAAGATCTAAGCTGCATTTTTCATCAAACAAAAAGCAGGCTCAAAGCACTTAAACAATACAGCAATTTTAAGCAAACAAGGTCATTTACTTTACTAAGGCTCTTCGTTGTAATCAGATGTGCTAAGACACCAAGACCTTCTGAGACTTTGATTCTAAAAATCCAAGGGGTCAGGGGGGAAGCCCCAACAAACCACGTTTCAGCAAATCATGAACCAAAACCCCCGCACATTAATTTTATGAGGTTCACTTTCCCCATTTCAAGAACAGCTAAAAAGCTGAACCAAAAATAACAATTTAGTTCCCTCTAGCACATTATGGCTCAGCCTCTTTGAGCAGAAAGGATTCAGATACTGTGAGTTGGTGGGCACTAGATCACCTCCAGCTTCTTGTTACACTTCCTTCTCCATGAATTAAAAACACAGGGGATACTACTTTACTGCCATTTCCAAGCAATCAAATTCTCCAAAGGAGGGTGAACAGCCAGGAACTTATGACCTTTTATGGGAACAGGAACAGAAGCAATGGGCACAAACTGAAACATGGTAAGTTCTGGCTGAGCATTAGGAACAACATTTTATTGTAGGAGTGACTGAGCACTGGCACACATTGCCCAGACAGGTTGTGGTGTCTCCATCTTCGGATATATTCAAACACTGTCTGGATGTGGTCCTGGGCAACCGTCCGTAGGTGGCTCTGCTTGGGCAGCAGGGTTCAGATAAAATCACCTCCAAAGGTCACTGCCAACCCCAACTATGCTGTGAAATGTGAAAACAACTCACTGCAGTAACTTCCAGCAATACTTTCTTTGACATAGCATTTTGTGGTGTGCTGACCCCAGCCAACAACGAAGCATCCATGAAATAAGCACATATCCTGTGCCCACAATGCCCACAGAATGGAGGAAAGAACCAGAAGCACAAAAGACAGGAAAACTCATGGGCCAAGAAAAAGACAGTTTAATAAGTAAAGCAAAGCTGCTTGAGCAAGCAAAGCAATACAAGGTATTGATTAACTATTTTCTATCAGCAGGCACATGTTCAGCCACTTTACAGAAAACAGAGCCTCTGCACACGTAATGGTTACTTGTGAACACAAACACCATAACCATGAACATCGCAGATCCCTTCTCCCTTCTCTGAGCTTTTATTCTTAGGCATAACAACATAAGGTATAGAATACCCCTTTGGTCAGTTTGGGGCAGCTATCCCAGCTGTGCCCTCTCCCAGCATCTTGCACAGATGGGGCGGGACTGGGGAGAGGGAGGGTGAGGAGGAAGACTGCACCTTGAAGCTGTGCTACCAACCATTAATCAGCAATAGCTGTAACACTGGTTGTTATTAACACCATTTTCATCACAGATCCAAAACATAGCACCCTACAGGCTGCCATGAAGAACACTGGTGCCACCCCAACCAGATCCAGTACACATTTTTATATTGCAAAACACAGGATTTGTTTTATGAACAGAAAGGACCTTTTCTACATTTTCATGAGCCGCTGCAATGTGTACCCTTTGGAGCAAATGCTACCATGCTACCCCTCCTCACAACATATTGTCACAAAGCAAGACGGGCTGAGCACGAGGGACAAGGCTCATAAGCTCTCACTGTGCTTGGCTCCCAAGACTTCACCTGTTCAGGCTTTTAAGACAATTCAATGCCCTAAAAGCCTCACTCAGCTTCAAAACTACACCATGAAATAGCTGCACCCATCTTAGAAACAATTTAAGGTAGTAGATAAAAGAGCCCTCACATAGAGCACAATAAATAAGATACATGGGACCTATCTGGCCGGAACAATCCTTACTGAATCATGAACAACAGTAAAGAGTCCAGCTGATTGTTTTCCTGACTGACAGAAGCTAAATGAAGACACACAGTTACACTGTATGTAAATAACATGCATGCAAGTACCAAGCCAAAGAGCATTTCTATCTTTCCAATATTACTTTCTACTGTAATAGACCAAACATGACATTCCATCTTTTATGCCAGTATTCCAGATTATAATTCATCTTTTCTCTTCCTCTCACTTTACACAGAAGAAAAAATCTGGAAAAGGTTTTAAGATCCTCTATCACTAGACCAGAGAGTCTGGTACGTGACCTGGAACTAAAACAACAGGACTAGAGGACTGCATTAATCAGATGTTATCGCAGGTTAGTGGTGGTGTTATCTGACAACCGACAGCGTGTTTCAAACACTGCCTTTTAACCTTCAGAAACACATGACAAAACCTGAAGAGGAAAAGGCAGCATAAACTGGGAACTTTAGGAACACAAGGAGAAGCTAAAACCTAACAACCCTCTCCATTTCAAACACTGTTCACATTGTGACAGTTCACATTGCTCTGATACCAAGCTCTAATTTCAAAGGAGACAATATTAAATTATGGGTAATGCTGACTCAGGGACATCTTGAGATGGGAGCTGCAGCATTCTTAGTGAATACGGCAATACAACAGCAGTACCTGGGGACTACATTTCTGCTGCTGAAAAGGCAGACACCCATTTTTGTAACCAAAACAATTTACAATTACAGAAGTGTTCTCAGTATAATGTATACGGTTTCAGAATAGAATTATGGAGCAGTAAGCCAAGACTAAAGTGTCTGAACATGCAAGCACAGTGCTTGCTTCGGTGTGCTCACCTTTTGTCCTCTAGCGCACCATAGCAGGCTCAGTTCCATCAGTTCTAATTGAACACGGCCACAGCCCCTTCCTAAAACTAAGCAGCATAAACTCAAAAGACAAACCCAAGAATCTAATGCTTTTTGCACAAGTCTGTACTACTTTCATATGTACCTATGAATGTGGCATGTTACAAGGACATAGGAAAAACTTGGGTTACTTAATGCGATGGTTAGAAGACTTTGTCAGGACAAGTTTGGTAGGTTTGAGAGACATATAAAGTTATATATGACATATATACCAAGAAACCCTTAACATCATACCATACACCAGAACAAATTCTCTATTTTACAGAAACCACGGATCCCCCAAATAAACCATTTTTAGGCAGCTAGTTTTTACATAATTTTAAAAGTACCAATTCGATTCTCTTTTATTCTCTTCTCCCTTGCCCTTAGACACAGTTGTCTTAGTTATCATCCTATTCCAATATTCAAAATTCAGCATTAATGGAAGATCTGAAATATATTGAAGGATTTTTGACACAGAAAACTGTTATAACTTTAAAGCCTGATAAGCTCTGCCTCAAAAGCATCCATTTATGAAGGAGTCAAAATGACAATATGAAAGATGAGTGTTGATAGACCATATGGCCCAACATTATCAAGCCAAATGCTAAGAACCTTATTTCTGGTAGGCCTTTTCTTAATGCAACTCCTGGGACCTTTTGGATAAACAACCCTGGCTAAGACAGCCCATCCCTGTCACCCACCTTCCTCAATTGAGTCTTCTGTTCTGGATGGATGGTATGAATGCACTGCCCTGCCCAGTCTGTAGGCACATGCCTAATAAATGCCATATTGACCAATGCAGAAACAAATTTGTCCACCACATGATGGGACTTGGGCACCAAACAACAGCACTCCTCTGGGACACAAAAGAATCGGTTTTCCTTGCCAAAAAGGGTAAGCCACACCAAAGGATATTGTTACCAAAGGATATTATTTCTATGTGTGTGCTCCACTACCATTTATTGCACAACAGGGATCTCTCTATCCATGCTTTATTCATCAGCCCATCCTAGATATAATTCAACTCCTCACTCCTGAGCAGTTTTATTAACAGCCTTTTAAAAAGTTTTTAATCCCCTGTAGTTCATTGTTCTCCTGCTCACCCCACAACTGTGGAATTTCTCTCCTTCTTGCTCAAAGCTACATATGGAGAAGATTAACAAACCAAGGTCATTGTCCCAGAACAAGAGAAGCAACATTTACCTCCAGCTCAGTAAGCAAGAGTTTAGTGATACTTGCAGTACAGATAAAAAGCTTTTAAAACATCCTGTACGTTTCCATCCAAGATACAACCATCAAGAATTTGCCAGTAGCTATAGCAACTAACTCCCCATTAAGAGGGACAGACTAAGAAACAGCAAACTTATAAATACTTGATCAAAAATTCAATGGTATATGGAAGACACAAAGTGTTACTTGAAACAATGTGAGTTTTCAGGTATGTTTTATAGATTGCACCAATTTGAAATTACGCATGCCATCATATTCTAGTCTAAACATCTTCACCAAATATCTAAAACATTATTACTGCAGCCAAACTCAGACAAATGTATGTACTGCACCAGGCTACTGGCCCATGCTTCAACAGATTCTATCACGGTTCCCTGAAGAGAGAGAGAGCAAAATCACTAAGACACCACACCTTTTTCTGATCTAGATAGAAGGCAGCAAGTCTCAGCCAATTAACTGTTTGCTTCCCAACATAACCCAATGCTTCCTAACACTGACAAAAATCACACATGCAGAGCATGTTGAATAAAAATTACCAATAGCCAAAATATATCCCAATTCACCTAAACAAAGGAAGTTTAACACAAGTTTATGAAGTTGGCCCAGCTTGGACAAGACAGAATAATCTCAGCGAGCAGGCACTCCTGAAATGTCTATTAATACAAAAGTCATTTACCTTGTACGTGATACCTATAACATATTCAGTTTAAGAAACAAAGGGAAGAACTCCCAGCCTTCAAACGCTGTGTTTTAAGAGCCAAAATTCAACTCAGTTATGAATAGAAAACTATTTGGGAAAAGGCAATTAAATATCAGTCGGTGAAGAAGAAACAAGTGAGGACTGAGCAACATTCAGGGAAGAAACAAGAGCAGTGGACTGCACACAGAGGTAGGAGAAGGGAAGGAGTGATAAGCAAGATAATTATGTATAAAGCATGTGAACAATGACAAAACAAATAGAAGAAAACACTGGATATAGTGACTCAAACTAAAAGAGCAGCTGGTTTGAGAGGAAAATTAAATCTATGGCAGAACAAAATTCAGTGGCTTGAGGGTGGGGTTTTCCCCCCTCAAATCACCTGACTGGAGACAACAGGTCAAATTACTTTTTTGGTCACATTTCTAAAAGCGTACAAGCTATAAAAATAGCTAACAAAACTTCTGCAACACAGACTGATCTGCTATGGACAGGATACCCAAGAAAATTAAGTAATGACAAGGTGAAACTAGAAGAAAAAGATCTCTGCATCGCTGCAGACAGAGCACTTGGGCATAAAAATCTTACCTCTTCCCTGATGTGTTCTACTTGCTCCTCCAGGAATTCATTTCTTTCTGTCAGTGATTTATTCTTCTTTAGCAGTGACTGGCCAATCCGAGCAGCTAATTCTAAGTCCCGTTCTTTCTGTGAAGCATTAAGAAAAGAAAGCTAATTTCAAATTTTCCATTCACCAAAGGATCAGAGGGAGGGTAAAATTGTAATGAAAGCTAAGGAACAAGTACTTGAAAAATAAACACTTTTTTCTTCTGTGAGGTTTTGTTGGTTTGGGGATTTTTGCTCTTTCCCCTCCTCCACATCCCCCCTCTTCACTATATTACACCCAAATTGTTCAGAAAAGACTGACCAATACAGAGTTATTGAACCATACACCTGAAAGCACAGCTTCAAAGTCTAGTGTAAACACATGTAAATGAAACCAGATCTCATCCAGCTTTGTTTGAGAAACTATGGAGGGAAACTATTCCATCACCTTGCTATTCCATCTACAGAACGCAATCACAAAACTTCAGAGGTTACGTTTTAAAGAACTGTAAAAAAAGCACAGTAAAAATAGCAAAGAACTTCAGCATTTCAAACCATTCTTCAGTTTCCACTTGCTTCACCTTGAAATTGAAGGTAGTAAGCAGTGCAGGAGCAGAAGCCAACTGCACCGTAATGAATGTTCAGCTCCTCTCTTCTTTGTGTACATATATCTGATAGTGCTTTCATATAAAAACAAGTCCTAGCCCTTTCCTTTTGCAGATGCCCAAATCTACATTAAGTAGTTACTCTTACGCCATGATTGCCCCCTTCTTCCACCTCTCAATGTGCACAGAACTGGAAATAACTGATTTAACCAGTTCCCCACATTTACCAATAAAAACTAGAAGTTTATCCTTTTGATGACACATACCTTTACATAAACCTATTCTGCAAAGCTGAGATATGAGGTTGTAAACCTACCTAGGACCAGATGATAAACTACTTAGAACTTTGAACCATCCATAAAATATTTCAGTTTATCATTTTCTTATTCAATTACTAGATCTTTACAACAACGGGAAAATGGTGCTACAGTTAACTCCTCACTTACTCTTAATTCAACACCTTTTCAGGAAGACTTTTCTCCCTGTCACTGAAAATACTGTTTGGGGCTTATCACCTCTGACAGCCATACAGATTCTATAACTAAGCTGCCTTGTTGTCACGTATACATTAATGACAAAGCCTACAAAACCTAAGGCTACTGAACACGTGGATTTAAAGTCAATAAATGTGAATGAAGAGGCTTTTGTAGTGGGGAAAAAAAAAAGGAAGTTACATAATAATCAGTAAATATAAAAAGACAGGTTATTGATCACTGCTGTAAGTACAAATAGCATTTTCCAAATGGCTTCTGAAGGTCAGGCTTGTATTTGTTCTGAAAGCTACTGGCATTATCTAGCCATAAAATCTTGATATAATCTAAAGTACAATCTTTCAAAACAATAGGTCGCACAAATTTAGAAAAAAATGTTTGGTTTAAGTATTGAGCCAACTTATTGTTCAGTGATTTGGCTCTCTTCATAAATATAAAGTGGAAAAAATACATTGCTGCAGCTTTGACTCTACAGAGGAAGAATTATATAGCACCAAGTTTCTAATCTCAAAGCTGAGGAACATAAAGCATATTTCCAAGCTCCTTAATTAACCTCCCTAGCCTTGCTACACCATTTTCAGCAATTCAGCTTGAAGCCTCAGTTTGGAATCAGGCCTCAAACTCACAGCTACAAGGAACTAATTTATCATAGCAATACGTAAGAAAATGCAGAAGCCAGACACATTTATACTATATTATTAGAAAGGGATGAGAAAGAAGATTCACACAGGAACCTGCTCCTACTCTCACCACGTACCCAGGAAGTTCTGGTGTCACTTCCTTCAGGGCAACAGGCACAGATATTCAAAATACCTGCACACGTATTGTTTTAAGATGTTCTCTTTCCCATTTTCTCCTCCCCAGATGCTGCATCTTTCATCCTGTCAACTTTGTAATATATTCATTGGAAGCTTGCGAACAAGGAGAGACAAGCGGTTGTGATTCATTTGCATGCGTGAAGGCAGCAGAAGGAGTTACACCTTAACTTCTGCAAACAGATGTAAACTCTTGTGACAGCCATTATTTTGGAATCAGAGAAAAGAATTAAGTGCACATCTGCCTAGGAACAGAGTGAATCAATGAGAAATGATGATCAAACAAACCAATAAAATCTCACTGAATGCATTTGTTTTATTAAAGCTTCACTTATTACATTTCCCCCATTTTTCCTTTGCTATCATCCTAGAAGGGAAGTACACCAGAAGCTTTAAAACACCGTCTCAGCAAGCCGTTCTGGCATTGCTCCCATGAGTACGATCCATAGACATTTGGCTACATGGACTCAGGGGAGCAAACAGTTTGGCAGAATGGTGCATCATTACTAGAAGGAGCCATGGCAACAAATGGAAGTAAATTTCAGCCAAACATGTCAAAGAAGAGGACAGAAACAGGTAACAGACTATTACTACAAGTTAATGGATTATTCCAGGACAGGTCTTTTAGGTAAAGTATCAGTTTTAACTGGTAATTCATAGAAAGTTGTTGAAGAGTTCAGCTTGAAACACAAAATGCAGGACTTTGTAGCGAGATCAGATGTAACAGGCATAGGTGGGAGATGTGAGCATTCCCATGCTTGTTTCCTTGCACAATTAGAGGAAGAACAGACCACCCAACATATCTTGGTTAGACAGATCCCATTTTTGACACTGCTGTTGCAATAAGTAAATAAACTTGAAGGATTAAATTACACTAAGCCATAAGCTAATTCAATTGTTACAGTTTTCACCTAAGTAAGTCTTTGTAAACATTACTTGGAAAAATACTGCTCAAGCTTACTGCAGAAAAGCAGCTTATTTCAGTCAAACAATTTATGATGACATTTATTGAACATGAGCATTGTAGCTTGACAATCACCTTTTGCCATTCCTTGAGGGCCAAGGATAACAGTAATAACAGTCTACATAATAATGGTACACAAAAAGTCCCAAATAAGTCAAACAAAAGGCAAAAAAGAAACGGCTTGGAGAAAAATTGAGTATTAGGTATTTTCTAATTTTGTGTCTATGCACTTCCCTGGAAACACAGTATCTGAGAGAATAATTATGAATACAAGACTATTTGTGACTTCTTTTTAATTTTAAAAGAGAATAAATCCATCAATAATGATACTGTTAGCTATACACATACTCTAAAAATGTGTCATTTTAAGATGATTTCCAGCACCCTTTCTTTGTTATGGCAAATATTTGGCTAAGAGCAAGTTAAATTAAGTTAAATGGCCTCAACTGAAAAATAAGCACGAGTAACAAATCCATATGACTGAGGTAAACAAATGACCTTAACTTGGAAAGAATATTTACCTTAGAAATGAGATAAAGCGTACATACACTCAATTTCTCCTTATTTGAGGACACTCTACCAACAGTTCTTAGTAGTGGCACCATATAATTTTTACACTCTTTCCTTATACTGGCTATGGGTACTTAAAAAGATGTAATACTTGCCTCTTCAAGAAGACGTGTAACAGCATCTATGTCATTGTACGTTTTAGTCATCTGGCCCACTCTTTCAGCACATAAAACTGTAAGGAAATAAAATAAAACAATTATATTAGCAATACTATTAGGGGAAAAATATCTTTTAAAGAGTTTAGGTTTCCTCTTAAATCTACAAAGTAAATGTGAAAGTATATCAAAAGAAAAAAAAAAAAACAATGTCAAGATAAAAAATCAAAGCTTCCAAGTTAAACTGACACACTAGCGTTTTTCTTCTGTAATGACTATTTGCTTCTGTTAATGGCAGAATAAACCATTAAAATGTTAACGCTTTCTACTCTGAAGAGGAATGTCTTGAGTTTGTAAAAAAAATAATATTAAGGAAGAAGTGAAAACAGATGTTGACACATAACTAGGATTCTATGACATCATCTAGTCATTGCATTATGTGTAATAGCATTAATCCATGAATCAGAAACTCCAGTAATGTTAGTAACACTGTTCAACATAAAGATAGGTCACATCAAGTTGATAAGAACTGGGTTCTATGGTATGACACAGCTAAGTAAAGACAAAACACATACAAAATATTAAGCGATTCTTATAATGCCAAAACCACATCATGGTGGCCACAGTATCACTCAACAATATTTACTTAGTGATTAATCATCTTGTCCAGCCTAAGGTGGAACCAGGAGTTTTGTCATACTGAAGAAAGTACACAGAAGTTTAGTCTACCACCACAGACGATCCTTTAAGAAGCTAAACTGACTTATTCAGAAGTCTGCAAGTTGTTTGAAAATCCACCAATAATCAGAGGAAACAACAGCATATTTTCAGCTACACCTACTTCTCAAACCCTGTAAGTCTGGGAAAAAGGGATTGTTAATGAAGTTGAGCCGATCATATGGACTACTGGTTATCAGCCTGCTGTAGGACATGCTGTTCTTCAGGGGATTTACCCTTGACAATGTCAGTTAAAGCTCAGTCTGAGAGATTGGGCTGATGTTCCTCTAGCACGCATTAAGGCAACAGAGGGAAGACAGACAAGGCCTAATTAGATTTAAATTAAAAAAAAAAAAAGCAAATGTATTGAGTACAGTAACACCACCAGGAGACAGCCTGTCACCCTAAGGAAACAATGCTACCCAACATATATAAATATATAATCGACATATGCACAAAAATAAGAGTTGATCACTACTAAGGCACATTAATAATATATCAAGCAGAAGATTACTTAGACATCTATTGAAATGCTGGAGGGTTCCACATTAGAAACATTGGAAAGTTGCTCAAACTGCAGTAAGAAGTACAATTTTTATTTCTGTTTGTTTTCCCGTTTTCTGAAATCCTGTTTTTTGAGGATCAATTCCTAATAACATTTACAATATTTAGTCACAATCAGTAGTGCCAGTGAACTCCAAAGAATGCCATTCAAAAGTATTTAAAAATATAAATCCTACTTATCTGAATCTGTCTGAAAGTGGAAAACAGTCAAAAGTTTATGCTTCAAACAAGTAAGTTTGTAGTAGTAAGTGGGGGAATATAAGTAACTTGCAGAGAACATTAGCTACAGTAAACAAAGGGCTAAAGAGAAGATTTCCACAAAAATCTTCACTGAAAGACAGTGTCACATCCAGAAGCCTATTCACAATAAAAAAATCAACACTGCCATAAACCCTATTCTATTAAACATAGTAAGTTCATACTCATGCAATAAAAATGTCTATCAGAAACCCTGACGCCAGTAGTTTATTTTCCAAAACAAATGCATGGTAAATAGTTCCCTTGGTTACAACATTCCTTAGCTACTATAATGTCTGAGATTGTCATTAGCAAGCTCATTTTAACTCCATACCTAGCACTAATAATCATCACTGATTATGACTATAGAAACCTCACACCATCCTAATTCAGGTGAATGTATAACTTTCTTAACATCCAAGCTGATAAAAGGACAGTGATCCCACAGACAATAAAGTTACCCACCTGGGAGAAAGAGTGATAAAGGTTGATGCATGCGGCTGCTCACATAACTGTTTCTTCAGAACTTGCCATTTAATCTTTAATGCGGCAGGGTAACACCCCAGCCTTATCGCCACAGACTTATTACTAGTAAAGTAGCAGTGACCCGGTCACCAATAGCTTTTGTATCTCAAAATTTCCATCAAACTTCTGCCAGTCACCATCAAAAAAAGGTCTTCATATACTACTCTGCCAACGTGGCAGGGTTTCAAAGTAGAAATGACTTCTTGTGCACCCTCTTCAATGTCTAAGTGGAAACAAACTTCAATAGACTGCATATAATAAAATGCTTGCTCCAATTAACCACCTCCTATCGGCTCACAACACAAGACACAGCAGGAGTACAGAGCTACTAACTAAAAGGCAGGTTCTCCTTTGGGAAGGACGGCAAACTTGCAAAGAGGTCCTGTTCTCCATCCCTCAGAAACCAAAGTTTGTGGGGAAGAGGTGAAAAGTCAGAGAAAGCAATTCAGAAGCAGCATTTAAAATGCTCAAAACAGCCTCCACAGGTTACAAGATTACATTTGGCCAGTTGCCAGTTCAGCGATTTTTATTTCCTTCATGTTCAGAAAGACTATCAAGGGAAAAAGACATGCTATCTTTAATAACAATTTTGAACTCCGATTAGTGAAAACAGAGTGGGACAAAAAAAACCAAAACCCACAAACCCCAGAAACCTCACAACTCTAAAGGATTCTGCATAGCAGGTTTCTAGCCTGCTGGAGTTTTTGGTGAATATGAGAGCCTGGTAACAGTGATGCAAAGATAAAACAAAAGTAAATTAAGGTCAACACTCTGTAATACAAAACAAAGTGCCAATTCACTGGCCTCTTTTTGTTCACTTGCAAATCAGTAGTGTTTTTGCTTGAAGCGGAGAGGAAGCAGTGTCTAAAATGCAGGATGCATGCAAACATTCAAATCAAAATACACTTTTGCACCTCTTCGTTTAAAGAGATGGCTGTCAGACAATAGAGAATTAAAAATATATCTACAGCAAGTGGAAGAACCATAGAATTCCGGAAAAAGAGAGTCAGAAAAATGTGTTTTGGCGACTACTTGGAAACAAATGTCACGAATCCAAAACAGGAAACAAAGAACAGGGAAAGCTTCTATCACATGATTTCCATGACAGCATTAAATACATGCAACTAAGGACATACTTGTGGTTTAAAGCATTTGTTTTCTTTAAAAGCCAAACACACAAATGAACAAATGCTACACAGACCAAGTATTTCCTTTGCCTTCAAGTACCTGGGACCACCTTCACACCCTCTTAAAGTTCAAAAATTCATTCCACATTCCTGTGTTTCACAAACGTGAGCAGAGCTGAAAGGACATGCTCTGCATTTATTTCTTATCTTCTATTTAAGAGAGCATCTGAATGGAAGTTTCCTTCAGGCTCTGAGCTCCACACTGTCTAAAGTGCTTATTCCCAAGCTGAAGAAGAGAGTAAAGCATGTACCCTCCTGGACTGCTCCCTGAAAGTAATGCAGCCATTTACCATGCTGCTTAGAGGAAAAAGCATGGAATGGAAGCACAGCAAGAATACCATTATTGGGAGCTGCTGCAATGAGCCACCACCTACCCAACAGGGGACTCAGGTGGAAGAAAACCAGAAGAAAAATATCAAGGGAGCCAGCAGTCACAGGTGTCCTCTGCCCCTGCCCCTGCCCCCCCCCCCCCCCTCTCATTTTTAAGACCTATCAATTTGGGACAAATTAAAGATATAAAAGAGAGCAGCCATGGCTGAAGAGGAAATCTCAGCTCCCACTGCTCATTTTCCCATTTATTTCCAGCTACTGGGAAACAGAAGGGGCATAAAATGTCATGGTAAAGTTTCACCCTTTGGGTGGATAACACTGGCATATAATTATGTAGTCTAACAGGGAAGTCTTAGAGCATGGGCATTTCCCTAGTACTGAATTTTAGTTCCTCAGAAACTACATCAGGATAAGGGAATACTGTTCATGCAACATAGATCTCTGGCAATTTTAATAGTGATGCTTCTTATTGGCAAGGTGGCAGCAGGGGGTGAACTTACTGCTTTTCTTCATAACGGTTGCCTACCCAAAGCCTTGTACTACGGCAAGGCCTACTACATTCTTGATCAGTCATAGAATCATAGAATGGATTGGGTTTGAAGGAACCACAAAGATCATCCAGTTCCAACCCCCCTGACAAGGGCAGGGACACCTCCCACTAGATCAGGTTGATGAAAGCCTCAACCAATCTGGACCTGAACATCTTCAGGGATGTGGCATCCATGACTTCTCTGGATAAACTGTTCTGATGCCTCATCACCCTCATGGGAAAAGAATTCTTCCTAATATCTAATCTAAATCTAACCTATTTCAGCTTAAAACAGTTACCCTTCATCCTACAACTGCAGTCCCTAATAAAGAGCCTCTCCCCCTTTTTCCTGAAGCCCCTTTTAAGTACCGGAAGGTCGCTATAAGGTCTCCCTGGAGCCTTCTCTTCTCCAAGCTGAACAACCCAAACTCCCTCAGGCTGTCCTCATTGGTGAGGTGCCTCAGCTCTCTGATCACCTTCGTGGCCCTCCTCTAGACTTGCTCTAACTGATCCGTGTCCTTCCTGTCCTTCAAGGGAAGCCCTGCCTCACAAATAAGCTTCCATCTCCCTCCCCTCTACTGAGAATTCTCCCCAAATGCCAAAGACATAATGGCAAATTCATTGCATCCCAAGTGTTGCCCATTGAGATGTACAAAACTGATAGAGCAACAGTGACTGATCAGCCATACTCCTTATTGCCAGATACCTCTTGGCAGTCATAAAAAACCAGAGCCCCCGGTGGACTCCAACTCCTCCAGTCACGTTGGCTTTATTTCTGAAAGGCTATTTATGCACTACAAGGATAAACCACCTGCTCTAGAACTGAAGCTGTGACTTTTAGCCGCCAATAGTTATGCTTTGGCACTGGTTACTGCAAGCCATCTACTTGAGCCAAGGGCACGAGGAATTCTGAAGCCGTTGCCATATTACCTATATTCCGTTTCGAATAAACTCACAAATACTATGCCTAAAAATGCTCTGTTACTGACCCAGACTAGAAGGATTTTCCATGCTTAGAGGTAAATGTGGCAACTTCTCCCCCACTAACGAGGACATTTTGGCAGCTCTGGCTAAACTGGGGCAGAGTCTTCAGTCCTGTTGTTGCCTGTCACATTCAAGAGCCCCGAGAGAACACCTTCAGCTAAAAGAGCGTAAAAATTTGAAGAGACTCCTATCACAGGAGCTTGAAATAAAAAAAAAAAATGTGCTTCTGAAGCACGACTTGCTACCAGACTGTAACATAAGACACAGGAGTTGCTCCAGCCTCCCACTCCACTCCCTAAATCCCTCCAGAAGGCAAACAAGGAGCCCGACGGGGGGCTGTGACCCTGCTGAGGGGGATAAAGTGCGACCACTGCGTACCAGCTGCTGCACAACCGTCAAGTCACACCAAGGGCCAGCTCTGTGGAGGGGTTTGGAAGAACATGGTGGTGTGGGCAATAATGCACTCAGTCAGCAAGTACATATTAGCAGAGTGAAAAATACCAACCCCTAAGTTCAACAGACAATGCCAATAGATAGCTTTTTCTTCTTTTTTTTAATGTTACAGCTTACTTACTGTGATTTTAATGCCATAGTTTGCAAATTAATCTTTTAACATTAAGGTGCAGTTACTGATACTTCCAGAAGGGATTTTAACTTGCCATTTAAGCTATGATTTGAAGGGTATTTGTTTACTGCCATTTCTCTCATGCGACAGTCAAATAGCTTAGTAAATCCAATATTAAAGCCTCACATAAAAATTAATGTTATTAATTAATCTCAGCTTTGGTAAAAGCTCTGCTGTTTCTTCTTTAAAGCTTAATGTCCAAACTCTCAGGTTGGTAACAATTTCGAAGTACTTTCTCTAAGCAGGGCATGAACTGCAACAAGTTTTCTTGTAGCGAATGAAAAATTAAGTCAAAGGAAATTTCAACAAGAACCTCACACAATTATTCCTTCTGTTACCATCACCAAATATCAAGTGTGGTAACTTGGGAAAACAGACACAAAGCAAAACCGCAGAGATAGGGAAAAACACCTGCAGAGAAACAAAGGCTTTACCTTATTAATATCTTGTAGCGATAGGACTAGGGGCATTGGGTATAAACTGCAGAGGGGCAGATTTAGACTATAAATAAGGAGGAATTTCTTCACCATGAGAGTGGTGAGGCACCGGCACAGGTTGCCCAGGGAAGCTGTGGATGCCCCATCCTTTGAGTTGTTCAAGGCCAGGTTGGATGGGGCCTTGGGCAGCCTGATCTAGTGGGATGTCCCTGCCCATGGCAGGGGGGTTGGAACTGGATGATCTTTAAGGTCCCTTCCAACCCAAACTATTCTATGATTCTATGATCTTCACATCCAGGCTCCACAACTTCCTGTCACCACTGTGCACACACCATTTACGGATACAGCTCAGCATCGCTCTTCTGTTAAAAGTAAAGCTTCTCTTGAAGGACCTTCGACTACCAGCCATTGAATTACTGTCTTGGCATTCTCCTCCATTCAATTCATGTCAAGAAACATCTGGACTGTCATCCTTACAACTAATAAATAGGTGTGGGGCTTAAAACAGGACCTGGACCGTAAATCTTTCAAAAATCCTAAAATGAAGCTACAAAGCCATGTTAAAAGCCATATATTGTCAGCGGTCTCCCTGTCTTAAATACAGCATCTTTTCCTATTCCATCCCTGGGACGGATTGGATGTGCCAAAGCTTTCAAGAATTACTAGCACTCATTTTCTTTGCCTTAGTGTTTCAAGATTCCAGAGCTCTGTACAGCCTTTGTTTTAGTCAATGTCTCTGTAAGATAAACCAGGTATTTTTTTATTTTCCATCAGTCAGACAGCAGGAATGCCTGAAGTTTAGATTTTAGCACAAGACTTTGTGGTTTGTTTTTTTTTTTTTATTAAACTTGGGCTAGATTCTTAGCCTTCACTTATCCAGTGCTTTAGATAAGGATTTTTAACCTGTTACATTAGAAAACTGAAACAGTTGTGAATGGCTGCCATCACAGGTCCTAAACAGGTAACAGTCTTTTCCTGTCCTACCTGCAAAAGCAAGAGTCAAAACACAGCCCAGTTTCAGCTGACCCAACAAATTACTAACCAATGAAAACTAACACATTGTCTTTCACGATTCAGGTTCTTTTTTAATCAGCAAAAACAGCAGATGCTATCAACAGATATCCTTGCACAAAGTTTCACTGCAATCAGCTCAAAGAGAAGCTCATCAAATGAACAGTAAATATGTTGCCATCATGCAAATCTACAATTCCAAAGCAATGCACTGACTTCAAGGATTGCTCTGCCTAGACCTTTAAGAAAGTGCTTTGCATACTCATCAAGAGAACTTGTTCTCTAACACTGCCAAGCATAGCACTAGTTCTGTGTCAGAGGCTCTAGAAACAGGACAGTCACAGCATCTAAATTTGGGACTAGGAAAAGCCTCACTACATCAAAATGACCATGGAAATAATAGACAAGTAGTGAGAACATGTTCTGCTCATGGAACAGGCCAAACAGTTAAGGTGTCTTAATTATACAGTTTTTACCCCCTTCTTTTCAATAACTATAAATGGTTAAAGTGAAGTCTATTTTCAAGACTTCCCATTTCTGATACCAAACTTATAGTCAGATATGGCCAAAATGTTTCTTTTGCTCAGTGTGATAAGGCTACATGCTGGTGCTTCCATCTGCTTTAGTTATAGGATAGATTGACTCACCCCAAAGAGAAACACTACCATTTATAAATGCACCCATGTGCAAAGATACACAGATATAACACATATTTTTGTGCATCTGTATCACTAATACACTGAGCCTGTAGGCGACCTGAATGTACAGATGGAAGAGAGAAGGCATCTTTAAGAGGCATTTCCAGTACATACTGAGCTTTTGAGGGGAAGGTACTGTATAAAGACAGGGCTAAATTTATCCCAGATAAAACTCGACATTTTTTTCTCTCCTAATCAAAAAGAACAGCTTCAGACTATACTTAGATCTGCATGAAAGGTAAAGTTAGCAGGAAGAATAAGAACAGCATGATGTATTTTTCAGCAACAATTTAGTCACACACAACTGTCAGTTGGCCTCTCTCAGGAAGTTTCCTCCCCATGCCAACCCCCAGTTTTAAAATTTTCTTTTGCCAGCATCTTAGTATTTTGCACAAACAGACACGCTCTTGCAAGTTCCTTCACAGACCCACAACAGAAGAGATGGATAGTTTACTAACCAAGTGTGAATGAAATCCAGGTGGAATATTTGATTCTGACAAAATATTTACAGGAAAGTCCTATGCAACAGGATTCAAAGAGCATGTTACGTCCACTGAGCCTTTGGATGCAGGAACTTTCCCATGAAGTGAATAAGGGGGTAAGTAAATTCACAGCAGAACACAGTCTCTGTGCTAATAATTTTCCAAAGCACCCTTACACCAGCTTTAGGATAGTATATTTTGAAGTGCCAGTTCTCTACCACAAAAAAGCTATTTTGGAGTGAAATTTACAGCACATGAAATAGCATAAATGGTACAATTTAGCTTTTGGTGCCTGAAGCCCTGAAAAAAATTGCCAGACTGGCTGGAAGCAGCCCTTGAGTGGGTGCATTTTGATGCAGCAGGTGCACGGAGGTATTTTCAATGTACATACATTCACATTCTCACTAGTTACCTGCAATACTGCAGATGTCCATTATTTCCAAAAAGTACTACAAGATCATTTTTGTTGAAAGGTTAAGTCACAAAACCCACAACTTGAAAGCACATACATAGAAATAATCCCAGTTCATGGATAAGCACAAAACCGTTGCCCTATTGTTTTTCTTATTTTCAGAAGTACCTGTTGGAAATGACAACCTAAACCACAATCTCATGATACACAAGCTGTACATATAAAAAATGCACTACATTTCCAAGGAAAGATAATTTTCCAAATCCAGTTTCATTATTAAAAAAGGTATTGCATAGCCTACATCTGTTATCACCTACTACTTCTTTAAAGAATGGTACATAAATTAAGATTTATCCTATACATAAGAGTATTGTCTTCATATTTCATCTGACTTTACAGGCTACACATTAAAACAAAAAAAATGTAAAATTTAGTCATTTAAATCCAGAAACATCACTCAAATGATTTACACATTGCCATGTGGTACTGTCATCAAAATTTAAAACCAGAAGTTGAAAAGTACCTTCTTCCAAGATATCAAGGCTCTGCCTGTCAAATATGTGCTCTCTCTCATCTTCATTTTCATGGTCATATTCAAAGGTTTCCTCTTCGTTTACTGACATTGCCGAAGTCATCCCAGATACACACAATACGGTGCATTAGTCTCACAGGAGAAGGGAAGTCATTCCCTTGAAGGCTGTATTTTTGGGGAGGATGAAGTAAGGTCTCCACGAAGCAGGATACCATCTTTCCAAACTCACATGCTCAGCCAGGGAGCTCCTGAGTGACTGAGTATTTGTCCTTAGCACAACAGCTTTGTGTGGTACAGATGGGGTGGAGGAGGGAAGAGACCATCTGTCTAATAATTACTAGAAGATTTATGTTGCTCCTCATACCAGCCAAGTTTTGCTCAACAGCTTCACTAGCATATTTCAGAGTAAGGGCGCTGAAAACCCCTTCCCAGCACTCCTCACATCAACAAGGTGCTCTCTCCTCTGCCCCTGTTCTTCCAAGTGAAGTGGTAGCTTCCCACAAGTGTCTCAGCCACACAGAAGTCTGACCCAGCCTCTGACTGTCACACCTGGTGAAGGGTGTGCACCTTCACCGAGTTAAATCACCTCTCAGGTTGCCTAATGCTGCAAGTAACAGATTTCAGAGGAATAGCCAACAGCCCAAGCCTGCTTAATCCCACCCAGCAGGGAGACCTTTAAAGCTGTAGGTACTGTATATATTATGGTCTGACTGCAGCACCCACCACACACTTAAACCACTGTGTGGAGAATTGGAGTGGGGGAAAGGGGGCGGGTGTTTGGGGCTATTTTTATTGCTTTAACAAAAGAGATTATGCTTGTATGAAGCATTTAAAGGACATATCACATCAGCTGTCAAATGCCATGCTTTCTACAATCATCTTTACTCTTATTTGTTGTGGGAAATGAAACCCCTCAGGTCCACATATGGAACCCCAGCGTGTTTCCAAGGGCATGTTTCTCTCCTCTGTTCAACAACAAAACCCCCTGTGCTCAGAGAACTTGGTTTCCAACAGGTTGTGTTTGCTAAACTTAACTACACACACAGAGGGCAGGTTAATTTTCTTATGTAACTTTTCGCAGCTATCGATCTTTAATCTTTGCCAGGTCGCCTCCCATACTTTCAATGGCAAACAGGTGCTTGTGGAAAGCATTCTTATCTGCACCACAAGGCAAAGTGGGGGCACCACAAGGCAAAGGCAGCTCATCACCCTTGAGGTGATTCAGCTGCTAGGTAGGGAGGGAGACAGACAAATTTCAAGCAAGCAGAACGTAAGAAAATTTTCCCTATTAGCACTTCTCTGGTGGCGTGGAAGTATAAAGTAGTACGAGGTAAAAAGGAACCGATTTTATAAAATCATGATGAATTAGTCTAAGTTTTATAGTCCTGATATTTATACACAAACAATGGAACGAGTTTATGAAATACGCATAAGTGCTTGCTGAGGAAAGGAACACTCACTTCTCAATAAAGATAGACCTTACTACTCAAACTTAAGAACCTGACCTTGGACTACCAAGTTTACTGCAATACACGGCAGCAGCAAGAACAACTTCAAGAACTCAGTTGGGAAAAAATAGGATTGTCCCTTCCTCCCCATATCATGACATCAAAAGATGTAATTTTAGTAACAATGTAATGGGGATTACTTCTAGTTTCTGATTCCTTAAGAGTTTTTATGTATCTTCATTTCTGCCCATAACAGTGCATTAAAACACTTTAAAAATCATAAAAAAAAAAATAAGTCAGACAGCAAGAGTCTTAATACCTACTTGCAATCCAGTGTTACTCTACCACATTTTGGTAATAACTAGTGAATGGAAGTTCAGAGTGTAACCAAAGCAGTAAGACTCAGGTATCTTTAAAAGAATGCAAGAAGCACCTTTTAAAGCTTAGGACAGACAGTCTCCAATTGCCAATCCTGTCGATTTTAAACTCTTGTTGATTTTAACACTGCTAACAAGTGTTCAACTACAGCTAATTAACTACCTTATAAAGGAGAGCAGGGCAGTGGAAGACACGCTGAAAACATGCACATTGCTGCCCAATATACATAACAACGTAAGGAGAGTAAATGAATATTCCCACAAGCTGACTTCTGAACTGTGACTCACGTCAAATCAACTCATGCCACGCAGAAGGACTCTGACATTCAAAAGATGAGAGAAAGACAAGTGTTGCAATGCCTATGTTGGTATCAGCATATGATAAATGCTGATGCAAATTCAGTGGGTAGAGAAGGAATGTACCGCACCCTCACACTATCAACTCATTTTTAGTGTTATTCTGCATTAAGGCCTTTTACTAGTGCAGGAATATTTACCAGCTAAAGATTCAGGGCCAGGTTTCCAAAAGATATCAAACAATAAGCAGTTATGGAAGAAAAAAAAAAGCTACATTGTATATGGTTCTGAAAACATACATTCTAATCAGGAAAGATTCAAAGAGGTTTTTAATATTTCCTGTAAACACATACTCAGGGACTTAAAGAACATACTGGAATGAACACTCATCCTTACAGGTTGCCACTGCAAAGTAAATTTGGCATATTTGCTGCCATCACTACTCTGAATTAGTGGCAACAGACATATACTCCTTTCAGGGACCTTGTCAAGTGAGTTGCAATGGTTACATTACACAGAAGTACATCCCTCAAGCGATGCTTACATTAAGGCACACACCACCTTTGGTAACTTTACAGACAAGCAGGAAACACACAAACCAGGAGCCGGTTTGAAGAAGGGCGAGGCTGGACACAATACAAAAACTCTTATCCTGACTCATTATTTCCAAGGAACTCAAATGCATTAAAAGCATCTTAACCTTCCTTTATCAATAAAACTATCTAGACTTTTACAAAATTAACCACATTAATTTTGACCACAATTATCTAAAAATAACAATGCTGCATTTAGAGCAAAGAGATTCCCCGTAAGTTAACAAGTCCTAAAAACAGCAACTAAAACAGCAGCACCCACATTTGAAAACATGCTGATGAAGAAATGTGGGTGGTTTTGGGTGGACTTTTCAAGGAGGGACAATAAACTGGTCATTAAACGTGCCTTCTATTAAGATGTACAATCAAACAAAGTTAGCTTGTTCAAATATTTAAAGGTTCTGCATGTTTACCACTCTTCCAAAAGCCTACCTGAATTATTTTTTGTCAACTTTAACTAAAGGACAGCACATTACTTTTGCAGAAAGGGAATGAAATGGGATTAACTGGAAAATGCTTTCAGCAGCTGAACAGAATGAAGAGGAAAAATACCTCTATACTGAAAAATAAGCCTCATAAAGGTAACATACCAGTAGAAGTAGCTTAGGTGTGACTGGATAAAGAAGAGACAGTGGATGGGGTGGAATAAAGAAAAAGAAGTGACACGGCAAAAAGTAGAAAACTAGGTAAATTATATCAATCATTATATGACCATAAGCAAAGTTCAACCACATTTATTCAAGGACACAGGAGCAAAACAAGAATGGCCTGAAAGAGAATTTTAGCTGCATACCTATAGTGCAAGGGCTATTTCAGAGGCTGCATACTACAAGCATTTGTAAGATTCTCATAGATTTAGATGTTATAACTACAGTCAGCAACCACTCAACCTTCAGAGTAACATGAGAGTTCCTCCATCCACTTGATGGAGACAAAAGGGGCTGACGTATGAGGGAGACAATGACTCAACATAAAAGCCCAAACACTAGCCAAGCTAGAAATACGGATAACCAAGAATTCTCAGAGAGCTGCAGCAGGCAATATAAAATATTTTTCTAATGCCACCTTAAAGCAGGGGGTGGGAGGGATTAAAAAAAAAAAAAAAAAAGGGGGTGGGTGGAGAAAGAAAATAGAACCAGAACCAGAACACAGTTTCACATCTGCAAAGGCACACTAATATAAGCGAGGCAAGGGTAAGTAATCGTGCTTAAAGCGGCTGAGAGGTCAAGGAGAACAGGCATTAAATATTGCCAATCATTGTTAAGCTAAAAAGAAAGTTAGGGAGCTTGCTGATAAGCATTTCAGTGGGCTGGAAAACAGAACAGAAGAGAGCAGCTGAAAACAGAACAGAAAACCATTTCAGTGTGAGCAGGAGGAAAATACAGGTAGGGGTGGAAAGTTACACGAAAAAGCAAAAGCAGGATAAGGGATGCCAGAACAAACAAGAGAGTGAGATGAAGATGAAGTTGCTCAGGCAAACATAAAAGGGGTTCAACATAACTGACAAACAGGGCACACTGACTGGTGAGGTAAAAAAGGAAAAGACACTTTCTCCACAAGAAACTGCTGAAACTCATGGCCAACAAAAGGAGGAGGAAAGAGCCAACTGCACATACTCAAAGTCACCTGGAATTGTGGGCCATGAAGTCACAGGCATTAGCACAGAGCTGTTTAGCTAGAAATAAACAAGTTACGGAAGAAACCACAGGAAAAGTAATTTGATCCAAAGTCAACCTGTATTTCTCTAGAAAGCATTGTTCATTGAGAGGATGAAAAATATTGGCCTAAGAAAGAGGCAGAGGGAGAACGCTATTCCTGAAGGTTTGTATCTACTCGAGCAACTTGATCTTGTGGCAGGTTTCTGCCAATTGCAATGGGGCTGGAACTGGATGATCTTTAAGGTCTGTTCCAACCCAAACCATTCTATGATCCTATGATACTTATCTGTTTATTTAGCTGTTTGGGAGTTTGTGCAAGTTTTCACATTATTTTTTCACCCAAGTTGCATTTTGTGCATATTTTTTAAGAATCCATTTGTTCTCTCAAAAATCCCACCCGGATGAACCTAGAATTTTATAATGTTACTTTTCACAATAAGAGTCTACAAAAGTTTCACCTCTTCCTCTTATACCATTGGTTCTGTCAATCTCAAAGTTTGCTATGAAAATTACTTTCCTACTCAAGTAACACATCCAGTGCTTTTCTCTTCCCCATTCCATCTACACAATATATTTAATTGATACCAAATAAGGTGACAACTGTCACTCATATTGTAAAATATTGTACTTGAAAATATACACAAAAAGCACTGGGTAATAGTTCTTATATATAGATGTTTCAACGTACTGTAATTTTAGTTAAAACCGGTGATTCAATCTTCATATGTCACACTCGATTTACCTTATTGCCTAATTCCATCTACTCCTATCCAAAAATAAACTCGGTAAAGGACCTTATGTAAAGAGATTAATTCATTATTCTAACCTGAGTATTGCAAGGTATTAAAAAAAAAATACCATCACCAAATGCAAGTTGAAGACATCATTACAGTCCATACAGAAGAAGCTCATGGAAAAAGTACGCTGTGTGGGGGGTCAGCACTCACCAGAAAACTCGTAAGCCCAGAATAAACTAACACTACAGAGCTCCTGAGGCCCTGTTCCCACAAAGTATTTAAATACTTGTCCAACACCTGTTGCTCATTCCATTACTGTGGAACTTCCAGAGCTTCTCCAGTGCAGCATACACCTTAAGACAAAACCGAGGAGCAGGTGAGCTCAGACATTCAGGCATACCATACTTCTGCATAACGGCACCATGACCAGACAGATAAAGGACCATCAAAAAGAAAAATATAGAGAAGGCTGTTTTTTATCTGGGAAAAAACCCCAAAACATCAGCTACAGCTTTTAATGAAAGTACAACTGTTCTATTTTTTAAGTTTCTAAAACCAGGCCACCTCAGCCTGTTACATCATGTGGATTAATCAGATGCTACAGTATTTACTAGGGTTAAACCTAGATGATAAAGATTACATAATGGATTCAGTCCAGCCTAAAGTGGTCAGATCTTTCAAATAAATATGCACCTTTCCTCTCTGAACACCTGGACAGAAATAATGAGTTAAACATAAGAGAAGTTCAACAAGCTTCTAAAATTGCATTCCATTCAGAAATCTAGTACAGAGAAACAAATGGAAGCATACACCACTCAAAAGAACATAAAAACCCCATTAATTTTTTCACACATGCTTTTACTCTTTGTATCCCCTCTGATATTGTTATCAAAGCACTATCTTTGTGTACTACATACGTACAAGATCCCCTGGCCCCATACTCCTTATTCTTCTTTGCTTCACTGTGATCTTGGACTTGCTGCTTTGCTTAAGCCAAGCTCTCAAACCAGAATAAAATCCATATACATTTACTGCTTTCCCCAAAGTCCTCATTTTGTTTTACAGATTACCAAATGAGTGCCATTGATGAAGAATTTTGATTTTTCCACCCTGCTGATAGCACAGTTTTAGCCATTCCTTAACCTTCCCCAAGTGCCTTCTATCAGAAGGCTGATGAAAACATTCAGTGATAAAGAAATAATCACCCAAGCAAACATCAGAAAAATCACAAGAGGCCCAGAAGACAGTGCTCAGTTTGTAATTCTTCCAATTCAGAACGTTAACCTGTTCACTTTTAAGAAGCTACAGTTATAAATGTCTTGCACAGACAACCAGAGAAAAAACAGGTACTGCCCATTAAACACATTAAATATACACATATTACCGCATATTGGCAATGCAGAAAAACCACAAGGACTGAAAACTCAAGTCAACACAGAATCTTACAGTAAGTGCATTTATGTTCGGCTGAATTATTATACATATAGTTATAATTAAAATATTTCTCCTCTGCACAAAGATTGCTCATACAGTGCATATGCTCCTCTGCCACTCCCTTTGAAAAAGAGAGCTGTAACAGCAGAGTCTCTTGCAGCATGCTCACAAGAGATGTCGAGGTGCAACAGAGATGCGGGTATCTCTGCTACACCAAGGTGCCGCCTTTTTCAAGGTACTTCATTTTAAAAAAATCTTTAATTAATGATGGTCTAGTCTTACAAGCTCCAAATTCTGCAACAAGGTACTAGAAAGAATTATTTACCATCTGTGCATTCTTCATAATACCAGTCCAGTTCATAATAATCTGCTTCAATAAATTTCTGCATAGTCAGTATCCTTCAGCAAAATAGATGAGATTTCACTTCGCTGCTAAGGTCAAGTGAAATGCAGCCATGCCTTCCTGCCTTTGCAAAATACCAGATCGCCAGGAAGCTCACAGAAAGCCAAAAATGAGCTGCACATCTTCAATGAGTCTGCAACTAAACTAAAAAGGGGGGTGGGAGGTGGATTTGAGAAAAAAAAATAAAATTAAAAAAGAAAAATAGAAAAAGGATGCTGAAGGGAACAGCAGATGCCCTGGCGGCTGCTCTAATAAAGAAGCTCTGCACAGGAGCCTTGGATGGGTGTTAACAAAATCATCCTATCAAAAGGCTGATGCGCTGACGTGCGGGATACACACCACCGCCTGGCTGTTTCTAACTCATTCCATTCCTCCCTAGGCTCCACATCTCTTTCAGTCTAACATGTTGCCATGGAGACAAGCTGGCTCCAAAAAAAGAGATGCAGAGATGAAGAAAATGCATTTTGCTGTTTCTGGCTTTACAGACTAGAAGTACCCCTCCATACTGGAAACAGAAAGATGATACAACTCTCTGCTGACTGCTCCCGGAACAGCAGCATCATGCCAGCACAATGCACGGGGTATATGCAGTACATTAATAATGAAAAATCTAGTCCATTACTACTCTCCTCCACATGGTCTGATAGAAGCCTGCCTTCCCTATGGAAAAAATGAAACTACATTACTGCTTTGTTACATTATTCTGGGCTGATATAATAGAAGCCTTTATTCACCCTATTACTGCCAAAGTGGCAAACAAAATGATAGAATTCAAAGAATTAGGACAGCAGAATGCGTCCTCTTGCAATAAAGCTGATCTACTTCTGCTCTTTGGCTTCTTCATGAGCCACTGACCTTCCTCCTCCCCACTCCCACCAAACATCTAAGCTTCATAGTCATAATGAAGGGATTAGTACAAACTTTCAATATTCCTAAAAAAATGATTAAGGTCTTCACACAGAATGGCTCAACACTTGTGCTCGCCATTTTGGAAATGAAAGAAAAAACATTGGTTTTGCAGCATCCAATAAAACCTTGTTTAAGCTATTAAAAGAGAATCTGTCTGAGGAACAGAATTCATTATATCATCATTAAGCACAGCAATTCAAAAAGCGTATCTGAATCCATGCAGGTACAGTTACTAAAGGGAGTGATATCCATTTTGTTCACAACTGCCATCCCTTTCACCTCTTTCTCCCCCTACTTGGGAAACTATTTCTTTGTGGACATAAGTAGAAACATTGGAATAGGTGAAATTGTTATACACATTAATGACACAAAGTACGAGGTCATACTGGCTCTGGCCAAGGGAGTGTCTGTCCAGCTAAAGGCTCCATCTGCAAGAACAGCCATGAGCAGGTAAGGGAGAACCAGCCAACACCCTCAATTGGCCTCCCAACCTCCATTTTTTTTCCAGCTTCAGAGATAACCTGAGACAGATGTAATTTCTACTTTCAGCAATTCTTGAAGAACTTATCCTGTCTGTTCTTGAGCTCATGTATATTTTTAGCACCTCCAACATCCTCTTGCAAGGAATTCCATGTACTTCTATACACAATAGAAGAAACCCTCACCTTCTGCTCTGCAACTCACTTTTACTAACTTAATTCAATGCTTCCAGCTCTGGAAATCTGAACGCTCAATTCACCTCTTCTTTCCAATTGCTCATGATTTTGCAAATTTCTGTTAAGCCTTCTATTTCTAGATTTCAGATTTCTATTTCACCTTCACTCGTGACTTTTACTCTACTCCCTTACTGGTACCATTTTGCTTTACTGTAACAGAAATAGGTTAAGAAATACAATCACAGAATCACAGAAACATAGAACACTGTGGGCTGGAAGGGACCTTAAAGGTCATCTAGTTCCAACCCTCCTGCCATGGGCAGGGACACCTCCCACTAGATCTGGCTGCCCAAGGCCCCATCCAACCTGGCTTTGAATACTTCCAGGGATGGGGCAGCCACAGCTGCCCTGGGCAACCTGTGCCAGTGTCTCACCATCCTCATAGTGGAGAATTTCTTCTTAATGTCTAATCTAAATCTTCCCTCTTCCAATTTAAAGCCATTCCCCCTCATCCCATCACTTCATGCCCTCGTAAAAATCCCTCCCCAGCTTTCTCGTCGCCCCTTCAGGTACTGGAAGGTCGCTATAAGGTCTCCCCAGAGCCTTCTCTTTGAGGCTGAACAACCCCAACTCTCTCCACTTGTCCCCATAGCAGAGGTACTCCAGCCCTCTGATCATCTTCTTGGTCTTCCTCTGGACCCATTCCAACAGTTCCATATTCAGAGGAAAACACATCAATTTCATAACCACACTAGTATTTCAGACATATTCATTTAAAGAATTACCACCGCAGTAACTTTCAGCTTGGGAATTGCCACATCCCTTTTATATATTGACAGCTGATGCATAGATTAACAGATCTGTTCATGCATCTGCCATGTGACTGTCAGTGGCAACTGGTTATATTATTTATTCAACTCCAAAGTCGCAGACCAGGTCCAAACTCAAATAACCCTTCTCCTGCAAGTACATTATTTCACTAGAAAATAATGCGTTTAAGTCTGCAAACGAAAAAAATTCAGTGTGTTCAGTCTACAATACAGTAACCTATATGGTAATTTGCACAGGATTCCCCTCTACTCAGCACTGGTGAGGCCGCACCTGAGGTACTCTGTCCAGTTCTGGGCTCCCCAGTGCAAGAGACATGGACATACTGGAGAGAGTCCAGCGAAAGGCCACTAAGACAATTAGGGGACAAGAGCAACTCTCCAATGAAGAAAGGCTGAGACAGCTAGGACTGTTCAGCCTGGAGAAGAGAAGGCTCAGGGGGACCTCATCAGTGTATAGAAATACCTAAAGGGAGGCTGCACAGTGGTCAGAGCCAGGCTCTTTGCAGTGGTGCCCAGTGACAGGACCAGAGGTGACAAGCACAAACTGAAACACAGGAGGTTCCCTCTGGACATAGTAGATTTTTATTTTTGTTTTTAATATGAGGTTGACTGAGCACTGACACAGCCTGCTCTACGGAACATGCCTGAGCAGGGGTATGAGACTAGATGACTTGCAGAGGTCCCTTCCAATCTCAACCACTCTGCTGCTCTGTCATTTTGTAGCTCAATGGCCTCCACCCCTTTACTTCACTTGCTTAGTAGCCACAAAAATTCTTTGAACTTCTCTCATTATACAAAATACTTATTTCAACTTCCTAGACAGAAGGAACAAAGGCACCAGGTTTCTGACCACTGTGAACTCTAAAGATACACAGAGACTGAAGTACTAGAGCTCTTTCACAAATACAGTTCCCCACTAACACTGTGAGACATTCCTGGCTGGGCAGCAAACTGCAGCCCATGCGTCTAAACCACTGGATTTGCCTCATTTTGCTCTTAAGCCCCTGTCTATTCTGCTTCCCAAGCCACCTTTAGCACCTGGGGCCAAGCTCTGCTGCTCTCTCACAGATGTGGCCATCAGTCAGTCTCCACAGGAGGAGAACCAATGTTTGTACTTCAGTTATTGCTGGTGGAGTTGGTATTAATGCCTAAGTCAGTCAACCTGCTCTAGGCTGGAAGCCCATCATTCTTGCGCAAGGAAGCACAGCCTTAATCAAGGCACCACCACAGTGACTGCACTTTGTCCCCATTTGTAGGATACCAAAATGCAAAGTCAAAAGAATTTTAATAAATAGTCACACCTGAGCTTTGGCTGACAGAACAAAAGCTGTTGTCTTCAGCTTCTCTCTCTCTGTACCCACGACAGACCAGGAAATCTTTATGCCCTATCAGCTTCTAGCTTTACACATGAAAAAACAAAAAACATTGATTTCCTCACAGAGGAGACAGAAGCTATCCCAGTCATTGCTTTTCCATAAAGAAAACCTTAGCCCTCTTGAAATCAACCATCTGAAAAGAAAAAAAAAATTACTTTCATTTTTACAGATATGGCATTATTTTGGCTTCATTTTGCTGATTAGATTTTTAGTATGCCCAATATGGATGTGAGAGCAGTACAATCAGTGTACCTGAAATTCAGGTTAGTAAATCACAAAGGACTACATGAAAGCCACTAAAAGCCACTGGACATGCAAAGGTTATATTACTATCTTTTTATAAAAAAAAAAAATCATATTTTGAATAGTGCAAGCTTTTTTTGCCAGATGCGACCATTCTGTCCTCACACTGTACCGTTTTGAAACGGAGGAATGGGACAAGACACTCCAGCCCTAGCTCAGTCTTGCAGAATTTCAGTTATGCACACTCAGAAGGCAAGGACTGCACATGCTATTAAAGGCAATTAAGGCTACACTGTTAAAATACCTTCAGAGAAAAATAAAGGTTCCTATGGCAACATTAACTCAATTGCTCTGCATATAAGCTATTTGTTCCACTTGTATTATTTTTGTCCAAGAGGTAATTTTGGTTTGCTAATGATATTAAACAAGCATTTAAAATATAAATAATGAACACTGGCTACCTGCTTAAGTTGCTGCAGGAACTCTGTCCTTTTTATTTCCCGACATTTTAAACAAAGGAAATCTTCAACACGCTAGAGTTTTCTTCTCACTGCTGTACCCCCTACACATCCTCCCCCTTTCAACAAGGCAGGATAAAAATAGTTCAAGGTAGAGGTTTGGGGCTGTTTGCTTTATTGATATTTTTCTACAGATCTGATTTGAAACATATTGTTGTAATCCAGAAAGGCGTTGTTTTTTTGTGAAGAAAAATGACTTGTGTGGTCAATTGATTTCAGAACCCCTCAAGAGACCTGGAAATAATGGGATAAGTGTATCATCTTCCCAGCATGAAAACAGAAACCCTGGACAGACAGATTACTACATATCCAGCTATCCACAGGGAAGTATCCCTTCAATTACATAAGAAATAGTAGCTCTATAAAGCGGGAACTGAAAGCGTTGTCAGGTTGAACATGAAAGTTTGATCAGGACGACAAAGCAGCTCCATGCTTGCCAAACATTTTAAACCTCTGCAGCCCTACTTTTTCTTCCCAAATCTGTAGATCAGATTCATCTGAAACTCTGAAACTCTGTGTATTCCTATCTCTATATTACAACACTGCATTTGGCTGGAGTATTACTGTGTCACTCACCTAAAAGTTCATGTAAAGCTCGAGCTTAAGAAAGATTTCAAGTCATTGATCTGTGCCTGTAAGGGGCTTGCTTTTTCTTATTTCAAAGCTAAATACAATTATTCACATTCATCTGGCATTCCCTTCCAGATGCTAGATTTTGTTCTATTTTTTTTTTTTATGTTTAGTGTTCAAGCAAACAAAAAAAAACCAAACCCTTTCATTTGTTCTCCTCAGAGCAAAATATACAGACTGATAAAGAATTCCCATAGCCAGCTGTGATCAGCTAGACTGAGCACTCATTAAGTTTGCAGTTAAAAATGGGTTTTATTAGGCAGAAAAGTTGGCTTGAAAAAGCTCACAAGCCCTCTCTTCTCCTTCCTTTTTGCTGCAACCAATGAACACTAAACTGATCTGCCTGAATAAGCCAGACTATTAAAAAAAAAAAAATCACACAAATCCTTTTCCTCATTTGAAGAGGATTTTTGACAAAGATATTTTCAACTACCTTATTTATAAACACAACCTCTCGAGAAAGTTGTAGCAGCACACTCAAGGATGCACTGAACCATACTGCAAGGGTGCAAATCAGCAAGTCATCTCTGCTGGGAAATAAGGTATTCAAAAGAATGACATTACATAGTATGTCACTATAAATCACGTGTTCCCATGCTTAGTCATTCCTAGCTTTCTTCTCCAAACTTTTTCCAGTTTTGAGGGGATCCTTCGAAAATGAACACCAGAGCTGGATGGAAAACTTCCATGGCAGCTGCAACAGTGTGTTACTTCCCATTTGATTAACTCTGGGTCACATTTCTTCTCTTGGCTACAGCATCACATCGGGATGTTCAGATAATTAAACACCACATCCTTTCATTATTTTCTACAGTTGCCACCCTTCACAATAAAAGTTGCCCATCCCATTAACATCATCTGGAGTCCTTGTTATCAGAGGAGCAGCAGTACAGCCCACCACTCTCAATGCATATAGTCAGGGACTGACACAATAATCACTTCGCAAATGTTTTGGTTTTTTTTTTTTAAAAACAGTAGTTATTAAAGAGCATTAATAAGCAAAGCAAGCATATTTAGAAGCCCAACCAATTTTCAAGGACAGGCTGGCATGCTGTTATTTCTAAATTGGGATCTCAGTTTTCTGAAGTGAAGATTTACTGGTGTTTCACTTTGTAAAAGAACACTGAACAGGAGTCATCCTGTGACTGCACATATAATAAGAGCAAACAACTCCAACTTAGCACAGAGATCTCTTCCAGTGTAGTATTTTGCTTAACAAGAAGCCACTAAGGCTTGCTTAACCTGAAAAGAGTGGAAATAGAGCAGTGAAAGACATGTACCAGCACCTTTCAAAACTGGTATTCAGAAAAATGGATGCTTCAGATTTGATTGAATTTCCTTTGTCAAAATGCGATTACTAGCCAGGGTTCCAAAACAGTACAGTTACCCCCACTATGGAGAGGACAGAGCTGGTCCCTTTTGAACACCATAAGGGCACACTGACCTCACCTGGCAGAGACAAAAGGCTCTCTGGATGCAGAGAAGAGCTTGGCTGTTCTCCCATTGAACCAGAATGATTTAACATGAAACAGGGACTGGACAGATTAAATCAAGTTACTTAGGGACAAAACCCCCTATTTTCTGCATGAAAGGATTATTCCTCCCTTGCCTCAAATTATTACCGGAGAGTACCACATCCGCATTTGTATGAAATCAGAATTGATGTGGTCTTCAGCAACCTACCTGCAAAACCAGCTGCCTAGTTTAATAAAGCTATCACCAGGCATACTTAAATACTGTAAATGAGACCAAGATAGCAAGAGCTGGATATTAAGAAAATACACACCTATCCAGCATAAGGAAATAAAGAAGAGTAAAGCTTTAAAGAGTTAGATTTTGTACGGTTCCTGACCTGGAAATAACATGAACTGCAATATCTGGGTTTTGGGGTTGGTTTTTTCCCCCGAGACAACAAAAACATATGTAAAAAGTTGAGCTTAACATCATGCTTGATTGGATAGACAAAAATATTACAGTAGCATAGTTATGTCCTATTTTTCTAACAAGGAAGGGGAAAAAAAAAACCACTGACAGTCAGGATCACAGCTTCATAGGAGAGGAAAGGAATGGAAGTTGCATTACATTGAAAGAAAACAGAATCAGGGAGGCCAGAAGTGGACACAGCACTCCAGGCATAGCCCCACGAGTGCCAAGTAGAGGGGGAGGATCACCTCCCTCAACCTGCTGGCAACATTCCTCCCAATGCAGCCCAGGATATCATTAGCTTTCTTTGCAGCAGGAGCACATTGCCAGTTCACGTTCAACTTGGCGTCTACCATGACCTCCAGGTCCTTTTCTGCAAGGCTGCCTTCCAGCTGGTCAAACCCTAGCATGTATTGGTCCATGACTTTTTCTCCAGATACAGGACTTTGCACTTCCCTCTCCCAAACTGCACAAGGTTCTTCTTGACTTGTGTCTCCAGCCTGCCAAGGACCCTTTGAATGGGAGCTCTGGTGTTTCAGCCACTCCTTCCAGATCCTGTTCATGTCTCTTATCCTCCCTGATGCTGCGCAGCCTGCTAACTTCCTCCCTTAACTTCTCAACTTGGTGACAGCTCTTCAACAGCAGCACACTTCTGGCATACAAGGACATCCCTCCCTACCTCAGGAAGGGGCTCCAAGCACCTGGGACTTGCAAGGTTGCATCCAGCATCTGAAGGTCTATCTGGGTTAAAGTCTCTGCCCTGGTAGGGACAGGTACTTCAAAAACTGAGGAATGCACCCTGTGGCATATTACCACCATATCTGAAGGTTTAGTCTATTCCTAACTCGGATGAGGACCTCTTCTCTGCACCCTTCCACACAGACTGCTGCATCTGAATTCCAATGAAAACCAGTGAGCTGTATGAGAGGCATCCCACAGGAATGAAATAAACTGCTATCAGTATTTTGCCTAAAAGTTTTGATGGAGGATGTGGAGGGAGATTTAAGACAAAGGATCCAAATATTCTCATGGTATGTAGTTTTCTTCCCCACTACAGAGAAATCGGCCCAATTTACACTAGGCAAGACCATCCCTCCTGTTGTACTATCTCGCAATGCACATCCTCCATTCCATTAATGGGCTTTTAGGAGGTATAAAACCTTGCTGCAAATGGCAGAACATTAGTAGCCTCAGCATGATAAGGTTGCAATGTCCGAATGACTTGTCTACCTAAAAAAAAAAAAAATCACTTGGTATATTCTGTTATTGTCCTTCTCTTTCACTGTTCTACTAAACTATTTTTTATGCCAACTCATGAGTTTCACCTTTTTTATTCGATTCTCCTCCTCATTCCACTGGAGAGGAGGGGATGAACAAGTAGTCATTGTGGCTTTTTGTTGCCAGCTTGGGGCTAGACCAAAGCAGCCACATGGTTCACTGCTGTCAGCTTCAAGCTAAACCATGACACCTTCCACAGTGAAGAGCACAAAGGTACCCGATACTCTAATGACAATGATAAAAGAACAGTCCTTGTTGCTGAAAAATACTAAGATAACAATATTCAAAGCTTTTTCAGAAATCAATGCTTTGCAATTGTAAATATTAAAATATCATCCAAGTATCACAATTGATTTAAGAAATCTGAAGATGGCATTGGAAAAGCGATTTTAGTTTATTTTACAGATGTGTAGCATTATTATCCTTGATTTATGTTGTAATACAACCTACACAACGTTTATATAAGCCTACAAGAACAGTATTAGTAAGCAAAAACTTAACTTCTGAGTACTAAAAAACTAATCTGTACATTTTGTTTGCTGAAAGAGAACAGATGTGCTCAACAGAGAATCTAGGTTTTCAGTAACTACTGAAATCACCATAAGTGCACACACATCCACACCCCTCAACGATATCACTGCTTTTTTATTTTAATAGGCCACATCTTGACTCAGTTGTAACCACTACCCATAGTTAGAAAGATTAACTAGAACCAGTTCAGTAGACTGGAGAACCAGGAAAGAGTCAGTATTTAAGTGCACATCACAAGCATACAGCATTTCGCCACACAAGAAGTGAGTGTAGCATAAATACTTGCCCTGTATAGACTTTTATATGACAAGTCTTGCTAGTCTGGAACTCAATAATAAAGCTAGTTTAATTTATAGTTTCTCATTACACACAAGCTGCAGAAGATACCTCATTTTACTGAAAACCTTCCCAGACCACAGTGGCTTCCCTACTCTCTGTCTTTGCTTTGAAGTTCTCTTCCTCCATCCAAACTTGTGCTTAGCTTCTAAGTACATTCCACACTTGTTTTCCTATTTTAAGGAGAAATAACAGAATACAAGAACAGATGACATTTTGTGAGCATCAGGTTATTTTTGAGAGCAGCTGGACTCCATGCACCCTTTACAGTAGATTCTAGTATGCCATTATGTTCTATTAAAGATGGATGTACAAACCCAAGGAGACCTAAAGAAGCAATCAACAAAATATCAGAAACTGAAACAGAGGTGTCCATTAAGACAGTGGCCCCAATAGAAGCATTTACACCCTCCATTCTGCAATCCAAAGGTCCACTCTTTTCACTCAAAAATGATTGACTGTTCTTCTAAATTCGAGTGTTGTCTTGCAATATGCTTTGTATGGTAAAACGGAACCCACCCTCTTTTGTCCTCTGAAACAGTACTTGTTCAGTCACAGTAAACCAAGTTTTAATAGTTAATAATCTACTTTTTGATGGAATGAAAATGCATCTTTATACTTTAAAACGCTTGATAATACATCATCCTGCTCTTTAGAAAACCCCACCATTTCAGTGCTTCTACTATAAAAGGACAGCAATGCAGCTGCCAATTACCTTACATGCTGAATCACTCCTGGAAATAATATTTCTCATGGATTCTCTCCTGGGAGCAAATGCAAACACAGATGAACTCAAACTAGAGAATACTGTCACTACAAGTGATTTAGATTATTTTACAGATAAGTCTTTGGAGACACATGAATCTATGCCAACAACCACAGAGCTGCCTCTGTTAATAAATATAAATATATTATTCATAAAATAAAAATGACGGACAACTACATGTGCAGTACCACAAGTTCCCTAATAACAAACCTGTTTTATAGAAAAGGGGAATACTAGATGGATAATGAGAATGAATTCTAGAATGCACAATGGGTATACGTGAACATGTAAATGCATCTACCTAATAGAGAAATCATGTACTATAATTAATAATAAATGATAAATTCTTTGGAAGTATAGTTCTCAGAGAGGTAGTCTGTGGAGAATTACAGCATTATTTTCAAAGTGCAGCTTAACATTTTGTTTTGGGGTAGCAAAATCAATTAGAAATTTTTACATAACTTTTCCAACAAAGCAGCTTGCTCCCTTTCATACTGCCATTCTAAAGGGGGAACAAATGAAAGCAATGGTACACTTGAAAAGGCATTTATTTTCCGAATCAGTTACCTTACTAGGCTTAAGACAGCCACATCTATTAATCAACTTCAGGGCACTTTACAAGTCTTAACCAAAAACACATTTGAGGAATTATTTTCATTTTGAGTAGAGATTTAAAATTTGGTCTCTATAGT
This sequence comes from Cuculus canorus, assembly GCF_017976375.1. Lineage (NCBI taxonomy): Eukaryota > Metazoa > Chordata > Aves > Cuculiformes > Cuculidae > Cuculus > Cuculus canorus. Next base: position 113,440,294 of record NC_071402.1, read on the forward strand.
TTATAGTTCTCTCAAAACAACAACTACAAATATAAGTGTACGCTGACCTACATATACTATGCATATTTACTGTATATGCATATAAATACATACTTTAGAGATACACACACACACATTTAGAACACCTCACTTTCCTGCCTCTGTGGTGCTTGAAATACTCAGTATTTCAAGGTACTGAGGTTTAAACATCTATCTTGTTCAAAACTTACAAAAAGGAGGGGTCGGGACAGAGCTGGAGATACAGATCACAACCATGACATGAGGTTAAAGAGACATTGAGTATGGTAACTAGACATAAACATGTTCAAAAACTACAGCAGAAGTAGTACCTCATCTAGAGTACTGTGTCCAGTTCTGGAATCCTCAACCTAAGAAGGATATGGAGCTGTTGGAACCCATCCAGAGGAGGGCTAAGATGATCAGAGGGCTGGAGCACCTCCCATATGAGGACAGGCTGAGAGAGTTGGGGTTGTTCAGACTGGAGAAGAAAAGGTTCTGAGGAGATCTTGCAGTGACCTTCCAGTACCTGAGGGGGGCTACAGGAAAGCTGGGGAGGGACTGTTTACAAAGGCTTGTAGTGATAGGACTAGGGAAAATGGGTATAAACTGCAGAGGGGCATATTTAGACTAGACACAAGGAAGAATTTCTTCACCATAAGTGGTGAGGCACTGGCACACGTTGCCCAGGGAGGTTGTGGCTGCCCCATCCCTGTTCAAGGCCAGGTTGGATGGGGCCTTGGGCAGCTTGATCTGGTGGGACGTCCCTGCCCATGGCAGAGGGGTTGGAACTGGATGATCTTTAAGGTCCCTTCCAACACAAACTATTCTATGATTCTATGATTCTTCCCCAGTTCCAGTTGCTCGCAGTAGATACTTGAACAACCTTAAAACACTAAGTTGCAGCTCAAGACCATCACTACTGCACTACCATGCTGACTGTTTCCAACCTAAGCAGTTACACATTAACTGGCAGGTGATGAGACATTATAAAATGTTGCTCTTCCTGATAAGCTCTCTCCCTAAACAACAGGAATCCTTACAGAAGACTTATTTACATGTATTAACAATGAACAATATTTACATATATTAAAAAATATACAAACATTCCCTTGTTGTCCAGTATTTTTCAGTCTGTGAACATGTCCTGAACAAAGCCACAAGATGATCCCCAGTGTTCCATTCTGGTTTCAAAGCTGATTAACACTACAACACACCAGGAAGCATAAGTAATCAAAAGACTTAATTTCACTCCTAAAAAATTATTCTGCACTAGCTCAAGCTTTAACATTATTTTAGTTATCTTTGGGTGTCTCTAACAAGCTTAAAGGTAAAGCAACAATTTGTATTAATTTCAATAAATGTATTTATTTTGCAGCGAATCCTTTTCTTTTGCAGTAAAACCAGTGAATTCTTCCTTTGCTTAAGGAAAACTTTGACAGACTACAAAATTTCATTTTTATTATTTATTAAATTTAACTGCATCCATACAATTCTCTGACCACCGGGATACTGTTTTGAAAACAGCGGAAATTTGTAAGATTATACTAAAACTTGTCAGTAGTCAAGTAACAGTATTTGCTCATCACTTTGCCAGGGTTTGTAAAACAAACTGAACAGGTACAGGAGTGCCTTGATTGCAGCACTGAAAATGAATCACTGTGCAAGCAGCCACACCCTTGAAAACACTCTCCACAGTGATTACGGTATAATTTACTTTTCTGCCAACTGACTTAAATTAATATTTTTTGATAGTTCATTTTTCCATAAGCCAATGTTTACCATCAATGCCATAATTTCAAAACATGCCAAAGTCTTATGATCTGGTACTCTCATGTATAGATGCGTTGTATGACTTGTTCACAATAACTGAACAAGCAAGAGAGCCCAGTTTCCAGGGTATCACTCTAAGGCTCAACCAAATTTGCTCAAACTTCTTAAGCTACTATCTATACACAAGTGCCTCTATATAAGCAGTAAGGAATAAACTTTTTTTTTTTAAATGGAATTTCTTGCCCAGTTCCTCTTCTTTAAGCAGTTACTTCGCAATCAAAGCAGAAAACAAATGGTGTGGCAAGAAATTACACTCTTCTTTTTTTATTCAGCGCAGTTGACTGGATGAAATCTCCTATCTCAGCAATATGGTAAAGCTGCAGTCATTACATTTGTGAGCTGAACACCATATACAATTGTTTAAGTACTCACAGTTACAGGCAGCTACTGCTATCAGATTCCTCTGCTGCACACAGTTTCATTTTGTATCCTGCCTCAAGAGTCAGGCACAATTGCAAATGACATGGCCCACCAGCATCTCAGCTAGGAGAGTCAGAGTGCTTCGACATGGATTTTTTGCCTTTCTTACCCCTCTAGCAAACAATCTATTCCCATGGTTATTGCAGAAGTGCACCCGCATAGATAATCTTATCACGAGACAGGATTAATCTGGTTACCAAAGACTTTGAAAACCTGACATTCCAAAACATATCGTTAAGTCAACTTCTGCCATCATTGTAACAACACGAATGAACTAATACAAACCAAGGAGTTGTAGTACAACCAATTCTATAGATCAGCTGCAGCTGCTTTTGTCTGATTGGCAGGAGGTGTAAAGCATATGTAAGCTACGTACTAAAATACTTAATGCCTTCTACTGAAGCGTTACAGCCAGAAACTCAGTTCTTCATGTTCTTAATGCTTATCCTTACCAAACTTGCTCCTTACAAAGTGAATTCTCCAAGTGCTTCAAAATGAAATGACGCCATCTTTGCAAAGGTTTCTGTTGAACCATGTAACTCATCCCTTCCAAGCTCCACAGTGCCTCAGTGAGTCTACCTACATGAACCTACTCCTATAAATCTATATAAATCAACTACTACATAAGTCTAACAACTATACCTTTAGCATAAAACCTGTTTGCTTGATACTCTGCAGACCATTTTAACACTCAACACATGTAGAAGTGCAAAAAAAATTGCAACTTCTTGTGAAGCCACAGAGGGGAAAGAAAAAGCCTTCTGTGCTTGCGCAGCTAAGTCAATACCCACTGTGGAAGAACCAAGAGAGACGCCAATCTATTCACCACAATAGAAGCATCTACAGGCTCAAACTAAAGAACGAAAAAACAGGAAGGTCACAACACTACATGCTTTCTCTTCTAGCACAAAAGTCAGTATGAACTATATGAATATGAACAAAAGAAAGAATGAAGGGACAAACCATCTCAACTCAAATGCTCAGTTTGCTTCTTAAGTTTTTCCTAGAAGCATAAGCTGCAGAGAAATTATTTGATGTCACGTTGTGATGCTGGCACACTGTGCCATGAAACAACAGCACAGCATGTCAGAGAATACATTCAAAAAAAAAGCAAATACTGAAACAGATCTAAACTTTTTACATTGTATATGTACAGGAATTTCAGTCTCTTGCCAGAGAGATGACAAGCAAAAAGGAGTATTTCACTTTTGCTGATGTTTGATAATGTGGAGGGGTACACGCACAGATTACAAATGCAACTACTGTTTCTGATTAAAGGCTTCCTTTGTTTTCTATCTACCACAAATGGGAAGACCAAAGCAATTAATCACAAGCAGTTCTCTGGCTTTCTACAGCTGAAACAGAATTGCACATATAATTTGGAGGAGGTAACAAAAAACGCACTGTTCCATTTTTTGCTCAGTACAAATTCTGAATTTTTGACTTACGGAAGTATTTCAAGGTCTCTTCTATTTGCTCAGTTGTTAAGTCAATATTCACATCAGGGGAAATGAGAGGTGTATGAAGCCAGTCGTCGTGGTCATAACCATAGATTGTATCTGCTCTTAGCTTATAATGCGGCAGCTGCTCTTCCAGTAGACTGATGATTTCAACTTCAGGAAGGTTGGTACTATTGCACACATCTGTTAACAGAAAGAGAACGATCGCTTGTTAGTTACTTTAAATTGAGTATTATACATACAACCTAGAAAAGATGTCAGTTTGTTTTAGCATCACCAAGATATTCCTGCATGTAGAAAATAGCTAGACGCTAATCAGTTTAGAAGATATGACCAGGACAAATGATCCCAAAATAGTACTTTTACTACCAGAAAACACAAGAGTGTTCTTAGCGACAAAAAGCCTCTAGAAGCAGGGACTCATCTATTGAGGAACAGGCTGGGGGTAGGGAGGAATAGAAAGCAAGCAAGCATTGACCAAGACAAGGTAGTTAAAACCTAGGCAAAAGTTTGGAGAAAGGATTAGCGCATACAGGAATTAACATTTTTTTAATGTTCTACTTGACATGTTTTTAGCTTGCAAGAATTACAAGCCTCCTTAACTTGGTCTTTGACCACAGTTCAGTACCACTGTACATTTCACCTTTGCTGCTGGCAGATTTTTCTCAAGCAAAAAAACTGAGGATTACAAGAGCAAACAGTGTCACAGTTCACACCAAGATGCACTACCAAAGCTGGCTGCAGGAACTTCTAAGAACTTCTTGACACTTATCATCTCGACCTGCATTCTGTGGCATCAGTCCCTCACGTTCAAAAATATATCAAATTTGCAGTTTCAAAAATGGATACCGACAGCCATCAACTACTGCAAAAATGCTGCAATTAAAACTGGAGATTTAAATTTAGCATAAGAGGAAGCTGGGAAGTTTTAACACAGAAAATTCTAATTCAACATAAAAACCTTAACATAAAAAGTATGGTCAAACATGGGAACAGGGGAGACTGGGAAATCTCCCAACTCTGGAAAGATTGACAATTCAACTAAACAATGCAATGAGCATTCACTTTAAAAGACCTGCTTTGAGTAGGAGTCATAAAAGAAGACCTCCACTGGTACCTTCCAACCCATGTTATTCTATAATGAAGAATTCTGCGTGGGTGTATGTGTGAATACCCAAAACAGGCATGAACATTCTGAATACATAGATTTTAACCACCATATAAAATTAACTGTAATGTCTTGCTAAATAATTAAGAAACAGCAACTCTTGGCACGTTTTCTATAAATACTTAGTGCAATCTGCATTCCCATTTCCATGTCAGGACAAAAAGACAAGAAAATACAGCCCCTACCCCTCAAAATAATAAACAGTTTTTTAAACTTATTCTGGGAGAGCAAGCACTACCAAAGGCTGCTCACATGCTGTGCAATGTAGCTTCATCAGTACCACAACTCCTGCAACTGTCGCTAAGAGTCACTCCACAGTGAATAGCCAAGACTATCAAGGACACAAGCGCACCCATAGTCTTCACCACCCTAACCAGGTTCATCAAAGAACCAGTCCAGCACCCTCTGCCCACTGGCCCCATCTAAATCCAAGGCCCCTCTCTTTCCCTGTGCAGGGCTATCGGGTAGGTCTGTACCCAACTCTGTCTCCTTCTGATACTGACTCATTGCCTGGGCTCCCTGGATTGACCACAGATCCACTCAGTATCTGGCATTTGGCTGATGATCACTGGAGAGTCAGTTTTAACCGTTACTGCCAGCACCTTTCCCCGGGTCAGAACAAAGGGGCTGGGCTCTGCCAACAAGGATCCTGCCCTTCCCATCCTGTGGTCACACTCAGCTGCTGGCAGGGCTGCACAGCTGCTCCCTCACGGACAGACCTATTTTCATAAGGGCTAAACTCATTATTCAGGATTGATGCAGACCTGTAATTCTACCACAAACTAGTGGAATCAACCTCTGTCAGAGGAGGGGGGAAATGGGGAAGTAATACGTACTTTTCTATTGACTGTCAATTACTTCTTTCTGACTTTTCTAATTCAGAAATTGCATTGTCACAAGTATTACCCCGAGCACTAAAGAACAGTAATGTTCTTCCCATCTATCACACAACAGGGCAGAGGCTACAAAGATGAACTCATACTGTTAATTTTCTGCCTCCATCCTTTATAGGATTCTATTGATTAATAGTAATACCCACTTGGGAAAGCTGCATTGCATCTTACAGTTCAAGGAGTCTCCGATTGGAGGTTTTCTCCTCTTCTTCCATCCAGGCTGTCCCACTAACTGTTGTAAATATGTAAATGTTCTCCGAACCTCACTGCAGAAGCGGATGTGCAAAAATCAGTGGGATTAGGTATCTCACATGTGCGGCAATGCTATTTTTCATGGAGTTCCATGCAACGTGAGAGTCAGCCTGCATTTTAAGAGGACCTTGCAGCCCTCTTGGAGGACTACTAACTTATACAGAGAAACAAGACCTGCTTCCAATGTTTCCAAAGCTGAGAATTAATTTGTAACTACAAACCTTTCTTCTTCCTTAGCTACCTTTTCGATTACTGACAACATCCATCTCAACACTGGCAACCATCTGAGTTCAGAAAAGTCAGCTGATCTTCTAAAAAATACCTCCTGCTGCCAACTAAACATTCAAAGATCCGTGTGCACATGCATACACAAAGATTTTTTTAATCTATATTTACATAGCTATATCATCATATTGTTATATTATACATCTATCTACAGATATTTAATATGATATATGTGGATAGGCATACCTATCTTTGGATTACCTAATTGCTTTCACTGTTAAGAATGTTCGGGTTTTTTGTTGGGGTTGGGAGGTTTTTTTGGCTGAAGCATTAGTTCACTGGTTGTGAAGAATGTCAGAGTCTACACAGCCTGACTGAGGTGATCTTCTTGGGAATAAGGAAGTAAAAATGTTTGAAAAACAAACGTTTTCTGTCTTTCTGCTTTTAATTAGTACCTAAAAAGAAATGGACTGACTTTAGAGCTGAAAAAATTTCAGGCAAATACTTTCCTGCAGAGAAATAAATTGGTTTGCTTTGTTATAAAAGGTATCAGAAAATGGAATGCAAAAGAAGTTACAAACAAAACTTAGGAGGAAAAGAAAAACAAACAAAACACAAAACCCCCAACCCCTCACCCAGCATACACAGAAGAAATCTATACAGATTTATTATGGAAAAAGAATCCACCAAAACGTGAAGGGGACACAGTAAGTAACTAAGAATTATAGTGGAATACAAGTCAACCAAGACAGTTTTCCTACCTCCATCATATAACATCTGAGCAATTCAAAAGGCCTAACAACTGGAAAAGATATTAATAAGTAACTGGAAAGGCAACTTATGATGACACTATTGTCATCAACTTCTATTGCAATTTTAGAATCTGTATACCAGCAGGAAATAGAGGCAGGCTCTGATGTAATTGCCTAGTTAGAAAAACAGGACACTAATTACACTTGTGTATGACTAAACATTATTTCACCATTTAAATCAGAGCAATATTTTCAGTGTAACAATTACACAACCTTCCCCTTTGTTCTTCCTCCTCTCCTGTTTCTGAGGGGCAGAGACTTGCTATGACAAGGTTCACCAGTTCATGCCATCTCGCATCCTGAAACACAGGTTACATTTTACAGAAGACCCTCATTGTGCCTCTAGATAGTTTGCATTAATATTTCTCAGAAAACTGCAAAGATAACATACCGCTCTGAATACCCAAGACATCATCTATATTTTATGATTAAGTTAACTGAAGTCTGGCATGCATAAAACTGCTGTACTTCCTCTTGTCCTAATTGTTACCTTCACTTTACTGAGTTAAATATACCATAAGCCTCAGACAACTGATTAATCATTAATAAAAGGATACAAAATACAATTCAACTATGTTCTTATAAGTTATTCCTACAGATTTTGGATTTTGTCTAAGCAATTTTAAACTTGTTTTCTGGACATCCCTGGCAAACACACTACCATAAGCAAATTAAACACTTACAGGTAAAAGAATTATGAATTATCATTCTCAAAGTGTGGGTCATTCCAGGTTCTGCTTTTGAAAGAAAAAGAGTCAATAAGGATTTTCTAACATTCTTGCATACTGTAGTAGTCTGCAGCTTTCAGCCTTTTCTAGAAGAAGTTATATACAAACAAGATTCTTTAGTTCTTTTCTGTACTATTTTTGCAAGTAACACATTCCAGTGCTTTGCTTTCATCCTAGCTTAAATGTGGCACATGTACAAACACCCGCAACTTTTTGGTGGAAAATATCTTCTGAGGAATATAAAGTTTCTCAGTCTGCTTTACAGGAATTTCTGACATTATTCCTCTGTATGTTTTCTAAATGAGGTTAAAACAAATTCTTTCTGAGACTTTTTTCCTCTGATGATTTTGTTGTTTCATTTTCTAATGAAATACATCACCAGGCAGAACACTCCCATTGAGCTCTCTTCTGCATGTTTTTCCTCCCACTTCAGTACCTCTTGGTGATTATTAATGGATTACTTATTACCTTGTTCCATATACTTTCATACATTGGCATTCGACTGACTGGCATATCTCCCATTTCTCTGAGCACCTTAAGCCTCCCCACCACCTCCCTCCCAACTGAAGACAGCCACCAAAAGCTCACTGCTTGTTTCAGCTTGTTTACATTTTCTTTGAGGAATTTTTATTAGACTTCCTTATCTGGATACTTTTGATTATCTCATCTGTTCCCAGTCTTCTAGCCAACACCATCAGCTAAAAAAAAAAAAAAGCACCATGTTAGCTGTTCTTTGTGGAGACTGAATTGAGGGTGGTTTGTTTTTTTTCATTATCTGGGGAAGAAAGCCACAATTTTTAGAGAAACCAAGTGAGGATAAGAGTACACTTATTATTTTGGGCTGCCCTTGCACTCCTTCTCTGCCAAAAAGGGAGCAAAGAGTGGATCAAACAGAAAATGGAGTAAAGTCTAAGATAACAGGAGCCAACTGTATCGAAGGGACACAGCACCTCGACTGCTACTTCTACTCTGCACACATAACATCATCCAGATCATAATACATTGAGCCGGGTGCTGTCACCCACTGCCATTATCATACTGCTCACATAGCCATGCAACACATTCAGTCACTTCCCATAGTGTTAAACACATTTAGCTGTCAGCATTGTGTGGACAGGAGGAACTATGCCAGCACCTCATGATCAAGCAATTCAACCTCAGCTGAAACCAACTTCAGCTCAAGCTAAGATCAACGTGAACCACATGTAGACAGATTTGGAGATCTCATTGCAAACAATATGGTCAACTAAAGCCACTCACCAGTCTGACTCCATTCCCTAACTAGCCTTTGGGTTTCACATGTTTACAGCTATGACTCAGTAGTCACATCTTACTAGAAATGAAACCTAAACCCAAGTTCAACTAACAAGAATCCAAACATACACAAAACACACAGAGAGAGAAGACAAACTCTCAAAGCCTGTTATCTCCAGGAGGTTTTAGGAACAAAATATAATACAGCAAATCAGCACAGTCATTGCATGGAACATAAAATATTTATTTTGGATCTGTCTAAACTCTGGTTCAAACCATCTTCAGTCTTTATAGCTTCGTTCGTTTGTTTTCAAGCAGAGGATCCCCTTTCAAGGTCGAAAGGATTTCCAGGTCTCTCCAGATCCTGCTGGCAGTAGATACTGCCACCTAGTGTTAAGAAGGATCTCATTACCTGAACCCTGAATCCACCGATGACATTTTGTTAGTCATTTTCTCACTTACAGCCCATTGCTGTAAATGGAGCAAAACAATTTCTCATAAACCCTGCCATGAACCATGATAGCGCCAAGGTTGTGCTCAAGGAGGGACAGGTCAGAACACACGTCAAGACAAGGATGACTACAAGTAAAACTACACAGAGATGGTATCATTCTCAGAGCACCATGCTCCAGAGTTGTGGTCTTGATGGAGGCTAACACCTTGCAAACAGCTCAAAGCAGCTGTGGTACCCTAAAGTGCCTCCTCTGAGGAAAAGAAACGATCACTGCACAGAAGCCATGTGCCCAGCAGAACAGCTACACCAAGTGTGACCTCATGGGCTGCTTGGCAACTTACAAAACACAAGCTTTGGTCATCAGGTTGTATCACCCACCCACCCTGAACATCTCACTGCATCACCACCCAGCTGCTAGTGCACAACACACAGCCAGAAAGGAGCCATCTAAATACCCTTTCCTTTTCAAGCAAAACCCAACAAACTGAACCAAAAATGCCTCAGTGGTGACTCTCAAGCAAATTCTTTCATTTCCCACAACAGAATTAAGACAGCATAACTTGTCACAACCTTTTGAGGCAGCTGAGAAAAGGGAACCACATAAGAGCACAGCAACAAGAGTAAATGACAGGAACAAGGAAACCCTTTGGAGAAAGTGGAAAGAATGAAGAAGTCTACTACTTTACTTGACGGAGCTACCTATTCTTCTCCCTGGTTTTTCGTCCTGTACCATTTCCCAAACACATATTGACACTTAGGTCTCTCTGTTCTAAAGCAGAGAAACTAAAAAACCCAAACCTTTGACGAGAGCTGGTCAATAAACAACAAATTATTTTTTACAGAAGCATACAATACCTGAAAAGGGTCAATTCCAGTGCTGGCTCCCTATTATTTAAGTAAAAGGAAGGTTCTCTGCAGAACAGGGCTACCACATGGAGGCTAAAGTCCAGCCACATGTAACACAAGAAATTAAAGTACATCAACTTGAGGCTATTTCATGCTAAAAACTAGTGAATCCTGACTGCTGACTTCGCGTATTCATCACATCAACCACACAGAGAACACAAGTTGTAAATCTGAATCCCTTCCCAGAAAGCAAGGATCATTAAGCATTTAGCAAATTTTCAATCCCTGTATGTAAAGTTATATAAAATTCTATAGTATGTGTACCACCACACAGGACAGCATTACATTTTCTACTATTTAAGCAGGAAGTGCCCTGTTTAAAATTCTCAGTGCATCTAGTACCTCCCCCATTTACAAAATGCTGAAAAATAAGCAACTTCATGCTGTGTGAAGTCACCTCATTCCACTGGGCTGAGAAAATTATGGAGATTCCTTCCAAGAAGAGTCACCTAATATAACTCTACCACCAACTAAGAGGCCTTGACTACATTACAATTCTTGTTTCCCAGCAGACAACAAGCCTAAAGCCTAATCATATTCTGGGGACAGAAGCAAGACAGACTGTCTTTCTCCAAATGCTCTTCCAGCAGATATTTCCTGGCTGTTTGAAGCAGCCCAATAGGCTCATTTTTCCCACTGCTTTCTGTCCATTTAGACAACCACCGAACGGACTGTCACTACCACTGTGAACAGATCTACATAAAAATGAAAAGCAAAATGATAGATTAGAAACTTCAACTGCACAACTGAGTTGCAAGCCATTCTTCTGAAGAGGGAAACTCAGCCTGTAGTCATTTATTATTTGAGCTCCACAGGCCCACACAGACACAGGCATTAAGTACTAACTGGGGTCCAGAATTACAAGTATTTCTTGAACACTATTTGGCAATTACTCTGTACATATACCTGTAATAGACAAAAAAACAGAACTTACCCTATTTCTATTCAATTTCAGTTCTAGGATGGCCAGAATGTGGCTAATTATACCGAAGTCAAATTCTACTGCTCAACTCGGGACTGCATGTGCACAATATATGTGCACTAACATGAAGTGTCTGATTAGCTTTTAGGATATAGAAAATTAATTCTAATAAGAAGAAAATTCTGTGTCCTCCCAACTCATTGACTTGCCCAAAGGGAAAAGTAGCCTTAGCATCCTATACCTCTGAAGTCTAATTGCTGGCTGCAAAGCCAAACTACTGGCAAAAAGCTCTTAAACAAGAAAGCCGTCTCATACCTTTAAAAAGTAGATTCCTCAAACAGCTATGGCAACTCCTGTAATTTAACTGGCACAATTCTGGAACTGCAAGTCCTGCCACGCATTTAACCAAAGCTGGGTAAGCAGTGGTTCTTCTGCACAACATCCAGTCTTCCGTGGGAAAATAGAAGACTCCATGCCAACCTCAGGTATTCCCATCCTGGACTGCCACAGCAAGGTTTCGGCTGACCTCTTAACTCAGCAACTGCCCACACTGCTTTTTCTTTTGCACACACAGATCTCAACTGGACTTCTCACTTTGTTAGGTGGGGCACAACTGGAAAGGCAGGAAGTATTTATGGTAGCCCAGTGGGCACACCAAATCACAGAAAAGGAATTCTGGATGAGAAGTCCAGTCCACGGAGAACAATGAAGCAACCAAACAGGAATTCTCTTCATCTTCTCTATATAATACCATTTGTCACTTCAGTTATCTGCCATTTTGTATTGTAATTTATACAAACATGCATTTATAGGAGCAAGGACAGGAGCAGAAAGGAGAAAGACTTTAAGAGTTTGATCTTCTTTCCCCCCCCCCCATCCACTCCTTTCCTCCTGAACAAACCCAGGTTCATTATTGGAAAAGAAAATTCCTTCCCAAAAGTTTAAAAGGATCTGTGCAAGTGTAGGGAAGCTACACAGAATGTAATCACAAAGTTTACTTTACTACAAAGAAGAACTGGTATGAAGGATCAGATAATCCAACATTATCCAAAATAATAATGTTGTGTGGGAAAAAAATCATCACATTAACCAGGCTGCCAGCCAAAGTAGAAGAAAAAGTGCTGATCCTTCAGCTCAGCCACACCAGGCACTGGCCAAGCCTGTCTATGAAGTAGATGAGCCACAGAACTGTCTTCTCATATAGGTTACTGGGCTAAGCCTACTTCTGCATTTTTGGGTACATAAAGCACTAATATTTCCAGCATGTTACCTTCCTCTTAGAGGGAAATCCTACTTAGATTTAGCAGTTGAATGCACATAGTAGTAGTAAGCTGGAAGAAAACTCTGCTTACCCAAATACATCATGTACTGGGACAAAGTTGGGAATGTCAAAGCTAACAAAGATAAAACAGCTAGAAGCCACAGTTCCACTTTCATCATTTTATTATCTTAAATTGTCCCTGCTTTGGTTTCATCCTACACATATTCTGGCTGGGTATAAGAAGGGGAGACAGATCTTGGTGATGAGACGTCATTAAACTATTAGGTCCCTGCTGTACCTTACACCATAAATTTAAATTATTTTTGCTTCCATATGGAATGTTTCTCCCTATAGATAAATACAGCCATATTAACTCTTATTTTCACATTAAATAGAAAATGAAAGGAAACTCCACCACCAAAGCTATTCTTTTAGCACAAGAACAAAAGCTATTCATGTATCAAATGCATGCTGGCAACACACTGTTCAGCAGCAGTAAGAATAAACTCATTCATTAACCACTAGGATCTTCCAGTTGCCAAGACAGGCTGAGAAGGTCTCAGAAAAAAACACTGATAAATCACCAAGTACGGAAAACCCTGAAAAGCAATTGTTCTGCTTCTGCTTGTTGTTCAGCCCAGCTACAAAATGTGCCAGCTCCTGAATAATGGCTGTCAACCAGGCTTTAGAGCAACAAGCAAAACATAAGCATTAATTCTTCTGTAGCTTGCTCCTCACAGATAGCGATTTAAACAGAAAATTTGTTGTTTCATGATGGACACATACACTTACAATGAAGGAGAAATGTAAAGCTGCACTCAGCATTTATGGAAGTAAATTATGGAATAAAAGTATTTTCATATATTTAAATATGCCAATAGCCAAATGTAGGGGTTTAGTCTTCCAGTCCTATTCAAGTGCACTGCAACAGAAAAAAAAATACAAAACAAAAAAACGCCACCCAAAAATCCACCAGGCACTTGGCCTTCAGGAGTTTTTTTCTCCAAAAAATAAACCCAGAATACTGATGAATACTTACTGCTCTTGTGTATCCCTATCTTGAATCAAGTATGCTTTCAGGAATGACAAGTGTTTCCCAAGACAAGGGAAATCTAGAAAAAAAAACTAAAAATGTCACACTGGACTTCAGCAATTCCCACAGTCACTTTCGCATTGACTCTACAACTGTCAGTTTGCTTTTAAAACCATATATCATACTAGGAAGAGAAGTATAAGTAAGCAAGAGGACTGGATAAGGAGCATGGCAGTAGCCGCAGAACTCTGGAAAGAAAAAAAAAACAAAGAAAATCCACCAAAACACAAAAAGATAATCCTTGAAAGAAAAAAATATGCCCGTTTTACAGACTAAAAGGTAGCATAACAGCCTGTCACAAGAGAGGAATCAGGAGAAACACTAAGTTACTGGCAAAGGGTAAGAGCTGGAAAACAACTGATGGGAAGGCGGAAGGGCATGGAAGAGAGCAAGCTGTGTTAATTTAGAGTGAGAATCCACCAAAAGCAAGGCAGAAACTTGAAACAGAGGCAATGACGCAGCAGGTATAGAGAATAAGATCTTTTTTTTTTTTTAGACTATGATAGACAGCACTGAAGTCATAGAATAGTTCCAGGCATAGTGAGGTAGCTATCTCATGAAAACAGGATTAGCATTTCTAGCACGCTTTAGAGAGTGCTCAGAATTTATCAGAAGTGGCAGGAAAGACTAGCAAGAAAAGAATTTGATCAAGCTTATGGGATGAGACTAGTGACAGCAACAGCAAAATAAACGGACTAAGGTAAGAACCCACATTCTCAAAGTTTTAAAGGACAGACTAAGCAAGCTCAGAGTGGAGAAGGCTGGGGTGTGAAAATGATGGAGATTTTTCAAAATCAATGAGATGAAACCATAAGGGCAACAAAGAACTGATATTCACCAAATCCTGCATAAGCAGAAAAAAAAAATACCAGCAGAAACCAGTGGGAGATTGGTGTAAGCACCACTGCACACAGCCAGGAAAACCCATGGACTCACGTAGTAACATAATCGGCAGATTCAGAAAGGCTTTGGACAGAGTCACAGACAAGACGCAGCACTAAGCAGACACTAGAAGAACTAGGCAGGGATGTATATATCCCTAGTACAACAGGTTTCCATGATGGGTGTGGCTATGCCAAGAATCAGCTATCAACAGTGGTTACGCACATGCTTTCCAGACCCAGCCGCTGCTGGAGTGAGAAACAGTCCTGAGCCTGCATGTCTGACCCTGGAGAGCATTTCTTATGTTCTTATTTGAGTTCCAGTTCCACGAAAGAGTATCTTACATCATCTTCCACATCAACAAAACTGAGAATAACATGGAAGTAGGACCCCAAAAAGGGAACTGAAGAAGGAGGTGCTAGAGCAAGTTTGTGCTGTGTTAAGAACAACCACTAACAGAAAAAGGTAATCACAAGAGAACTGAGAGGTTTAAATAGAGGGAAGCAATTCACTGTTATTTTCTCAATACTTTTGTAACTGTTTTATGTTTAAAGGACAACCACCCAGCCCCTAACAGGTACCAAATGCAACCAGAGCAGTTTGATCAATAGTCTCACAGCATACCAAGCACACACAGTGGGTTGTATCTCACACACCCAAAACAAGACTGCCACAAATTCAGTATTTTCCAATTTCCCGCAGAGCAACAGTAAAGTATTCCAGTAACAACCTGTGGGGGAATTAGGATGGAAATTCTGTAGGCCCTTGGCATGTCCTTTAAAATGCAGTGACTACAGGACAAATAGAATTACACTGTAATCTGTAGGATAAGTCATCAAAATTGTCTGATGTTGCCATGAAGAGTGGAAGAGACTAGAAGCCCCATTTCACATGAGAACGTAAATTAAGACTGAATAAGGATAGAGACAGGACAAAAATCCAGAGAAAATTTTCTTCACTCAGATGTCTTTGCTAGGAGATCACATGAGGTCTGCCCGTAAAAGAAGTTGGTTTTTCTGCGTGCTTTTACTACTCATCATTGCAGTTAGTGCAGTAAGGTAGAAGTTAACACTACCTGCAAGGTCAAACAATGCTAACTCTTCTCAGATACTGAGAGGAAAAGGCATTTAATGGTTTGACCCATACAGTGACGTAACTTCATTGGAAAAAAAACAAAACAAGATGCAGTACATGTTATTAACACAAAGAATTTCTCAAGAAATTTCTCAAGAAATTCTTCGCGCCCTGAGCATGACAGCCAGAGAACACAGTCCTACATGGAGGCAGAGAGAATAGTTAGTATAATGAACAAATTAATCATGCAATCTAATTAAAGAGCTAAGCAATTTAAATTGCAGTCCATTCATTCTCTCCTTCTCCAGAGAAGGATGAAGGAAACCTACACAGCATATTAAGCAGTTAGCTCTTAAATTACGAAGCATATCATGCCAAAATCATTGCAAATGACAAGTCTTCAGACATGAGAAAGCAGACAGAAGTTAAAATACACAACACAGAAAGTTAAGGGAACAAAGAAAAAACAAAAACAAACAAAAACACACAAAATCATTCTGGCAGCCAAACATCTGTCAGAAGATTAAATCTATACTCCAGTGGTATTTCAGATTTCCATCCCCACTGTACTCTTTTTCTGGGAGGATGGGATTTGCCTGTCAGCAGCTAATAGACAAAGAAAAAAGGCAATCAGACTAAGAGGCTTTTAAAATACACAAAATTAGGACTATTTAGCCACTCAGCGATACTCTGCTTTACCACGTCAAGATTACAGCTCTTCCTGTTTCACAAAAATGGGACAGGGAACATTAGAGAAGAAAGCCCTGGCCCCAGCTGCTGTCTCCATCAACACCTGACTGGAAGTATCCAGCTTTGCACTGCGGCTACAGGAAAGACACAGACACCTTTAAAAGCCGTTTGATTTCTTTCCTAGCGAAACACTAGATGGTGCTACACCCACATTCCTATCTATACGCTCTCAGATGAAAGGTAGCAGCAAAGAAAAGTTCAAAGGAAAAAAAAATGGGACAAGATAGATGCCGCACGCAAACAGTAGCTGAGTGTCACACAGTGCTGCCCCATTGTCCAACTCCAGAACCAGAGTCTCCTTTTGCCCATTTACCTGTAGGAGCTCCACAGTGATAGCAGTAGAAGTCAGAGGTTACACTGAACTTCTCTTAAAACCTTGCTAACAAGAAACAAAATTAAGTAATAATTACAGAAAAATACAAAAATGTACTGCAGGAGCTACTGAATCCATTTTCAGGTTCAATACTATTAGCGTTTAGAAAATACATGCTTCAGTACTTATACTCTTTATAATAACTCTTAAAACACTCAACTTCTTTTCTTAAATGGATCTATTGTCCTATTTCATTTGCCCTTCTATGCTTCAACTAGCACAGATTCAGAAGCACCTACTTGCACAGGCATAACACTTCAGTTATAGCAACTATGAGTTCTGGATTGCTTTACCATCAAATTCAGTGGGAAAGAAGTCGTTTAGGGTGCTGTTCCCTACTCAGGGGTAACGATGGATTAAACGAAACTTTTCATCTCACTGTTTTTTTTCACCCGGGCCCACCCCCGCAGTGCTCACTCCTTCAGTTTGCTGATATAACTGCTTTTAGGCCACAAAGAACAACAGATCAGAAGTGTGACCCAGGTAAAAAGTAACCCCCAGCTCCCCTGTGCCACAAAAGCAGGGGAGGGATTCTAACCAAACCCGTTCCCTAAAACGCCTCTGGTTGCACACCCACAGAAATTTGCTCAAGCACAATTCTGGTGTGGTTTAACCTAGGCAGCAGTCAAAAGACTGACTCTTTTATAAAAGAGCTCTAAACCCATGAATACAAGGAATATGGGGTGGGGAGTTAGCTTCTGTTAAAAAAAAAAAAAACCACATTTATTTTATGCAGAAGGGTGCCTGACCGAAAGTGACTTCAGCATTAATCCTGCTGCTTGTCGTCTCAAGGGAATGGACACGCAGAGCATTTTTTCCCTTCTTTCTATTTTCTCTTTTCAGAATTATCAAGGCTTAGCAACTGCTGGGCTAAGTTAAGGCATACTACAAATCTATCTGCTGATGGTCACCATTAACTCACTCTCTGACATACAGACAATTCTAGAAATGGCTGAAAGTAACTCAGGATAAAGGTATCTGGCAGTAACTTAGAAAGGCCTCTGTCTTATTTCTATTTTTCTCATCCCGCTACTTTGTCCCTCCCAAAAACTCAGCTGACTCCTCAAACATTCCGAAAAAAACTTGGAACTAACAAGGTCGCTTTAAGCTAAAAGAAGCCTCACAGCTCAGCCAGCAAATCATGCATTTGGAATGGAAACTCCCTGTCATTTCATGGCCATATCTATGACTAAATTGAACTACAGTGATTATTCAAACGCAAAAGAATTGGGTCAGCTGACCACATCTCTAAAAATCTAATTCCTTTAAAATGCCACACTTAAATTCCATTAATTTGTACGATCTTTAAGACAAAGAGGCATTTAACCTTACATACAATCATGCAGAAAAAGCTGTTCCTTATATACTAGCTTTTATAGTTCCAGAACTAATGGGACAAAAATGCAATAGTTTTGAAACGCAAAAAGACATTGTCAAAACATGATGTTACATATCGTTTCTCCCATTCCCTTCTCCCACAAAGGAATTCTGGTATCAACTTGAAAATCTAAATCATGCCGAATATCAGGACAACCGTTCCATAATATTAAGCTGCAGTATTTCCTTCCCCTCATTCCTGACTTTGACTTGGTTTATTTTCCAAACAAACTTCAAATGGTTCAACTTCCTAAGCACTTAAGTACAGTATCCTAATTTGGCCAAGCCTATTTGCAAAAGCCTTAAACTTTATAAAGTGCTTTCACTGAGAAGCCAGATGCTTGTGAAATCACTTCTTAAACAAGAAAAAACGTGCAGAACAGTAGCAGCATTGTACATGAACCAGATATCTCACCAACAGCTTAAGAACAGAGGCTTAACTACATATTTCCATATCCTTCCCGAGATAAAGAGATTTGACCGCTTACCAGTAATGGTGCAGGCATCTCTGTACTCTCTGCAGTCTGGCACATCATCTTCCACTGCTTCGCTTACATAGTGCTCTTCGTGAATGCCTGTGTCACAGGCTAGGACTGCATGATTCGACAGCTCCGAAGGAGGCACAGTGGCGGCCAAAGTGCGGTCGTGCAAAGCTGTGGCGTCCAGCTTGGCAGGTTTCACAGGGTTGTACAAACTGCCATCAGGGGTACCAGCACTGGAGACTGGGTCTGCCTGGCAGAAACAGAACTCTTTCTCTTTGCTAGAGTTGGCTTCAAGAAGTCTGCAAAACACAAAAGAAACAAATGTTCAATTCAAGCCATTCCAAACAGCACAAATCTGAACAAAGAATTTTCTTTTCCTTAAACTCCCGTTTAACATGACAAATTCAACAAGTACTAAAAACTAAGTAGTATTCACAGAGCAGCCGCCTACCTGCACTTAGTCATGTCAAGTAGAAAAGTGCTACTCCTCGTACAGTGTTATTTGCTAAAGGCTGATTAAACATCCATTTTTTTTGCCAGCTTGGGGTAAGCACAGTCCATCTACCTCGCCTCATTCACCCTTCTCTCGCATCAGCCAAGAGAAAGCTTTACGTAATCCAGCTTGCTGTAAGAATAATACTGCCAAATGATAAAGAAATTGTTAGGATCTTGTACTATAATGCTGCTAGGTTTATCCTCTCCACGGGGCCACCCAGCACAGCCCAGCCCTTCACCGCCAGGCTGCCAGCTGGCATCTTTTCTCCCTTTACAGAATGCACAAGAGACAGAAATCAAGGCACACTGGGTTAAGGGGGTGTGCACTTACTGAGCCTGAAGTACTGTGAAGCAGCAAACAAGGAACAAGTCCCTCAAAGACAAATAGCAATGCCCCCAGCAAGATTAAACTGACCAGAGAAAGAATGAAGAGTCTCCTATTCAAAAACTTCACCAAACTTTTTGGATAAGAGGCTAAAGGCACTACAGTAACTGGCAATGTGGTACTGCTCTCAGTTATCAGCAATGTAAAAAAAGATGCAAGCACACATTACTGCTAGGAAAGGAAAATTGAATCATGAAATTGCAGAAAATCAGACTTGGGAAAGAACTTGAAAGGCAGGGGAAAAAAAAAAAGCCTTTATACGTTGTAGTTACAATGCATTAACAGCGGCTGAGGAACAGGCCACACAAGAACGCCCAGACTACGTGGGCAAAGCAGAAAGATGGCTAGAAAGACGAAACAAATGCACTGGTCTGCAAGCAAATGTGGATGCAACTCAATATGCAAATACAGCAACAGGACATGTTGTGTTCTGTACTTCACTGATAACCAGAAATTAAAGTTTTCTGGAAAATCCTAACAAAAACATTCTCTTTAATCTCTAGAAAGATGTTCAGATACTCTTATTTTGCTGTTATACTTAGGATTTTGGCATGTTATCTTCTGGCACTTTTAGCAAATAACATTATTGCTTCACCAAAGAGTGACAGTGTGGCTTGAATCTCATTGGTAAGCCTTGAGCCTCTAAACTGCCATGGTACAGGTTATGTATTCTAGACCTTCTGGCAGTAAGCTTCAAAAAAACCTTGCAACAAAGTTTTAACACTGTACCAGCACCATCTTTTCTCAACCTACTTTTCCCTTTCACCACAGGTATAAGAAAAAAAAAATCCCTCCTCCTCTCAGAGGGTCTCAACAAGGACTTGTTCACACTGAAATCAGAAAACCACATCCAGAAAACTGGTGGGTAATTCTAACTCTGGGGAAAAAGACTTCTTATCAACAAAAGGAGACTTCATTAAGTTTTCCTCTATTCTATCCATTTGGATTTCTGCATGGTATTCCTCCACCTGAAAGTGGTTCTCATACTGTGTTTTGTAATAATCATAACAGGTACAGGAAAAGATTAACTCAAGTGATAAATCTATGGCATTATACTCTCCCACAGATGGCACTCTGCTGTGGCAACCACAGAAAGGGAAAGTCACGCAAGTGTTTTAACAGGAAATCTGCAGGCTCCCCTGCAGAGCATCCATTATGCCTGCGCTATCACAGTACAAACTAAGAAGAACAATGGGGTCACTTCCACTGATTAGTTTTAAAATTGCCCCCTTTCAAGGGGTTCTTCAGAAAAAACAAGAGGGAGATTACTGATATTAGAAATTTATTGTTCAAATGAAGTTGGAATCAAACACAAGTCCTTGTTCCCTCTCTGCATTGAGGACAAACAGCTTAAGGTATAAGGAAGAAAACATACTGGAAACACACAGACTGACTGATCAAAAGGTCTCTATTCCGTCCTAGTTACTATCACACAGCTGTGAATCACAGTTGTTTTGGGAAACTGCTAGATAAATGTCTTGTTATGAAGGGCACATGTGGCAGTAAGCAACTGAAAACATTGACAGCACTCTTCAGTTCTTCTTCCCCTCCTCTCCCCTCCTCCCTACATCCTGCATGAGCAGCTACAGGAAGCCAGCAACACGACAACACTAAAAAATTAAATAACACTGATAACTAAAGTGTGATACGCATGTAGAAGTCTTGAAGTGAGTTTCACGAATCTGAGACCTTGTAACTTTTCTGGGCACACTGCCATTCAACATCTGGCATATTTGATTGCCTTTACTCATTCACTACTATATCTCCAACACAATCCTCACCAAAACCATTTGGGGTCAGAACATAACATTGCCAGTTGCATTCGGAGCCTGTGTTGAGAGAGTTTCACCTCTTCCCCCAGCTTAAATCTCACTCCAGTGAAGTACCATGGAATGGTACGTTCTCCTCTCCTTCCCCTACACGCTGCACTCCCAGGAGCTGCCGCCTCATCTCTGCTAATAACAACTAAACATAAAGATGCACACGTTCAGAAACAAAAAGTCATCCATACTCTTCCTTCACAAAAGCTGCTTCACTGTTGGCACCTACAGAAACAATAAACAGAGCTCAATAAAACAAGCAACAAAACACACCACCCCAATGCCCCCCAAATCAGTCCGCCTGGTCTGCTGCAGAAACCCACCTATAACCTACATGAGAAATTCAGCCTCTGGATTAAGGAAGAGAATTTGCCTTGATCTTAAAGCCTTGTATCATGAAGGGAAGAAAGCAGGCATAAATTTGTATGCCTGCTCACTTCCATACTTACTAAATATCCTGAATTTCCATACCCATAGTGAAAAAGAGCTGTTCAGGCTCTTCACATATCAATTGCATGGCATCTCTTGCAAGGCAAATATTACCACCTAGTTCAGGAGCACACACTTATCCTTTAAACTTTCACGTATTTCTTTCTGTTGCAGAAAACAAAACCAAAGTACAGCTGAGCGTTTTTTACCAGATTGCCAGACAGCCATGAAGGGAAACGGACACTGTAACCACTATGCCCATGACATACCAAAAATAAAAGTATTCTTTAACCAGTCCAACCTGCACATACAGTATTCACAAGGAGCAGATGATACAAATTGTTACTGCAGTGTTTCATAGTTATTCCTTCTGACACCCAAACAAAGCACACAATTTGCAAGTAAGACCTTAACTTTTCTTGATGAAAATAACACATTCAATTCTTTCTACTCTGTAATATCAACAGCTGCCTATATACAGGATTTAAATAACTACTCTCTTCTACCTAATACGATGTAATTCAGCGTTTGCCTCAGTGGCTGTATTGCACCATTTCCATCAGCCTAAATACAGTGACAGTTTGGGGCCAATAAACAGACCTGTGTCTAAAGAAATATTTAGTTTACAACAGCTGAACTTCATTCTCCAGTGTAAAGCTGTTCACAAAAACAGCACATTCCTTTAGGCTTATCATCTAAATGCTTTTTTCCAGAATAAAATGACCTGGTTAAAAACAACCTTATTTGCAAGGTGTTAAAAAGGCACTCATTCAAGAATTGCCCTTTCTAAGAGCAATGAGACAAGCACGGGGACTTGCTTCTGCACACAACCTCTGTACAGCGCCCAGGTTTAGGTCTAAATAAATACTAAAATTCAGCATTCGCATGATTACTAGGTGAAGAGTAATCCTATATACTCCGAACACAATCAGTTAATAGCAAATTATTGTGTAGATGTACTATGATCACAGTGTGACCATGACTTGGTCAAGAAGTACAGTGGGTACCGACTGCAGAGTTACCTGCGGCAGCCTTGATTACAAAAGCCAAGTCAAAACTGCACTGTTGTTTGCCAGTGCCACGCTCTGCCTAGTTATCCAACTCTTAACTATGTAGGCAAAACAGTTCAAAGCTGACAGACATTTACATCAGACAACAGCCAAGATTTCAGGGTTTCAAGGTAAAGGCAAAAAAATCTCCACATCAGTCAGCTTTTTCTGGGTTCTTACCATGAAAAAAAAATAGTAGTTCATTGTTTGTTTGCAGCGCATCTTGGGGGAGGGAGCCGTGTTCCATACACCACATAGTTCCTACCAATGTAAATAAAATAAACCACTTGCTGTTTCCCAGCCATTTGAGATAAAGATTTTTGCATTCAGGAGTAAAAACAACTTAACCCTGAATCTAAAGACACAAATGAGTTAAAGTAATCCTCCTTCCTCCCTGAAAAGCAGTAAAAGACATGGAGCTATTCAACCATAGCCCAGAGCCCAGCAATACGACCAAATGCATTTGTAACCTTGTCACATCATTCTCCTCAACATCTTGGATTGCAGCAACAGTACTTTACTGTAGTCACAAAACACATGAACTCCTACAAATAAAGTGCTACCCATGAGCCACAGGCTGCACCATGTGGTGACTGTTAAGCTTAGATAAATAAAACTGTTCAATCTGGTTCAGATTTGGTCTTCTAATAACACTTTCATTCACTACTCAAAAATGGCAACTTGACCACCACAAACACCTGTGGATTTAAAGAAATAACTTCCTCAAAAGAAGGGGGAAAATATCTTTATAGCACTTCTGACTAAAATCTTTCCCTTTCTTCCATGTCATCCTTTTGCTATGCATACTCTTATACTTTATTTAACTACTTAGTTTAGAGCAGCAGCAGCAACAGAGAGTTAGCTGTTTTTTCAGGACAACTCTGGTGCACATGAACAACCAATTCCCTTTTGAGTAAGAACGTCATGAAACCCTGCTCCAAGATGCACATAAAATGGAACCTTCTGCCAAACAGGGACACAGGACTTCAAATAACCATGTGGGCTACATCACTACTAAGTCTTTTGGCATCAACCTATGACATTTTTTCCTTCAGAAAGCTTCAAACTGCACAGGTAAATGGAACATTCAGCCCAAGGTGGCAAGCTAAATTTAATCTTAAGTAACCCACTCAAATCAGTAATGAAGATCAAGAAGCTTCAGTGTCAACAGCTTTGATCTACTCATCTATCCCTACTGATCAAAGTATTTGCTAATTTAGACAAAAGCTCAGGGACTAAGAGAACTTCCCACTCTTTGCATCTTTCTCAAGCTAAACAGCTCTGATTCTGTTTCCTCATTTATTAATTTACTAATTCTCATTTACTAACTACTAACTGATGGTTAAACACTTCAGAGGGCTTCAGGGTGTGCAAATTCCTCCCTTTAATGCACTTGCATTTCTCACCAGAAATGTTCTTTCCTTTTTTTACATCACTTTGTAAATCCACTGGATCACCTTTGTTTTAGTAAAACTTAGCAAACTTAGTAAGCTCTAAAGAGCCCTCAAGCTTTTTATTTACATGAAAAACTTTCTTCAGATGCAAATTCCCCACATATACACTGGAGCAAATCAAAGTCAGTTTATATGTCTGTCTAATCAGTAAAATAGATTAACATGCTGGTCTACCCTCAGTAATTTGAATGCAGTCTTCAGTCTGTGTTTTGGAAAATAATCACAGAGGTGACCAAAGCAACTTAATAAGACCTGCTTCAGGCATTCAACTTGCTTATTTCTTCAAATAATTCACATCCTGCATCTACACAACTTTGTATGTTTCTACATTTAAAAAAAAAATTCTTCACATATTGAGTGGACTAAAAAAGCGAGTCAAAATGCCTATATTCATTTATTCATAAATAGAAGAGCAACTAAGCTGGTGAGACGGCTGGAGAACAAGACTTATGAGGAGCAGCTGAGAGAGCTGGGGTTGTTTAGCCTTGAGAAGAGGAGGCTGAGGGGAGACCTTATTACTCTCTACAACTACCTGAAAGGAGGTTGTGGAGAGGAGGGAGCTGGCCTCTTCTCCCAAGTGACAAAGGACAGGACAAGGGGGAATGGCCTGAAGCTCCGCCAGGGGAGGTTCAGGCTGGACATCAGAAAAAAATTTTTCACGGAAAGAGTCACTGGGCACTGGAACAGACTGCCCAGGAAGGTGGTCAAGTCACCTTCCCTGGAGGTGTTTAAAGGAACGGGTGGATTAAGTGCTTAGGGACATGGTTTAGGGAGTGTTAGGAATGGTTGGACTCAATGATCCGGTGGGTCCTTTCCAATCACAACAGACACACAGACAGACACACAGACAGACACACAGACAGACACACAGACAGACACACAGACAGACACACAGACAGACACACAGACAGACACACAGACAGACACACAGACAGACACAAAATCACTTAACTATCAGATAAAGACTGAAATTGATCCCAAATAATTTACTGAGCTGTTTTAATCTTGTCCTGTATTATATAATGCCTTGTAAACCACAAGGGTTTATTTTCCACCCAGGCACCAGCTTTTAAATATGCTGAATGCTGACTGCTTAGCTAAACCTCTAACAAGAGGGACAAATGGTCAAAGTGTCATAGAAGAATGACAGAACATCACAAGCAGTTTATTTATCTTCAAACACTTCACGCAAAAACAAGTACTGGTCACTTCTCATGTTAGAAGAGATCCATTACTTTTACAGCAAATTAAAGGGCCAAGCATCTCGGACAACTCTAGACCACATCCTTACCTAAAGTTTTAAAGCCATTTAAGAACCTTTAATCAAACATCTTTCCTAGATTACCCTGGAGGAAACAATGCCTCGCTTTAACAGTGCTTTGAAGTCTAGTGACCCAGGCAGTCACATCAAAGCCGTCTGCTATCCCACCATCACATAGACACTTTTATTCAAGCATTATATTACATTACATTCAAACTACATTCCATCCTTCCCGCTCCCCTTCACAGTGGGGTTAAGAACTCTCTTGCCTTGCCAAATGCAACCTTTTCAGAGAAGTATCAACACCCAATAGTTAAGTTATGTGCTATGAAGCATTTTCTCAGGTAAACACCTCCCAAAAGAGGGGCTGCTCTGCCTATGACACCATTAAAGATTGTTTTCAGGCAAAGGACTGCAGGGTTTCTAAAACCACTTTTTAATAAAGCCTCATACCCAACAAGTACTACATAGATGGCGGGATCCAAAACCAGAACAATGCCTGGCTACCTGCCAGCAGCATGGCAATCTCATTTAGAGTAAAAAAGTCACCACCAAAGAACAAAAGCCAGAACAGCAGCAGCAATCGTCAGAAAGATGCTTAAACAATATTATAAAGAACTAAAGCATAAAATCTTACTCTCAAGGTTGCCAAAGCTGCTGCTGTGACCTTGTTTGGCCTCGTCTGACCATTAAGTCATCAATCAAGACACAGCCATGTTTTCTTAAAGAATAATGCAAGTCAAAACATCACAAATAAAAAGCCCAATAAAGAAAAAAAAAAAAAAAAGGAAAGAAACACCCCACTGTTCTCCACAAACCAAAGTTTCTCACCACTAGGGTTTGGCCTTTTGAAGAAGCCAATCAATCTTGCTTCCCCTCAGGCCAAGGGAGAGTGAAAGCAGACTGTAGGACAAGCCCTGGGTTTGACCTTGGCAGCTGTGGGTGCACAAGTGTGTGTGTGCTCTCACCTGGCTTTATGTAACACTTGCTCTCAAGTTCCTTGGGGCAAATATTGCTGGGTTCTATAAATAGTTCATCATTTTTTAAGGCTCACATTACATTGGAAACTTTTTACAGCTCCTTCTGCTTTTATTTAATGTAGGACAGGAAACTCACTCCTCTCCACTCATGAACGAATAAAGTGGTTAAAAATTACTGCGTTCCCTCGCCTGCAATGCACTGCGCTACTCTGGCTGGGAGATCTCAGTGAGACACACTGTCTGCCTTGGAAATGGAAAGCTGTTCAACCCCCCTCACTAGTGCAGCCTGTACAAGAACAGCATCCCCACTCAAAAGAGGAATTAATCAGGTAGCAAAACAAAGCTTAAAGACACAACCATGCAAACTATAAACACCCCAAAAATACTTTCTATTCACATTCATGCACTGCAAGGCACTCGCTGAGGTAGATAAATACAAGATGGGTCCATAGGGCACTCTTAAATACTTGATGAAGAGAAGGAAAGGATATAATGACTTACTTAAAACAAAGACACACACCAGAAAACAAACCACCAAATCGTTTGGTATCAGGGTGCTCTTGCATGTACAAACTCCTGCCTTGTACACAGTCAATACACAAGCAAGTACACAAACACGAACTTCAGTACATGAACACATATGCTGCTTACCAGGATATCTCCTCGTACCACCAAAAAAAAGGCAGGTAACAGAGATCTGTCAAACAGTTCTAGTACAGTGTAAGCTATTACATTGGCAGCAAACCAGGTCCTCAAATAGTGTGCATGAGAACAGTAAGAAAAGAAGCCTGAAAAGTGTTGTTTATACACTGCAAAAGCATGAATCTCCCCACTTCTTTACTTTTCCATAAGCCTCAAAGACTTTCAAAAGACAGGTAATTACTAGGAACAGCTTTTCCACTAATTGGGAGAATCTGTGGGATTACCACAGTTTCTCTGAAATGCAGCTGAGAAGGTAACACCACTGTGTGCTTTTGAGTCCTGAGCTCATTTCCTACCCACAGGAAAGACCGGCAAGAGCACTTGACCTGAAGCAGAACAGAGGAGAGAGGCATAAACACACTGGACACACACAAATTAGCTACTAGTAAAGGTGAAAACAAAAACCCAGCAAACCTAAGGAACAGTGTCTGGGCTTAAGACAGCCAGCAGCAGACAAAAATAGTCAAATCAAAACACGTTACCATTCCAAGCCAAAAACCTGATCTGCCAGCCAAGTCATATCTTCTTCTTCGGGACAAGACGCAGGAGAAAGGGAAATCAATGAAAACAGCTTAAAGTTCATGCTAGAATGGTGGATCCTCCCACAACTACTACTGTTTAAACAAAGATACAATTAACCTAACTGCCAAGAAATTAGGGCCAAGAGTTTTAGCCAAGTAATCCTAAACAAAGAACAGACTGACTCAAACCTGATATTAATCATGATTTAAGACCTGGGAGAAGGGGAGAGGGGGTTTTATCCTGTTTTGCATTACTATTGTTTTTCCTCCTATTACATAAGGATTTTTTTAATTTCTCACCCTTCACCATAACTTTAAGAGTCTCCACAGAGTTGGAATAATTTAAATCTTAAAAAATGTTGGTTTATGGGATTGGAGAAGTGTAATTATTTCAAATTTTAATAGCTGTCCTGAAAGCATTTATGCAAAATGTGACAGAACTAAGACAGCTGCTTTTCTTTATTTTTATTACATAGAGACAGTGAGAGCAGGGATGAGAGGAACCAGCTGATAGAAAAAAGGAATGAAATTCCTTGCAAACTGCCCTAAAAAAAAAACAAAAACAGAAACAAAAAAAACCAAACCTACATGCCATACCTGCTGTGTCCTAATCCACATACCTTCAGACTGAGCTTATTGCTTCGGAATGAGTTGAATAATCATATAAAAAGATTATACAGAAGAAAAAAAACCCACAAATCAAAACAGTCCATTGAGTAAGAACATCCCATTTTTTGCAGCAAGTAAAATTGCTGAAAGCAATTTTAAAGATAGTTGCCTTCCAGGACAGCCAGACCACCAATTCCTACTCTGAGTAACATGCCAAGAAGTTCTGCTTTGGCTCTTTAGCATCACTAGTCCTCACACCCCAGCAGGAAGCCTCCCCACGTGCTCCAGCAACTGGCCCCACGCAGTGAGAACTTCCCTTGCTCTTCAAGGTTGTCTTAGAACCCTAGAAGTATACAGAACCGCTCAGAACCTATCCCACAATTTCTTAACTGGCTGTTAATATCACTAGGCATCATATCCATTTTCTTTTGTTGTCTTTAAGTAGATATGCATGGCAGCAATGCTTTCAGCTATATTATTTACATTTGAGAAGACATGAGTGAACCGAACCCAGCTCTGTCACAAGCTCTATTATTACAGCCCCTCACTAAAGCTTTGGGCTGGGGGGAAATACAGATCACGGCCCTTTTTCAGCAAAGAGACAGCCAAATTTCCAACACTTATGGATACTCAGACCTTACAAGTCACTTGAGGTACTAGTATGGAGGAGTGTTCAGAAATTCCTGAACAATCAGCAGCCTTGGTCACATGGACTTCCCAGCAAATGAGACACAAGCTGCTGACTAACGCGGGTGCATCTCAACACACACCATTCCAAAGCAGGACTGCTTCCACAGAAGTTAACACAAAAGAGAGAAATCTCACAGCCCTTCTCGAAATGCTACTGTGTAGTTTAATAACTGGCACAGTTATTCTGCCATTTTTTACTTATGAAGTTTGTGTGTAAACATCAAGAATGAAAATATAAATTTGCTGTTTAAAGGTTGCTCTGCATACCCAGCATATTCCCATATACACGTGTCTGTGTTCTTGGGAACCTAGAAATGTTTATCTTAACAACAGGCTGTGGAATCTTAGGAAACTGAGCCAATAATCCATGGCTTAGTGCCATTAAAGTCAAAGTCACTCTAACAAAGTTTTTCAGGCAAAGTTTTTAGAAAATTCCAGGGGTATTAAAATGAACGTGGCCAGTGCAACACTATGATGCAGTCTTTAAACAAAGAAAAACAACAACAACAAATCATCTTACAAGAAAGAACTACACATGAGCACAAGCTAAGAGGTAAAAATGCAAATTAAATGTAATACATGCTGGTTTTGCTTCATTTGCAGACTAAGCCATCTTACTTAATTAAGCAATGAAGTTGAAATCCAGCATTGGGGCTTTCCCTGAAAGATCACAAAAATAGAACTCTGAAGTCTCTTCATGAGGAGCGATCAAGTGGTTCCAAAGAACTTGGAAATAGTTTTTGGAGAATAATTTAAATAATCTTTAAATATGGTGCATCCTGAAGTTGTCCTTTGATAAATTCCTGCATGCACATACGTATTTCTCCAAAATGCACAACAGATGGTACTGGACATTGGATTTCGCTTACTCAGACTCATGGCACAGGCAGTAAGAGCGAACTTGACCAAAGAGCCACCTGCCAGCTCCTGCTCTATTATATATAAATCTTCGTTGATGGAGATCTAGACCTACTGTAAGTGGGCTAGGCAAGCCGACCTACTTACCAATCAGTCAATTCAGTTTCCCACTTATCAGCATGCCTTATGACTTATTCATAACTTAGCACCAGGTCAGAAAGCATTCTGAGTATATCAACAGCCTCAGGCAAGCAACCAAATCAGCTTTCAGTGAGGGGAAACAGTTCTTTGATGATCTTCATTCTTGTATGTCAAGGATTTTTTTTTTTTTTTCTTCTGTGTGTACTCTACAATACAATTGGTAGAGTGACATTTCTCCATAAACATTCTTTGGAAGTGATTTTTTTCCCTATAGTATCAAAAGCAACTCTTGCTGGCCAGAGAGAGGAACTTTCTCTTTTTACTGAATAGTCAGTAAAATGTTACAGACACATGGCAAAGGTGAAAGTACACAGAACGATACGTAGATTTACAAGGTTGGAAAAAACAGCATTTGAAACCCTTCTTCATTCAACTGAAAAAATATAAAGATATCAGCAATGTTCCCGCCTCAGTTTAAAATATGACATCTCTCAATACAAATATATCACAATGCTTAGAAATGTCTTTCTTCAAAACATTTTTTCATGATCTAAATTTAGCACAGCAAAGGTCTTATGAGCCTCAGACAATTAGGATTCAGTTTTCCTCAACCCATGCACAAAGTTATAATTCCCAATACTCAGTTTCTTTAACAAAACCAATAATATTTACCCAGATTTAAGACTAAAACATCTTCTGGACCTTCAGCACACACAGATACATTTAAAGAAGATTATAAACTCTGTAGGAAAGTATCACTAAAGCTAAAGCAATTGTCTGACTGTTCTAAAGACTTTCATGCTTTTTACTCATGCACAAAGAAGAAAGCTTCTGTCAAGGGAGTAGTGGAAGATTCAGATTTCTGGATCAACAAACAAAATGGAAAGCGAGACCTACAAGTACAATCTTGAATACAAACAGGATTTCCCAAAGGGAACCGACTTCCTTGCCTGTAAGTTCCCTGTGTAAATTGCTCATTTGACATACAAACTCTTACCTGAGCTATAACAAGTAAAAAGAAGCCGAGATGCAACAGCTGAAGCCAACTCTAAGAAATGCTTTGAGACTGCACAACCTCAGTTTCATTATCTAGCTCTCATTAATTTTATATTCTCTGCCCAAGACGTTCAAGCATCAGACCTCAGAGCTTTATCACATCTCTATTATTGTCAAGATAAAATATGAAACTCTCCTTTCTATTCAAGAAGGTCTGGGGAGCATCTGCAACTTAGTGTGGCAGCCAGGAAAAAATGAACTTGCTTGGAAAGGGCTGCACATGATTAAAAGAGCAAGTTTTTAGAAAAATACTTCTATATTCTACATAGGCACTGATGTCCCTAAAATGAAGTCAGCCTATTTAAGTCCTATGGTTCAAGTAGAAAAGATTCTCATTTAAATTTAGTCACGCTTTAAGCACAACCAAGCTAGTATATTACAGTGTATCTGCCTGAGGGTTTGGGGTCTAACAGAATTTTCATCAAGACATGCTGAAATGACACTGAAAAGCGTGCCAAAGAGCAGTAAAGCTCTCCATGCCATCAACTGCCCCATACAAGTTAATAGTTTTGGATTTGTTTAACAAGGTCTTGGTCATCCTTTTGGTCAGAAGAGCATAGCAGTCCAATCAGTTAATGCGGCAGTTCAAGCAAAATAGAAGACCATATCCTAAAGAGAAAATTGCAATATTTCCCTTACCAAGATGCAAGGAATTAAACATCATAGTTACTTCTGCTGCAGAGTAGAGACACAGGCACATTAGACCACCCTTAATTCCCTTGCTGTGCTGGATCCAGGCTGTTTTCATAAACATACTATTTATTCATCTGTACCAAGAGCAGGATTCCGCAAAGAAATGACTCCAAATTTCAGGAGCCACCTTCCGTTCTCCTCATTTAAATATTCTGTCATCACTATGAAACTGCTGCTTTGTAACATTCCATTATTCCACACACTCTTATGGTTGTGCAAGGTCTCATGGCCCACAGCGGTACAGCTCAGTTTTCACACACCTGTTCCTCACCATAGAAACAGGAAAAGAAGAAAAAACAGTGTGCAACATATCCCATTTGTATTATTTAATAAACATTCATCATCAAAATACCCTACTGATATTCACCATTAGGCTGGAATCTCCATGGCCAAATCAGGAAGCACAGAAAGCTTCCTATGACTCAGACCTAGCAAAAATTCCCTTGTAAACTTCCATCATTGTCAACACCAGCAGCTGCTGGTGTCAAGGCCAAAATAAGCCACCATCCTATAGTTAAAAAGGCATCCAGCTCTTAAGCAGCACTAAGTCCCGAACAGCCCCTATGGGTTGAATGACCCAGTAGAGACAAGCTGCTTCAGAACCTTCCTAGCACTCTTACTTCTGGCAGATCTACAGATTTCCATGGTAGGTCTGTAGTTCCACCACTCGTGCCCTTAGTCCAAAGACGCCGTTCAGTCCACACTCCACAGGCACCAAAATCCACACCAGCTGCCTGCACACCCCCTCCTCATAGCTCAAACTACCTGTGTGCAATTTGAGTAAGGAATGCTGCTGTTTTCTCAGTGGGATTCGAGTAAGGAATGCTGCCGCTTTCTCAGTGGGATGAGGCAGTGCTGAAACAACCTCGTCCTCAGTCTTGCTCTATCCTGCAATGATTGCGGTAGAAACATGAAGGCATATAAATACGCAAGAGAAAAAGGTCAGCAACTCAATTTGGATCCACAACTTTCTAGGCTAAGATCAGTTGCGCAGTATGCCTCAAGGGCCAGGTAAGAAACTAGTTGTCCCAGAACATATTCTAAAACTACACAGAAAAAAACCCCACCTATCTGGTCTTCCACAGAGCCCTGGTGCCTAATGAGTGCTCACACAGCCACATAGATACAGAACAGATAAATGGTTTGCAGCTCCCATGGTCTTCAGATAATCTATACTAAACATAGTCAAGTAGGAAAACATGGAATGACTTCAACAAAAGACCCCTTAAAAACTGGCACTACATTTTGGGATTTTTTTTTTTTTTTTTTTTTTAACAGGTTTTCTCCCTCTAACCTCTATACAATAGTGTAACTACAAAGGTTTCCACTCTTCGAGACCCGAAGGCACTGAAAGAAGATCAGAGCTGTTCAATTGCTTTTCAAAGGCCCCAATTAAGAGATACCAATTTACAGTGCAATTAAGAAACCATACAAACCCCAGACAAAGCTAGCACAAAGATTGCTTTCTGGCTGCTGGAGTACGTATGCAATTTACTAGCATGGTGTTTAACTGCAGCAGTCAGTTTCCAAGATCAGATAGATTTTTCCCCTTTTTCCCCTTGCATAAGTGTATTCTTATGAGATACGCAGCTTGCTTCTGCAGTCATGCATCATAAATTTGTCACTAAAGATAAACGAATCTGTTCTGTTCCTGGATAATTTTTAACAATTCTGGTTAAAGTAATGTGGATGTACATTAATGCACAGCAGTACAGTATATTCCTACAGATAGAAACAGGAAGAGTTTAGAGTTTACACATGCTCTATTCTTGCTCCAAACATACCTGCTGACACGACAGCTGCACAGTGCTGCCAAGTCATGCACAGCGCAAAGTGAAGGCAACTACAAAGGACACTTGCCACATCATTCTTCGGTTCCCCAGGACACGTACCGGGATCAGTGACAGACGTATGCCATCAGTCTTTAAATCCAAACATTTAATGGTTAGCCACCACAATACAGTGTGCATTTACCATGAGTTCTCCCCTTGCTGCAAGACAAGGGGCACCACCACAGCCAACAGGTTTTAATCATTACAGTCCATATTTTTCAAACACATTAGAAACAGTTTTAACAATCAAGCAGAACGTTAGCTTAGAAGTTTGCACACAACTCAGCATACACCACATGTTCTACGTGACAGATGTAACAGTGGGCAGAAAACACCTGACCTGACAAAGCTGAAGTACCATACACAGACTTTTCCTATAGTTAAACATCCTACACAAGCCAAGTTGCACCACCAGATTAAGCTCAACAATATCTGCTAGACAGCACATATGGCACAAAAATAAGTTGCCACAGAAGAGTCTCAGCAGGACCAATGCCCATCAGTCAATATGAAGAAATGAGATTCAGTGTGAACCAATTCTGACTGGCTGGTGGAATGAAGACAACAGACTTTTCAAAAGATATTTTCGATTGAAAACAAACAAAACCACCCACGTTTTTCCATATCGGATGGATGACATTACTTCAATATGAAGAGATAGTATGGTGGAACATAAAAAACCTAACAATAAATAGCAAAGAGAGAGGTCTAATCTTTCACTACTGCAAACCTTTGATTGCATGGAACATGATTTTTATGAAACACTGGAGCAACTCACATAGCCTACCTTACTTTATCTTTGGTGTCCCCACAGCAATGAAATACACATCACTGAAATGTTTCGGCTATGTGTCAGCGTTCCAAGTATGTCATTTAGAGACATCTCAAACAGCTTTGCATTCCATTTTAAATTCCCCACCTGCAGATTTTATTTGCAAATATAAACTTGGAAGTGAAGAAAAGCACATTCACTCAGTCACACACATGGAGACTGAAACACCATGGATGCCCTTTGAATTTAGCACTAAAACAAAAACACACAAGAAAAAAGAAAAAGAATGTTGGAAGAGAGGAGTGGGGAAAACACGGCAACGTATTTAGGGGAGTTTCACAAGCTATTCTGCCACCAGGAAAAACCGGCAGCTTTCCTGCCTTGAGTCCATAATGTAGCACATAATCATGTAAAATGGTGGCCCCTCTTGTGCTCTGTGCTATTTGTCTACTTCAGTTTTCTTTTTGTACAATTGTTCTGTGAATAAAATAGAAGCTCAAAAGAGTTTTTTCTAAATATCAAATTTTAAGTATTAAAAAGCTGCCTGTAGCCAAGTATTAAGGTCAAATTAAAGGTTCCACAATTTCTAACAATTTCCTTCTTCAATGGTACTGTCTGCATCACCCTTCCCTAATTACTGTGCAATCAAGAAAAGAAGTTCTGCATATAAGAAACACAGTGTACAAATTAATGTAACTCCCACTTCATCCAAGCTGTCTCAGGTCAGAGCCTTTCCACTAATGCAACACTTCTCAGATTCACTCTAGTTCAAAGGTATCAGCTTGTTGAGATCCAGGCAGCCTTTGAACATCACAGTGAAAAAGGACAGTTTCCCCCATGCAATTTTACCATTTTCCCCTCAACAACACAGATTATTCCCAGCTGAACACAAGCTAGGATACCCAATAAATGTGTCTTTGCAAGCTACCAGGAAATAACATAGTCCAAAATAGACAAAACAGTTGGGAATTATAACATCATCCCCCCATTCCCATTCCAAATCATCGACAGCTCCCTTTTACAGCTCTCAGCCAGGACTCTGTCCCTCAGTGACCCTAAGAATCTAACCAGGCTGCTAAAAATAACTTCTCAACTATAAGACATGTACATTATCAGTGCAAAACATTTCAGCAGACCTAGTAACAGGCCCACAGCTCAGTCTGATGACATGAGAGACTGAAGAGGCAGACTAAAAAAACCGTTTGTACATTCAGGGAAGCCTTTACTGCATATGCCCATCCCTGCCCACCACAAACAGAACAGATATTTTCTTTCCCCAGGTGACAGATAATTTACAGGCAATCTCAAAACACTGTACTGAAAATGTAACTTTTTTTGCCTTATAGGCAACATTGACTGTAAAATCTGAATATGTTAGAAACACATATTTAAATGTGCTTCAGATTATCAATATTAGTTTGCAACTCAGCAGTCTTCCATGATTGTTTCTCTAGAGGTCATTATAAACAACACATAAAGTATGCGACATTTTGTAGGCAACTGCAATGCTCTCAACACACAGTTATTTTTCTGACTACAAAACAGTAATTAGACAGAGGGATTAAAAGGCTTGCCTAGGTCACTTCTGTGTGGATGCCTACGTCATGGGTTCTGTTGCTTCACTGCATGCTGTGATTGTTACAGCAAAACTGCAAGAGATCCTCCATTATCCAAAGTTCAGAGCTACAGAGTTAAAGGCAAGTTAGAGCCTTAAAAAGCTATGCAGGGCACATCAAGCCTGAAGAAGACAGAATGATTTTGATAGTACTTCATGAAATTAAATAGCGTTTTAACACCAAAAATAACCAGTTGCTTACACTATCTCCAGAACTGAGTTCTCCTGCTTAACAGCAAAAAATTAACCGAGTAAGGAACTGTTCACAGAGAAGTTAAGTAGTGGAACATTCACCACCAACTTAAACAGTTTATAAACATGAAGGTTTCCCATTTACTTCATGTCAGCTTCTGTAAGGATGCTGAAGTATTAATACTTCTTCACATGGAAGACAATAGTAGCTTTCAAAATGATACATCCCAACTGAATCTCCAACTATGAAGTTATAAGTACAGTTAATACAATCACAGTTTATGACATTTAAGCACTGCAATTCCAAGGTGTCTGGCGTGATATCAACACCTACTCCAGAACTTGAACACATGCTTCAGAAGCACTTCTTGTACAGCTAAACCCTCAGCTGCTTCTACACCAACAGGATTCTTTTACCCCAAATAAATTCTTGTGCAGAACTGAAGAGATATGTGGAAGCAATTTTTTTTTTTAAGTAAAGATTTAGAGTGTGGGTGGGATTTTTCCCCCCGTAAGTTTGATGTAGATTTTAGCAAAGCAGAACTTTCCATGGCTACTGTAAACACACAGCGAACCCAGTCCTCCATTTGTTTTTCCCATGACACTTTCACTAGAGGGCAAGTCACATCAGTTACACTGTGACCTTCCTACTGACGTCACATTAACGGCCATGCCAGAAACAAGAAGTTTTCTGAACAGAGTTAAAAATTACTGCTCTGTTGCTGTAACAGCTGTTAAGTTTAAATTACAATACTGGGAAAAACACAAGCAAAACAGTGCTTAGGTACACCTTAGGAAAAAAAAAAAAGGAAAGAAAAAGAGTAGAAATCCTGACAAACTCGCATCTTACTGTAAGAGGCACATAAGAATGAAGAATTTGCCTGGCCTAAAGACTTTGCCATTCCAACACACACAAACCCAAGACTGCTTTCTTTTGTTTTATTTTATATCAGACAAAACACCAAGAGGGTAGTTCATCTGAATTAGTTGCTTTCTGCCCAACTTAGAGGCAAGCATTTTCCCTACTATATTTGTTGTCTTTTTTCTCAACACTTCAGTTACGGGAAGAAAAGGAAAACCCAAGTTCAAGAGTCACCAACACATCCCAGAGAGCAGAAGGATATTCTGACTGGAGCCACTACTTGTTTCACCTTCCCAGTCAGAGTTACCAGGAACGGTACAGAAGAAGCTTACTGAAGACTCCACCGAAAAACTGGCTAAACCAGAACAAGCACCAGTATCTGAAGGCCAATTTTCCTTCATTCTCCCTGGTACAATGAGGTGTAGTTGTGCAGCAACAGTTGCCAATGTACTGCATTTCCTGAGGCTAAAGAGCCGGGTTAAAGCAGGGAAGCAAAGCAGCAGTCTGGCCAGCAACAAATAAAAATAAGCTCAGGGCCTCTTATATCAATACATGTCTAAATTAGAGCTTCCACATGATATCTGAGCTGTCTATATTAAGCCTCTCCAGCCAGTCTTCCACTAAATTAAGCTCTGGAGTGGCTTGAAGTTCACACGATTTTCAGAGCCTAAGTAAGTAGCTACTCTTTCTGCATCTCCTGTACTGAAAGTTTCTTTGTCAGCTACATTTTTCAGCTTCAGTTCCAGCTCTTTAATGAAACCTTATATGGGAGAAGTTAAATGATATCAGGAAATACATCTCATCTCTTGTATAGAAAAACGACTTCAGAATGAGGTGGGATCAAAGTGAACAGTGACACAGTTGATGAGGAAATAGTTTCAGCATTTAAAAATCTAACATGGACACCACAAGGTAAAATACACTCCTACCACTTCTAATTCTCAGGTTTTCCTAGTAATTCTTGTACAGTCCCATGACAACTAGCAACGATTTGAAGACAAGTTCTACTGCTCTAAAAGACCACATATTCACATCAGTGTTTAATTTCATATTTGAAACAAACCGTCTCAGAATAATTCCAACTAAAATTCCAATTAGGAAGGCTAGTAAATATATTATAAATTAGGTCAAAAACTTTCATATATGTTTAAAGACTAGATTACTCTGTTTTCTTGCTAGTCTGCAAAGACTGCACGATTTAGTACAGACCTATCTTTTGCTTTTACCAAAGCTCTCTTCTCCCACTTAAAACCAGACTGCTCAATGAACAAGATCTCCCAACTACAGGTCAGTTGCTAACAGCACCTTTCACAGATTTTCCTCTGACTCAAACGCCTCTTCTTAGAGTCTCTGTTAATGCCATGTTTTGGGACATGGTTCACCAGAAAGAAACAAAACCCATTTCCATTGCAGTCCATGACATAGGAGTACCTACACTGAACAGCAACACTAGGGATACACAAGGAGGGGGTGTGGGGAAGAAAAGGAAATAAGTCTGTTGAAACTATTTTTGAATTTAGCATATTCCTCCAGAAAGGCTCCCTCCACAAGCACTGAAAATTGCTCAACACCTGTGCAAGGCAGGTGTTCTTCTGTATTTTAGAGATAAATAAAAACAGCGAGGACAAATTCTGAGCCACTCTGTGATGTATATTAGTACCTCACTGAAAGCAGACTTATCAGAAAGAAACAAGAAGTGCAGGTAAGCTGTAAGTGAACAGGAAAAATACAAACTCTTTGTATTCAGGGTGCATTTATGTTCTTTATGGGGGGTGAAACAGGAATTTACAAGAGGAGAAACTGAGTCACGTGAAAGTGAACAAGAAAAAAAATCCATCAGATGTATTTCACTCAAGAACGCTTTAGATTTTTTTAATCTAATCCCCATAGACAAAGGCTCCTACTAGAATTTAAGTGCCTTTCAGTTGCAAAGTAACCCTACCTGCACTAGTGGGAATAGAGGAGAAGAGTAAAAAGAGCTAACAAGAAGGTTATTCTTTCTGCCTGATATGAACTCCATCTCTGTCCAGCTACTTCCAGAATTTGCAAAATCATGTTATAGATGCCAATAACTCCATCAAACCATCTTATTTTCTTCCCTTTGCTTCACTAAAATAGCCTAAAAACAACTCTAGCACTGAGAATTTTGAATGTGTTAAGGATTTGAGGTACTGCAGGTAGTGCCAGTCCAAAGCATTTTCATAAAGATTTAAAATGTAAAGCTTTTGATTAAGAAACGTGAACTTTCTTCAAGTCAATCACAGCACAAGGAACCGCTATTATGGGCACTGTTCCAAAGCTAAAAATCTCCCAACCATGAAAAGGCCCTTTAAACTATTTTGGCTCTGAGATGAAATGGGGTTTGTAACAAAGAGCATGTGAAAAATAAATTTCATCTCAATTTCTTGTTTGAATTTGATTTGCAGCAGTTGCGATTTATTTACAAATTCACTAAAAGCGTCCAATTCTTTAAACAGGAGTTTAGATCCAGCCAAGTTATGGAGTAGTAAAAAGAATTGGTATATGAAGAGTTGTTCCTAATTTGCTTGTAGCAGGGAATATTATTACATTAAATTAATTTGTGAGCAAACAAAAAAAAAAAAAAATCACAGTAACAATGTTGGGGGGATCTAAATAGCTTCCCCACCTTCCAGCCACCAGAACACAAACACAACTCCAACAGCAATCTAATACTTTAAAGCCATCAAGATTAGGACAAATTATTCTTAAAAAAAAAGTTCTATGAAGAAAATAGTTCATACCACCAAAATCCATGCATTAATTTTTAACCATTTTACTTTTTTCTGTTTTAAAGTTACGGTTTCAAATTTAAATATACATCAGAAAAGTAAGAAAACCATATCCAGAAAACAAGCTTAATAAATGAGGACATCTCTAGCACAAGTTATCTTGCTTTTCAAAGGAAACGCTCCCGTCTAAGGTCTTTATGTTGTAGGAATTTACATTTTAACAAACAGAAGGAAGTCCACAATACCAGTTAAACAAGCATCATTAACAGCACACTTCAGCAAGCAGGCTTACAGTTACCAAAGTTCTACCAGCATGTATAAAGGTTAATGCACATTTCCTGCCTCTGATAGCCCAGGATTGCCAATAGAAATTGGTGACAAATGAGGTTTCCTACGAATACAGGGCAATAAGGGTACCCCAAATAACTGCAATTTCTTTGCAGCCAAAAGCCTGCAAAACTGTGGAAGTAATTCAGCTTGCACTGATTTGCCTGCCCCATTGCAACACTTTTTAATAATAATATCACGACTTAAGATACCTGACACCCAAAGCAGTCTTATCTGTAACCTTAGAAATATTAGCTCAAATTCCTTACGTCCTATTCTCCAAAAAAACCCAAACAACCTTACGGTGGCAGCATGTTAAAATACCACGGCGGTTTAGTAGGACTAACTTTAGCTCTTGAGGTGGGAAGGTAGAAAACAGACATAGTAAAGAGTGATCCTTGACCCATTCAAGAATGCCCTACTTTGGCACATCAAAGCCTAAGTCTTTCCCCCTGCCCCACCAGAACAAAACCTGCATCTGACAAT
Organism: Cuculus canorus; assembly: GCF_017976375.1. NCBI lineage: Eukaryota > Metazoa > Chordata > Aves > Cuculiformes > Cuculidae > Cuculus > Cuculus canorus. Next base: position 113,480,889 of record NC_071402.1, read on the forward strand.
GCAACAGCAGCTCAGCTCAGCGTTATTTGAGAAAGAGGCCAGGCACCATTATACAGTGCAATAGTTGAAAAACAGCATTCAACTGAACTGCAGAGTAAGCGAATCTGAAAAGCACTAAAGCAGCGTTTGCCGTGCTCCCTTCCTTTGTCTGCATTAATTTAAAACACTGCTAGCAATGCCTCTGCACACACACTACATACATACGACATTCAAAACTAAGCTCTGAGAGAGACAAACAGTACAGAGGATTACAGCTCTGTAGCAACCACTGCTGTACCTGCTTTTCAAGTCTTTTTGCTCCTGATCATCTGCATAGCATTCTTCCTTTCTTGATCCTTCTTTCCCCCCCCAGAATTTCACCATTTGGCTAGCAGGCTCACTTTAAGCGACGCTTCTATTTGCGTTTCCCCCACATGAACAGCTCTTGATGCTCGAAGGTCATTTGAATGCAATTGTAACTTTGGCTCACACACAAGTTTCCTCGCCCTCTCTTGGTGGAGCAGTTACACAAACTACCAAACTGAGTCAAAGAGAAAAAGCGCTAGACTACTTCTCTCTCCTGCCTGCTGCATTAAAATCTTCATCTTTCAAGTGCATTTTACAAGATCTACATTCTTAACCATGTACAAAATGTTTCGTTCGAGCATAGAGTGGTATAAAGTACCATATGCAAACAATATGGTCAGAATAGATGTCAGCAAATCTTCTTTTAAACATCACATAGGCAGCATAAACAGGGAGGCGTATACCATTATGAAAACACTAAGGAAAATTTTCCAGAATCTTCACAAAAGTTTCAAGATTTATCTGCGGAACAAAGTAAAGCAGTACTTTAAAGCTGCATACATTTCAAAAGACTAAGTGTTTCTGCTGCAAGTCTTGAAACACTGATGAGAGAACACAGCTATGACCTCATCTGGCAATCACGCAAGTACTCCCGCAAATAAAATCCCGTTTCGTTGAAATTATCCTCCAAAGGAAAGCCAGTCACAAACTTTGCCTTCTTCAAAATGGCCTTCTTATATAGTGCATGAGCTGTCGTCTAAGGAAACTCTGAGTTAAGAATTTGGAAATAATTTATCATTCCTTAAAAAACACTGAGCAATTTCTTTTCTTAATTTCTCCTCCAAGATGGGTCACAGCAGTTCTTCTCAGACAGCCCCCCCCCCACCCATCCACATTCAGGACAAGTTTGCAATTGCAGACGCCTCTTCTTCCAGTAGCAATTCTCTTTGTTGGCTGATCCAACTCTCAGTGTCAAAATAAAGGACGTCTAAACATTGCCTTCCAAGGAAAGTCTGCACTAATGAAACTTTTGAATCTCTGTAGATACAGTACACAGCTCCCTCCCTGCAAAACCTCAACAAAAAGAGATACTCCTTCAGATAAAGGATAATGCAATTTTTAGCATTTCTTATCTCGCTTATTATAAGTTACCTCCCCACTCATGTCTAACTATCTAGATTTTCTATAAAGTTCAGTTGTCATTATTCAAAAGGCTCGCACCTGCTATTTACAGTGCTTCCTATTGCACCAAGCTTTTAGATGCTGACAACCCAATCCTAATCAAAAGAAGATTTCTCTTTTTTTACTGTCTTACTACATGAATCCTTCACACTCATGCGTGTTTGCAGATTGATTTGCATTTGATCATCTTGTTGTTCTTCAGTTCAAGACGGAGCATAACACTATGTCTTTAAGATACATAAACTATGTTACTTCATCAGTGGAGCTGCAGATATTGCCAGTGCCTTTTCACACCACAGTTTCCCTGCTTCACAACATCCTGACTCATGCAGTTTTAACATATTTAAGTACAAAAAACAGTATGAGTATCAGGCTGTGGTTACAGAAAAGTGAAATTCACCATATGGTGAAGAGTGAATGTGATGAGGTAATTTACATTTGCAAATGTAATTATATTCCCATGTGCAATTCTAAAGCTGCATCTTAAGCTTGAACACAAACACCTACCATAGGAGAAATTAAATTTGAGCCTCATAGTGAAGTAACAATATTTAAAGTAACAACGAATGAAAATATTTCACAAAAAACTCTTCACTAAGAAAAATATTGTACTTGTCCTGTTTCAAAGAAGACATCTTCCCTCCAAGTTTATACCACTGAGTTCCACTGTTAATCTTTTTTTCCCAGCACAATGGAACTTGAAAAGGCAAAGATACCAAAATGAACCACAGCCATAAGAAGAGTTTCTCTTTCTTTCCCAAGAAAGAAAGAAAGAAAGAAAGCAGTAGGCCTTCACCAATCAGTATCTGTTAAAGATAATCCGGAACTAACATTTGCAACAATATGCAAATACGGCACTTCGGGGGTGAGGGAATGAAATAAAATACTCTTTTAAAGGCTAAAATTTCAGAGAAAAATGTTTCTTTTCACCAAGACACAGAACTAAGAAGTAAAGATTTCCAGTTCATATGCTTTGTGTACAAGTTGGAATTTCCACAGATTTTTCTGAAATCACAGCAGATAGCCTGTGAAAATCCATTTTTTTTGATTAAAATCATTCTGCAGTCACAAATTTTACTTTTTCTGAGAACTGAGAATTTTTCAAGCAACATTTTTCTTTCAGTTATCTGAAAGAGTCCATGTAATTGCCATCTTCCATCTGTCTTGCCCATGCGTCTTTAGCAGCAAGATTTGCCGACATTACAATCAAGAAATGAATTGACATTAAGATTATTTATCCTTTGCCAGAAAGTGTCACTGTTAAATACTCAGCGAGATAAATTAGGATTTAACTCTACAGTTGACTGACTACTAAACTCTTTGTAGGCTTCCTAAGGGGTTTACTATTTGGCAGTTTATTCTGAAACACAGGTTGTTGCTCCAAGTACACAACTGCCAGATCAATACACCTCAGACCTTCAAAGCATTCTACTCCATTCCAATTAAAATAATTGATTTGTTGATAAATACAGGAATGAGCAATTATTCACCTGATGTTCACAGGGGAAAAGTAGTTTCCATCAGGACACATCTTGAGCAGTACCCAGGTAAGCTGTTACTGAACAATCACAACACCCCGTTTTTTAATTTACAAAACTAAATGCATTTATAAATCCCAAAGCACATTTGCCTTATTATACTTGCAGTACGCACAGCAATATTAAATGCTCACAGAATTAGTCAGCTCTGTTCCTGAACAATTGGGTGAAAAAAAGATAACCAAAGGGAGAACAGCAAATGACAGATTTGGACACAAAAAAAAAACCCTGGTCAGCAAGCAAAAGTCATCATCTTTATAAAAATAATCTAAAGAAAGGTTGGAGAAGGGGAGTAGTTGTCTGTGCTAGGAACACATGTTTTACTAATGCAAGGTAACAAAAATTTGTCCTTTGTAGTAACTGCCAGTAGGCACAGTGGGTGTAAAGATCCAAAACTGAAGTGATGGGCCAAGAAAGCTCACAGAGAAAACTGTGGATCATTTTTCCAGTGAAGAATATCCCCTACACTGCCTTTCCACACCCACTCAAGCAAATATGCCATCAATCCAAAATCTCTCCCTTGCAGCTTCTCTGAAAACACTGTATGTAGGCAGGATAAATTATTATTCAGAACTAGAACATTTGGAATGTGTTTCAGTTTTTCAGACACCCAGGCACAATCAGTAAAAAACAGATTATTCTCTCAGCAAATGAGTAGTCTTAATATCAAAGACAATAAAGTTATGGGACTAAAATAAGAGAGGTATAACTCATAATACACACAAAGGTTAGAATTCATTTAAAAAGATTTAAGATATTTCAAACCAGGATTGAGCGTTTTAACAAAGAAACTGTTTCCCCTTTTCTCCTTGTCTAATGCACACTTGTGATTCAGTATTAACAAAAAACAAGAGCAATTCAACCTCACAAATGAGACTAAAACAAAAGCTCCTTGTCCCCCAAACAGTCTTTCTGTGCCCCCCCCCCCCCCCCCCCCCCCAAAAAAAAAACCAAAACAGCAATCACCCTCCCAAACTCATAAATCAAGGAAAGTACTCAGGTCTTTTACAAATATGCATAATATTGGCAGAAAAAAACTCCTGGGGCCAGAAGTAGAAAGCAACAGATTACAAAACATCACTTAGTGCCTCAGTTGCGTATGGTATCCCTATGACAGTACCCATCTCACCTCCATTGACAGGTAACACAAAAAGGTCACACAGCAGAATTCACTTGTACCAGACACCAGCAAGGAATGTTCCACTAAGAATTCAAAAAAACCAAAGAAACCATGATGTCCTTTCCTCACCTCCATCCTCCTCCTCTACAGACAGTGCACTCTACACACATCTCCACACTACACAAGACAAGGGTAGCTGCAAGTGTCTCTCCACACGATACTCAGAGAAACAAATGCTTTCCAGTTTGAATCAACAACTATGGCTCGTTCTTCCTTACTCTGCAGTGTGCAAGCTGTCTTCCTTCAAATTACATCAAACCATTCATCCTTGCGTTTTACAATGCACACCAGCATGAAAAAAAAAGCAGCGAGTCTACATTTAAAAGGAACTTCACCATTCAGTATTAATTTGAAAGGACAGATGCAGAAGACAAGCCATGATGTTTTTACTCAGTGTATCTGAATGAAAATGGCTATTAAGGAAAAGAGGAATGAAGGAAACTTTAACGACTGTTAGACAGTTTAGCATATGTCTGCTAGTCTTACATAGGCACCCATGCCAGGGACCTGTAGAGAAAGGCTGAGGAACAGCAATCAGAGCCAGGTCCAGCCAGAACAGGCAGCAGCTGCAGAAGGCTGCATCAGACACTCAGTACATCTGCCTCTATCCACGTGGGAACTTGCTGTTCCAGATGGCAAACAGGTACTAAGGACTGCATGGCTTTTTTCTAGAATCACTCTAAAGAAAGACAGACAACACAAACTGAATAGATTGTCAGCTAGTTCTAAATAAGAATTGGCTTGGTGTCACCCCAATTATGCTAAAAGCTCCTAAAAGGGATGTCAGGAGGTTGCCAGTAGGAAAGCAAAGAGAGTAAATGTGCTACTCCTCCCTCATGCCCAAATTTCCTCTGCCTCCAAATCTGCTGTTAAATATTGCTGGTAACTATCAAACCCAAAACATTTCAGGATAGATGTTAGATTAAAAGCAAACATAAATATTCAACACTTTTGCCCATAATTACATGAAAAATTAAGATAAGCCTGCTTTTGAGGGCAGATAACTTACACGAGCACTCTGTTGCTACTTGTATTTTAACATCACTGAAGATGATTCCAGCAAGCTCCTATACAATCCTTTGTTCAGCTTGCATCTGTCAGTCCAAAACACTGATCTCTTCATTTGCCAAATGTTACCACCTAATCATCAGAACTGTATGAGTGAATTTATGTAGCGGGCAAGTCAAGCAAGGATCCAATGCTGCCTTCAGTTATGCTCTTGTAATTCCAGTTAGTACAGCTGCACTACTTTGGACTTACACAACAGTAACACAGTACAATACAGAAGACAAACTAAAAGCTACAATCTGGCAGACAATTTAAACTAATATTTTGACTAACTGCTTAGATTTAAACTTTTTGTCTGGTTGGGACTCCTTAGCACAAAGCCCCAACCAAGAAAAGTAGCCCTATTAAGGCAGGCAAGCTGAACTGGATTACTTACACTCCAACAATCCTACCTAACCACGCATACCCACAGAACATCTAACCTCTCCCTTTGACAGCACAGTGTTGTATTCGGATATGGCATCGCACCATTTAATTATGAATTGGATTTCTAGAAGAGAATAGGACAGTTAACTTACTGCTGTTTAATGAGCACAGCCTTATTAGCTGTGAATACATTCACTGTACTCATTAAATCAGGAGACACTGGAGTTCTGAATACATCATTAAAAAGATCCACGAATACTGCCGCTTTGTTCAGCACAACTATATGCTCTGCTTGACACTTGGGAAGTTAACAAGAAATTCAAGCGTCTTCCTATTGGGCTATCAGAACTAATTTTAACCTAGGAGGGAGAAAGAGCGGGAGATTCACTTCTTCAGAGCTTCACTCATTCAGAACACAAGTAAGCCTCTTTTTATTCCTGACTAGAAGCAGTAACGTGTTCAGTACTGTAAGATATCAGCAAAGAGGAGTGTCAAGCTTGGAGAGGAGATAATTAAAGAAAAAAAAAAAACCACACAATAAACAAAATATCACAGCCCACCTTTAATACAGAAAAGGGGCAGGAGCATGCATTATTCTATCAACCTGTCATATAGCAAAATGAATCTTCATAAAACAGACACATGCCCCTAATGTGGCAGTACCCATACTATTTACAATATATTGATTAGAGCTGAAGAGGAAATGAAATTGGTCAGGATGCTCCTGTACATTCTCACAGGACAGATTTAGAATATATGTTCAATGAGAGGATGAGATTTTCATCTGTCAAGGGCTGATCCATCTCCCACAGAGATACACGCTCACATGAGAATCTGCATGTCTAAAGATTCTAGAGTTACAAAGAAATTAAAACCTAACCAGCAACTGTTTTGCTTGAACCTATTGCATGGAAGTGTTTTCTGCCAAAAGAGCTATGTGAACCAGCATCACAGATGGCACCACTGGAACTGCAGAGAATCCTGGAAACTGATATTTCAACAAGCACAACTGCTTCCTCTAGCACATCCTAGATGAGAGAGTCAGAGTTGTTCAGCCAGGAGAAGAGAAGGCTCCAAGGAGACCTTATAGCGACCTTCCACTACCTGAAGGGGCTACAGGAAAGCTGGGGAGGGACTGTTCACAAAGGCTTGTAGTGATAGGATGTGGGGCAATGGGTATAAACTGCAGAGGGGCAGATTTAGATTACACATAAGAAAGAATTTCTTTACTATGGGAGTGGTGAGATACTGGCACAGGTTGCCCAGGGAAGTTGTGGATGCCCCATCCCTGGAGTTGTTCAAGGCCAGGCTGGACGGGGCCTTGGGCAGCCTGATCTGGTGGGAGGTGTCCCTGCCCATGGGAGGGGGGTTGGAACTGGAGGATCTTCAAGGTCCCTTCCAACCCAAACTATTCTATGATTCTGTGATCCTCTGGAGAGCATTTCTGAAACACATATAACAAAACCTCTTCTCCTCCCAGTTCACGTACAGAAAGTCAGACAGGTTACTAACATCAGAATGGTGGAGGGGGGAGCTGACTGGGGCTTAATATCCTCTGTGCAAGACTCAACAACTTTAATCAAAGCAATTATTTTTTCCCAGTCAGAAAATTTTTGATACAGTAAGAAGCTATGCAAGTACTGGATTCCAGTCAAACAGACCATCACCTATCAAGGAAGGCACATCTACCACAGTCTCCTCCCATAACACAGAAAATTAAACTGCTTACCTGGGGAAAATGTTTTAACCAGCCATGTTAGTACATTGGGACTTTGCTTGCTCCAAGCCTTCAGAGCAAGCCCTTGGATCTCATCAAAATCCCAATTTTCTAAGTTTTGCCAACAAAATAATCTTCAAGAAAAAATCCTTCTGATTAAGCAGTCAGGTTTACTGCAAAACGTCGTGTCTAATCCTCTTATATTTTCTGAGTCCTGCATTGTAATCTCAGTAACACAGGAGACACTGTTCTTTACACAGGAGCTATGTGACTGTATTCAAATAGAATCAGAGAATCCCCACTGCTAGCAACCTGAGTAAATGACACCCAAGTTCCAGCATTTAGACTACCTTACTTTGGGTACAACCATACAGGAGAACTCTCAAATGACTTAAGTATAAGCTGTAAAACAGCACTCACCCACACAAATCACCAAAGACTTCTGGGGTCACAGCTCATGGCTCTCTGCATTGCGGTAAGAGGACGCATTCTGTTCTTTTCACACTGTATTGTGGGAACTGCCTGAAGAACTATTTGGGTCTCCAGTGGTTTAAAGCAAAACCATTACTAACTAACAAGCAGAAACATTAATAGCTTGGGGGTGGGAAGATAAAAAAGAGGGAATCGCATTCAGACTATATCTAGACACTTCTCTCTTGCCAGAAATATGCACCTATAAGTGAGTCCAAGCACTTCACTAAAATCACCAGTTCACTGACTTTAATATTAAAAAAACCACAAACTTTAGGTCACCAACAGTGGGGTTTCAGTGTGAGATAGAACAATGACAGAGAATGTGTATTTCTGATCAATTGTATGGTCTGTACCTACAGCTTCCAGAAAGGAACATGCACAGAGAAAGTACGAGAGCCCCAAGGAGAACTGCATGCCAGATTCTGCTTATTTGGGGTACCGTTCTCTTTAGTCATATTAAAAAGCTCTGTACGCAAGAGCCGCTATATAAGCGTTAGGAAGCTGAGGGATGACTTTATAAAAATTTTTAAAAAAAAGTGTTGCATTTTCTGCCCTTTGTGCTTAACACAGGGAAACTCATACAACATCTCAGTTGGTTTAGCTCTAAAAATACCACATATTAACAACAGAAAAGATGATGCACAGGGAATTGTTTAAACATTTGTTGTTCTGCTTAGCAACAACACACTTACACAGTTAAAAAAAAAACATAATACAAGAAATACTTGTTACCTATTATAAATAGTTCACATTCTTCAGCTCCTTGTGTACTTTTAGTTTGCCATTTAGTCAGTCTTGCATCTTCCTCATAGATACCTCCCTTCTGCATTTTGTACAACACAGATTGCATCCAAAGTGCATGAATATGAAGTAGCTTGTGACTTATATTTTGAGGATATTTAAACTGCTTAACTGACTTCCAGAGCAGACACTATTTACACATTCAAAATAAGATACACATACTCATTCCCTACTATGACAAAGAATGAACAAACATGCTTTTCTCCATGCTATCATAATATAATAAGCAGTAGTTCTGTTCACAGATTTTGATCACCATATTATTAATAACCTCTTTGCTCTGTGTTTATTACATCTCGTCTTAAGTCTCATCACATACATTCAAAATATTTGCAGGAACAGCTTCATGTTACATGCATATGCAAGTAATGCAACAAGGTCTCTGTCTAAATAGTAGCATCAAAGGAAATAAAATACAAATACATAAATGACAGAACATGTGTACCTAAAGATGCGAGTCCTGACTGTCCAAACAAAGTAGTAGTATTTATTATCATCTGACAACTTTTTCATTCTTCTAGTCCAAATTCAAACTGTTTTCTGATACACTTAAATTAACAAAAATTATCTGGCCCAGTTGCAGGGCAGGGGAGGGAATCTGTTGCATGGAAAAACAGTTTGTCAGACGTTTCTTTTTCCATGTAGTCCACTGCACCATATGTGGGGCTGGAAGAGAGCCTAAGAACATCTGTCACAGACTTTAAAACCCCTAATAATAGCACAGCTGGTGTCTCTAGTCTAATGATCTCAGCACAGACTCACGTGACCACTTCTGACTCTGGCCCCCAACCCAGGCAAAGCACCAAAACACTCAAAGGTTGGACACATTCATTCGTTCTCAGCTCGATTTGCATTTCACAAAAGAACCATGGCAGAAAGCAAGTTGAAATGCTTACATTTCAGGCAGTTCAAGTTATTGTTTACATAGGATTTCCCCATGCTCCCATCACTAAACTCCAGTTTAGCAGAGCACTCCCTATTCCATAAAATGAAGCTAATCAAGAAAATAACAGCAAATCACAGAAATCCAGGGTTATAAACATAAAATGTCTGAACTGCACTTAACTGTATTACAGAGGTACCGGTTGGGGATCTTTTTCCACCTCACTAAACTCATGGACTTCCATTCCTGTCCATTTAGTTTATTTACAAATGGTTGTTTCTACTCACTTTATTTTAGAGTTGTTAAAAGCTGCTTTACACAGGAGAAAAATCTTTATTTCAAAAGAGGAAAAAAAAAAAGGCGAGAAGAGCAAGGAGTTCAGGAAATAGAACTATGTTTTAGCTCACACAGAGTTGGCGTTACGCATTAATATTTATCAGGCAGATGTTTCTGGCATTCAAGACTTCTCTTGTCCAAAGGACGTGGCTAGCAAAACAGCACGACAGACTGTGTGAAGGGGGGAATAGAGAAAGCAACAGTTGGGTGGGAGTGAGGTGCTGGAGACTTTCATTACACTTTAGTCCACCCTCTGCCTTTTACTCTTTTATCTACACAGAAACATTGGTGGCTTCCAGCAGTCAACAGGCATAAGTTCAGCTTATTATTTAATGTATGTGCAAGTGCACCCACGAAAGGCTAGACCTGACCCAGTAACTGATGGTCAGGGACAGGAGAGGCAAGCATTCCACAGCCAAGTTTAATCACTGGCAAAGCAAGAACGGGTGGCTACTTCAGCAAATTACTGTATCCACAGTAACTAAAGACTAAATACTGAGCTATAAATTCCAAGAACAACCCGTTTTATCAACCTACTATGAAATACCAATATGTGACACGACCATCTTCATCAAAGAATGTTTTCATTCTCATTGCCTCTGAAGGAGAGAGGAGACAAAACCTATGTTAATTCCCACACTGTGCAACAATGTTGGCCCTCTTTAAGATAAGAGCCATTTAGCAGACAATCTTTCTTAATTTGCACCACATCATTGAACAACAAAGAGAAAGAAAAGAGAAATTACAGAGCAAGTTACTTCTTAGTTTTATAGAAAAGCACTGAAGACTGAGAAAGTCTAATAGACAAGATCAGCCCAGTTACAGTAATCAGTTTGGCTGTGACAAACATTTACAGTCATGCATCAGTTGTACCTTAATCCTCTGCTAGCCCTCTATCTGATCTGTAACTTCTCTCAGACCAATAAGATCAAGATACATTTTAGGTAGTATGTTTTCCTCAAGTCTTACAGTTAGGCTATTAAACTACACATATGCTCTTATTTCTGACTTCACTATGAAAATAATGTATTTCAAGAAACTAGGCAAACTGTCCCACCTTTTCAACCAAAATCTAAACATTGGCAAAAAACAGGTCAAAGAAACAAAAACAGAAGACATCCATTGAAAGAAAAGATACGGCCTGAAGAATTCATTCATGATCAAACCTATGTTGTTTAACAATACCAAAAACTGCCTACAGAGGCTGTATGTATGTGGTCATGCTCCTCCCATACGAGGACAGGCTGAGAGAGGTGGGCTTGCTCAGCCTAGAGAAGAGAAGGCTTCAAGGAGATCTTATAGCGACCTTCCAGTACCTGAAAGGAACCTACAAGAAAGGAACCAACAAGAAAGGGGAGGCACTGTTCACAAAGGCTTGTAGTGATAAGACAAGAGGCAATGGGTATAAACTGGAGAGGGGCAGATTTAGACTACACATAAGGAAGAATTTCTTCACCATGAGAGTGGTGAGGCAGTGGCACAGGTTGCCCAGGGAAGCTGTGGATGCCGCAGGTGTCCAAGGCCAGGCTGGATGGGGCCCTGGGCAGCCTGATCTAGTGGGAGGTGTCCCTGCCCATGGCAGGGGGAATTGGAAGTGGTATGATCTTTAAGGTCCCTTCCAACTCTAACTATTCTAAGCTGCTGACTTCTGACAGTGAAAATATGGCAAACCCACTTCATTCCCACCTTAAGTTGCAACCACAGAGCTGACTATGCAATAGCAGCAACAGCTGTGCCACAAGTGTTGGCTGTGGCAAATATCTGGGCTGGTACCAACAATGAATCACAGTGCTTTTTAAAAATAAATTTGACATCAGAGACATTAAAGAAGCCTCCTGTTGCCGTGCTGTTGGTGGTGTAACAGATACAGTAACTACAAGTAAGACACATGATGCCCTTCAACCTGGCAGAAAAGAGGGCAGTTCTCAAAACAAGCCTAATCTCTCAGAGGCACAAACAATCTGCAGAACTAACAAAGTTCTCCTGCATAAGTCAGCTCATCCCTGCTGGCTCGTAGTGGGCACAGAACTACTGCTGTCTCCAGACTGTGCTTCCTCACTTGCCACAGGTCCAAACTCCTTTTCCCCTTTTTTTTGGTGCCACATGCTGCAGCCCCAAGTCTCCTGTGACAGAAAGCAGGTAGAGACAAAGGTCCTTTAAAGTGGGTTAGTACCTCCACACTTCAGAGAGACAGAGCCAAGCGATATACACTGGTGTTGCCCTGCATCACAGTTGCGCTGTTTCATTCAATGTGACAATATCTGCACACAATTCACAAGTGCTTAGTCTTACTCTGCTTACAACGTCAAGCTCCTGATCAGGAAAAAGCCAGGAATCTTAACCTGCACGCTTTCTAGCCCACCCACATGCTACGTCCTTCCTCTCAGCAATGTGCAATATATCCAGAAAAGTTTTCCCTTCCTTGAGGATTTCAACATTTGCCTTACTGAGCAGCTGTCCTGACAGAACTGGTACTTTGCTATTCAGGAAGCTACAGGCTGGAGTGTAAGACAAATGAATGCCTTAGACAACAAAGACAGACACAGTGCAAACATTGCATAACTGCAAAGTACAGTCAGTGATATATAGTTACCACAACCTGTAATAATCCCTGCTTGGCCCAATTCCCATGTCTCTGACAGTCCTGCTGCAACACTGTCTGGGTAAGATTGGAAGTGGATGGGGGAGCTGTTTTAACATTATAAAATATTCACAAAGCTCATAAGTAACATCAGATCACAGACATATGCAGACAGAGTAGCCTAGAGGCCTCCTAAACCACAATTAAACTTGGTTAACAAAACAGTCCCCTACCTTTCATAGCCTTAATATTCACAGTTACAGATTGATTCACACCAGCTGAGCACCTTATATAAAGACCTGGTAGGCTCTAGTGAAAGTCACTTGGCTAAACTTAGCTCAAAAAGTAACAAATCCTAGAAGCACACACCATGTGTGGAATAGGAATAATCAGCTACTTTGCTATGTCTGAACCTTATACCAGTTGATATCCCCTGTGTCTTGAATATCAAAGCAATAACTAACAGAAGTTGATAGCACACTCATTGCAACTCTGCACTGATTTGAGCTGGCCATGATCTGTAGGCAAGAGGCAAAACTTGGGACAAAATACCCCAGAGAGCATCACTACACTCAGCTGCATTTACCAGCACCGCGCTGACAGGTTAACAGACTAACCTTGCCTTCCTGTTTACACCATCTCCCAAGCAACCCCTCCTTGGCAAACCCACCCTTCTAGGTGCAAATGGGAAGTGGTCCAAGGATAGAGTTAGTGTTGTAAAGGAATAGATTTGCTCTTCTTCATGCCTCTCTCATTTAAGCTGTGCACATAGTTTACAGCAAAGTGTTATACCCTAGGGCGCAACACAAACGTGGAAGCATCAGTGCATAAGTATTACAAGAGCTGTTTGCAAGTGCAGAAGCTTTGCTTTGTGATCATTTATAAGTACGCAACTACAAAAGCTCCATACAGAGTAAAACAAACATACACTCACGTCAGCTGAGATCTCTTAACCTGAAGGTCATATTGTCAGCACTGCAAACGTGGGAGCAGTTGCTGACATTTTGATATGGTCCATATACTGCAGCAGCAAAATGCAAGAGACTGTAGTTTAGACACATCTCAGGTGTCAAAGATTTCAGACTTTTACCTCCACAGCTGAGGTACTACTATATATAGTAACTATATTCAGTCAGGTGTACTACTGAAGCTAACAAGAGTAATTTGGCCTCTTTTTTAACTATTAAAAAGCCCAGAAGCTCCCAAGACAAAAAACCAGCCATTTTAGACCAGACATCATGTGTTGTAATGTAATGCATCCTTCCAAATTCTACTCTCTCTCCCCTAAAACATACCTACCCAATCACTGTATTCCCTTCTTCTATGCTTTTTTCACACGAATAGTGATTTTCACATAAAAAGCAGTAACAGTCTGTTTAACCATTGTGACTCAAGTCTAGGTTTGCTGTTCTAGAGTGTAAGTGGCTTACCATGTTGAAGCTAGACTTATTTTGTTGACTCCTGCAATTATTTCCTAAAAGAGCAAAGAATGAAAAAAAAAAAGTCAACTAACCCGCCAGCCCCTTTAAAATTAGTAATCCACAACCTCCTTCAGTCAAGGAATCACTCCTGAATTAGAGGGCCATATTCTTCTTCTCATATTTGAGTGGCATTTACATCTATATCAGTTTCCAAGTTCTATTAAAATCTATTCTCTAAGAGGCTAGGAAATCCACTTGTTCAGAAATTACTTTTTTCAGATCAGTTTTAAGGCACTTTATGAAGTTCTTGTTAGACATGGAACACACTCAGGTAGCACAACGTCTTTTGGCCCCACAGTTTCTGGGGTTTATTATAAAATCTGCCATATTGCATAAGTTTTCCTAGAAAACAACTTCTCAGTCTCTTGTGTGAAAAGATACTTAGAAAAGAAATTTATAAAAGAATTGTTTCAATTTGGGGGTTGTTTTTCTAAGAGCTAACTTTTAAATAAGACCTTCATGTGCATTTTATCAGTTTCATTTAACCTTCTCTGTTAATTTCTCTCTTTCAAATGCCTCTGTATAAGTATTCACTACCAAGAAATTTACAAACCATTAACTGAATTCCTGTGAAGAAAGATCTCTTCGAGCTCTTAAGTGAGGATTCAAAGGAAAAATCTGTAATACTTTATATGCAAAACAGCCAGAGAAATAGTATGGTTAAAAAATAAAAATAGAGGAAAAAAAAAAAACACAAAAGCAGGGATGAAAAAGTAGAGATTATTAACCAAAACATCAGAATTCATAAAAGATGTTAGCATATGTCTTTGTCTTGTATTTATGGCTTAATATTTTGAAATATCAAGAGTTCAAAATCCTTGCACTTCTCCAGTGATAAATGAAAATACCATTGAACAAACCAGTGTTCCAAACAGTCCCGTTTCCCATCTATGCAATACCAAGTTGCCACACAGCTCTATCAGGTCTTTTACGACAAAACAAACAACAGTTTCCAGTTAGAAATCAGGGCAATCAGCAACCACCAATTCCCACTGAGAAGAGAAATTAATTACCTATTGTAGGATTCAAATCAGAGCCAGAACAAGCTGAAGCCCTGTAATTTCATGCCTTCCTGATTTCTGGAGTTTGAAGTAAGTACTCTATTGTTGTTCAGTCTAAGAGTTTGAGGAGTCAAAAAAACTTTTTAATTGCCCACATTGTAACAACTGCTTATCTTATGCAAAGAAAGGCCTCAGGAGCAAACAGGAGAACACAGTATTACATCTGCCGTAACATGTTATAAGCTGATCACTTGCCCAACTATGCAGCCCCTCCCATTTCCTCTTAGTCATTTCTCCTGCTACAATATTATATCATGTCTTAATATCTTTAATTTATCCTCACTGGTCATAGGATCAAAACAATAGGCTTGCTGCTAGGCTCATTTAGGAATTTCCTCCCAGCCTTCTTGACAAGGTAATTAGTACTAATTTACCATAACAGGTAAAGAGAAACAGGACAGAGTATTCTATCTTCCCCATGCAATTTTGCTAACCAAGATCGCTAAATATCTGCTGCTTTCTTGTATTAAAAACAAACAAAAAAAAAAAAACCCTCCCACACAAGTAGCAGATGATACATTTTTAAAACTGAGATAATGTTATAAAAGAGACCTATATAACTAATGCACACGTGTTAATACAAGGTGTGGCAAAGCAAACTAAACACTGACTGGCCTTGCCTTTGTGCCTTCTCCAGCATTCATCTAACACCCTGAGAAACACAGACTGGCAAAAAAACGAAAACCAAAGAAAATGCATTTTTCTAATTTGCCTCCCTGGCTCATTTCCTCACTGGGTAACAACCAGCATGAAAGATCTGTGGATAAAGCAGTACAACACATAGCCAGTGACAAGGTAGGACTATTCCCACCAGAAACTGCAAACTGCGAGACCAGGCTAATCTGGCTGCAACATTTCCATTACCTGCTATGAATGCTTACCCATCCCACCACAGGACTTGGGGAAACCACTAGCTGAGTGCCCAGAGCCATAGTTTGCAGAACCTGCAACAAGGATTAATCCAAGACTTAACAGCAATGGCCTCTTCAGGAGATACAAAGAGATGGAAGTTTCCATCTCAATTTATTCGGGTCAATTCCATACTCACATGAAACTTAGGCTGAGAAATTGACTGGCAACTGAAGAGCCAAGAGACATTTTTGTTCTTGTTTAATTCATACCTGCCAGAAGAACAGCTGTGCTAGATCTACAAATCCAAGGAATAATACATTTAGTCAGTTAGTAGAAAGGAAGAAAGGTCAGCTTTAATTACCAAGACTTTTTTAAATGAAAAAGTTAATTACGATGAACAATAAGGACCATTTCAAAGTACAGTTTTGTCCACCTGAATGGCAACTTCTGTCTAAATACCAACTGACAAGCCACATGATTTTTTTTTAAAGGCATCATCAGTTTTACATTAGTAAATATGTAAAATTTATTCCAGTTCTTAAATCTTACTGTAAGTATTCATACAGATCAACATATGGCATTCATACTACGTTCAGATCCAAATCCCACATTTAAGGCCACATTTCATTTTATGAAATGGTTTGGGTTGGAAGGGACCTTACCTAAAGATCAGTAGTTCCAACCACCCTGCCATGAGATTTTCTGTTGTAGAACGATTAGTAGTGTTCACTATCAATCCTAGCACCATAAATAAAGCATAAATAAAGTGCAGGTGTGGCACTCATCTACTGAGGAGGCTGCCTTGCTCATATCCTCTACCCTGCTAGGTCCTAAACAGCTAATACCATACTGTGCCAATCCTCTGATCCCAAAAGACAGATAGGCTTATAACAGAGATTCACAAAAACTGGATTTTTTCACTGGCCTGATGCGAATTCCTGAATTACCTCGGTCAAATGTTTTAACCTTGCTGACTCCCTTCACCCTTCGCAAAGTAATGGAAAATTGATTTTAGTGACTCATGAGTACTTAAGCTCAGTTCATCAGAAGTTTACACGAAACATTTGGTAGCTTTTGCAGTACAAAAGGGCAAAGTATTAAGGAAGTTGCATTTTCCCAAGATAAAACAGTTCCTAAATGACATTATATTTAATAGATAAAAGTAGTACCAGTGACAAATATGGAGAACTCAATGGTCTTTACGTAAAAATGATAGCATAACATACATCTCATGCTCAGCATGAGATGAGCATACATATCATGCTCAGCAGCATGATAGCAGAGAACATTTTGGACTTAAGAGACACAACTGTATCCTGCCAGGCAAGCACCTCACCTTTCTCAGTCTTTTCATTCTAACGGCATTGGATGTCTTGCAAAATAAGATCTTTGAGAAAGCCATTATGAAATTAAATTCTAAGCAACAAACACAGGAATAATCAAAGTTTATAAACATTTCAGACAATCAGAAACAGCACTTCTGGTTCAGACTGCTTTATACTGGAAGCTTACAGCTCTCAGGTCAGCCTCAGGTCCCTGGGTTAAAGCATAACATGCTTGCCAACCCCGCAACAAGATTACACAGCCACCAGGAAATACAGCCATAAAGAACTGATCTTGCCATGACTTTCACACAGCCAGGTTTGCAGAATTCATTACAGGAACAAAGCCTCTAAGAAGGTAAGGTTTATGGTAAACACTGATCTCCACCCCCTCCATAAATTCCTGGAAGTGATCATGACTGCAACATTACCATAACAAAACAGAAGTCTATCATACCTTTCCAAAGGCAATGCAATTTGTGACTACAGGAGATCTACAATAAGAAACCATAACACCAGAAAGATTGATTTCCTCCTCATCACTTTACTTCAACAGTGAATACCTCCTCAGAAACACAGCTATTATGATCCATCGCAGCTCCAGAGAAAGAAATTCCATTCAAAGCAGAGCTAAAGGGCAGTCTACAGACTTTGACATTGCTCCAATGTCTTCCAGCACTGCTCATTTTACAGGTACCACTGAGGCAATGGGTTTGCACAGATTTAAAATGCAAGGTTTCTGTGTATTGCAGACGGATGGATGGTGCCCCCTTGCAAAGAATGCAAATGGTCAAACTAAGTTTTCTGGGACAGGCAATGTTGTCAGTAAAACAAGCTCCACTTATGCAAACACTGAAGAGGATAGTGAGTGTAAAAGTCTATTTCCCACAAGCAGCAGACATTGATGTAGTTTAAAAAAAAAAAAAAAAAGACCTCCCCTCTTCAAACAAAACTGCACTTCAGTATCCTCTAGGACACCAAATTATGCCTGCTGTCCAACAGGAATTTATGTAGAGTCCTGACTTGCATGAGACTAAAGTCCAACATGACATTACCAGCACTTGCATTTAAAAAGAAGAATTTATGTGAACATGCAATACAAAAGTGCAGCGATTGGTTCCAATTTACTGTAATCAACTCATCTCCTCAAAGAAGTGCACATAAATATTTCAGCGTATCCACAGTTTTTATTGTTCCCCTCTAGACTCTAGTATTTCCACTGTATGAACATCTTCCTAAACTTTGGTTTCTATTAAAGGATTGGACAAGTCAACATTATTTTAAACTTCATTGAAGATTAATGATAAAGAGGCTTTCCATGTTTTCATTGAAGCACTGGAATTATTACATAGGGGAGCAGGGTTGGTTCTTAACATTTCTCCTTTAACATCTGTAAGACAGGTGGGAACCTAGATGAGAGAGGCGATCCTCCCCTTCTACTCAGCGCTGGTGTGGCCACATCTGGTGTACTGTGTCCAGCTCTGGGCTCCCCAGAGACATGGACATACTGGAGACAGTCCAGAGAAGGGCCACTAACAAAAAGAAGGGAGGCCAGAGCACTCCCCCGTGAAGAAAGGCTGAGAGCTGGAACTGTTCAGCCTGGAGGAAAGCAGGCTCAGGGGGACCTCATGAACATATATAAATGCCTGAAGGGAGGGCCCACAGAGGACAGAGCCAGGCTCTTTGCGGTGCTGCTCAGTGACAGGACCAGAGGCAGCAGCCACAAAGTGAAACACAGGAGGTTCCCACTGAACACCAGGAAACAGTGACCACGAGGGCAAAACATGCACTGGCACAGGTATTTAGAAGATGTCTGGACACAATCCTGGGCAATCAGCTGTAGGTGGACCTGCCTGAGCAGAGGGATTGGACCAGATGACTTCCCGAAATCCCTTCCAACATCAACCATGGTGTGATCCACCAAACACAAACTGGCACATCTTCCACAGAGGTCCTGTCTTCAGAGAGGACCATAAAGTCAATTCTGTTCTTTTACAGCACATCACCTGCAAAATCACTCTCTACTCCTCCTCTTTACACTTTCTCCCTCACCTGTCATTTTCATTCTGGCTTTCAATAATTTCCTTAAAGGATCTGCAAAAAAAACCTAAGGAAATAACTTTTACATGCTTTACTACGCATAAGACTTAACGGTATTTGCAGACCTGTTGCGAAGTTACATGAGATTCATAAAATTAAAAGCAGTAGGGGAAAAAAAAAGACTGTCTTGTTGAAACTTCTTGCTTCTACTTTCCAAAAACTTCAGAACGTGCCACACAAGAAAGAGGGAGGAAAAAGAAGAAAAAGGCATGAATGCACAAGCAATTTTAACATAGCTGTTTCACTAGGAAAGCAATATTTCATGAAAAACAGCTGGATTATTTTTCTCCAGAGCAATTAAAAACACATACAGAAATCTTAAATTGGATTGAAAACTTCAGGATGGAGCCATAAGCTCTAAGTTTTGATAAACTAGATCAGCCAGTTGTTCTTTTGGGTCTTATGGTCCATAAAGAAAAACATTTACCTGCCGATATTACAAAAACTTAAGGAAAAAAAGCTCTGCTAATTTTGTATAAATTTAAAAGCAAAAGCCTTTCCAAAGAAGTCTACTAAGAATAAATAAGTGAAGAATGCAGAAGGAAAACAGACTTTCCTGAGGTTAGTTCTTATTACTTTATAAATCTAAAATAATACTGTTCCACATATTAAGTTTTGAGGATTGCATTATTCACAGAGACTATAATTTGCAGGCATCTTGCTCAAATAAGAGCAGTCAAGTGTAGACTGAAATGAAGGCTATGATAATGAAAATATTCTAATTTATTCTTAATTATATTCTCCTCCTGTATCATACATGACAATGTCAGTGTATAGCTTAAGAACATCAGTTATGCAATATTTCTCTCTTCTGTTCAAACAGGTGCTGGGAGTGAAGAATATTCCATAAGCGTGCGAATACGTAGCAGGTTATTGTCAGCCTCGGTATTAGCATCTCATTTACTAACACACAACTGGTGGTGGCTATACCAGAGCTTAAAGCGCAGCAGTTTCAAAATCAGCTTATGCTCGCTGAAGACTTTCCCTCCTGACACCATAGCCTCAGTCACTTATTCATATTGCTTCCTTTGCCTCACTGCTAACAACTGCTCAGCTGCCCAGAGCACAGACAATCTGATTGAAAATTAACCTTAAAAACAGTTCTTGGCTAAGTCACAAAATTGATCCCCAGCACCATAATATGGGAGAGGACAGAAAAGAGAATCCATAGCCAGGGTAAAATTTGCTCTGCTGGGCAGCATCATTGTCTTATGTCAAAACAAGCCAATAAAAAAAAACTTGGCAAGAGCTTTTAAACCAAGCTTTTCTCACGCTTCCTTCCTTCTTTCCATTTCTCTGACTGCTACAGTATTGTGAACTTCTGCTATAAATGCAGAAGAGTTCCAATACAGAATAACAGAATCATAGAATGGATTGGGCTGGAAGAGACCAATCATCCAGTTCCAACCCCCCTGCCATGGGCAGGGACACCGCCCACTAGATCAGGCTGCCCAAGGCCCCATCCAACCTGGCCTTGAACACCTCCAGGGATGGGGCATCCACAACTTCCATGGGCAACCTGTGCCAGTGCCTCACCACTCTCATCACGAAAAATTTCTTCCTAATGCCTAATTTCTTCCTAATCTAAATCTTTGCCCTTCCAAATTCAAGCCATTTAAAGCCTCGTCCTATCACTACATGCCCTTGTAAAAAGTCCCTCTTCAGCCTTCTTGTAGGTACTGGAAAGCTGCTATAGGGTCTCCTCGGAGCCTATTCTTCTTCAGGCTGAACTATTGCAACACTCTCAGCCTGTCCTCGTAGCAGAGATGCTCCAGCCCTCTGATCACCTTCATAGCCCTCCTCCGGACCCACTCCAGCGATTCCATACTCTTTTTATGTTTAGGATTCCAGATTAATATATATTAATCTGTTGGCATACTTAAAAAAAAACCTGAACACACACAGAAGGAAATACGACAGTTAAAGAGCAGCAGCCACATTTGGGTTTCCAGCATCCAACGGACTGCAAGGTTAGACAGTCCCATCCAGAGAAGATGCGAGATAAAGCAAAGAACTAACTCCAGTACAGTCAGTAACCAACTGAACTAAAGCAAATCTGCCAGCATAATTGAATCTAAGAATTATCTCTCAGCTAATCTGTTTGTGCCATCAATAAGCCTCTTAGCTAGACAGCCATAAGCAGGATGACTATATAGGATGACTTTTTGCACTGTAATCAATAGGCTCCAGTAGACAGTGAACTATTGATAAATCAAAGTTCAAATAAAGGACAATTTTAGACAAAGAATATTAGCAGCGAACTCCTGGAATGTATTTAGGAGACAACACATTGACTGCAAAGTAAAATAAAAGTGCCTGTAAACTCACACAGCTATCTCCATCAAACCCCACAGTAAGTAGAAAGACCCTGAATCAGACACCAGCTAGTATCTTGGAAAGCCTACATTAACAGGAAGTTAGTTCTTGAGATTCTTCTCTCACAGTAGCAATGATCCCACCACTGAATCCACAAAAGTGAGCCCTCCATACAGGTCCAGCATTCCAAGGAGGCAATAGCATTGCTCACTGAGTTCTAACGATACAAACCTGACTCAGAAACATAACTTTGTGGTACAATCACTGTAAAACTGGTTTGTGATCTACAATTCCAGCATTACAAAGCTCCGTATATCAAGTGAGCTACCTACAACTGAGATGCAACAGCTGCCATTCAGTGACTAGAAAGCATTTCTCTTATTTACTACATTATCATGATAACTCTGGAAGTCACTTGGTGAGCAGTTGCTGCTAGAATCTATTGCTTTTAATAACCCTTATGCAACAGTCGAGTGACAGTCTCATTCACAGCAGAAATGAGGAACAATATGGCCATCACACAGCAAAATGCCAGTATGCCTTTTGTCATTTTACATGCAATTTAAGTGTATTTATTCTTAAATCTTGATCTTAGTGGCATCACTAAGCTTCCTAAAGAGGCAGAACTGCAGTATACATCTGGAGACATGGATAGTTCAAGTGAAAACAGAACCACTTGTAACGGCCTACCTATGAGCAATAATTATCTGACCAACAGGCTAAAACATAGCTCCTAATTCCATATTCTTGTTATCAGGACTTCTCACATCATACTGGTCTATCTACTTTTGTGTTGATATAAGAGAACTGTGAAATAAGCAATGCGTGAAATCAAGTGACAGTTTTGTGAGAGATAAAATGGGGTTATTCAAAAAGTTGTATCCATGAAGTACCTGGCCTAATACCGGAGAATTACTATAGGTACCCAGTTTTGCAAACAGAATGATCATTACTGGGGCAAGAGGAAGGTATCTGTTCCGAGATTTGAAACAAAGAACACATGATTTTTTACAAACTAACAAAAAACACTCCACCAACCTTGAGTACCATTCATAACATACAACATCCAGACAACACAAAACAAATGACATCCCACAAATGCTACTTCTGACCCGAGTAGCAGGAGCACTAAACCACCCCAAGTCTAGAAATCAAAGAAAAATATTTTGAAGACTTTGGAAAGAAATAGTTTTCAAACCAACCTAACTCATACACTGCCCTCCTCCTTATTATCTCCCAAGGGAGTTTAAGTAACATGGGAAATTAAGGAAAATGTGTACAGCTTTTAGAAAGGGTGAAAAGTTTGTTTGCAACTTCTTGCCTTTCGATATTACAGATGTTGCTTCAAGAGCACTCTGAGAATTCTTCCTACTGAACTATTAGCAAAAAAAAAAAAATCTTGCATTTAGCTTACTGGCTCTCATAGCAGATACAGTGGGAAGTTTCAGCATTTTTCCTAGCACTAATTTCATATTTATACAGTGACAACAGTAAGAAATAATAATATTGATCAAGTGCACATTTAAAGCAAAAATATTTAACCTGCACTTATTTCTACAATACTAATTCATTCTTCTATCCCAAAGTAGATTGGCTAGGATATTTTGAAACTCAAAAGAAAATCCTTAGAGGACATGGAAAGGTTAGAATTGAATTACTTCTACAAAAACAGCCAGCCAACTGCTACAGGAGACAGAATATGTGAAGCAGCAAAGAGCTCAGGTATGAGCTGCAGCAGAGGGGAACAACAGAAGTTCTAAACCTTTTCAGGCAGTTTTCCATCTGATGTCATTCTCTGGTCCATGCAAGTTCACTTACTCCCACCAACTCCCATCTGCATTCCATAAATGGACAAAGTGCCCAGTTAACATCCATTAATATACATGGCAAAACTTGCAGATCACATGCTGCTATTGCTTCATTAGTCAGGACTCTGGATTAAACCAGTCAAGATGCTCAGAGGCTGCAGCAACAACTTCAGGTTTCACTGAGATTTTATGCATACACATACCAAACAGGACGTACATACTGGTGTAGTAGCCAGTGCTCTAGAACAGGCACCAAGCTCAGTTATGAGCTACAAGATTTCTGTTTGGTTAGGGGTTGGGTTTTTTTTTGGTGCTAGATCCAGAGAGACTCTACTTATTTCCACTGTGTCGTTCACCATGCAGCTAA
Organism: Cuculus canorus; assembly: GCF_017976375.1. Lineage (NCBI taxonomy): Eukaryota > Metazoa > Chordata > Aves > Cuculiformes > Cuculidae > Cuculus > Cuculus canorus. Next base: position 113,504,607 of record NC_071402.1, read on the forward strand.
ATCCACTGGCAAGTGGAAGTTCATTCACACAACTGACAAACTTTTTACTTCACAGAAATTTAAATTCCATCCACGCATGCAGCTTCCTTGTCTTCGCTTAACTCACTAGCTCATATCAAAAGCTGATAACTCTTGCCTTCTGTGAGGATATCTACCCTCCTGTTTTTCCTCCCTTGTAATGATGCTCACTGAAAAACATATAAGTAATAATTATGGCTTAATATAACTTTCTTACGTGCTTCTAAAATTATTTTCTGATCTGGTGTCATCATAGGTTGATCTGATTCCATTAACACACAAAGGGTACAGCTTTGTCAAAACATCTCCTAGGTTGGGGCACAATGCTCCTGCTTCCGGGCTTAATGGAAACTCCAGAAGAGCCCTACTACGAAAAACCATATTCAAACAAGGTCCATTTCCAGTGTGGTCAGAAGACAGGACACTACTTACAGTACAGGAAACTGTAAAACACACCACAGTAAAACATGCACATATGGCAAACTGGTCATTATAACTGTTGTTTGTTTTGGTTTAGCTTCGGGGTTTTTTTTTTTTGCTGTCACTTTCCTGATTGCAAAAACCATTACACCCACGATTTAATCTCAGCGGACTGAAAGGTTCAAACAAGGTTACAGAGCGCAAGACGGAGAAACAGAGCACAAGAGACTTCTCCTAAAGTCTGAGCAAGTGAGGGAAAGAAGCCTGGGCTCTCACCCCTTAACAGCTGATCCATTTTTTGGAATATTTCCTACTCTTCCCTAATTTTATCTGAAAATAAGCTCATCTAAACATCCAAAATCAAACCAGAGCAGCCACTAAGACTTCAAAAATATTAGCGGATAAAACATAATGGGATGTTTTATTGGTTTTTAACAGAAGTACACCTCCAAAAGCTATTCATAATCCCTGACATTGAAGAAACCAAGGGGACATTCGCATGCCCCTCCCCAAAGGCTGCGCAAGCCGTGCCTGTAAGGGGGGGTCCTTCCAGCTAACACAGCAGTTCACTCGTCAATAATTCACAGGCCGAATTTTGCAAGCGATTCTTGACTTTCGGCAAACAACGACACCCTTTAAAGGGACAAAAGACCAGGGGCCACCGCAGACGCTCCGCCTGCTGCCGAGCCAAGCCGGCCGTGAAGGTCGCCCCGCCGCCACGGGGGCCGCGGCAGAAGGAAGGGAGGAGCCGCTACACCTGGACCGGCCGCCCGCCCCGGTGCCCCGAGCGGGGCAGCCCCACCGGCACCCCCAGCACCCCCCTTCTCGCTCTAGACCCGCACCGAGCGGGGCAGGGCAGACCCACCGCTACCCCCAGACCCTCCTTTCCCACCCTGGACCCGCACCGAGCGTCAGGGGCAGCCCCGCCGCCCCCCCAACCCACCCCGGTCCCCCGCCTCCCGCACAGAGCGGGGCAGAGGCAGCTCCGCCGGTGCCCCCAGGCCTCCCTCTCCTACTGTCCCCACCTCCTGCACAGAGCGAGGCGGAGGCAGCCCCATCAGTCTCCCCAAACGCCCCCTTCCCACCCTGGACCCCCGCCTCCCGCACTGAGGGGGGGCAGGGCAGACACGCCAGTCGCCCAAGATCCCCTTTTCCCACCCCGGTCCCCCGCATCCCGCGCCCGGTGAGGACAGAGGCGGCGCCACTGGAGCCCTCAGATCGCCCTTTCCCCAACCCGTCCCCCACCTTCCGCACCAACAGGGGCAGAGGCAGCCCCACCAGAGCCCCCAGACCCACCTTTCCTCCCTTGGACCCGCACCGAGCGCGGAGGGCAGCCCCACCGCCCTCCAGGGTCCCCTTCCCCACCCCGTCCCCGCGCCTCCCGCACCGAGCGGGGCAAAGGCAGCCCCGCCGGTACCCCCAGACCCCCCTTTCTCTCCCGTTCCCCACACTCACCCCGCCGCGGGCCCCCCGGGCTGGGGCGCCGCCGGCAGCAACGGCAGCAGCGGGACTGGGGGCTCGGCGGCGCCCCCGTGGGCCGGGGGAGCCGGGCTGCTGCCGGCGGCGGCCACCGCCGGGCTGCTCCTCCGGTCACGGCTCGCTCCTGGCCGCTGTGGGGCCGCGCCGGGGGTGCCGCGGCCGGCTGGCGGCTTCTTCTGCTGCTGCTGCTGCTCCCTCCCGCCCGAGCCTCATGTGCGCCCGGCTCCCAGCGGCGCCCGGGCACCGCCGCGAAGCCCCCCCCGCCGGGCGCCGCACACGTGGGGCGCGCTCCGTTCGCTCTCCCGGAGCGGGGATGCTCCGCTTGCCTCTCCCCACGCCACCGGGCGGCTCGGCGCGGCCTCCCGGTGCAGGCGGGGCGGCGTGGGCACCTCGGGGGCTGCGGGAAGGGGAGCGCCGCCGGCGGACAGCGCGGGCTCGGCAAGCGCGGCGCTCCCGCCGGCCCCCATTACATCATGGCCCGGCCCCCCGCGGGGCGGGGACAAGCGTCGCCCGGCAACCGGACCCCTGCCGCGGGATGAGCTGCCCGAGGGATGGGGCTGCCCGAACGGATGTGGCTACCCGGAGGGATGTGGCTGCCCGGAGGGATGGGGTTGCCCGGAGGGATGGGGTTGCCCGGAGGGATGCGCTGCCCGGAGGGATGGGGCTGCCCGGAGGGATGGGGCTGCTCGGAGGGAGGAGCTGCCCGGGGGGATTGGGACTGCCCGGAGGGATCATAGAATCCCTAGCTTGGAAAAGACTTTGGAGATCATCAAGTCTTAGGAGGAGCGGCTGAGGGAACTGGGGTTGTTTAGCCTTGAGAAGAGGAGGCTGAGGGGAGACCTTATCGCTTTCTACAACTACCTGAAAGGAGGTTGTAGAGAGGAAGGTGCTGGACTCTTCTCCCAAGTGACAGGTGATAGGACAAGAGGGAGTGGCCTCAAGCTGCGCCAGGGGAGGTTCAGACCAGACGTCGGAAAAAAGTTATTCACAGGAAGGGTCACGGGGCACTGGCAGAGGCTGCCCAGGGAGGTGGTTGAGTCACCATCCCTGGAGCTGTTTAAAAGACGGGTAGAGGAGGTGCTCAGGGACATGGTTTAGTTGCATATAGGAATGGTTGGATTTGATGATCCAAGAGGTCTTTTCCAACCTGGTAATTCTATGATTCTATGATAAGTCCAACTGTACCTATCCTAATAAATAATATCCCTAACCCTTTCATCTACTCACCTTTTAAACACCTCCAGGGATGGCGACTCAACCACCTCCCTGTGCAGCCTCTGCCAGTGCCTGATAACCTTTTCAGTGAAGAAGTTTTTTCTAATGTGCAATCTGAACCTTCCCTGGTGCAGCTTGAGACCATTCCCTCTCATCCTATCACTTGTTACTTGGGCGAAGAGACAAACACCCAACTCTCACAGCTCCTTTCAGGGAGCCATAGACCACGGATGGGGCTGCTGGGAGGCAAAGGGGGCTCCAGAGCACGAGGCACGGGGCACCAGCCCAAAGGTGGCTGTGGGCAGCACTGCCCGACACTGTTTGCCCTTTCTCACCTGCCTTAGAGGGATTCACCGCTATTCCAGGCAGAGCTGCTCCAGCGCTCCCCAGGATCTGTTAGGATTCCTGCCGGAGAAGGACCCACACTGTGTGCACCTTGTCCGTCTCGCTTTTGAATTGGGCTGGTTACAGGCAGCTTGGCTGCTGCGGCAGCCCCATCCTGGGTTTGTCACGGTGCTTTCGGGAGCACTGCCTGCCACAGATGGGCAAAAAGGCTTAAGCAGAACCTTGGCTGAGCACCCAGCCAGGCTGCCGGAACACTGGTGGATGGAACAGCCTGCATGGGAATAGGAGAGAGAGGTTGTAGAAGTTAGACATTCAAAATATGTGCTTCTTAACCTTTGTTAGAGGAACAAAAGAGAGGGATCTTGCCCTTGCCCATGAGCAAGATCATGCCCATGCCCTGGAGAGGAAAGTTGCAGAATGAGTGCCATATGCATTAGAGCTGAGAAAATACCTAAAAGAGAAGACTTGTTACTAATGTGTCACCAACAGACAGAAGTTTCAGTCCAGGTTCTTAATAAAAAGGAAAAAAAAAAAAAAAAGAGAAAAAGAAATCCGGAGGAAATAATGACTTTTTACTTCTGCGGCTGAGAGAACTATCTGTTGTATGAGGGTTTCATTGTTTTTGTTTACCAGTAAGGGAAGAAAAGAATCGTGTCCAAGGTTACAGCTGGTAAGACAAAAAAAAATTGCAGTCATGCTGGTGACAGGATTCCGGAAGCACAGGATGTGTGATGTGTGTTAAGTGTAAATGGATTTGGGGTTTGACCCTGAGTGAACCCACCAGAAGAAATGATCCAGTGCATTATGGATGCAGACAAAGAGAGCCACAGATGGGGATGCGCTTGGGTGATAGAAACGAGGGGAGATATTTACAAGGACAACAGAGGATTTGCCAGGCTTGTCTCTAGAGCAGATCCCCTGAAAGTGACTAACGGTGCAGTCAGATGGGACATGTGAGTCAACCAAACAGCTTGCTGCTCCCAAAAGGAGCCGGCTCCTCTCCCCACTTCTCCTACGGAGGAACCAGGCACTCCTGGGTTTCCCGGGGGCTGGCTCTGGTACTTAGGATTCCTCAGTGAGTGATATTCAGTTTACTAACCTGACAGAGAACTAGTTTTTCTTTTTCCTTTGTCAGCTTTTTGCCCGATTAGTGAACTGAATAGATTCGCCCTGAGGTCATGAAAGTATCAAGAGTGAGCACAAAGGAAGAGTTGAAACCATTAGTGGGAAAGGAAAAGGATTATCCCTTTGGCTACACTGCACTCTTATATCATCTTGGTAGTCTCATCTAACTCCTCCCCAAATTAGAAGCTTCATGTCTAGGTATCATTAGAAAGTTTGGTCCCTTTCTCTTCTCACCCTCAGCTGTCTTCTTATTTCTTTCTTTGTGACTGGTCTTGTACACGTGTGACCCTGGGATTAGCAAGTGTGCAAGCTAAATTGGGGGCTTTAAAAAGGGTTAGTTTTCTGATGAATTCCTGAAACAGCTAACAATGGAGTCAGATGAGTGACAGAGGTTGCACAAGAGAAGGAACAAGACTGTGCAGTTGCAATGAAGGGACGGAGCCTTTCACAGCAGCCGGGCACTTGTTATAGTGTGTAACATAATGCCAAGATAGCAGGGAGGAGGAAGGGCCTGTACAGGGAAGGAGAAGTAGTTTTGGGGAAGAGTGTTTGCTCTGTGCTTTACAGAATGTCAAAAAGAAGCAGAAAAAAAAAGCAAAATATATGCTAGTAAGGGATAAAAAGAAAAAGAAAAGAGAAAAAAAAAAAAGGAAAGAGCTTTCAGTTCCACAAAAAGTAGAGGAAGACACACAACAGAGGCATCTTGGAATAGAAGAAAAAGTAGAAAAGTGAAGCTCAACAACATCAACAACAAAGAGAAACAAGTCTGTATGACTGGAAACTTCTTGTTGAAAAGAACCAATTGACCTGTAACATCTGTAAGAAGCAAGGATTTGAGATATACCACCAAGACTGAAGAGAGTCTTGTTAGAGTGAGCAGAAATCACTCACGGTGGGACAAACGGCAATGACGTGCACCGTTTATACACTAATATAGTGTGTAGGAGTACATGAGGGGAAAGAACTTGCGGCTATGGGACTGCCAGACCCTCACATGCAGGGGCCATGTCTATATGCTGGCCATGGGATACAGTAGCACTTGTTTTTTATGGTTGCTGCACCATATCCTCAAGGTATTTTGTTGCATGGTGCTGGAGTGCATATAAGCATACTCTGCTACATTCTTTCCTCTATCTCAATTCATCCAACTAATAATTCCAAAGCAATCCAAGCAGTAACAAGATATTTCAAACAAGTTTCCTATATTTCTCTGCTGTCTTTCTGTTTTCATTATCCCCTCCAGTTCTTTCCTCTTCTTGATTATCACATGATATTTATCACATTCATTCTCAATTTCGCTTCCTTGGTTGTATCGATAGAAGAGACTTTTATTTCTACCCTGCTAAACTGGAAGACTTCTCAAATTAACTTTTCAGTGAACATGCTAACATGCTGCTGTTTTTCTTGCATGTTCCTCACTTGTAATCTCTAGAACTTCTTTTATAGTCCCTGTAAAACAACCAAAGAATATTGCTTTAAAAGCATTTGAAACCAGTTTCAGAAAACTAAAACATATCCCATGAGTGTGTTTCAGAATAGCTGCATTGGGGATTTAAGAAAAAAGGAGTTGCAGTGCTTCCTCTCTTTGTTCTCCCTGCTGATACCTGCTGTAACTGGCCCCATTTCTCACACTATTATATCAGCATGGACTAAGTAATGTTATAAGTCCTTTAAAAGGATCTATGAAGTGCCTGCACAAAGTCTTCCCTTGTTTTAATGGTGTTTTCTGTAAAGCTAACATTGCTTTTACTTGAATATCAAATACCTAGATTCCTGCAAGTTGTCCAGCTCAGCATGTAAAAACTAAAAATGTGAGAACTTTGGATGGATTTTTATTTTTTTTCTGGGGATTTTGGAGGTTTTTTTGGTTCTGTTTTTGTTTTACAACAAGGCATGCAATGTTACCTTTCCTGGAAGAATCAAATCATTAGAAAAGTGAGCTGAAAAGTTCTTATTCAGAGCTTTGTTTCCAACAGCTAGCATCAGCCAGCACCAATGCCTTCTCCTTCTTCAACTGCTTCTCTACTGGAAATGTCTTTCCAATAAAGGGGCTGCATCTTTCAAGAGCAATACCAGCTTATGGCATTGGTCTGAAGTGACTGTAGCCTAAGGAGAGCAGACACATGTCATTTGAAAAAGAGAATAAGTAAAATAAGAAGCTAAATCAAAAAAAAGTGAAACTTTATGGACAAGCTAAAGCATAAACAGAAGGAGAGAAACAGAAACAAAGTAAAAAGGTCTTGAGGGGAAAACTCATTAAAATTGTCCTACATAGAGGATCATATATAATAATTATGGCAAAAGAAAACATTGTTCCAGAGCTTACAGTCTGAAAAAAAAATGAAGAAAACAAACAGTGACTCAGAGGATGGGGTTTGCCCATATTTTATATTAATGAAATACAAATTGGAATAAATAGTTTGTAAAGCTCAGATTAGCATTAGAAATGAAGACAAGTACACAAAGAAAGAGGAAATTAAATGCATGATAGTGGGATAATGATAAATGTGCCAGGCATGCATTTTGCAAGGAAAGGGAGAAAAAAAAAAAAAGATGCAGTCAGGTAAAGCCAAATGAAAATTACACCGTGGAATGATGATAATACCTTCAAGACATTGTGAATTCTAATCATGATGCAAAGGATATCCTCAGTACATGGGATGAATCTTCAGAAAATGCAACATAAAAGCTATTGCTTTCTGACGAAACAGTGAATCTGGATACTCAATAACAAAGCATTTGACTCTTGCATGAGTCAGAAATGCTGTATGTATTTGGAGAAAACGGGTTGTCCTCCCAATTTGTTTTACCTACAACAAATGAAAGTAATTCAACCTGTACAGCATCTGCTTTACACACTATAGCATTAGAATAAGTTATAATTTGAACACTGAAATATACAAAAAAAGAAAGCATCACTAATAACTTTACCTAATCTCAAAATTACATAAGCAGTATGACAGTCATTGAATAAACAAGGATTTGACAAGGCCTATTCAGCCTTCCTGGATGACCGAGGCAGTCATCTCTTCGTATTTTGGAAGCCAGTAGGCAGGCTCAGGTGTTGAAAATGCAGTTAGTAGTGAACCTGGCAGCAGCAGAATACCAGGACTGCCAGCCATCCTCACAAACCACCGTCAGAGCTGATGATACTCAGGAATATGTTATGAGGAATGTCAGGTAGAAACTGTGGTGGTCCATAACAATCAACCCCATCTCATTAGCAGATAAATCTCAATACAAACAAACAAACAAACAAGAGGAAGTAGTTTTTTACTTCAGTGTCACATACAGAGCAGTTGCTCACTTCCCAAGGAAGCCAAATGATTTTGGGAAGGTAAAAGTAGCTTGTAATTTGCCAACTTTTAAAGGTACTAACACAGTATTAAAATTTGCAGAGTATCTTACCACATCTCTTGCAAACCTTAGACATATGCAAAACATTGAGACCATAATGGAGGAAGAGGCAACAGAAGCATGCTATATGTGTAATACAGGTAATCTTACAAGTTGATCCAGCAAGGTGAGGTTTGGAGCCCTGTTCTTATAAAAGAAACAACTAGTATTTTTTTGCCTCACTGGTGAAGCAAACACATCAGCTAGGACCATTTTGCAATACTGTTTCCAGAGTGAAAAGTTCAACTCTATGGTTGAGAAAACAAATTTACAAACAGAGAAAAAACAAAAGCTGCCAAAAGAATTTGAAAAATCATTGCTACTCCCAAATCTCAGCAGCGTACGATTCTGAAACTGTAACATTTGAATTTATTTAATGATTTTGAGAAGGCTCAGTGAATACAGCAGCCTTGTACTAGAAAAACAAGATGACTAAATCATGAGAACCATAATGTTACCACAGAAATAAAGAAAAATACACAGAGTTTCACTCAAACAATGAAAGGATATGCTAGTTTCAAGAGGATGTTGGAAAAGAATCTGAGAATCAAAAGCACAAGATAAAGATGTGCTTATGTTCACTTCCATTGTTCTGCTAAAATGGTCAAAGATTAGAAAAGTGGCCCCATGTACCTCCCAGGAATGACAGAACTGTGAAGGCAACTACAGCATAAAAATATTATATATGAGCAACTGAGTCATCATACCCAGGACACTGAGAATAGAAACTCTCCTGAGAATAGGGTCAGTCTGGAAGGGAAAGAAACACCATGTACTAACAACATGGGGTACAGCATGAGTAATCGTGATAGCTTGGAGAAAACCTGCTATGTACATTTGGCAAAATAAAACAGAAGTATTTAACATTTTCAACAAGCATTAAAGCAAATTAAAGAACAGAGCTTCTCACTGAAAGAAAACAATACATGGAAACATACCTAAGTGTTATAGGCTATTAGTCAGACTTTTGGGAATCGGGCAATTGGAGGCCTCTGTAGTACCCATCCCATTGAGGGTAGAGCCGCAAAGTGTTCAGGCATTCTGAACTATGTGGTTTCGATCACAAGATCTCAGTTTATCTTAAATCAGAATATATATTTATTTGAGAACAAGAATTTGATTACATCCCATATCATAGCCATGCAAAAAACAAAGCTGAGTTTGCTGTACAGGTTCCAAAGTGTACTCAAATGATGCAAACAGCAGAGAGAATATTTTGCATTCTGTTCTTGAATGTTGAAAATATTCCCACAGAAGAGTTTACTGCAGTTAAGCACAATGCTTGAAGTCATGTTTCAGTGGCAGATTAAAGGAGTAACAGACTAAAACAGTTATGAAAAAGGACAAAGGTAAAAGTCTCATAGTTACAGCCCTGATTTGCATTTGTATTTAGACTGTTTCTTCAAGAGGACTCTTGTATTGGAAGCAAGTGACATGGATAAAAAGAGAAATCCTGATCCTTATACCAAATTAAAGGGGGAAAATCCCCACTGGAATATAATGAAATTGCGCATCCAGATGGCAAGAAAAATACAGACATGAAATGAAGTGTGTATCAACAATAAAAAAATGCCATATTTCCTAACTAAGAAGTGCTGTTTAAAAAAAGGGGTATAAGTTATCGTGTCCCCTGTGTCTGCCTTTAATTCCACTGAAAATTTTTCATCATGAAGACATTCAATTTGAAAAGCTATGAATCTCTGGCTTGTTTGTTATTAAAGCATTCTTTGGTGTTTCTCTTTCTGTACTTTGTAATGCTATCACCACTATTATAGGAAGATTTCAACAGACTTTGTTAGAGTTCATAGCGTATCACACCCTCATCATATTATAACATAATACTATCACAATATAATAATATAATAACATATAATATCCATTTAAGCAAAAAGATAGTTACCCTTTTTGTATAAAACCAATCCCTAACTTGACTAATTTAACAGAAAGCTGTAGATAGGACAAAACACTAGAAATTTGGAAGCAAAGACAGTAAATTGATAGTTATTGTGGCTTAGTTTTGCCCTCTTGGACAAGGACAAAGAAATTAAGTCATTTTTCTAAGATCTGCTATTGAACCGCTGCCAGGACCTGTTCAGTAATTGAGCTAATATTCCATTCTTCCTTCTTTACATCAGTCACTCTCATCAGACACAAATATAAAATACACACTTTCTAAAAGATCACTCTTCAAAGCATACTTTTCGTGTATTTACTAAAAGAAACTAGGTGACATCTACTTACGCATTTTGTTTATTTATATCAAATCAACTACACATTTACATTAAAAAAGAAATGGAAAATTTGTTGCTTGTGCAGTTTCAAAGCTGTACCTCCATTGGTAATTATGGATCAACTCTGCAATTTCTGAAAACATATGCTGAAAATGGGACAGGGTCTGAAATTGTTAAGAAAAGAGCAATTTTGCCATGCACATGCACACGATATTTTTTAGTTCTTATGAGTCCAGTCAATTCTGTGTAGATATGCAGTAAACTGGCAAAAATTATACCTGTGTGCAGCACTGATTTTTTACCAGTTTTGTAGACTTTCTGCCAAACCACTCAACAGCTGAACTGTGACAAAATGTTTAGCAAACTGCATAACTAATGAAATTTGATTTCCTCCAGATCTGTGCTTTGTGGCTACAGCCTCTGCTGTCTGAGAAGTTATGAAACAAAACTGAAGTGCTTCTTGGAGCTGACACTTTTCTAAGATCCTTCTCCCAAATACGGTGGTTTGGAATCTTTTTTTTTTCCTTCTTTTTCTGTACTAGGAGAGTTTAAATTCATACCAAAAATTTTCCTACAGTGGGGGCAAAAAAATAGCTGTCCATCTGTTATCATACAGCCTAGAGAAACATTGAATCCTTCCTGTTAAGGGCTCGGTGTTGGGGCTAGTTTTGTTTAATATATTTATTAATGATCTGGAGAAGTAAGTTTGCAGATACACCAGGTTAGGCAGTAGTGTTGATCTGCTTGAGGGCAGGCAGGTTCTGCAGAGGGATGTGTACAGGCTGGATCGCTGTATGAGGTTTAACAAGGCCAAGTGTTGGGTCCTATACTTGGTTCACAATAATCCCATGCAACCCTCCAGGCTGGGGGAAGAGTGGCTGGAAACCTGCCTGGAGGAAAAAGACCTGGGGTGTTTGTTGACAGCCAGCTGAATGTGAGCCATCAGTGTGCCCAAGTGGCCAGGAAAGCCAGCAGCATCCTGGCTTGGATCAGAAATGGTGTGGCCAGCAGGACCAGAGAAGTGATTTTCCCCCTGTACTCAGCACTGGTGAGGATGCATCCTGAATACTGTGTTCAGTTTTGGGCCCCTCACAACAAGAAGGACATTGAGGTGCAGGAGTGCGTCCAGAGAAGGGCAACGAAGCTGGTGCAGAGGCTGAAGAACAAGTCTTACAAGGAGTGGCTGAAGGAACTGGGGTTGTTTAGCCTGGAGAAAAGGAGGCTGAGGGGAGACCTTATCACTGTCTACAACTACCTGAAAGGAGATTGTGGAGAGGTGGGTGTTGGTGTCCTTTCTCAAGAAACAAGTGATTGAGAGGAAATGGCCATAAGCTGTGCCAGGGGAGGTTCAGATTGGACATTAGGAAAAAATTCTTCAACAAAAGCGTTACCAGGCACTGGCACAGGCTGCCCAGGGAGGTGATTGAGTCACTATCCCTGGAGGTGTTTAAAAGACAGGTAGATGAAGTGCTCAGGCATATGATTTAGTATTGGATAGGTACGATTGGGCTTGATGATCTCAAAGGTCTTTTCCAATGTAGTGATTCTGTGATTCTGTGGGAATGGGTGTGGCCAGCAGAGGCAGGGAAGTGATTGTGTGTGTGTGTGTGTCTGTGTGTCCCGTACTTGGCGCTACTGATGCTGCATCTTGAATCCTGTGCTCAGTTCTGGGCCCCTCACTATGAGAAAGACATTGAGGCCCTGGAGCCAGAGAAGAGGCTGGCTCCAGAAGAGCCAGAGAAGGTCCTGGTCCAGAGAAGAGCAACGAAGCCGGTGAAGGGGCTGGAGAACAAGTCTTACAAGGAGTAGCTGAGGGAGCTGGGGTTGTTTAGCCTGAAAAAAGAGGAGGCTGAGGGGAGACCTTATGGCTGTCTACAACTGGATGAAAAGAAGTTGTGGAGAGGTGGGTGCTGGTCTCCTTTCCCAAGAAACAAGCGCTAGGAGAAAAAGGAATGGCCTCAAATCGTGCCAGGGGAAGTTCAGATTGGACATCAGGAAAAGTGCCTTCATCAGAAGGGTTACGGGTCCCCGGCCCCGGCTGCCCAGGGAGCTGGTTCAGTCGCCATCCCTGGCGCCGCCCCCTCCACACCCCGCCCCCGGCGCTCGCGGTTGCCTGGCAACCAGGCGGCTGCTCCCCTGACACCCCCTCCCTTCCATCGCGCGCCGCAACATCCGGGAACTCCTCCCCCTCGCTCTGACGTAGGCGCCCGCAGCCCAATGGCGGATCCCCTCCACTTCCGGCGTCTTCCGCGGTCTCCTGGATACGGGCGGAGGGTGGTGTGAGGCCTCGAGGCTTGCTCTGCACTTGCAGGAGTAAGGGAGGGGGGAAAAAGCCGCTTCCCGCCTTCCCTGAACCAGTTGTGGCGGCGCTCCCTCCCTCTGCCGGCGCTTCTGAGGCGCGCGGGGGCGAGCTTCCCGCCTGGGCGCTCCCAAAGCCCTGCTCCTCCTCCCGCCCGTTGAGGCCCGGGGGCTGCGCCGGTTTCGGTCGATGGCGGCGGCGATGGTTTAACCAGTGCCTCCCTGCCCTCCCCGCGCGTCACAGGTACGGCTGCCGCGACCTCCCCTTCCCCCGCCTTCCCGCCTTCCGGCCCGTGAGTGGCGTGCGAGCGCGTGCCCAGCGACACCAGAGAATCATAAAATCATAGAATAGTTCGGTTAGAAGGGACCCTAAAGGTCATCCAGTTCCAACCCCCCTGCCATGAGCAGGGACACCTCCCACTACACCAGGCTGCCCAAGGCTCCATCCAGCCTGGCCATGAACACCTCCAGGGATGGGGCATCCACAACTTTCCTGGGCAACCTATGCCAGTGCCTCACCACTCTCGTGGTGAAGAAATTCCTCCTTATGTGTAGTCTAAATCTGCCCCTCTCTGGTTTATACCCCTTGCCCCTAGTCCTGTCACTGCAAGCCTTTGCAGACAGTCCCACCCCAGCTTTCTTGTAGCCCCTTCAGGTACTGTAAGGTCACTGTAAGGTCTTCTCAGAGCCTTCTCTTCTCCAGCCTTCTCTCTCAGCCTGTCCTCCAGCCCTCTGATCATCCTTGTAGCCCTCTTCTGGACCCATTCCAACAATTCCATCTCTTTATGTTAAGGATTCTAGAACTGGACACAACACTACAGATGAGGACTTACAAGAGAGGAATAGAGGGGCAGAATCACCTCTCTTGACCTGCTGGCTACACTTTTTTTGATGCAGCCCAGGATACAGTTGGCCACCTGGGCTGTAAGCACCCATTGCTGGCTCGAGCTTCTCATCAGTCAGCAACCCCAGGTCCTTCTCTGCAGGGCTGCTCTCAATCACATCAGTACTGAACATGAGGTGTCCCCCATCAGTCTCCTACAAGCTGGACAGACCCAAGTGACTTCAGCTACCTCTCACACAGCTTCTGTTCTGATCCTTCATCAGCCCCACCATCTCCTTAGCCCTCAGCACATCTCACCCTTTAAAAGACTCACATCTCCAACATTCAAAGTTCACTTCTTTGCTATATGCATGTATTTTCAATTTCATGTAAGCTCAAGTGATGCACAATATCTCTGGCCATTCATACACACCAGAGCTCCAACAGGGTATTTCTCTGGGATATTTGTGGCAGCCTCTGCTGCAATGTTACCTTCCCTTTGGCAGAACATTGATGGAGCAAGTGACACAATCTTCACTTTCCAATTCTTCATAGTATCTAATCTAAATCTTCTCCTTTCCAATTTAAAGCTGTTTTGCCTCATCGTATCACTACATGCCCTTGTAAAAAGTCCCTCCCCAGCTTTCCTGCAGGCCCCCTTCAGGTACTGGAAGGCTGCTCTAAGGTCGTCTTGGAGCCTTCTCTTCTCCAGGCTGAACAACCTCGACTCTCTCAGCCTGTCCTCATAGTGCTCCATTCCTCTGATCATCTTCATAGCCCTCCTCTGGACTCGTTCCAACAGTTCCATATCTTCCTTATGTTGGAGATTCCAGAACTGGACACAGTACTCCAGGTGGAGTCTCAACGAGAGCAGATTAGAGGGGTGGAATCACCTCCCTTGACTTGCTGGCCAGGCTTCCTTTGATGCATCCCAGGATACAGTTGGCTTTCTGGGCTGTGAGCTGGCATATGTATACATTTTCCCAGAAGTCTTATGCATATTCTGTTACTTTCCAAGGACTGATTTTAATGTTACTATGAATTTCACAACAGTCAAATCTCTTGCTGATGTGGAGCTTTGGAGCCAGGTCTCTGCTTGACGTTGCATTTGAGATAAAGATGGCAAACAGAGGTGATTACAGCAGAAGAGAAATCTGTTCAGCACAGATCATACTTCACACAAGGTGTTATCATCTCCAAAGAATGAACAGTATCTGGAAAAGCAGTGTTTGAAAGAAAACATCCTAGCAGAGGGACATTCTGTCTTAACTTTCAAAAAATACAATTACTTAGATGAAACTTTACTTTAGCTAAACCAAAAATATTCCACTTTTTGTAATAGTACCGACTTCTTGTATGAAATCCCTCCTCTTCATTTTTGACCTTTGATTCTCATCTAAAGGTCCACGCTACCCTTCTGATGGGATAACAAGGCAGAATAGCACCAACATTTTTTATCTACATCTATGCTAGAAATATGATCCTTTTCAAAGCTATGCATTTAACACAACTTAATACTGAGATACTTCTTGTATCAATAGTGGTGCTTGAGCATGTGAGGCAGGGCTGCCTACCTCCAGATAACCAGATAATTCTGTACTTGTCATTGAGCCTGGTATACATTTGGATGCTTTGTTGCACGAGTGGTTTGTAGCATCATGAGGGACTGTTCACCAAGGCTTGTAGTGATAGCACTAGGGGCAATGGGTATAAACTGGAGAGGGCCAGATTTAGACTATAAATAAGGAGGAATATATATGAGAGTGGTGAGACACTGGCACAGGTTGCCCAGGGAAGTTGTGAGTGCCCTATCCCTGCAGGTGTTCAAGGCCAGGTTGGATGGGGCCTTGCACAGCCTGATCTAGTGGTACATGTCTCTGTCCATGACAGGGGGATTGGAACTGGATAATCTTTAAGGTCCCTTCCAACCCAAACTATTCTATAATTCTATGATTCTATGATCATTTGGTTGGAAAAGAGCTTTGAAATCATTGAGTCCAACTGTATCTGTCCACTACTAAACCATATCCCTGAATACCACGTCTACCTGACTTTTAAATACCTCTGGGGTCATCCTCTATGGACCTCTGCCTCCTCTTCCATCTTCCTTCCCTCCTCCCAGAAGGTGTAGGCAGCCAAGTAGTGCAGGCACAGCCAGGCCCTCTTCCAGCACCTCAGCCTGCTGATACTGTGGTGCCAGATCTGTGGGTGCCAGATCAGCCAGCAGACGGGCAGAGACTGCTTTCACAGCACGTTCTGCACACGCTTCTGGTGGTGGAACACCCACTGGAAGCTGGAAATAGCCACTGACCGCCACAGACTGGACCACCAGACCTGCCACAGGCAGGGAATGATGATGGGCATTGGGTGAAGGCTGTGCCTTGAGGCCACCTGCAGGCCCGTGAATGCTGGATAACAGCAGCTCGGGCTGGGCCTACTGTCACGCCGGTGTATGAGATCATTTGGCTGCATATTAGTCATATGAATCTCCCATCATCCAGTGTGTGTATGCTTCAGTCTTGTGATGAGATGCTCATGTCAGGTTTGAATTATTATTGGAAAAGAAGAAGTGCAAGAAAGGAGCTGTGGCCGTGTAAGTTTTGGGGGCTGGACTGTGGGCTGACCGTCTCTTTTACTGGATACATTTCTTTGGCCTTGCTGTTCTGGAATCATTCTGTAAAGATTATGGGTCTTTCTTTGGTCTTTTTTTTTTCATTTTTTAAGGCTGTCCAGAAAAAAACCCTCATAGATTGGTGCAATGATCTGCTCGAATCATAAAAGAGAGGTAGGGTACTGGAAACCCCTATCTGTTCTGATGCTGTATCTTTGTGCCTTTGGGATGTTTGGCAAACTGATCTTTGTGTAATTACCTTGTTCTCTTTGATAACCATAGGGCGAAAAGGGTATTCTCATGTTATACTGGCTGTACTTACCTGAATACTTAGTGTACAATGAAATCAAACTGATTTACAATATTAATCCCAAGGCTTTTTAACTGTAACTGTGAGATTCTTCCTTTTATTTTGGAAGAAAACTTATGTCTTGGATAATTATCTTTGGTAAAGGAAATCCTGGAATTATGAGGTTCCTATGTATGTTGTAAATTTTGGACCATCTAAGTTGTATGTGACACCTGGCTGATGTACTGGCAAGAGCCAGTATTTCAGTGGCAGACGCTTTGTTGTGTCGTTTGGTGGTACTCAATACTTTCTTGTAATTTCACCTGAAGTCCTGTCTGAAAACTTTGGAATTCTCTACTCTTCATTTTGGTCTCTGATTTGTCCCTCTGGAAGTTTTGTGTCTCATGAAAGTGGTAAAGTGAAACTTTTTTGAAGTGTGTGGTTTGTGATTTAGGTATTTGGCAGCTGTTCTGCTTAAGTAGCCCCTCCTCTCCATCCTTGATGTTCATTCCAGTTGCTGTGCTGCCCTCCCTAATATGCTGCTTCTCTGTGGTTTTAGGGTAACTATGTTCAGAACTGGTCTTGTTGAACTAAAAAACAACAGTTGTATAAACAAAATGGAAGAAGTTGTGTAGAAATGAGAGAAAGCAACTCCAAATGGCTCGGGATTAATTAAATTGGTAGTTGGAAGAACTGGGCATCAGATGTGAAGTTAGCGTGGATCCAGGAGAACTTATTACAAGGTGGTCATTGGGGACTAGTTAGCAATAAATCCTATTTTTTGAATAGTGTGGTATTGGGATTCTTTATGTCTGTGCTCTTAACCCAGTGAATAGCCAAGGAGCAGGATGGAAAGCTGACGCTGAACCCTTATAAGTATTACAGTCGCTTCAATATTTTGCTGTCAGTTCTCCCATTGCTCCAAGTATTCTCTGGGAAAGTAATTGTAGAACAAAAGAATTAATCCAACTTCTATGAAAAGCATCCAGCTATTTAAAATGCCACTTTCTGGATTTGCAATAAATGACAGTTGTTTCATTTGTTTCAGGATGTAAATTAAAGCATATACTATTCTTCAGGCAAAAACAATAGTTATAAATTAGAATCCTGTGGAACTCCTTGATTCCCACAATATAACATCGACCAACAAATTTACACAGCTTCTATGTGCAAGGTGTTGTTTCTGTCTATGAAAAATCCTTGATGCTGAGTCCTTTAACTGGTAAAGCTCTGTTTAGCTTAGCACTGGTAGGAACACCAAGTCCTATTGTGACTGGTAGTCACAAAGTCCTGTTGTTTTTTCAGTTATGTTGATTAAATCAGTTATGTGGCAGGTTTATATTACATTGTGAAAGCAAACAACATTGCAAACAACACAAAAAAAACATTGCAGAGGCATGTTTTCCTGGAGTGCTCTTGGGCAGAAATGGCAATCTTATTTGGAAAAGCTTTTGATATAGACTGTTCTCATTTGGACAGCAGATTTTTCGTGGAACATATACTTCTAAGTTTGGTGGTATGATTTTCATTTATACAGATGAAATATTTAGAATTTGTAGCTACTGCCTCATCTGTAACTTCAGGAACGTGTTAAGCTTTGGAAGGGGAAAATGCTATCTTCTGTTCAAAATTTTGATCTCATTTCTTGAGAGGAGGCCTTCTGTAAAATATTTTTTGTTTGATCTTACTGGAATGATAGAATCCCTATAGAATTGTGAGGGTAAATCCCATGATCCAATGACTATTACATTTGAATGCTTTACTTCCTCCCTCTTTCTTTAAAATTTGTATTTGTTTATGAGACTAATGCCATGTTTCCAATCTGTTGCATGTAAAACATCCATAGGTATGGAGAACTTCATTCTGTATGAGGAGATCGGAAGAGGAAATAAGACAGTTATTTATAAAGGAAGAAGAAAAGGGACGATTAATTTTGTTGCCATTCTTTGCACTGAAAAATGCAAAAGGGCTGAAATAACGAACTGGGTAAGTAATGTTTTTTTCCTGCTAAGTCTGGGAAAGGTAGAGCTCACAAAATCCTTGTAGCACAGGTAATAAAAAAAGGACATGGTATTTTTCTTTTCTACATTGAGTTTGTCACCATTTAGATCAGCTTCTTCAGATTAAGAATTCTTATATTTTAAATAGTCTTACTTTGGTATATTTATTTCTTCATCTAATTTTATTGTTGTTTGAATTACATTCATAAACCAATGTTTACTGGTGTGCTGTTTCTATGATATGGCAGAGAACTTGTAAAAACAGTTAATTGTGTGTAGTGGTTTGCTTTATTTTGTTATCAGTTGTGCAAATCCATTAATAGCAATACCTTCTAGTAATTAAGAAATTTCTTACTTATCAAAAGTAATTTTTTCTTTTTTAAAGGAATAACATTTAAGGTAAATCAATTTTGGTTTGTAAAGACTTGACAAAGTTTGGTTATATAATACTGCTTGGGAAAGAAACCGTAACTTCAAATATTTTATTTTTACAGTAGATAAACTTTTTTTCTGTGGTGGATTTGCTTTGGCTGAATGCCAGGTGCCTGCTAAAGCCACTCTATCATTCCTCCTCCTCAGATGGACGGGGAAGAGAAAACATATTGAAAGTCTTGCGGGTTGAGATAAGGACAGGGAGAGATCACTCGGTAATTACTGTCATGGACGACACAGACTTGACTCAGGGAAATTTATTTAATGTAATTTATTACCAATCAAATCAGAATAGGGTGATGAAAGTAAAAAAATCTTAAAACACCTCCCCTCCACCCCTCTTTTCTAACTGGGCTCAACTTCAGTCCTGATTTCTCTACTGATTCCCACACAGCAGCTCGGGGAGATAGGCAATGAGGGTTGTGGACAGTTCATCATACTTTGTCTCTGCCGCTCCTTCTTCCTCATGGGGAGGACTTCTCATGCTCTTCCCCTGCTCCAGCATAGGGTCCTTCCCATGGGAGACAGTCCTCCACATACTTCTCCTTCCAAATAAGTCCTTCCCATGGGCAGCCATTATTCACAAACAGCTCCAGTGTGGGTCCCCCATGGGGTCACGAGTCCTGCCAGCCACTCTGCTCCAGCATGGGCTCCTCTCTCTCCACACTTCCACAGGTCTTGCCAGGAGGGTTGCAGGGTCACAACCTCCTTCAGGCATATCCTCCTGCTCTGGCGTGGACTACTTCATGGGCTGCAGGTGGATATCTGCTCCATGGTTAACCTCCATGGGCTGCAGGGGGACAGTCTGCCTCACCATGGTCTTCACCAGGGGAAATCTCTGCTCTGGTGCCTTGAGCACCTCCTCTCTCTCTTTCTTCACTGAGTTTGGTGTCTGCAGGACTGTTTCTCTTGCACATTCTTAATGCTCTCTCCTGGCTGCTGTTCCACCATAGTTTTTCATTCTCATTCTCAAATAAGTTATCCTAGAAGTGCTGCTGGTGGTGCTGATGGGCTTGGCCTTGGCTTCTGATAGAGAGATACAGAGGCTTCTCTAGAGATTAAGCCATATTGATGTGACAGAAATATAGATTTTCAGGGACCCTTGAATGATTGCCTTTGCTTGATAAGATTGATTGAAAAATTTCTTTTTACATCCTTCTACTGTATTCACCATACCGCCTCACACTTGTAATTTTTATTCTCGCTGAAAAAGAAAATAGGAATGCAAATTTGACTCCAAATTCTGATTTTGTTTGCTGTTGTTTTAGGGATACAGGAAGGTTGAATAGTGCTTACAATCTAGGGTTGAGGAATTTATTTTTTTTTTTCCCTATAGTTTTAAAAGCAGGTGAATTAGGTAGGATCTTTCCATAACATATAGGTGAAAGTGAAATATTTGAATTAGAGAATAATTTTACTGTACTGGAAAAGGTAAGGTAACAAGTAGTTGATCTAGAGTAAAGTCATGTTATCTCTTCCCCCTGCCATAAGTCTGTATGTATTGCCCTTTTTTCCCCCCTGCAGCTCAGTATGTTAAAAACTTTGTTCTAGGTTCGTCTGACTCATGAAATCAGACACAAGAATATAGTGACGTTTCATGAATGGTACGAAACAAGCAACCATCTCTGGCTTGTAGTGGAATTATGCACAGGTAAGATAAGCTCAAAAGATAATTTATAGAGTGAGTATTTGTAAGAGATTTCTCATAACAGTTTCTCTATAACAAATACTTAGATGTTTGAAAAAGCTTAAGAATTATCTGATTATTAACTTGACAATCCTGGTAATATAGATTTTTTTTCTTTTCTGCTTTTGGAAACATTTTTAGAAATAAATGTTAGTAGTATTCTCTGCTTCACTGTATATGTATGCTAAATATTAATTGATGTGACATAATATTGTTTTTAGTAGCTAAAGAGGTAGGGCTAATCAGGGGAACTTAAAACCAAATTGTGAATAGTTAGAGGGTAGCTAAGTAAAAATTACTCCAGGAAATTAATGAAATACAATCTGTAATCTTAGGGGAACATGTTTGGTGCAGGAGTAGTAAAGGACCAAATGAGGTAGAGGAAGGGGATTTTGAAGGAGATGGGAAAGTGGAGTTTCCTAAAGGAAACTGGGACAGGCAGGAGGAAAGAGACCGGGCAATGAGTTTGTGAGAAGCAAGATGAGGAGAAGTCCAAGCCTTATGAACACTTAGGACAGGAGTGGCTGAAATGGGAAAAGTCTGACATACCTGAGAATCAGTGGGATGTGAGGAAGTAGGTGATGGAAGAAGAAAAGAGATTTTTGAAAGGAGAGAGAAACAGTAACAATCAGTGGGGAAAAGCATAGAGAGTGAAGGCCAAGGGAGGACAGAAGTGATAGAGGGTATATGTGAAGATTAAAGGAAGGCTTTGTAGATGTAATATGGTCAGAAACAGAGATGGGGTTGCTTGGAACTTAGTGGAGGAGCGTGGTGATTTTGGAAGGACAAAGAATAGTCTCATTATAGGATGAGAAGTCCAGAGAGATATGAGTAGGACTTGCTGGGCTAAGAAGCTGGGATTTGTGTGTAAAACTTCGGAAGTTTAGTCTAAGTTTTGTTCTTTGTTGTTTTTTTTTTTTAAAAAAAAAATATCCTTTTTTTCTTAAAAAAAAGAGAGCGAGGATGGGATGAAATTAAGGGGCACGGCCACACGAGTCAGGAAAGGAGAGAGAGAGGATGGGATGAAATTAAGGGACAGGGCCACATAAGTCAAGAAAGGACTGTACAGTAATTTATCTGTGGATGTAGTTGACTT
This sequence comes from Cuculus canorus, assembly GCF_017976375.1. Lineage (NCBI taxonomy): Eukaryota > Metazoa > Chordata > Aves > Cuculiformes > Cuculidae > Cuculus > Cuculus canorus. The sequence continues at coordinate 113,526,072 of NC_071402.1, forward strand.
CAGGACCCCACAAAGTAACCCAGTTATACTATCTCTGTTTTCTTCAACTTCAGTGGAGAGTTACATGTCATCAGTTTTAGCATTTGTTCACAGAAGCTGAGAGTCTGCTCTTAGTTTTGTTTATTCATTTAACTCATGCAGCAGGAAACTGGTTAATGAATTCACATGAACGCACTGGGTACTATTATGTTGTAACATGACACAGTTTCTGGGCTTCTTTTCTACCTTGTGTTTCCTTTGTAAAATAAATCGATATTAAAGTAATTTTTAAGCCATGCACTCAATTGAATTATTGTCAAAATTAATTTTTTTTGTCAATCTTGGAAATAGATATTTTTTTTCTGTACATTGTGGAATGTCTAACTATTAGATAATCTAAAGGAATATCTTTGTTTACTGACAATGATTTTTGCTTGACAACTTTTGAAGAAGCTCATGTAATATCCTTGGGGATCATTTGTATGTCATCTTCTTTATATGCATTTGCTGACTATGTGTAAACATATTTTAGGTGGTTCTCTAGAATCTGTTATTGCTCAAGATAAACATCTACCTGAAGATGTAGTGAGAGAATTTGGTGTTGATTTGATTACTGGTTTATACCATATTCACAAGCTCGGAATTATCTTTTGTGATCTGACACCTGGGAAGGTAAGAAGGATTATTAATTATAGGGCACTCTGAGTGTTAGTTTGTACACCATCAGCGTTTAATTCATTATTTCTGTTTTATTGTTTGGAAGAGGCTTACCTCAGGTTGGAGGCCAGCTGAGCATTACAATGTATGTGAAGACAATGAAAGCCTAGTCCATAGCTTGAGTGTTTTATGATCTAATTGATTTCTTTCCCTGTTATGTATTTGGTACAATGTGATGGATTCTTTTTCATTTGGTGTACTGGTTTGAATTGTAGGAGGATTTTAGTTCTCTGTCTTTGGACATATAACTTCGTTATTATACCTATTCTACCATGCTGCAGAATATGTTGAAGTCATAGGAAATGCTAATGAGGGAGTAAAGTAAAATAAACTTTCTTTGTTAATAATCTTCTGTATTGTTTCCAAATGCTGTTTAAATTACCTTGCATAAAATACAAATCTTTATGTAGTTTCCAGTTTGTGTGTGTGTGTGTGTAATTTACGTATAGTTTTGTCAAAGTCCATGTTTGTTTTTAATTTAGGTAGTGACCAGAATAACTATAACCCAAAATTCTTGCTTAAGAGAAATTTGTTTTAGTTTTGACCTATAAATGATCAAGCTGACCTCTTGAATTTTCTGTGAGATCTCGAACAACCATACTCAGTTTCTGTCGTTTGTGGGTCCAAAAGCAGTAAAAAAAGTGTATGAACAAATCATAATAGAGATACATCTGCCTTTTTCCAAGGAAGGATATTAGTATGAAGTACTATTTTGAACTCAAAATGCAAAGCGCTAAAGTAATACATTTTTTTAAAAAATTTGTTTTTCTTCCCATCTGATTTAATGGGCTATTTCTCCAAACAGCATTTTTGGCATTATGAAGCTTTTAATTTAAAGAATAAGTAGTGACCACATATAGAAAACTCTCATGATCATTGGACAAAATGTTTGGAATTTGCCCCTAAATAAACTGCAAAAGATTAACTTTTTTTTCTCAAATGAAACAATGCTTCTTTTTACCATGCTTTTGTTCTCCTACACAGTTTTACTCTACTTTTACTTTCTTTTCTACAGTAACATTGTAGTTAATTTAGATTTAATAATGAGGAAGCAAAAGTTCAAATTAAACCTCTCAAGGCTTCTATTGTGAGATTCTGTAATTTTTTGGTTATAAGAAAAAAGACAATATTGGTGTTGACTTAAAAGGAAAAATTTTCAGTCTTTTCAGTTATAGTGATCATCTCTATATACTTAAATGGTTTGAGATAGCGATTTCTTTCTTTTAATAAATTAGTTTATATTTTGTATTGGAAATTTCAGCAGTCATCAGTTTTAGTATATGATACTCATGTGTTGGATTATATTTATTCTAGATTCTTTTGGAAGGCACTGGGACTTGGAAATTCAGTAATTTCTGCTTGGCTAAAGTGGAAGGTGAAAACTTGGAAGAATTCTTTGCTTTACTTGGATCTGAAGAAGGTGAAAGAGATGTCAGTGAAAGCACTACCCCAAAATACCCAAAAAACAGATTTCGAGGTAAAATATTTTTACAAGCCAAAATTCACTTATACCAAAGGCATGGAATGAAAGTTGGAAAAAGCCTTTGTTTGAGGAAATTTGGAGAAAAAAACTTGAAATAAAATAGTTGTTCTTTGTTCTGTTAGGCCTGGCCAAATTTCTGGAGAAACTGAATAATTAATTCTGTTCTGTTCTAATTTGTAAAGTTTGACGTGTTTGCCCATGTCTTTGCAATGGACACCCTGACCTGTACGTTTTCTGTAAGCAAGTTTTACATATTCTGCATATGGGGAATTTTTAAAGTAAGCTCAAACCCAAAATTTTGCTCTTAAGGACGATTGTTCAGAGAGATCATAACATACAGAGACAACAAGACCTGCAACTGAGTGGAAAGAAAAGAAACTGTATTTATGAGTATATGGTAATAATTCTAAATTTCACAAAGCCAGTGTAACTAAGAGCTGGAAAAAATATACTTCTGTCTATTATGAAATGTATGACATGTTAACAATTCCTGACTTTTCCTGCTTTTTGTAAATAGGCTTCAGGTTATTTTTGAACTGAAGTTTGTGTGTAGGTGATTACAGACTGTAGTATACCCGTACAACAAACTTTCAATGTAACTGAAAATGGATTATTTTGTGTTTCTTTTTACAACTTGGCATCAAATCCCTATACTACAGTTAAATGTACAAACTGTCTGTCTATCCTGAGCACATTTTCATTATTTTATAAAATGTTTTTAATTCTTTCTTTATTAAAAACCCAAAGCCCAAACAAACAAAAAAACACCAGTCCACCCAAACTGAGTATACGAATGAGATCTGAAATGTCTCAAGGGACCTAATTTATTAAAAATATTAATTCTTTGTTCGGATTTGCTGAGGAGGCTTAATTATTAATTGCTGTTTAATGAAAATCATGGTAGCAAGAAAAGCCCTGTAAAATACCTTTGGTCTTTGATGCATTTCATAGATCATCAGCTAAGTACAAGTATTAGAATCAGAAAAATGAGACGATTGTTAAAACTTAGGATATTCATATTTCAAACTCAAACTAAAAAAAAACCCTAAAGGAAGTAGCAAAAAGAATCACTTATTTACAACCTTTTCTGCTCGAGTTATATAGCAGTAAGTGGAGAATGATGAAATAACTAATATTGGAAGTATGATAAAGGAAGAAACTGAATTAAAATTAATCTCCTTTTGTCTCAGAAAAAATTGAGCATTGAAACCGTTTATGGATTTTTAAAAAGTCTGAACTGCATGGTCTAGGACTAAATTCTGTTAACTTCATGTTTAAATGTGTACACAAATGTCAGTAAGTACTACACAGAACTACTGTCCTTTCAGTGGAGACTGCACTGCTGTACTTTAGTTGTCCTTTTAGATGCAAATAGTTCAAGTGATTTCTAGTTTGAGGCTGGACTGTTTCAGTACATTTTACTGAAGAATGATAATTTCTTTTTAAACTATGAAAAAGTTACTGTGCTTTTTGTTTCAACAGACATCCATATGAATGCAGTAGGCTGCAAATACTGTTATTTTTTCATTGAATAAGAAAAATTCAGAAACTTGTTTTTAACCTTCTGAATCTTCTATTAGTCATCATCTCAGAGCATCTCACAGACCTCTGTTTCCGAGGGAATGATATGTCATAACAATTACTGTTATCAGGAACAACTGAGTTCTTGGCAATATTTTATGGGAACAGAGAGAGTTTTCTTAATACTTTGGTGTTTCTGGCTGAAAGTCCATACTGGAAATACTAAGACCAAGACCAGTTCTTTATTCAGGAAGAAATACAAATCTAATCTGTTTCCTGTTGCCTTTCAGAACAGCTGTTTTGATGTGTGTGATTAATGACCTCTTGTCACTTTTTGTCATAAAAGAATTCAAAATAAGCTTTTTAAAGGACTATGGAATTGACATTTTTTGCTGAGTTTATGTAACCTTTTTAGAGATTTTTGAGAACCAAGTTAGTGTTTAGGAGGGAACTGCTGTAGAAATTGGAACTGTATATTTCTTTTTCTATATCAATACAAAAGGAGTTTGTGAATAAGCTGCAATAATTTGATATGTGATGTTTTCATAGTGTTTTAATGTGAAAATAGCTATAACTGATTTAGATCAGTGATCTAGCTGGCTACCTACCATGTTTTTGTAACAGAGTTTTCTAATTTCATGAAGGTTTATGTCTTGAGATAGCTTTAAAACCAAACCAAAGCAAACTAACAACAAACACCAAACCTGATGTAATATAGTTATTTCTGTTACTTGCATACAAATTATACTGGTTTACCATTCTGAGCAATTTGTTTGGCTCTGGAAGCTGTCAAAGTATATCAGAACATATTTTGCATGAATAACTGTGTTAGAAAAGTGTAGCACAAACCAGCTTGGTTAATAGAAATGAAATGAACAACAAAAGAGCGTATATAATCCTACATAATTGAATAAAAATATAGGAGAGAATTTCCTTTGAGTACTTATATTTGGTATCTCAGTTTTCTTATACTAAATGAAGTGTAGAGACAAAGTCTGAAGTGTTGAACAGAGTAAACGCGGAATGAATAATCAAAGTGTCTTATACATGGTCTATTTTGTAGGCCCTCCGTTATACAGAGCTCCAGAAGTAATAAAAGGAGAAGACTTCTCCAAAGCCAGTGATCTGTGGTCCTTGGGATGTCTACTTTATGAAATGTTCTCAGGTTGTAAGTTTGTATATCTGTTTAACATCTGTGACAATGGAAAAATAGGTTGTGATTCCAGCATAAATTCTTGTTAACTTTCTGGTGAAGTTAAGGCACAGAAAAGCTTAAGGCAGGTTTTAAACATTTCTTGAAGAATATACTAACTTTCCTTAAAAAGAGAAAGAGAGTTCGTCAAATAATCAAATGAAGTAATGCTATTAAGTTGTCCTTTTGACAATGATCTAAGTAACCTGTACTCCTTAAAAACTATGATTTAAAATTATAGCAGTCCTCTAATTCTAAGTGTAATGATTTTAGCCTGAGTATAAACTCCAAGGTGCCTTAGTTTGACCTTTGAAAGAGAAAACTATTTCACTAGTATAAAACTAGAGTCATTGAGTTTCCTGTGCATAAAAATAACATTAGCATGGGCTGCAGCTGGAGAGAAAATTTCATCTCAAAAGACAATTATATTGCAACCTTCTGAATTTGCTGATCTGTTGGATCAACATAGTTACATAGATATTGAAATGTCTGCCTAGACCTTCTGTTGTTGTTTCATTGCTAACTCATACAGGGCTATCATGGTGACCTTCATCAAGCCATCGTTAGTGCCTGATCTATCCACTTTTGCTGTTCGTGGTAGAAGACTTTAATCCAAGATTTTGTATTTAAACTGACAAGAGAATTTGACAAAGAACTTGGGCTGAGAGTGCTTAATGTTTCCATAGGTTAATGAGCTCATTGTTTACGATTGCACCTGACAGCTATTTTGAAATTTGCTTAATCTGTGAAATACATTTCTGCTTGTTTGTAGGAAGACCACCTTTCTTCTCAGACAGCTTTTCTGAATTAATTGAAAAGATTTTGTATGAAGATCCATTGCCACCCAGACCAGAGGGTAACATTCTGTTGCTGTTTAATGAATCAAATCAGAGTAATACTTAAAAAGTTAAAGTTTTCTTTTGCAGAATTTATTGTGAGCTAACCAATACAATTGGTTAGCTGTCCAAAGCCTTCCTCTGATAAGAACTTTTCCCATGTTAATGAATGCTTATTTACCTTTTGACAGATGAGCATATCATTTAGTGTTAAAAATTAAAGGTAGACCTATAGTACCTTCTGGGATGGAATTGTTGTTCTCAGTCTTTCTGAGCATCAGTGGTATTCATAGAGACACTTAATATTAATGGCTCTTTTCAATCTATAGTAATACAGTGAAAATAGTGGCCTATAGAATTAAAACTGTTTTTATTTGTTTCAATTCTAAGAGAAATTTTGTTTTCAAAGTGGATAAAGTGTGTTTCATGGTTCTGAGCTCTCAGAAGTTGTCTTTCTCAGCTAAATAAGAATTTTGGAAACCTCTTCTCTATAATAGGGTGCAACGATGGTCTTGAAATTATGGTAGGGGGAAATATAATTTCAATTTAAGCAGATTTCAACTCCACTTTATTTCTTGCTAATAGCTATATGAAAATTGAAGGGTGCTTTTTAATGTAAACAATTTTAAATTGTTTGGAGATTGAGGAAACTGAGCATGAATGGGTTGGGTTGTTGTGTGGTTTTTTTTAGGATCCTTTCAGATCCATAGAGTGTCTATTTAGGATACTTCATACATTTAGATTTTTGCAGATTAAATTCCTATTAAATAAAACTTTTTTTTTTTTTAACATGAGCTGTAGATAGTTATTTAGTCTGCATTGTGTGATGGTTGTTTTTGCTAACCAGTACTTATGAAGTGCTTATGTTTACAGGTTCTGCTTTTCACAAACCTTCTGCTGAGTTCATTAGTTTGCTTGATGGCTTGCTTCAAAAAGATCCTCAGAAAAGGTAAACTGTCTAATCCATAATGTTTGCTTTTCACTGTCTTTTTTCTCCTCTGGAAAAAATAATAGCTGCCATACTGTAGGCATAGTAGTTTGTAGAGCACAAAGAATACAAAAATCATTTAATCCCTCATAAAAGAACAAGTTGTTCTTTTTCTTATATGAAGATATACAAAATAAATGTTTTGATTAAGTATATCTTTGTATTTTTGTAGGTGATGCTAAGTAGATAACTTTCTAACAGTAATGGTGGGTAGTTTTAAAATTGTATGGCTTTGCTTTTCCAGAGCAATCTATTTTATGAAGCTTTGATTTATAGCTGATATAGTTATATTTTGAAATAATATAAGATTATAATTTATTATAGAGTAGCTCAGATAATTTAGGTGTTGGGCTTGGCTATGCAGTTTCCTTCATTCTTAGTCTCAGACATCTGTGTTATATTATTCATTCTGATTTGGGGCAAAAAGTTTATCCCATAAGAAAACTTATTTGTTGATCAAATAAAAGCAAACAAAAGGATTAATTGCTCTGTAGTGTCACTGGGTTCAAAGCCTAGGTTGGTATCAATATCTGTGGAGCTGTACTTTGCCACTGCTTTTTCAGTTTGTTTGGTGTTTTTCAAAAGGCTGAATTGGACAGAGATACTGCAGCATCCATTCTGGAAAGGATCCCTTAGCCATTGTGGTGGTGATTCTGCAGACAGCCAGGGCACCAGCTCAAGGTACTGAACATTCAAGGAAGACTTCTTGTAAAGTAAATCTAAGCAAAAGAATATTTACATTTTTTTATTACGGTTTTTGGCAAATTTTTCTGCTGTTGAATTTTGCCTAGGCTTTTTGTGCTGTAAAGTAATTGATGAATGGAGTTTTACACCATTTAGGGAACAGTTTCGGATGCTTAGGAATTATTCTATTAGTGTTTTAAACTGTTCACTTTCAACAGACTTCTTCTACCTGGCTATAGAATGTGTTAAAACTTAGTTCTGAACTAACATCTCTTATTTTTATGTATTTGTTTATATAAGAACGGTGCGCATTAATTTGATTTTTTTTAAGCTTTAGAAGACTTCTATAAACATGGGTCAATTTTATCTCTACTGAGTTTTTTTAGGGTTTTTTTTTATGCATTAGGCTTAGAGCATCACAAAGCCTATCAGTACAGCATCTTAGATTTGTGATTCATCCTTGCAAATGCAGCTGACCCATATTCTTTGCTTATGACATAAAGCATTAATCTAATGGCTTTTTTTCTAAATTTATAATACTCTACTCTGCTGTATATGCAGGGAAACCCAAACCTTTTGCAAATATAAAATATCAAGCTTCTTCAAAACTTCTGTGACTTTGCTTTTTTTTTTTTTTTAATTAGGATGTTTAGTGTATTTTCTCCTAAACAGTTGAAAGATACTTTAGGTTCCAATCTAGGGAACTAATGGGAAAATGCTTTTCTTTTAGAATGATGAATTTTTTTCGTGTTCTGTCTTTTAAAATTCTCTCTTGGTTAGTACTTATTTCTGATACTAGTGCTGCAGTACTTTGGTTATTAACATTTGTTCTAGTTTGAGATGCAGCTCTTTATCTTTTAATTTTATTACTGCTTTCACCACCAAGGCAGATAAGAAATCAAGTTTTAAAATTTATAACACAAAGTAAGAATTTATTCAAAGTTTTATCAAGATTTGTGTCAGTCTCCACTACAGTGCTCATCTCTGAGAAATACTCAGAGAATCAGACAAATCTGAATGTCATATGAAATATTCAGTTACTTGGCTTTACTCTTGAGGGTTTTCTAGTGCCTCTGAAATATCTGCAGTAATTGACAAATATGACAAATGTAGGACATAGGCTTGACATGCAAAAGGTGTTCAGAACTTTTTCTTTTCCAGCTGTGAGGCCTATGTATTTGGTTTCTTCACAATGTAAGTTTGATTAATATTTGACCCAGTTCCATGTGAATAATACAGGGTTATATTAAAAAAAAAACCCAAACAACCAAAATCACTAAACTTGCAGTTAAGTGGCATAAATCATAACACAAAAAAAAAGGTAGTTTTAATTGATCTAAATCTAGGCTACAGGCTTCATTATTAGAAATATATTTGTTATTACTTTTTCCTGTGAAGACTGAATGATCTCTAAAGCTTTTAATATTTCTGTATAGCTCTGGTATTATGGGGTAATAGTTTAGCTTTTCTAGTTTCTATCATGCAACTTCTACTGAGGGAGCTAGAGAATTTATAATATTTTCCAAGTCGTTTGCTGTAAACTTATTTTTCATCACTCCTATTACTAATATAAAGTCTGTGTAGCACATATTACAGTACTATGCTAATATAGGGAATGACAGCTAAATTGTATGCTAATAATTGCAACAAATAATGCCTATGATACCGCTTTTTTTTTTTAATCTATGTAATTTAATCTATGTAATTAATATCTTTTTTAAACAGCATTGAAGATACAGTCTTGTCTGTGTCTTGGAGTGCCAAAGAGCCAGGGGATACTTGTAAAAATCTAGATAACCTGTCATCCTCAACAGCAAATAAGCTACCCAGAAATTCTTTTAAAATAGGTAATTTTATTTATTATGTTATTTTGAATTATTTTGTGTCATGTGGATTTTGTCAATTTTACCTATCTTATTTGCTATGTTTTACTTATTTCTAATGTCTGATTGCAAGTTTATGTTCTCTTTTCCATAGAAACTCAAACTGAATTGCGCCCCAAAAGTGTGGTTGATGGTGAATCAAATGAGTCAATATTTCTTCTCAGGTATGAAAACCTAAAGAACAACTAGAAAACTCTTGAAAACCTTTTATGCTTTTCTTTCTCTCCCCTGCCTCTTCAGATATGTTATTGTTCTGTTTGTAACATTTTGTTAGTGTGTCTTCTTTTGAATTTTCTGTCACCAGTTTAATATTAAGATACCTTTGAAGAACTGCTAAAGCAGTGTGTGCAGTTAAACCAGTGCTTTTATGGCTTTATTACACTCGCTTTTGGAAGTAGGCGTTCTGTTTCTTAGCTGTCTGTCTAAACAGAAGAATTTATTTAGAACTTTCTTTCCTATTTACTTTGTATAGCTAAGAATATGTTTTGAATACTCTTTAAGAATATGTTTTGAATATGCTTACTTTAAATACACAAGAATAAGCATTCAGCTTATGATCCACTAATAAATTCTGCCTGCAGCTTTTCATCACAGGCTATTGGTAACAATCCACTAAGTACTACATAGGTATTAAATAAAAAATAGTGATTGGTTTAACTGTGGCTTGTTTCAGTTGAGGCCTGATTCTGAAACTTTGCACTAGTTTTCAAGCCAAGAAGATAATCCAGTAAATAGATTTTATTCTTGTCTTCATCAAGCAGAAATATTCTAGTTTAAAATTAAATACTCTTTCAAGCTTCTTACGCAACCTGAAATAGGGCTGTTCCGCACAATAGCATGTCTACTTTTCCAGTTATTTCAGTTGGCTTTAATAAAAGTAATACTTCTCTTCTTGTTTACAACTTCTTCCATCACAGCTAAAACCATACTATTAATGATTTAAAATGGCATTTGCTGTTTGCTTTAGGAATATGCTGAGAAGAAAGGCTGCAATGGCATTACAAACGCTTGGTATAACATGTAATCCAAATTATGTCAGGAATGAGAATAGGGAAAAAAAGTATTTTTAAGAACAACATGTTTTATCATAAGTGCATTTATTTTAATATATTTTGATATGAAATTTGAAATGTAGTACGGTGGAGGTTTTTTAAATTTATTCTTTTCAGAAATTCTTTTTGCTTGGATGATTTAATTTCTGTGAGCAACGTGTTACCTGCTGAAGTTTTAAAACATTAAAGTGAAAGGAAGCTGCCAACCTGGCACTTGATGCCAGAATTTACTTAGTTGCTGAAGTGGTTGATGAGGTTGTGACAGCAGCTGGATCTTCTACGTGTGCAATGGGAATAGATCCTACTAATTTCAGCTATCTCAATTCAATGATAACTTGTCTTGTTTTAAACTGAGAAACCAGCTGGGAAAGTAGGAAAGATTTCCTGTCTGTCAAGCACTTATAAAAACAAGTTAGGTCTGGAAAAAAGTATATATAGCAAATCTACTTGTCTTGAAGCATGTGGGAACCTAGAGTAATTTGTTCAGCCTCCTACCTAGAAATCATACCTTTTTTTGGTTTAGGAAATAAGACTGCTTAAACTGCCAACCATATCCTGATGTATTTTGTATCATAGGAATTAGGACATTTTGTGTAGTTTTATTTAGTTGATAGAGAATATTTTGGCACCTCCTGAATGTGCCTTTTAAATTTGTTTCTGTTGAAAACAGATGGATGATGACTTTTTGACCAATTATTTAGTCAAAAATTTAATTTATTATACTGTATACTGTATACTGTATACTTATATTATTAGTTTAATTAATTTATATATAATTTATTATTATATGTAATATATAATATATTATTAGTTTAATTTATTAATTTGTTTGGTGTTTGCTTTTTTAATTTAGTTGCCTTTTCTAATAAATTGAACTGATTTGCAGCTAAATGTGTATTTTAAATTCTGCTAACCAAGAAAGCACATTAATTTGAAGTTGTTGATTAAATTAGTTTCCTGACCTGCCAATTTTAATAATTCTAAAGTTGATTTTAAACACTTCAAATTAATGTACACTACAAAAAAAGGTTCACTATCAGCTGTATGAAAACTGCAAATCTGCAGTGTTCTGTGCTCTCTTCTCTTAATTTTCTAATTAGCAAATGATCTTTTTAAAAGAAAAACTGAAAGGAAAAGCTAGTTTACATTCATACATGAGAATTGGAGAATTCTAAGTTCCCATTACCTAGCCAAGAGCTGTCACTCAGAAGAGAATAACATGAAATAAATTTCAATTTTTGGTCAAGTTAGTTCTCATCATATGTTTTTTGTTGTTAGGAGTCAAGGTAATAATGGTTTAGCATCTGATTTGGAGAACTGACTATGAGTGAGAAAATAATGAAATTAAGTTAATTTAAAAAAAAAAAAAAGCAACAAAAACCTGCAAACAAACAATAAAAATCCCAAAGAAAAACCCACGCACTCTTCCTCATTTCTAGCTGACAAACAAATCCTAATCTTGTCAGGACATATTTAAGACAGGAAGTTCATGTTTATTAGGTGGAGCAGGCATAAAATCATTTGTGTTTGTCAGCTATGAAAGTTTATTGTATGACATGCAAATTTAATAGTCTACAGTGAAATTAATCTATACTCTCTGTTTTTTTTCTCTTTTTTTCTTTGTTGTTTAAGTTCTCGTCCCACTCCTAGAACTAGCATTGCCGTAGAAGTTAGTGATGCTACGACTGCCTCAATCCAAAATTCTCCACAAAGAGATTCATACTTGAAAAAGGTGACTTAAAAAATAACATTAAGGGATGGTGGTGTCTTTATAATTAGAATTTTAGCCTGGAGTCTGTGACACAGTAAACTTTCTCCTCCATCCTTTCATAATTATAACAGGAAAGCAGTTCCTATGGTGTGAAAGTTATTTAAAAAACATTATTTGCAAAACTTCAGCTATAAGAGTTAAGCAAGATGCTTAATCTCCTTTTTCCCCCTCTGAATAAAAGGGGTAATGCTATCTTATTTCTTCTTAGTCTACTTTTTTTAAACTTATGTTGCAAGTTTTTTGAACCTGGTACTTTTTCTTCCAACATGTTTCTTTACCATAATTTTTAGTTTGTCCTATCTGCTACTATGTAAATAAAAAGTAATTTAGAATATGTATATGTATATGGAAAAACTGTATGGTTTAATATTGAAATGATATATTTTGAGAACAAGCATAAACTTTCGTTTTTCGTGCAAAACTTTTTTTGTAAGAAAACTTCGTTCTTGTTCTAGGCTAAAAATATGTACTCAAGTCAGCAGGATATGGAGTCAACATTGAAAGAGCTCATTTACACTGAATCTGATCTTATCATAACACCAGTCATTGACAATCCAAAGGTATTGCAACATAAAATATAAGATACAGGAACTTGTGGGTGAGGCTATTTTTGCAGATAAATCAGAATGAAACTCCTTTCCTGTATTTTATAATTCTCATTTTAAAGCAGGTCCACCCAGTCATCTGGCAAGCCTTCATGCAATTTTTTGGCAGTCTTTTATAGTCCTATTGTGTTGCTAATTTGGAGAACTGAGTTATTTTGGGATTGAATACTAGTAGTAAATAATGTCTTACAAGAAATAGTAACTACTAAATGCTGTGTTCGGTGCATTTTGTTGATTTTTTTTCTGATAGCTTGCTTTGATATGTATTACCTAACTGAACACAAAACTGAGTGTAGTTTGGGATACTCAAAGCAAGGCCATCTATGGAGCCTTCTAGATTAGGAGTTATATCTTTACAGGCTAGCAAAACATAATGGTATTTCTAATAAGTATGAACATATTTTCTTTGGGAAAGAAGACCCAAAGTTCCAAGCAATGTCCATCTAATTTCTGTCATATGGATTATAATGTGATAATGGTTTGTGATGAGACTCTTGAGCATAGACAGCCCCTTGCTTGACAGCAAAGGGAAGACCAAAAGAGAATCAGTGCTCTGCACTGCAGTAATAATACACGTGCCAATAACAGGTATTGGCACATGTGTAGTACTGGTAAAAGGAATGATAGGCAAGAGTCCCTTTAGTCTTCGTTTTATTTCTGTGCAAAAAAAATGAAATAATTTTTGCAACTTGGTAAATGACAGATGCAAGGAATGCAACGTTTTTTCATTGGAAGTGAGCATTTAGCTCTTTAGGAAAGCCTTACAGCCTTTAGTTGCTCTATTGTTTCAGTATAACAATCTTTTTGTTTGCTTGTTTTAATGGAATTCCTAACACACTGAAAAATAATAAATCTTACACAGCCTAACTAACTGTACTGTTAGAATGTGTTTGGGCTGGTCTAGTGGAGAATTTCCAAGGTAATGATGCATTTCAATGCTATGTCTGTAAATTCTCAGTTCTGTCTCAGTACTCTACCATGAAGCCTTAGCCCTTCTTCATTGCTTCTCTTCTTACTACAAGAAACAGGAGATGAGATTAGGGGTAAGCGCACATACTAATGTGCACATAGAGATTAATCTCCTTACCATGCAATCCCACGCTCAGAATTAATGCAAAGTAGCCCACTGAATTCCAGGAACATGTAATCAGAGTCATTGCATACTTGGCAATCTTCAGACTAAAGGATGATACTGACACCTGGTAAAGCTGAAGAGCATGCAATTTAATCTCCTGGAAAGGGATTTACTAGATGCTGGCAGAATTTGAAAAGCTGAAATGTCAGCTTATATCATAAAATTCTCTGTGTTCTGCAGATCTGTGGAATTGAAGACCTCTTTTAGAAAATAACTCCTTACTTACACCTAGACTTCATCTGTTAAAGGCTAAATTCCTGTATACAGTTATCTTTTTTTGTATGCTTTAGTTACTGAAAATCACACTCAAATGTTTAGTTGCTGATCAGTCATCCAATTTCACAATTTATAAGAAAATTATGTGTTGTGGAGCAAAAACTTAATGCCTTACAAATTATTAGTTGGTGATAATATGACTTTTTGTATTCTAGAATGATCTGATATATAAATACATGTATTTACTGTATTGCAATGAATTGCTTGAACATTTAATGAGCTCTCAGTTGCATAGTTACTTTCTGTACCTTTTGAAACCCAAATGCAAGTATTTTTCCTCATATAATCAAGAGGAGAATGTAAACTGAAAAAATCCTATTATTTTGTATTCCCTTTAAAACCAAAATAACTTAAATGGAATTACTAACAATTTAATTACATTAATTTAATTGATTTAATTGAGTTAAATCTCAAGTATCTGCTTGGAAGAAGTATATATCAGAAAACAATGTAAAATGCCTGAGTAACAAGAAATGATTTGTACACCCATCCTGTACAATTTTTGCATCTTTGTGTTTTCATGTTCAACAACTTACAGTTTTCCAGAAATGCACTGAAAGTAGTTGTAAACTGCTTGTTTACTTTGCAGATAATGAAGCAAGTGCCAGTCAAATTTGACATGAAAACTTTACATATACCACCATATTCAGGTATGGATCTGCTCAAGTTGCTAAAACTTAAATTCTGCATATGATTGAGTAACTCGCTATCACAAGACCTGTACTCTCCCTTTGTGCATGATAAGCTATCACATTTGAAGAACTCGTAACTTTTCTGATACTGAAGTCGCATTTGTAATGTTTTTAGCTAGACGAATTTTGAGTAGACTTTTCAATACTAGTAGTTATATGTCCTTCCTTGCTCTTCTGCCTTCATCGGTAACAAGCACATACTCAAAGGCTTTTAAAACAAGACAGGCAACATGGTTTTAGTGTGGGATAAGTAGCATTTTTTTCCTGTGTTATTTTTTGTAAACAACAGAGCTATTTTATTTCATTTTTCAATGAAATAGATTAAAATTTGATGAAGGCAGAGGAGCAAATGAGAACAGGGTCTTAAAATGTGCAGTGTTGATCAGCCGTAATACTAGGCAGCCTTGCCAGTCCTACCTTTAATCAAAAATTGTTATGGGAAAAATGTCCCAAAAGATAGTGTGGAGTTGTTTAGTATTTGAGTTTCTGCTGTTGTTGTTTTTAATGTCTAGAAAGGCTGCTGTTAATTCTGAAAACAAAAGACTACTCACTGTCAGGAGTGTAGCATTTCTTCCCCTGGAAAATTTCCTCTATTCTATTTTAGGAGGTATTATTACTGTGCGTGAAGAGGGATGTTAGCCATATATGTAGTCCATTTAGAATTCACACATCACCTCATCCTAGACATAAATTTTCCTTTTTTCTTTCTATAAAGTATGTGTTTTGGAGAGAGAATTTGTTGAAGAAATTGTATGGTTGGAAAGAATGCAATGTTCCCCAGTCTCTCAGTCAACATTGTAGTAACAGAAAATGTTTACCACCTGGAGTATTGTTTCCAGTTCTGTAATTCTCAGTGTAAGAAGGATATGGAGCTGTTGGAATGGGTCCAGAGAAGGGCCACAAAGACCATCAGAGGGCTGGAGCACCTCTGCTATGGGGGCAGGCTGAGAGAGTTGGGTTTGTTCAGCCTGGAGGAGAGAAGGCTCTGAGAAGACCATGTAACAGCCTACCAGTACCTGAAAGGGACTGCAGGAAAGCTGGGAAGAGAGGGCCTTTTTACAAGGACATGGAGTGATAGGATGGGGGGGAATGGCTCTAAATTGGAGAGGGGAAGATTTAGATTAGACATTAGGAATAAATTATTCATGATGCGGGTGGTGAGGCACTGGCATAGGTGTTCAAGGCCAGGTTGGATGGCGCCTTAGGCAGCCTGATCTAGTGAGAGGTGTCCCTGCCCGTGGCAGAGGGGTTTGGAACTGGATGATCTTTAAGGTCCCTTGCAACCCAAACCATTCTATGATCCTATGATTCTATAATTTTTACTTTTGTTAATATCCTAGGCAAAAATGATCATATTCAAGTGCCTAAGGGGGGGTCATATTTTATTTCATATTGCATTTAAGTATCTGAATTATCAGATTGATGTTCTGATATGTTTAACTATTGCTGTCTGTGTATATTTAATATGAGTCAGTGTTTTTTGTGGTTGTAATACTTTCAGGGTTGTAGCTTTTTTCTGGACAACTTTTGGATTATTTCTGAAAATACTGAATTTGATTCTGTTTGTCAATAATTATTAAAGACAGCATGGAAAAATTAAGATAAATACCTGAAGTCCCAAACCATTTTCACCTTTACTAATGTAAATTGTAGTTGTTGTCATTGGTAGGTGTTGATACTTCAATGTAAAGTTAGAGTAAAAGACAGAAGACTTGCTCGTAGTATTTTGTACTGGAGCATATCAGGATGGCAGATAAGTTGTTAATAAGTAGCTAACCAAAACTGAGGTATGTATGGATAATAAAGGGAAGGTATCCATTGAGACTGATAAGGAAGTCTGAAAATTCTCTATTTTCAACAGAGAATTGAATAGGTCAGTAATTAGAACTAAATAATAGTCTTAGTGACTTGCCTTCTTTGTGTTCCTCCTGAAGTCGTCTGTGTTCTGATTCTACTAAGGCTTAACTAGATGGATACCTACCTATATCAATAACTGTGGACATTTATAGCTTATTGATTCTGAGGATATTTCACTGGCTTTCATTAGGTTTTGCCTAAAATTTACTCTAATGAAACTGCACTTTCTTATTAAGAATTATGAATGATTAAGGACAACTACTACCTTTCCTAAACATAATAGAAATAAATATCTACTTAAGTCTAAGATCTTACAAGGGTTATGCTTTCAAAAATATTTTGAAGCTTTTGCTGCTACCATCTTATGCTTTGTTTATCATCTTGATTATTTTTTGATTTCTATAGTCTTCAGACATGAATTATGACATTTGTTTAATATTTTAGGTACTAAAATTATAATGAGATTCAAACTGTGGAACTTATTTATTCATGTTGATGTTACTTTCTCGTGTGTTAGAACAACATCAAAGATCCATTATCTTTAACTACTTGTTTGCTTCTTGTCGTTAGCTGAGAAGTTATCTTCTATGAAAGACGTGGACTGGAATGACTTCTTGCAACGAATATGTTCACTGCTTGATTCCATCGAGAAGAATACAGGATCAGCACGTTCAAAATTGAATTTACTGCATTATCTGTGTGCTGTGGCTGTCCACAAAAAAGTTGCAAGCAGGCTAATTGGCTCTCAGCTGGTAAATAATGAAGTTTTGAAGGAAACAACATGGTTTAAATACTTGCCATTGTAGCAAAATCAGCTGCTTTTAATTGTATATCAAGAAATTATTGTGTACTGGCAGAAATAATATGGCAAAGTACAAAATCATGAAAAAAACTTACTGAAATCCGTGTCAGGTTTTTAAAAGCAGATGAGGGAAACTAATTCTTTTTCTTAGATTTCAGATACATTTATGTATAGATTTGCTGTATTAGTAAAAAATTTGGGGTAAAAACTAACCTTGATAGAGTATGTGAAATGACATAGGATGAAATGTTAGTCTTTGTAAATCATTAAGCAACAGAGAAGACTGAAGAAAATTCATGTTTGAACGTTCATGTTTGAATTGTTAAATCAGTTTTATTTGGCGATATGTCTGTAAAGAATAGCAAGAAAAAACTTTCTAAAGAACGAACAGTAAAACTTCCATTAAGCACTGCTTGAAAGACCGAGTGTGCTCTCTGAAGAGTCTGGTTTAATGTATACTTAAATGGTGGTTTCACCTTTCAAGAACCATTTTCTCTAGACAAACAATTTCACTAGTGTCATCTAGTATCGCCTTCTATGACAAGGTGACCTGCTTAAAGGATGAGGGAAAGGATGTGGATGGAGTATACTTGGACTTCAGTACAGCCTTTGACACAGCTTCTCACAGTATCCTACTTGAGAAATTGGCTTCCAGTGGCCTGGGCAAGTGCACCCTCTGTTGGGTAAAAAAATGGCTGGATGGCTGGCCCAAAGAATTGTGGTAAATGGAGTTAAATCCAGCTGGAGGCCAGTCACAAGTGGTGTTCCTGAGGGCTTAGTGCTGAGTGTAGTTCTGTTCGATATCTTTATCAATGACCTGGAACAAGGGATCGAATACACCGTTATTAAGTTTGTGGATGACACTAAACTGGGAGGAAGTGTCGATCTGCTGGAGAGTAGGGAGATTCTGCAGAGGGATCTGAACAGGGTGGAACGATGGGCTGAGGCCAGTGGGATGAAGTTCAACAAGGCCAAGTGCAGAGTCCTGCACTTGGCACACGACTTGTGCAGTGCTAGTAGGCTTGGAGAAGAGTAGCTGGAAAGCTGCCTGGCAGAGAAAGACTTGGGGTTGTTGGTTGACAGCTGACTGAACACGACCCAGCAGTGTGCCCAGGTGGCCAAGAAAGCCAACAGCTTCATGGCTTGGATCAGAAACAGTGTGGCCAGCAGGGCCAGGAAAGTGATCGTGCCCGTGTACTCAGCACTGGTGAGGCTGCACCTTGAATACTGTGTTCAGTTTTGGGTCTATCAGTACAAGAAAGACATTGAGGTCCTGGAGCATGTCCGGAGAAGAGGGATGAAGCTGGTGAAGGGGCTGAGGAATTGGCTGAGGGAACTGGAGTTGTTTAGCCTGGAGAAGAGGAAGCTGAGGGTAGACCTTATCGCTGTCCACAACTTCCTGAAACGAGGTTGTAGAGACATGGGTATTGGTCTCTTTGTCCAAGTGATATGTGATAAGATGGAAGGGAATGGCTTCAAGCTGTGCCAGAGGAAGTTCAGATTGGACATTAGGACAAGAGTCTTCACTTGAATGGGTTGTCAGGCACTGGAACAGGTTGCCAAGGGAGGTGATTGTGTCACCGTCCCTGGAGGTGTTTAAAAGGCAGGTAGATGAAGTGTTTAGGGATATGATTTATTAATGGACAGCTAGGGTTGGACTTGATGATCTCAAGGGTCTTTTCCAAACTGGTGATTCTATGATTCTATGATCCATAGAGGAGAGGTTTAATGTGTTTCTTAGAGCATTCCATGTGCAGAAGAGAAATTGACTTATTTTTCCCATTGTGTAAAAGCATCACAGAAGCTATTCTGAGATGTGTGCGTTTCAATTTATTTAATAAAATGTAAGCTACTTCATTATCCTGTGTTTATACAAATGCAACCATGTGTCATATGTTGACACATGTCATCATTGGATGTAGAGATGATAAGGGCAAAATTGCACTGTCAGAAAAATTCAATGAAGAACATTCTAGCTGGAAGTGATGGTAGGTCTTATACCATAGAATTCTTGTAAAAGCAGGAAACAAAATTGATGGGAGGTGTATTGCATTATCACTGTAAAATCTAAGGGACCAATAATCCCATAACTGAATTACCACTTAACAGAACATTTCAGAAATTAGTAATCATGCAATTTGGTTCTTAAGTGGCTGATTGTGTATGTTAACAGTCCATTCATTATTCTAGTATTTTCCAATTATTTTGTCCATTCTATCAAAATAAATCTCATTTGTGAAATACTTCTTGGATGATACTATATGATGATTTCTGTGTTTGTAGGTGAAAGTATCAGAATTTTTTCTTCTGCATGGTAGTATTCAAAACAAAAAAAACCCTTATGTTTTATTTTTTTAGCACACTGATATATATTTAGCAGTTTAGTTTAAGGCAAGAATATAGCAAGAAATTGTATTTTTACTCTCAGCCTTTTTTTAACCAAGGTTTGGACAAAATCTACAGTATTCGTGTATGATAATACATTTTGCAAATGTTATCAGAACACATTTTAATGAAATTACTGATATATTGATTTTATAATTGAGACATATAATTGAAAATCACTAATGTTTATTTATCTTCTTTAAACTGTAGTTTCCTGTATTGATACAGCAGCTGCGTGCAGCCGCCAACTGGGATATGTAAGTAGTAATTATTTTAAATTAATTTGTTTGCATGTAGAATTATTACTGAATTTTAAAGATATTATTTAACAGATCTTTGAGGAGCTTGTTAACCTGCTGGACTGCTTTGGTATCTGGCTGGCAGTATCTTTGCAATATGTAGCATTGAATTTTTGCAGCATTGAAATAATGTGGTGCTATTTCACAGCACCAGATGTTACAGAAAATCTCTAAAATTTTGTTTAGAAGTTATATGATGAATTGTATCAAATAGTATTACTGAAAATCACTGGATAAACCAAACCTATACCATTATAGAAGTGAAGTAACTATAGTGGTAGCTTTGTTTTGAAATGCCTGTCAGAAATAATTCAGTGTGGTAGTGCCCTCTGCTGTTTGTTTTCTAAATGTTGATTTTTATTTCCTTTTTTTTCTATGAAACATGTAACTGTTTTGCTGATACAGATTTAATTTCTATTTTGTCAGCTATAGTGAAAAATTTGAAATGATCTACAGGGTTTTTGTGTTAGAGTAAAATGGAACACGAGTATGGCTTGTTACTAAGACTAAAACGAGCTAAAGAATCTTCAGTGCTAATGGAAATGTCTTTGTGCATTAATCTAATGGTGAATTGAGCTGAAATACTGAAATAATTTCATGATACAATTAGAAATAAAAATAAAATCTGAGCTATAAATATTCCCTCCTCCTAGCAATCTGTGTAAAATATAAACAAGACATATATTGTGTAAAATATAAACAAGACATTTTTGGCATTGGTTTTTTCTGCACTTTAAAAAAAATTATTTGATATACAGACGTGCCAAAGTTGCTCGAGTGATTGGTTTACTGGCATTACATACATCTGAACTTGGAGAAAACGTACCTGTTTCTGAGGTATCTTTCCATTTCTTTTTCATGTGGGGGAGGTGAGTTTTGTTAATGCTTTTACTGTTTATGCTGGAAAGTTTCACAGCTTCTTTTTCTTTGGGCCTTTTTTATTTTTTCACTTAGATGTCAATGCAAATATAATTATTTCAATTAAGAAATATATGAGTGTCTGAGTTTATTCTGTGTAGTTGTGGTTCTGATCTTTACCAACCAACTAATCTGTAGCAGAACTACCCACCAATGATAAAACTCTCTTGTTTTTCTCTCCTTTTCAGAAAATTAAGTAGTCACAGTTATACTTCTTGTGGACTTGTGTGTAACAAGGAAAAAATGTTGACATATTTGGTTATCCTGAAATGTAACTATTATAATTAGTATAAAAATAGTACAATTGATTCATAGAAACTCCTTTTTTTTTTTTTCCAAAGAGTAATTGTGATGGGACTCATCTGAGATTCCTAACAGTTCTTAAAGAATTTGTGTAAGGAAGGACAAGTTATTTTCTATGACCCAGCTGGTTGTTCAGCTACAGTTTCTTGGTGACTGCTGTGATTCAAGGAATGTCAAAACCAAGCTGTAGCTAGTCAGAAAAACATAATCTAAAATGACTCTCTGTGTTCTGGGTCTTACAGACTTACGGTGTATGAGTGATCTATCTATTGGTAGTTGGTTCTATATTTTGTCTTCTATTTCTAGTAGCTTCTAATATTATTTGCTCTTTGATGTGTTAGACAGAGGTGATCTCGTTGTAGAACTGTCTCCTACAGGTGCAAAATTTTATTCCCAAGCGTGAAAAGTCAGTTAAAAACTCTTGAAGATGTGATTCTGGAGTTATTTTTGCCCCCATGTGTACCATGCTGCGTACGCCCAGTTTTCTTTCCTATTTTAATCTCTTAATCACAGCCCCTTTCAGTTCTTCTGTTACCTCATTATGCACTCATCCAGTTATTTGTGGTTTCCTTTGTACTTTTAAAGTAGCACGGGACTGAACAGATATTTGTGCAGTACACTGCTGGCTCTTATATGTTAAAACCTGGTTCCCCATTTTTCACCCCCTACTGTCTTTTATCCAGTTATACATTTATGTAAGGATAGTTCCTCTACTTTTGTGGTTGAATCTGCACCATTAACCTTTTTGTTGTTATTTAAGTAATTTGTTAAATATTAGTAATATTAAGTCCTGAAGAAGCAGAAAAGCTTGATGACAGAACAGTAGAAATACTGTATGCCGAAAGTTTTTGATTTGATCTTTTTCTTAAGAATTACTAATTTTCCTTTTTTTAAAAAAAAGGTGTTTTGGAAGTTCTGATTTAGGTAGTCTATGAACTGCAACGTTTGAATGTAACCACCAGGGGTCGCTAAAAATGCAAAAAGGAAAGGCAATCTACTATTTCACAAACTAGACAAACTTAACTGTGGGCTTGTACACTATCTTTATTGTGCTTTTTTCCTACTGTAGACATACTGTGAAACTGAAGTGCAATTCAGGTGTAAGTTTGCCATATTTAAGTTGCTTATGTAAAAAGTAACACGTCTTACATAGAATCGTAGAATGGTTTGCGTTGGAAGGGACCTTAAAGATCATCTAATTCCAACCCCCCTAACATGGGCAGGGACACCTCCCACCAGACCAGGCTGCTCAGAACTTTATCCCACCTGGCCTTGAACATCTCCAGGGATGGAGTATCTAAACCTGTCCCTCTCCAACATATAGCCATTCCCTCTTTAAAAGGATTCTTCATAATTGATTGTAATGATGGAAATGTGTCATGTCTCACCAGATAGATTGTAGGACTGTTTTTAACACGTATGCTTTCCTGTAGTCACAGATTCTAACTATTTAATATCTTTGCCTATTTGCACTGTAATATTTTTGCAACACAGGCTGTGAGATTTCTGTTTCAAGCATAGTGTGACCCTGTTTTCTGGACCCATAGCTCTTCCCACCATATTTCTTTTTAAAGTAGGAAATGTTTTTTTTTTTCAGTTGCTCTGCTCTAAGCTTTTCATTTTTTTCTAACATTGCGTAGTCATTTGGTCTTGTAAAGTTAGCTATTTGCATATTGCCATAGCTAAAGAAACATAATTATCTCACGGAAATGTTCAGGGCTTCCTTAACACAACAACCAGTATTTGAAGTTTAAGAACTCGGTATTCACCTGTTAGCATAAAACAATCACCATATACAGTTTAAAATGCAGCTGTGTAGGCTCTACTGTATGACATTCTATAATTACATTTTTTTCTTTCATGCTATCCATTGTGATGTAAATGTATAGCAAGGAATACAGTTTAAAGTCCTACTTAGTTAATGGAGCCTGCTTTCTCCTGAATTGCCCTGCAGCTGGCTGACTTTTAACTTAATTACATAAAGGCTATTACTTAGCATATTCATCTCTTCCTTTGTTAGCTATCACAAAGTTTAAACAGAAAATCCTTGGTTTAGGAGGATTAAGATGTTTCAAATTATTACAGGGAAGGAGGCAATGCCTAGGCCTCTTTTCGATAGAAAAATGGACTGAAACAGTTATCTAAATGCCTCTCTTCTTATGCTACAAGTTTTGGGATTACCACCACATATTTTGTCCCTAGTTTTTATGAAAACAACTCATCAAAATAAAAGTATGGAATTTTGTATGTTTGTGCATTATGAGGCAGAAAGAGAGGCAAATTTGTCACATGTTATAGAATTAAATTACATATGTCCTTTCACTAGTGTTTTTGGTTTTGACTTTGGCCTTTGCTTGTAACATCAATTTTTGTTACCTTCACTGGCATACTGTGGGCAGATTTCATAGAATAGAACATGAAAATTAAGGTAAATTTCAAAATGAACAGTTTGAAAATAGTGTGTTTCTCTCATTTCTTAGATTGACAAAAAGTTCTTTAGTTTCAAATAACTTTTTTTGCTAACTAAAACAGTTTTACTATATTAAAGTAGGTCTCTACAGTGCAAAGATTTTTATGTATTAAAAAGGATAGGTGCCTTTCATGGATAAGACAAATCTCCTTGCAATGTTTACAGTGTGTGATTTCGTCCTTCCATTTTTTTTCTGATTTACTGTAGAACTGACATCTATTACTTCATAAGTAAATAGATACGCCATATACACTGGAGATAGACTTGAGGTGTGAAAGGCTAGATGAACAAAGTAGAATATTGTTTCTGTAGTTAAAACAACCTAGCAAGAAGACAGTTCTTTTAGATTTTTTTTTTTTTGTTAGTAAATATAACAGATTTCCAAGTTAATTCCTATTATTTGTGTCTGATTGTATCCCTTTGGGATCTTGAGTTGATTCCAAAGGAAGCTGATGAAGTCTTACATCTGGTTGATGACTGTGCTTGTCTGCTAAGATCTCTTCAGTTACATAAAATTTGAAAAGATGAAAGTTTTCATGTGAATTTCATGTAATTTCTTTTCTGCTTTGTGGCAATATAACCATGAAGTACTTTCTCAGCGTAGCGAGAGTGCTGTTCTCCATGGAAAGTGAGATTACTTTGGCATTACTTGCCCACGTTACACAATGTGTGTACTCACAAGTATATGTACTGAAAAGTAATTTCCATTATACTTGAAGCATAGACAGTTTTTATCGATGGGTAAGGGTTTACAGAATTACAAATATGTTTTAATTTCCACTTGCTGACAGTCATAATAATAGACCAAAGATGAAGTAGTATTGTAAATCTATGCATTATCACTTTAAATCTTAAAACATAAAAAAAATATTTTTGAACATTCTGTGATTTTCACTTCTGCGCTCCTAAAACTGCTAGGAAAATTCTAGATGCAGCTTGAAATGGGTTGGGAATCTGCTATAGGTAATATATCAACTCCACACACTGTTGTTGTAAATGAAGGTAGTGACTCTATCCAGATATGAATCTATCTTCTTTCTTCTCTTACTATATCATATCCATCCAGTTTGACAGCTAGTGTAAAAGGTGTCAGTAATTTATTAAATTTAAGATACTTCTATGACACAATGTAAGACTTTCACTTCATTATACTGCTCTGAAAGAGAAAATATAGACAGATTGAAAAGAAAAGAATGTAATATAGGTAAGACAGAGACTTCGTCAGACTATGTAATTAAAATAAAACTGATTTTTATGTTGTATATTTTTCCAGATAATGCACTTTCTTTACCTGAAATTTATACCACCTTTTAACATGGAATCAAAGTCTTTTGACAGGTTTTCTCCAAATCTTACTTTTTTCCTCATGAAAGAGTTTTTTAAATCTTGTGCAAATCACTGTTGTCTAGATTAGAAGTAATGCTCTGCATGACAGAGCAGGAAACAGCTTGCCTTCCTTCTTCTAGTACACGTAAAATATGTTCTTATAATTATGCCTTTAATGTTATAAAGTATTTATGAATGTAGTTTATAAAAATATATGTGTATATATAATTGTGTATATAATACACATGATGAATCACAACTTTACGTGTC
The DNA here is from genome assembly GCF_017976375.1 of Cuculus canorus. Classification (NCBI taxonomy): domain Eukaryota; kingdom Metazoa; phylum Chordata; class Aves; order Cuculiformes; family Cuculidae; genus Cuculus; species Cuculus canorus. The sequence goes on from NC_071402.1 coordinate 113,551,516, forward strand.
CTCTGCAACAGAAACTATGAAACACAAAGACTGTCATCTTAAATTTGGTTCACGGCACAGATGTTCTGCTTGTTTAGTATGTGATGTATATGAGCTCTCATTTCCTGCAGTTGTGTATTCGAATACCTAAATGTGTTTAGTGAAGACAGCGAAGTCATAGGGCAACTTTTAGACTGTATGATCTCTAAAGAAAGAGAGGCTGTTATCTGGTTATGGTAAATACAGTCTTGTATTTGAGACACTATAAGCATTTAAGAATAGTATCCTCTATAATGTGCCGTAATTATTTAATCTTCATTACCCTCTGCAATAATGCCTCTCTAAGTTCTACTAGTCTTTGGCTTCTGGTAATTTAATTATGCCTTTCTTGTTATGAATCTACTTACAGTTACAAAAAATTAACCTTTAATGGACAAATTTATCATAAATATAAAAATAATCAGTATAAAAATTCATTCAACCCAACAAAGACTTAACAGTTTTATTGCAAGTAAGTCACTGATCTTATGGCTAAGATATCTTCAGACAGGTCTTCTCTCTTGTTCAATAAACCAGCTTTTTTAAAACGAAAACTTGAATTTATTACAGTGTTGACTAGCTTTCTGGCAGTTTTTGTAAGTGCGCAGGAAAAGAAATAAGTTCTTAGTTTAAATTTTGTTAACTCAGTTTTACCACTTTTTCATTCAAATATGAGAAAAAAGTAGGAACAGGAATATCAGAATGACCTACTCTTCTTACACCTTCTGAATAAATATAATAACTAGGTCTGCCAGTCCTAAAATCTTGGAGAGTGAGAAACAGTAATTTCTGTTCACCAACATAAAACATTGTTCTTTGATTTAATTTTCATTAATGTTAAATTTTAAATTCTTAATTTTAATGAACAACCAAGAAACCAAGGAAGATGGATAATCTACCCAGTATATTTAATATTAATGATGGTTTCTAAAAACTTCAATTAAGTAGTAAGGCAGGCAATCAGATCTTAGTACTGAGTAAAGGAATAATGTACTATATACAAAATTTAATTCATGATTTTATTTAACAGAATATAAGATTCTGAGACTTTTAGGATTGCATACATAAATTTGATTGCGTAGTGTGTCATGAAAATGTACCAACTTATTAACCGTTCATGGGGAAAATAAATATTACAGATGCAAAGCAAGATTAGCGTTGGTATTAAATCAGGGTTTTCTGCTGGCAGAGATATATCATTAAAACTGTGAATTTTGAACAGTCTGCCTTGGTTCTCTATAGCAGATGCACAATTTGATTTGTGTTTTCTTCATCAAGCTCTGCCTGCATGTAGACAAACAATCTTAGCTTAGGTATCATGATGATTTAATGTCCGTAGCTAGTCTGCTAGAGCTATTGTCTGCTGCTCGTGTTATCACACGGCTCATCAATTTTGTGTGTTCACTTTCAGTCTAAAGAGGCGAAGTTGAGAGATGCTGACTGAATAGGGATAATGCCTGTTAATGCCACAGTGCTGAGGTACTTTTAGTGGTATTGATTCCACAGTGAAAGTAGTTCTTAAAATATGTATTTCATCACAAAAGCAAGAGTAATTCCCTATAGCTATAGAAAGTGAATATAATAAAGGAGAAAATGGTATCATTATGTGTTCATCGTTTACTGCAGAATTGCACTTGAACCAACTTGATGACTACTTTCTCAAGCTGATATATTAGAAGCTGTAAAACCTACTGATATGTTTATTTCTTCACTTAAATATGAAAGTGAAGTTCTCTCTGTGAGGGCAGGCTGTTTCAAGTTCCTTAATAACATCTGAAGAAATGTTCTGAAAACAGTTAAAACAGTTAATGAACACAGCATTACATGAAAAAAGGGGAGAAGGTCAAAGTTTTTTTAGTAGATCTCATTGCTTTGATTTGAAGACTACATTTCCAGTTTTCACATGGTTTCTCTGTAAAAAGATTGGAGTTATGAAGCTGTTAAGGTTAGAAGGTAAAGAAAAATCAAGGAAAGTTGAGGATAAAAACCCTTTAGTGATCTGAGGAAGAAAAAATGTTGTACTGCCAAATATATCTGCAAACTGTTAAAAAAATGAAATGTGTTTTATCACTTTTAAGACTGGAAGTGGTTGTTTCCTGAGAAGATTGTTAAACTATGTAAACTCTTGATTTTTTTTCTTTTTTTTCTTTTTTTTTTTTTTCACTAGATTCACCTTTCAGTTCCCCATATGTTTTTGTGACTATGAAGGTTTTTTCACAGAATGCTTTCTTACAAAGCCTGCTAAAATGAGACTAATTTTTTCAGATTATTTTCTTTGAGCTTTTTGGACGTTTGTGCAGTATCTTGCCTCTTTCTATATAGATGCAAATCGCAGTAAGGTTGGAGGTTTCAATCTAGCCTTTACCTGCAAAAACATTATGACTTGCAAAAACATGAATTGCATTTAATATTGGCAAAGGATCTGGGAGACAAGAATATTTGTTTAGTGAACAACTGATTTTCTGCATCTGTGAATTTGTCATTGTAAAAAATTTAAACCATGTAATGACACTAATTCATAATCTAGCAATATCTGTGAGCAGTCTTCCACTAAGATCTCTAGAAGATTATGTTGTGCAATAAATATGAAGTGACTTATAAGATGCTGATAAGCCTTGAGGCAATTTCTTATATCAGGATGATACCAGGATATTCTGATATTCTGAACTGCATGTCTGGGATGATAATGAATTTATCTCCTGTTTTTTTGAGATTACACACATTTTTTACTGGTCTTCTCCCAGAAAATAGCAGAATGTTTGTCTCCAGCCTAGTATACTTCTCAATGACAAATTTGCTATCTACGTTACAGTCATCAGCAGCCAATGTACGTATTTTGGCATTTATATGCATTGCTTTATACAGAATAGGATTTATGTTCAAAATCACACTTTTCTTTATGAAAAAAACCTCAGAGTAACACTTTCTATTTAACCGTTTCCTACTTAATAACTAGATAGGACTGTGTTCTGCTAGGCCTTTTGAGGTAGTGGGAGAAGAGAGCGCGTTTTGAGAGTAGAGAGCCAGGACTATTTGAGATAATCTTTGCCTTTGGCCAAACACTTCTCATGATTTATGATAAAACCACAGTGCTGCTGTTGCAGTTTTTTTGGTGTTAGTGGTTATTGCTTGCTTTGTTTTTTAATTATTTTTTTCCTGTGCTACCCGAGGTAAAGAACGTGTGTCTTTGCGTTCCTTCAGTTACTGAGCATCTCTTCAAAGGCATATCACATTAAATCCCTTTCAGAGGAAGGGGTATGGTTTATTTTGCCCTGCCCTTTGTGAGTAAGTACTGAAGTGGCTTTGGCCCACAGTTTTCTGACAAGAGAAGCTAAAATTCCTTGGGATTTTTATTTTGAATTGTTCATATGGATGATAGTGTCACCTTTCTATCACTCTAGATTAAACTCTTGACCTTATATACCTCCCTTAGTCTCCTTCTGCATCCCTATTGTCCTTTCATCTATGTTTGTTTCCTCAACTTGAAGCTTCCCATTTTCCAAGATTTTCCTGTTCCTACATGTTTAACACACAAGCTACGTAACCTCCTTGCTTGTATCCAGAAAATGTGTGTATCTCTACTGTTTGCTTCTGAGCAGCATCAGTCTTTTCTTTAGCTAGTAGCTGCTACAGCAGTAGAAAAAACTTTGGAAGCAAGATCTTCTGCTCTAGTTGCAATGCAGGTATATGAATGTGGCTATAAATGGTCATCTATTTTTATGCTGATTCTTACTTCCACTTCAGAAAAATGTGCAATGTGGCATTATAGTCAGCAATAGCACATGTTCTCTCTCTGTGGCCTCATATTCAACCCAGGCTATAGTCTTATCTCCACAACTCCATCCTGTCACATAATTTCCCATTCTTGAAGCGTATTGGTTAGAATCATAGAATAGTTTGGGTTGGAAGGGACCTTAAAGATCATCCAGTTCCAACCCCCCTCCCACGGGCAGGGACACGCCCCACTAGATCCAGCTGCCCAAGGCCCCATCCAACTTGGCTTTGAACACTTCCAGGGATGGAGCATCCACAGCTTCCCTGGCGAACCTGTGCCAGTGCCTCACCACTCTCATGGTGGAGAAATTCCTCCTTATCTCTAGTCTAAATCTGCCCCTCCCCAGTTTATACCCATGTTAGGAATACGAAGGAGTTGGAGAACACATAGTGACAAACAAATCACAGATTAACTACCACAGTTTAACCAGATTTTGTGAACTGCTTGACTTTTCCAGCTCACAGTTTTATAATGTACTATCTGAAATATTAATCTCTGCTGTACAGTATGGCTATGTGAGTATTTCAGCTGTGTTGAAAACCAGTTGTCTGAGCCATCTCTCATGGTTCACCTGAAAGGTTCTGTCAGCTGTGAGTACTCTTCTGCTTAGGAAAAGGTTCTTAACAAAGGCAAAATTATGAAGCTTATAAGTGTTGAGTGGGTGGGATTCAGTCATCTGAAGTGAATTGAGGAGTTCTTTGAGCATATAATGAAGCTGCAAGAGAGTGAAACTTGAATCCTCCACAAAAGGAGAAAGGACCCCACACTGGTCGGTCCTTAATCAGAACTGAGAAAGTCATATATTTTTGTTGGAAAATTTGAGACTGATTTGCAAGAAAGGCTGCCAGGTTCTCCAGATAAACCCTATGCAAAGTGTGAAAGTATCTTGGGAAATTGATTGCACAAGGTAGGTGGTTTCCCAGAACTGCTGCTGTTTAGACCCCTTGTGCCTGGGTTGAAGTGCTGGTTGTTAGTATTCAAACAGGACAGTAAGTGTTGAGCTCCCCAAGAAGAGTGGTAGAAGTCTATATGCCATGTGCTCTGTAATCAGATGCAGATACTTCCTTAACTGGCAGAACCACAGGAGATTATTTTTTTTCCAGCTCATTAACTTTTCCCTATTGTTTAACCATGTCTAAAGTATTTTTAAACTAGAAAAGAGCAATTAAAAGTCTATTACAGTGATCCAGTGCTTACTTCATTGTGATTTGATCAGTCAGATGGTCTTCATTGTATAAAAGTTTGTGGTTCTTATCAGATGTTTATAGCATCATCAGTGTCTAAGACTTAGACTCAATGACTTTGAAATAGGGCTGTCACAGAGTTGGTCCAACTTTAAGATACTTAAATTTTTAAAAAGTCCGCTCTTCTTTAGTAAAGCATAGAATAAACATGGAATGTCTCAGTGCTACTGCTGATAATGTTTTTGCTTTCAAAGAGGAAGAGTTCAGAAGCAGAAGAATGAAATAAAACTCATGCTCCATTTGTTATACTAAAGGAGGTCCTAATATGATGGTTTCTATTGCCATGTTTTCTGTATAACAGTGAAACATGCAACAAGCATTGTTATTTGCCTGGGCTACTTTTTTTCCCTGTGTTTATGTAGGCTAAGATATTTTGCAGCAGTGCTGTATCTGTTTAATAAAGAAAAGTAGTGCAAGTTATACCACATCTCACATTTGAAGTAATAATTGAAAAGTTGACTGTTTCCAAGGTGTAAAAGAGAATAGCGTGTGCAATTTTACTGTTTATTTGAAGTACATAAAAATAGCTTCAGATCTTACTTAGTGTATTATGCAAACTATTGGAAATCACTGACTTCACTGACAGTATCTGTTTACAGAGCTAATTTTTGTATGTCATAAGTACTTTAAAAGTATTAGAACTAAATACTTCCCAGTAGTCAAAGAAACTACTTTAGGAACTACTGCATAGGAAGTATGTTAAATCTCTATTTGCTGAACTGTCATCTTTTCCTGCTCTTGCAAGACATGAACTTTTTGGAGCAGGGAAGACATGTAGATCCATGTTTTTCAAAGTAAAGAAACAACTGGCTTCTATACTGCAATATGCTTGGTACATATTCGAGCATATTTTGATTTTGGGGAGCATACCCCAGCCAGCAGATAGCATGCTGTTCAACTTAACATGTGGTAGGTAGATGATCCTTGGTTTCTTGAATGAGTCCAGCATTAAACACTAGGTTGAAATGTGTTCCATGTGTGTATGGGAAAGTGATTTCTTAATAGGTTACCTGTACAAGATGAATTGGAGTTTTAAACTTTCCTCCACCCTCTCAATATAAATACATTCTGTATAGCTACACGTACATGCTATGTATATTCATGCGCACACTGTACCTGTAGCAGACTCCTGAGGTACAGAAAACTAAACTGATATGTCCTGTTTTTATGCAGTTAGTCACCAGTAAACCCAGAGATCAGGAGACAAAACTTTAAGAGTTCCTATCTCCTGATTTAATGTCTGCACAAAAGACAGAGTTTATTTTTGTTATTTGTTCTTTTTGTAGCCTGATGGTGTGGAGAACTTTTAGGTCTTCTAATAGAAACATAAGAACAGCAAGTAGACTCTTTTTTTCTTGGCATATCTACCTCCATTGTCCAGAGGGAGGGGGAAAAAGGGATGGCTGGCAGTTTGTTACCTTGGCTATTTTCTTATTGCATTTTTCTCCACGTTGCATATATTATCTGTTTTGTAATTATAATTTTTTCTTGTCTTCCCACGCTTACTAAATGCTTTGCAAATGTCTCTTTAGCGTTAGTGAAGAGTATATCAATAAGATGGCATTTCAGATAGCTTGTTACCTTTAACTGTACATTTTGCCTGAGAAAAGATTATACATGTTGCTCTATAATTTATTTTTTAATTGTAGGCAATTATACTTTTAACCGAACTCATCAGAGAGAACTTCAGAAATAGCAAATTGAAACAGTGCCTTTTACCAACACTTGGGGAGCTTCTTTACCTCATAGCCAGCAAGGTAAGACTATCAAGTGATTCTTACAAATTTAACAAATGTGAAAAAACCTTCTTGCTGCAAAGTAGGCAAAAAAACCCCAAATTATTTTATCATTTATATCCTGAACAGTTCCTTGGCCTTGTATGTTTTGTGCAAGATTTCTTACTTTAAGCAACATGTTAGCCAATCATGTATATCATTTGAGATAAATTAAATTGCATGATTCAGTTATAGAGTTTTAACTTCATAAAACAATTTCATCAATCACCATAATGGCTGATGGCCTTCAAGTGGCAGATCTAATCTTACCTAGAGACTTTGATTAAATAGGGTATATCAGTATAGCCTAAGATATCAATAAGTTAATATATGTAGTCCATATTAGATCTTACCCTAGCACGGTTGGATTCACCATGCTGTGGAAAAGGAAATGGAAAGATCCTAACAGATTCCAAATGGAATTTTTGGTGATTCCTGACTAGAACTGATTCAAACCTTCATAGAAACAGTAGATTCACATTAAAAATAAACTGTTTTTTTGTAGAAAAAGTACTGTTAATTGTAGGTATTGAGATGACAGCTGCTCTAAACCCTCACTTTTCCCTTATTCAAAGAGTAAAATACTTTCTTTACTTGTTAGAAACACTGACTTCAAATAGAAAAAGCCTAACTCAAGCTTCTCTGAAGCCTTTGTATTAAATGCATCACCTAATTGCTCTGAAAGCTATCGTCTTAGTTAATGGTTTGTGAGGTCACTCAATAAAGGAATGAAAATACCAAACAAAACTGTAGTTATGACTTTGTTCTGAACTTCCGTGTTTTATTGTCCTAATCCTCTAACTCCTTTGCATGTTCCACAAGATGAAATGGTTGCCTTGCTTTCTGTAGAGTAGCAAGTGTTGTCCTTTATTGATTAGACAATTGCCAAAGTATCTATCAAACAGAGTTGCAGAACTTATTCTAAAATGGAGAAATTATGCTGTGGAAAATACATCCACAGTTTATTTTTATATGTTTTTTTAATTTTTATTTTTATATGTTTTAGTTTTCCTCAGGGAAGAAATCTGTACTTAGAATTATCAGACAGATTTCTAACTGTGTAATTTTTAACTGCTGATAAAACTACAACTAAACTTAAAACTAAAACTTACAACTCCAACTTGAAAAGTATGTTTGGCAAGAGCACTTTGCACTGCTTGATCTTATTTTGAAATTAAGCTTTAGTGATTGAAACAAATCTGTTTACATGGTCTCTGTAACAGCGTAACGATTGCATTGAGCCTAAAAGGGTTTTTTTTTTCCCCCTGAAAATTTGAACTCATTGATTTTTGAATCTATATGTATTTATGCTTTAAACATCGTGAAATTCATAATAACATTTATTTAAATGATGACTCTATCATGTTTCAGGGGGATCTGTAGTAATGGGTTAGATTGCTTTGAGTTGTAACTAAGAAAGTGTTAGAGAACAGGGAGAAATAGTTGGAACTAATCTAAATATATGAACCCAAGGCACTGTGTCTTGATAAAACTTCAAGACTATTAGTGTGATTTGTATGCTTGGAGACACTATAATTTAAAAAAAAAATTGTGAGAAAAGCCTTTTATTCTCCATACTGCACCTACTGAACCTTAGAACACTGTAGTGCTGCAGACGTTTTGTTGCACATTAAACTACAGGACAGTAATATTGAATGATCTTGCCGAGATCACACACTAAGTCGATACTAGTACAGCAAGATGAAATGAATATTTGTTCCCATTTTATGTCTTTAAACAGCAAAGCTTTATTCCTTTACTTGTTTAAGAAGAAAAGCCTAACTGCATTTGATTCATAGGAGCTGTATGTGAAATATTTCTGTTTTGCTTTTTTTTCTTGTTTTCTTCCATTTTGCTATTCAGCCTGCTAAATATTTAGACTGTATTTTTTGGGAACATAGATGATTTTATTTTTTTATTTATTCCTTCTGGGGTTTTGCTAAGTTTTCCTAGGTCCAGCCGCAATATTAGTATTAAATAATGATAAAGATTATTTCTTCTCCACATGAACATTTGGTAAATCATAAATTATCAGACTTTTAAAAATCAAGTTCAGCTAGCTAGGTGCTGTGTGGTTTCTTAGGTTAAATACAGAATCACCGATTGCACTTCTGTGGCTTAGAAAATACTGGGAAGAAGTCCAGATAATCATGATGGTCCTCTGCAATCCTAAACTCTGATATTGTGTGTACTTGCATATGACATCTCATAAGTAAGATATTATGCTCTATGTCTGCATTTTACATCCAAGCAGAAGCTAAGAGCGATGCACAAGTTGTGTGAGCAAACCCCAGGGAGGATGTTCTGTTACTTTTAAGCAAATCGCCTTGAGGGAAAACGTCCAAGTTCTATGTAATATTTCTATTCATTTTGCACTGTTTCTGTTGTTAGGGTGCAGAACCTAATCAAAAATCAAAATCAACTTGGGCTGTGAGCAAAATGTGGGAAGGTCTCCCAGTGTTTGATGGTACATTTACATATATTAAATGTCAAATTGTCTTGTGTGTTTACGTAATTAAGAATGCTGCTATGTTTCATACTTTTTTTTTAAAAGAACTTCTAACTAGAGACTAAATCTTGCAGAAAGTTATTAATCAGTCCGAAGAACAGAAGAACTATTAATGTTTCATGACTACACCATTTCTTAAGACTTTTCATTTTATATTATGTTTAATATGTATGGTTACAGAAAAACTTGACAGGATTTCTCATGAAATTAGATTAATAAAATGAGAAACAGAACTATGCAAGTTCCAGCTTAGTCTGTCATTTGAAATGTGGCTTGACTCCTAGTCTTGTCCTGCCTTTACTGATGGAGAACATTCTACTTTTGAGTGTTAGAAAGAAACCTACCATCCTTTGAAACTTGGGCTGCACTTTCTTAGATTTGTATACTAAGCCTTGGAAGGCAAAACTGTGATTGAATATCAACATATTCTTACTCAGATAAGATGAAATAGGTGGAATGTAGTGGATCTGGTGTCTCTGTCAGATATCAAACTGCTTTTATTATTAGTCTGTAAATTACTTCTAAGGAAAATGAATTTTAGTAGGCAATTCAGTAATAGTTGTCCCTGCTAATTTGCCATGCTTTAATTAAATACTTGATGGTATCGCATCATGTATGTTGAATTAGTGTAGGCCACTCCAAAACCAAGAAATTCAGAATGTATAGTTTGTTTCTGCACCATTATCCCCTCCTTGACCATCTTGTGCTTCTCATTACAAACAGTTAATTAGAGTGCTAAAAATAATTTACTAATGTAATCAATAGAATTCAAGAAATGTATGACTTCTGAAGGAGTTGTTGCTTGTTATCTTTTGTCTGCTTTTTCATACAAGCTACGCACTGATTTCATGGCATATCATCTTCATAACATCCAATGCCTATTGTTTGTCACTTTCTTTCCCAAAAGAAGCTTTTTGGTTTTTTTTTGTTTTCACTTGCTAGTATCTCTGTGTTACTAGCCTAGATATAGGGGCTGTTTCAGTTAAATCTTAATGATATCCAAGTGATCTCTTTTGAACTTGAAGTTTTACAGTAGGCTACTGGGCAGGCAGGAGAGGGAGGTGGGGTTTAATAATTTCTAATGGAAGAATCAAACCCCTGGTTGAACTAGCAGTGAATTAGCCACTCTAGCAGGGTGATTTAAAGGAAATATACTTAAAGATCGTGGAACACTGTTGGTATGTATTGAAAGCTATTCCGCACAGTACATTTTATTAAATACTTTATATTTCCCTGTATGACTTAGAAATGCTTTTTTCCAAGGTAAGTTTACATATTTTTAGTTGCCAAACAAAAGTAATTTTGTTTGGTTTGTATAATAACGTTTAAAGAGAAGTTTTACTACTTTTAATAATCAGTTGCCTCGTTCTGAAGTAATCAGGATTATTGAGAGGAATATTTTTTTGTGCGTGTGAATTACAAGGAATTAATGAAACTCAGAAATGTTAGCACAAATTCTGTTATGGATTTTGGGGAATATTTAAATAAGGTAATAAAATATCAATTTCTATGCTGCACATGAAGTAACAGTAAATAATAATACTGCCCTGTAATTTAATATATTTTCAGCATATGTTAATTTGACAATGTGTATAATATCAACCTTACTAGAATCTGTTACTGTTTTTTATGTCAGTTAGATTATTGTGGGTTTTTCTTTGATTTAATCATTTGTGCCATTGGCTTCATTTCAGGAGCTAAAAAGGGAGCACTCCAGAGAGTGCTGGGTTGTTCCCTCAGCTGCTTACACTGTGCTAATGAGGTGTCTTCGGGAAGGGGTAAGGATATTTCATTGTCCTCAGTAGAATTTTTCCACTGTAATAAGCCTTTAGGCATTGTGTGAGGATTGTAGCCCACAGCACTTGCAGTATCTTGTCAACCATGTACTGCTCTTGAATTTAAATAATCTTGATAAGACTATCACCTAAACAGGAGATTAATGCAAAAATGCAATATGTTCTCGGTGTATTAAACAGTAATGCATTGCTGCTTGTTTTTTTTGGAAATAGGGTGGTAAATATAAATTACTGTTAATAAATGTGAAGTTATTAATATTATGGCTTTATTTTGAGAAATATTCAGACAGTTTGTACTGTCCTCTTTCAATTTGATTTTCATACAGTGTATTTTGAGCAACTTTTACTTTTTTTTTTTTGAAGTGACTGTTGTACAGTTTTTGAAAACTGCATTGTTATCCTACCGAGTTTTTAACATTCTTTAGAAGTCAAGAAGTAGTAATTAATCTCGTACGTGAGCTATGTCGTATTCTTCATTTTTCTTGATGACAATTTAGCTGTGTTAGAAGAAGGGAAAAACCATACATATGGTTCCGATTTGTAAAATGAAAAAGAATTAAGTAGAGGGTTGGCTTTACTGTTTATAGGAGACCGCTTGACTTTATTTTTGCCCAAGGTAAAGCTCAAGGCAGAAAATGTGTCAGAGGTTGCTGGAGAAGAGAAAGTGAAAGAAATATCTTTTTTTTTCCTCTCTTTTTTTTTTTGAGATCTTTATTGCTTAGAGATTGTGATTAGTAGATAAGAGCGTAGATGCATTTTAACATCTTCAAACCTTTGTGTGATCAACAACACACGACGGTGTGTGTATTGTGGACTATTGCCAGCTAATAAGTTGGAGAGAGATGTTGTTCTAAGGCACATGAATGCAAAGCTATTTAATTACCAATTTAGTAAGGGAAGACTTTTTATTTCTGAATATTCAGTGTAGAGAAACTAAATCAAGGCATCTATAAAACATTTATTCTTATAGAATAAAATTGCTTCTTAGTCCTGAAACAGGTCAAATTTTTCTTAATAATTCATCTTGATATAGTTTTCTTGAAAAAAAAACACAAAATAGAAATATATTTCCCATGCAATAGATTGAATTAAATAATTAAGTTTAAAGTTATGTCTAGTCTAACCAAGCACATTACAACATTCTCTGTGAAGATGCTTAAGGTTTGTAGTGAAGTTTAAGTATTCATACTTGTTTGTGTGAATACAGTGCAAATATGCTAATACAAATTGCTCTGTCTGTTGTCGCAGCCTCAGCTTTCCAGAACAGCACCATTTGAAGAATGAAAAATAGCCATGAATATATAAAGTACATCACAACGTATGGAAATAGAGAAACTTATCACCTACTACTATTAACTTTTACAATTTCTTTTACTGCTTTTTTCCTCCACTCTTGTAGCCATCCTCTCTTATCCTCCACAATTTTAGAAGCCATCCATCTTGCTTGGAAAATGATGTTGTAGTGTCTAAAACTAGATGGTTAAAATCATATTACTCTTAGACATCTGTTTGCGAGAGATTTGGGTTTTTTTTAAGGAAAGACTATTCAGATATAAATTTTTTTTTGTGCTATATCTTTTAGATACAGAGGCGCACGAGGAATGAACAAGATGGAAAAACAGGGAGAAAAGGATATTAAAGTACTGAATTAAATTTTTTGTGTCCCTTCTGCATATTTATTTCAAAACATATGCAAGTAGGACTACTGAAATAGATGCATCCAGGATGATAGTATATCAGTCTCTTCAGTCTATCGTATTATTTAGTCAAACAGTAGATCTCACAATCTTCAGCAGCAAAAGTTACACAAAAATTTTACTTAAGGAATTTTTATGAAAACATTGTGCAGTGTCATCAAACCGACATAACTAAATATCTTAGAATTTTTTTTAAATGTATTTGAAGCTGTAAGACTATAGAATACTTTAGGATAGAATGGACCTCTGGAAGTCATCAAATCCAACCTCTTGCTCAAAGCTGGATAAAAAGACTGGATAAATGGAAGATAAGCTGGGCAGGAAAATTCTCTCAAGTGATTAGTGATGCTAAGTCCACCTGGCGGCCAATAAGTAGCAGTGTCCCTCAGAGAACGATACTGGTTCATTTCTTCAGTAACAACCAGAGTGACCAATGGGATTGTATTCTCCAGTTGGATAACAGGAAATTGGTGGGGGGAGCAGCATCAACTGCTAGAGCTGAACTTTATACTGCTGATCTCAACTCTTTGAGTTGGGTTATCTAACCAGCTTTTTATGTATCCCGTGGTCCACTGAAGTCCGGGCCTTTGCCTTTTGCTTAGGTATAATAAACCATCTGGAAAGCCTTGTTAAAGCTCAAGTAAATTCAGCCCACTGGACTTTGTTAGTCCACTGAGGCAATCAAAGCTTTTCACGTTGGTCAAGTGTGTTTCAATCTTGAGAAATCTGTTCCAAATCTTACCAGTCTTCTAGCCCTTCAGGTACCTGCAATTAGGTTCCAGGAGAATTTGCTCTGTAATTTTTCCAGGGATAGAGTTGGGGATTTCTCTTCTTGTCCTTTGGAAGGTGGGCCTGCCATATGCTTCCCACCCTACTGTCAACAGGATATCTTCTGATCAGCACAAACTTTTGAAGATGTGTGCTCCCTCACAACAGTGTTGACTAACTTCCTTAGCACTTTTGCTTACAGCCTTTCTGGATCAATAGACTTAGACATGTCCAGTTTTCTTAAGGGTCCCCTGCCTCTGTCTTCGTGTCCTCTAGGTATTCTTCATTTCCCTAGATTTTGCTGTTTGGCACATGAACGTGGAAGTTCTGAGGGCAGTGAAGTTTGAGGCAGAGAAGATGCTGAACTCCTGAGCCTTTTCTATGTCCTTTGACTCCACCTCATTCAGCAGTGAACCTAATTTTCCTTATTTTTGTCACTGATGTACCAATGGAAACCCTTCTTTTTCCTTTTCAGACCTCTCCAGTTTTCAAATCAGTGCTCTTTTCTGCTAACCTAATACACTGGCTTTAATATACACGTTTGGGGGGGTGGTTCTTGAATCAACTTTGCATTGCTTTGCTTTAGTAGCAGGCACAGAGTTACTTTGTCTGGCCTGTGGCTTGCAATATTTCGTGTCTGATATACAGGTGTGGTAGGGGTGTGTGCGAGTGATGCTTCCTCCCCTCCATCCTACTGCAGGATAGGAGATTATAGAGTTAAAATGAACAATGTACATTTTTTTAAGGTCTGACTTAAATTTACACAAACCCTCATTTTAGTTTTATTCCTTCAGTAGTAAAACACTGGATGTGAAAATCCTGAACATATAATCTAAATTTGCCTTCACTGTGCTTAATGTTCGTTGACTGCAGCTTATGGTCTTAGCTGCTGTATTTCTTTATTTTAGAGTTTGTAGCCTGTAATCTGTTATTTATTCAATAAATTTCCCTGACCCAACAATTTATTACATGTAAGTAGGCTTTGCATTCTTATATTAGTAATTAAGAAATTGTAATTAAATTTAATGAAGTAATAAATTTATTTTAATTGTTGTAAGTTTATTTAAATTTTATGTCAGTATATTTTGAGTGAATATTTGTATCTGATCTCAGTTTTTATGAGAATGGCAAGGTAACTTTTTGTAATAAATTCTGAATTACAAGAGTGTGGTAAGTATATGCATTACAGATACTTACTTGTAGTTTATATTAGTGGTTAGGAAGGTTTATTTAATGTATTAAATAAGAATTCAAGAAAATAAAAAATATTCAGTACTATAGTTTATATAGCTTTGAGTTTTGTAAGGTATATTTGCTGTTCTTCAGTTTCATTATGAACTATTCTAATGCGTATTTGGATCTCTGAAATTTTGTAAGATTTGTCATTATCAGAGCAGAATTGCCCTCTGAAACAGAAAAATAGAGCAGGAAGGAGTTAGAAATGTGCATGTGTCCCTTTTATTGACCTGTAAAGGAACGAAATGTTCAGAAAATGTAGGTAGTGTCATTTCCACATATTTTCATATATCTGAAAATCTAACCGTAGCAAAAAGCATATGTAAAGATGAAAGGAGTTTTAGCATTGTAGAACAGAAGATTGAGAAAGTGGTTTATCTGTAGAAGATCACAAGTTCTAATTTCCTGCATTTCAATGTTGTTAACTTACTTAAGAGAGAAGTTGAATTTCAACTCAGGTAAAGAACAGCCATGTTCAGTGATGTGTCGAAATAAGGAAATTGATCCACTCATAAATAAGTAAAACATAAGCCAAATGTGACATGTTTAGTAGTGGTGGAATGTTGCCATTTGTCAGAACCCATGTAGTAAATATTTCAGTATTTATTTGTGAGTCTTTTCCAACAACTCTTTCCAACACCAACATAAAATACCGCTTCCAGGCATCTAAGTTCACCTTTTAAATATTTGTGTGCAGTCTCTGAGATACCAGGGTCCTGATTTCTACAGCTAAAGTGCTTAGTTCTGACAGTTCATGTGTTGTGCAGTCATTGAAAGTTCCTGTTTCAGAGAGGATATTCTTATTTAATGCTAAGTTCCTAATGCTAATGTGGCTACCCTTTTTTCTTTCATCCATTTTACTTAGTTTATTTTATTCAAAACTTCTTTGCTAAAGTTACTCTTCTCTACATCACCTCTAATGTTTCATCCTCTCTCTTATTTGAATCTCTCTCTTAATGGACTCTGCATATATTTTTTTTGCTTTTCATTATTACATTTAAGGTTCAACCTAATCTCAACTATGTGAAATCTCTGCTTTAGTTTCTGCTTTACATTTGCCCGTGTTCACAGTTATGTTCCAGTTGATCCTCTCACCTTTCTGCTTCCACTGTTTTCTCCCTTACGTTTGCCCTCCCTTCCTTCAGATCCTCCTTTTAAATTTTATTTTTCTGATAGTTGTCTTAGAACTAATAATATTTCCTATATATCCAAACTACTTTTTGATGTCTCATAATTTTTGTTGTCTGATTTGGTCTGGATTATGTTACTTTGACAAAGTCCTTCAATGAAGTTAGGCAGCAGAGTCACTAATTGTGTGCAAGCCTCCTTCCAGCTCTTCCGTGAAAGCAGAGAGGAACCATTGAAAAAACTTTTAGGTGCTTGGTATCTGTCTATTTTTGCTTCTGAATGTCATGTAAATATAAAGTACAGAATGAATCACATGCAACTTTAGAAATAACTTCATAGAACCTGGAAACTAAGCAATACACTTTCATGGGTAGCTTATTATATACAGCCATAACTAATTAGCTGTATGGTTTTTGCAAAGTGCTTAATCCTCTTATTTCAAAGCATGGCACCCGGAGAATGTATTTAAATCAGAAATAGTAAATGAGGTTACAAAGACTAATTTTCCATCTCTTGGATATGCAAGGTACTACGTAAACAAGATTATTAATAAATTAGAGCTTGCCAATAAGCTATATAGTACACATTTCCCTCTTTCATATGGACTTCTTTCTTCCTGTGAGAGCATGATGCAAATCTGAGAGTTTTGGTTCTGAACTCATAAGGAATTTTAATAATAAAAGATAACTTTTAAATTGCCAATATATAATATAAGACAGTTTATTTTATAATGTATATTCTTACCCAGAGCAGTTCCTTTACAGTAAATTTGGAGGAGAAGGGAGAATTTGGAGGAGAGGAGAACAAAATCATAGCTCTTGTCTCAGGAAGTATGTGACAGCTTTTATTATAAAAGTGATAGTCTGAATCACATAAATTCTCACTTTTATTTATTCTTTAGGTGTCAGTTTTCTATACTATAAAAACTCTGTCTCATGCATTACCACTTCAGTTTCTTTTTTACACACCGTTTTTTTAGTTTACTGACAGAATTGCCTATAGCATTAAAGTAATGGTCTGAATTGTATACATTATGACTTTCATTTCTTCTTTAGATATCAGTTCTGTAGTTTACTGACAGAATTTAAAAGATTTTTTTGCACAGAAAGTATTTTAAATTTTTATTTCTACATGTTCCTTCTTCTTTGTGAAGTCTTTATATTGCAAATTGTTGCCAAATAAAGATTTAACACTTATAATAACGAATGCTTAGGATGATACAGCTTTACTTCATTAACTTACGTTTGTAGTTTCTTTTTTTTCTGCCTTTTAAGATTAAAGGAAGGAGTATGTGGAAGTTGATATAGAATATTGATGGAATACAGTGTTACTTCCTGAATCTGTCAGCTTTTCAAAAGTTTTGTTATCAGCATTATGCTTTTATTCAAGTGTATGGATCTATACACACTATAATATTAAAAGATCCTGAAATATTTTATCTTCACCTTTAAATTAAATGATGCTATTTTTAGGGAGTGCATTGGTTAGTGTATTGACTCCATCTTCAGTACCTCCAAAACTTCGAGTGCACTGTTATGTTTTTAACAATCAATAAAAGTATTAAGTAGATGTATTTAAAAATATAAAGGTAGTTATTTAAAAAAAATAAAGGTAGATTCTTTGATGACTTTTATTTGCTTTTCTTTCACAATTGGAATAGAAAGACTTGATTAAAAGTTCTCTTTTAGCCGTTTACATCTATTAATCCTTTTGATATTTACTTTCTCACTCATGGCTCATTTTCACTAACTGTCCGTGACTTTAACTGGAAACAGATACATCTGCAAGTGTCCAACATAACTGAAGATTAGGAGCTTTATCTTTAAGTGCATTTTATAAAATTAGTTGAAATCTAAACCCAGTGGAAGTAAAGTATGTGCTTCTTTTTGATACAGTTCTATTCTTAGATTTGTATTTGATTCAGCTCATGATATGGACAGAGGTGAAATGGTATGTGGAACTGATTGACTGATATCTTGAAGATCCATTTCTCTTCACTAACATAGCTTGTATCTTTGTAACCGGGCAGGATGAGTCCCTCAGATAAGAGGCCAAATATTAGTTTAGGTCAGGCTTCTCTTCCAGAGAGCTAACTAAGCAGAAACTCGTACAAGTGTTGTTTGTTAGACAGTGCTCAGGAACAGATCCCAGAGGAGCTGAGATGGACAATCTCAGGTGGCAGCAAATGGTGTTACTCTCACAGTCTCATTGAGGTTTTAGACCACTGTGATGATACGCGACCTTTTTCTAGACAAAGTCCCAAGATTATCTGGCACAGGGCATAATTCATTCCAGCAGTGGCTGAAAGGAAACAAGGCACATCTTCAGGACCAAATTTTGTGAAAAAAAGCTGTAATTGCATCTGGAAATTTGTTAACATTCATAATAACTATTATCTGGTGTATAATGCTTTGATTATGATTTATTGATAGTATTATAGTGCATTTCTTAAGTGTTTCTGCCTGCTTAAAGTAGCGGCGGAGTCCCAATTTGCATTCCTAGTAATCACTTCATATAGTTGACTACTAACATTTCAATTATGGATTTGATCTTAAATGTATATAGTCAATTTGATAAATCCAGCTATTTTTACCTTAACGGTGTATGTATAAAATAGACTGAAATTCAGAAGTATAATTCACAGAAAAAAATTTAAAACATTTTTTATGAAAAGTTTTGAGAAACTTAATTTTGGCAAAATGTATATGCATTTGTGTATTTAGATCTTTACTAGATCAAAATGATACATTATATTGCAGTAATAAAAACTACAGAGAAGCCTCAGTCCTCTTTGGTTTCATATCTGTAAAGCAGATGACCACAGAAATCAGTGGAATTTTGTGAAAGAGTGGTGTAGATGGAAATTTGCTTTGCTGTGTCTTTTAAGTATTTTCAGTAGAGTAGAATAGGAAGGATTAGCATGAAGATGATTAATACAGCTTTTTAAAAAATGGCATTGTACTGGATTTTTCAAATATTTCCACATCAGTTTCTATATTTTAGCAAAGCTAAGTTAGTAGAAGGAAAAACAGGTATTGAATATATTTTTAATGAAGTACAAGTTCTCCCCTTCTGGAAGACTTTTCTACTGCTTTCTGAAAGTTTTCATTATCATTGCTCACTGTGTTGCTGGTTCTGATTTAGAAGACAATTTGAAGGAATCTAAGGGTTAGTAGGATAATGTGTGGATGAGTTTAAGAAAGAAGTCAGATATTATAATGGATTATTTGTGATGCCAAGCTATGAGGTAGACTTGACAAATTAAATTTGTTGTCCTTATTAAAATTCGCTCTTGCTGAACTCCAGATTGCCGTCTGAGGTATTGTTGAAAGACTTCAATTATTCATAGTTAAGCCTTGAGATGAAGTGGGGCAATGAATAGCCAAAAAACCACCAGCAACGAATCTTCCAGTTCTGTTAAGGTAAAGACTGCTTTTAAGTGAAAGCAGAGTTACAAAAAAAAAAAAAAAAAAGAGCGAGAGAGGAAGAGATATTAAAGGAGGTGAAGGGGAGAAGACAGAGTGGAGACACTGTTTTTAAGTGATCTGTATTCGGTTAAGTTTCCATTGGAGTCAGTAACAGCTTTCTTGAGAAAGAACTGCTGCCATGTGATGTTCACGATGTGCTGGTGGCTTGTGGTGGTTATGACACGATGTTTTTTTTTTTGTTCTGTGGAAGCATCGGAGTGTGAATAGTCTTATGTAGCTATAAAAATGACATATACAATGGCTTTAAAGAAATTATTTTTACAGATAAAATGATTTTATTAGTATTGAAAATATGAAGGATTCAGAATCCCTTACAGAAATTTATATTTGTTATATAGTACATGTGACCCAGTGATTTAGTGTAAGCATTGTTCAGGATTGTCTGTTTCAGAAGAGAAGGGAGTTATGGAATAATTTGACTTGCAAGAAGGCTTTTTGCTTGTCCCAGGGGGTTGTTGGCTCTTCTGAATAAAGTGTGTTTAATGTAATTAATTTTATTTTTCCTAATGTAACTGTATATCTCATAATCTTGCTATTCAGAGCTTATTGAGATGATGAGTTTTGATACATAGACATTCCTTTGTAAAGCACAGATCATGGTAAACCTCTAATGTAACAAAACCTTTTCATTTTTTAGGTATTACATTTAATTTTGGGTGATCATTTGGAGTGGAAAAATTTTGTATTAAATTATACTTGTATTAAATTGTCTTTGCATAGAAGAAAAAGCAGGGGGAAGTGAGCGCAATTTTGTCACAAGTTGTGATTTCCTATGAAATGACTATGAGAAGTATCAAACCATAGTAAGACAATGTACCTGGAACAAAACATAGATATAGGCAGCAGTTTAAGGAGACATCAGAGATGTTTGCATACGAGTTTTCCTTTCCTCTCCTTCCTATAGGAAGACCGAGTAGTGAACCATTTGGCAGCAAAGATCATTGAAAACGTTTGCACTACTCTCTCATGCCATGCACAAGGATTTATTACAGGAGAAATTGGACCTGTCTTGTGGTATCTTTTCACACATTCTACAGCAGATTCTTTGAAGGCAACTGCTGTTTCGGTAAGGAATTTCCTTTCATGGTATAGAAATGTTTTGGCGTTTATTTTGAAAAGCATTCTGAATTGAAACTGAAATGTTTTTGAGCATGTTTTCTGTATGTATATTTATATTTCAGTTTACAATAAAATATATTTACTTTTTTTTTTTTAATTGAAAAGTGCATGATTTACAGTCCTGGGATTCTGAGAATTCCTTGTGATTCTTCATTTTCTGGAACATATATTTTCTTATGCTGGTGACTTATTAAGACTTCTGTTTGAAAATTTTAATAATTCAAAGAATCAATTAAAATCCTGCAAAATTGAAATTTCTTTTTTTTTATGATGTTTTACATGAGACATTCATTCTTTTTATCACAGACTTGCTTATAAGACATATTTGAAATCATCATGTTACTTTCTGTAGAATTGTTAGGCCTCATCTTTCCCCTGAATTTGTAGGTTAATGTAGGCTGAGAATAAAGCAAACAGAGCAAGAAACAGGTTTGGAACAAAAAGATTTGCGAGATGGAAAATAACTTATCAGGTCTGTGAGTTTAATTATATCCCTTGTTAACAAAACAAAAGCTTTACCCACCAATACAGGTAATATTTTACAACTGAACAATAAGTTGACTTATTTGAAACGAAGAATGATAACTGTATGCACATTTCCTGACCAGAACTCAGGCTCACTAGTGAGTTCACTGTTGGCTTCCCAGATCAAAAATGGTAACGTTACTGCTGCAGCAGTATGCACGTAGACACATGTAGCATCAAAGTAATAGGAAAGAGAGAATTAAAAATGTATCTGAAGTGTGACTGAAGAGATAAGTGGTAGAATAAATGTAATAATATAAATTATAAAAATATGTGTTATTAAACATCTATCTCAGTGTGTATTTGTGAGAGAGTCTAAACTGGGAAATGAACTGTTCAAATACTGGGAAAATGTGTTGACCGTTTAGAACAGTAAACTTTAGCAAAAAACATGTTACAGAAGCCTTTGTTCTAGGGGACCCAAAATTCTTTGTAATAACTTTAGTCTTAGAACTTTTATGGATAGAAGACTATCATTTCTGAAAATGTGAAGTACATGAGTAACCCTTATACTGAGCATTTATAGCTTAAGCCTGCCGGTGAGTTTGGCTGGTAGACTACTTTTTCAGTAAGGCTCTGTTTGAGACTTTACCCATTCAATCAGTGTATTATATGCTTATGTAATGACTGCATATATGGCAAAAGGCTGGAGATTAGAGTTGTGATTTCTTTTAGTGTTTGAGTATTCAAGCAGGTCTGCTCAATCCTCTCTCTTGCCACTACTTTTTCCATGAGGGATGTTTTGTATCTTGTACTTTCAGTTATTGTCAATCGCTAGACTGGGCAGTCGTTATTTGTTTGCTAGATCATAGCTCTTTATTTTTATCTCTTTCAACTTCTTCTGAAGTTTTCCTCCTGTTTCTCTGCTATCAACTTGGAGTTGTCTTCAGTGTTTAGCATTCTCTTGACTTCTACACCAGACTTCCAGAGCTACTCTGCTTGCAGGGACCCGTTGGACAGTTATGCCTGTTCTGTGTGCTGCAGTGAGCAGCATATCCCAGAGAGTTTGTCCAAACTGTAGTTTGATGCTGAGGAGAGAAAAATCACCACAGGAAATCTCAGTGGGCTTTTTGGTTTTTACCCTCTTGAAAGTCAGTTTCTTCTCGGACAGTATAGTATGCTTGAGGTAGGCGAGAACTTTTTTTTGTGCTAAGGTGCAGAAGTTATACTATTGATTTGCAAGAATCTGATCATCAGTGCAGACTCACTGGGGCTGTTTGTAGCAGAGGGCTCAGAGCTCAGTTTCTTCAGTGCCTTATTGTTTGCACTTTTTGCCCTTAGATGAGGTTTCTAGTGATTACAAGAAGAGAGAGTTGATGTTACTCTCTCTCTGTCGACAGCCTCTTTTGAGATCCCAGAAGTGAATTGGACAAGGGAGCTTCTAAGGATGGTACTCTAATCCTTTTTCTGCTTTGCAGTGAAACAACAGAGTAACTAAAGAGGGATTTTCTATTTTTTTTAAAATTTATTACTTAATGCCTGATCTAAATTCTGATTATGCATTAATACTGTGGAGGTGTTAAGGATAATCTTAACTTTAAAAAAATAACCAGTCAATACTGAAATCTAGTACAGGCAGATCTTCAATGAACTGAAGTTTATAGAGTTTTCAGTAACATACTAATTTTTAAAGTTTTACTAATATTTTCTTCAGCTGTATTGTACTGTACAATTTCTACTTTCATTAAATTGTTACTGTAGATATGTAGGCATGTTTATTCTGCATGACCATATGAACTGAGATCATCAGTGTCCTATTATATATTATTATGCAGTCATTCCTGCCTTGTTTGAATGTATCCTGAAGAATTTATTCTTGACTGACAACTATATTCACATGTGAAAATACATTTCTGTTAAGAACTGCATGTGTCATATCTTTACCTACAGCTAGCAGGCTGTCTGCAAAGTGTAGCAGTAGTAAGGTACTATGGAATTTTACTTGTGATTATTTCAGTTGATAATAAAAGCATGTCAAGAAGATTCTCTGTCTTCATTCTCTGGAGTCAGGAAATGACACTTCCCTTATCCTTCCTGTCAGAGGTGGCAAACAGGGACTGTGTCTCAGGATTTTCGCTCTCTTTGGAGTCCAGCACGCCTCGGGTAAATATCACAGATTTTGCCTGTAGGAAAGCTATATCTTTTTATCATTTTGCTAGACTTAGAGAAGAAATCATTCTGTAAGATGTCAATGACATTCTGACAAGCTCAGCAGCAGGCAAAATGTTTTTTTTTCCAGTATACTAAAGGGTTTGTATTTAAAAAAAAAATTAAAAATTTCAATTTCTAAGAGAAGGCTTTTTCTCCTGGAGGAGGAGTAACAAAATACAAGCCACTTAAGTAGAAACTAATTTGGGAAACCACAACATGATCTTTTGGAGATTTTTTTGTTGTTGTTTTTTTCTGGGTTTTTTTTTTTGATGTTTGTTTGGGTTTTTTTCCCTATTAAATAATTAGTGCTGAACAGTTTCTTTGAGAGGCTTTGGTATTATAGATACATTGATGCTTTCATTCTCAAACTCACGAGAGTCATACAGCACATCCTGATTGTTATTCAACCACTGTATGGCATGTAAGACCAGAAGGCGTTGGATAAGGCCTTGGATGATCATAGAGTATCTCAAGTCATAAGGGACCGATAAGGATCATGATGCTAGGGTTGGAGCTGCTGGGACAAAAGGCACTGGTTAAGGCTGTGCAGAGGGCAAGGACAGAGAAGCCAATTCCAGGAGAGAGACTGCCAATGCCTTACTTTCACTATGATTATTTCCTGTTCCAAGACTGCTGCTGAGAGATGATGATATGAGCTTTACTCTTACATCTTCTCATCATTGCTTCCCAGTTCCTTCTCCACCACCTTTTGACCTGTCTCCATCTGTTCTCTCCACATGGTGGATCTGCTGAAGTGATTTAGGATGCTTAGAATTTAATGGGGGATAGAAGACGATCTGCTTTTCTGCTGAAGTGTTGGCTTCACTTATATAGCAGAGTGCTCTGTGACCCCTTGGCTATTGTGGGCTGGAGCTTTCCTGCTGTCTCCAAAGCTGCAATATGATTCTAGAAGGCAGATACGTCTTTTCTACGAGATTTGCTTGTAGGTCATTTGATGGCCTGTGTATCGTAACCCTTGTTTAGCAAGGTCGGTAGCAAACAGCTAAAGTATTAACAAGCCTACATGCAGCACATTAGCACACCCAGTTAGCTCTGTGTTGCTTTGAAACAGTCTGTCTCTTGGTCCCAGCAGTTCACTGGTAATAAAACCCGAGAGGATATGTTTAGTGAATGCACATACCTCCTGTCTTTTCACTTTGAGAACTAAGACTAGAGGTGAAGGGCTGGATTGTATCCTTGGGGAAATAAGAGTATGCTGTACTCTAAGAAGAAGAGATTCAGTATCTGTGTTTTAAAAGGGGTGGGTGGGAGAAGGAAAATAAAACGCTGTGATTGATATGGTTCCTGGACCAGAAAGGGCAAAGAAGAACAGGAGCAGAGTAGATGAATGACATCAATAAAATAACTGTTTAAAAATAATAAGTTCTTGATTTATTGTCGTACCTTCCTCCCCCCCCCGCATGTTTTGAGTAAGATTGCTGAGAGTACTGGTGAACTGGGCAGTTTCTGAGGTTCTTACACGGAAAAGTTTTCTCTGATGATAGTATTCTATGGGTGTAATTGATTAGTTTCTCTTGAATGAGACTTCCCTATTGAATGCGTACCAAGTAAACAGCAATTTCTAAACATATCTGGACTGAAAAGAATAGAGAAGTGATTATATTGCCAGTTTTTCAGAGAAGAAAGTCTCCTTCAAAGTTTTTCCTTAAAACCAATTCAGGTTTACATGTGGATCAAAAAATGGACATAGTCAGTAATCCTGTCCTAACACTACATTAAAGTTGAAGGACATTAAATTTTAAATGTCTGAAGTCTTATTTTCTTTGGAGAGAACAAAAGCAGTTACAGTATTTTGAAGGTTGCATTTCCAAAGCTATCAAAAGGAAAAGCTGTGTTGACTTTGAGATGAATCCACTCTGGAGCTAATTTGGTAAAGTTTGTTATGAAATATCTAAGGTAGTATACACTAAACAGATCTGTGCTCAGCTCATTCTGCATATTCTGTTTGAACTGTTTTAATCACTGATATTTGTAAATCAGCCATTTGGGGAGTAGTTTGCATATTTACTATACTTAACACTGTTTCTTAACAAATATCTAGATCTAAAAATAGACTTTAGCTGGTGAACTCCTGCATATCAAGTTATGGCCCATGAGCAGAGAGAGAGAAGAAAGATGTCCACGTTTATAAGTGACCAGAATTTCTGTGGTGTATGCCACCTGTTTATTTTCTGCAGCCTGTTCTCCTTTCTAGTACAGAGTTACCTGATGCTATCTTATTCTGTACTGATAAAAGACTTAAGCATGCTGGCATGGGTACTCCATCATTATTGTTCTCTGGAGAGAAAGAGTTATATGACTCTGTTTGCTGTTGGTGTACCAAATATTTCAGTTGCAGCTGAATGGAGTGTATAGCAACACATATAGGAGAATTCCAGGTCTCTAAAAATAAGTAGCCTTTTCCTCTGAGATTTGTTCTATGAATGAAACCGTATGAATCCTCTATAATCCTAAATTATTGGAAAAGTAACCACCTCTTTTTATTCTCATTATTTCTCTTGGAATAATAAACCCATTAAATAACAAATCTTTTTTTCACTTTTGTAGGCTTTATGCAGAATTACTCGTTACTCACCCAGTGCTTTCCAGAGTGTCATTGAAAAAGTGGGATTAACAGCTGTACTAAATTCCTTGGCAAATGGAATAAGCAAAATTCAGCAGTACATCCTCACTATGTTTTCAGTGATGTTGTCATGTGGGATTCATCTACAGAGGCTGGTTCAAGAAAAGGTTTGATTTCAGATCAATATTATTTACAGGCATGGAATTTCACTAATAGAAAGTTAATGCTGACTCTGGTAGTGTTTTTGTGTTTTCAAAATGCTTAACTCAGTGATACTTTCATATCTGAATAGCAGGAAATGAGGAATATGTTTTTGTTTGCTTAAAATCTAAATAAAAAGTGTGTAGTTTTTCTTTCTCACAGGTCTTCAAGAGCTGGTAATAACGGGTATATACATTGCTATCATCCAGTTACAACCTTCCTGCCATGGGCAGGGACTCGTCCCACTGCATCAGGCTGCCCAAGGCCCCATCCAACCTGGCCTCTCTTTAGCGGAGAGAGGTTAACTTGTTTTTTATACACATTGTTTTAACAGCAATGTTTAAATAAAAAAATAATCTATTGTTTTCTACTCATCTTCTCTTGCAGCCTGAAATCACTCATTCTCTTCCTAAAAGTTATTTCTGGGCCTTGTCAGAACTGTCAATGCTTTTCTGTAAACACTTGTCAGGAAGCTTTAAGCTTTCCACGGGTTCTACTACAACAGCACTAGCAGGTGGCAAATTGCTTATAATGTCGCAGTGTCTAATAGTGCACTTTACTGGGAGTTGGTAGTACAGACAGAGAAGTATTTTAAAAAAATATTCACTTGAACATGCAGCAAAAGAACTCAGTGTGCAGCAAACACGGCTACAGCATGGTGTTTTCTGTGAAGATTTTCTTGTCTATAGAGGAATTAATTTGCGAAAATTACTCCCCTTCTGATACTGCAGTCCTTGTGAACTATTTTAATCACATTTTTGACATTGTAAAAATATTAGACTCAAATTCTCCAACTAGTTATAGAAAAATAGAACGTATTTTGTTGGCATGCAGTACAGCAATGGCTGAAACTTTGTAGGTTTAAAATTGCTGCTTAATCATTAATGAATTGTCATAGCAGTTTTGAGAGCAAGTGTTGCAACTTTGCAGATTAGAAAATTGGAATATAGACAAATATATTCTTTTAACAGCACATAGCAGTCTAATAGTAGAAGTGGGAATAGAATCTAAAGCTGTAAATGAAAAAAGATTGTACTTTAAAAACTGATAAAGAGGGTCTGGTTCTACTGCGCCTGCCCATACTTGGTAACTGTATTTGCCCTACACCTCAGGTAGATCTATATATCATAGAATATCTGTTTTGCTCAAATGATACTGTAGAATTTGGGAAGCAGAAACTAAATTTCTTTTTTTTTTGAATAAGATCTAAAAATATAACGCTTCTCCTGATTTCAGCCACCAGGTACTATCACAATACATGGCAGAATAATATTTTGTTGCTGAAAACTCAATTTAATAAACCTTGCAGTTTTCAATATTCTGTGAGCATGACACACAAGTCCACTTTAATGAGAGAATGAAAAAGAAAAAAAACAAGTAGATAGCATTTGCCTACCAAGTGTTCTGCCTTCTGTAGATTTCTTGTGTACTATAGCTTAAGAGGCAGAAGGACCTCAGTGTTATAGAAAAGGCAGTGACAAGGTTGTGACTTTTTAAAACAGCTGGAAACCAACATATTAAAAGATGCTTAAAGACATAAATTTAAGATGGAAATCATTTAGCTTCGCCTATGTTATCTGGAAACTCTTTTATCTTATAAGACTTAAGGCTACCTTTGTTTGTTACTCCCTAACAGCGATAAAACCAGTTACAAAATAAAAGACAGAAGACAAAGGAGAAGTGCAGTTCTGTGGTCATCCAAACTAGTATAAATCTTCAGAGAAATTCAGTAGCTAGAGGGGGCTCATCTTTGTTCCTCTCTGATACAGAAAGTTTCCATTTTAGTTTTTTGTCTTGGAAACAAATAAAAGCTGAAATTATGTTTTTAAGGTGTGAAAAAAAAATCTTCAACACACTATAGCAGTAGAGAAGAAAAAACCAAAACCAAATATTACTGATTAATTATTTTCATCTGGCTGTCGAAGTTCACCTTTGAATGAGTGAAAACCAGTCATATAGCTTTTTAAATACAGCTAGGTTCTTCCAGAGATCAGATAAGGGTGTTGGGGTTTTTTACTCCTTTTTTCCTCAAGTACTAAGTAGTGAAAATATTCAGATGGTTCAGCAATGTGCTGTTGCAAGTGTGTTGTTTCTTTGCCTCCCTGCATCATTGGCCATAGTTTCTTTTTGTCTTGGTCCCATCCAATTATGGCATTGAAAAAAACTCTCTAAATACATTAAAAACATTAACCTCATATTTAAGTTACTTTTTTCAATTCTTTGTCTTTTAACTGAATATGTACAAGTTGCTACCTCTGTCGATGGTTTTGTCAATATAACTATGAATTAATAAAATGGTATAAATATCTTTAATAAAATCTTTTTAACTCTTACCTCATAATATTAGAGACATTTGCAATGCAAAGAAAGGGAATTTGGAAATACACAACAATACAACAAATGATCCCTGTCGCAACTTCAGTTCTTGTATAGTGAAAATAGTGGTATAACTTTTCCCTCTGTGTAGCCAATTTGAAAACATCGTTACTTTTTGTGATTGGCTTTGAACTTGTTTTGCAATATATACTAAGAGTACCTGATATAAAAATGTGATCTTGTTGCAGTCAACAGTGCGCTCACTTGCGGTGAAAAGAGTGTCCTTAGCCTGTAGAGTCTCCATGGATACATCAAACAGTTACAGGGGAGGGAAGGACAGTACAACAGTGAAATAATTAATAATTTATGTCTTAGATGGTGTTTCAGCAGTTTTTGGCTTTTCTGATACATTCAGTTCTGCAGGCCAGCAAAGACATGCTTCAGATTTTCTTTGGATAAACGGTTGCTGTTTTGCAGTCCTCAGACAAGCCAGGAAAGCAAATTCCAAAATGTCACATTTACTAATCCAGATTATTAAAACATTCCCAGATAAGTCTGATTTAACTGATTTTAATTAACAATGTTTTCGTAACCCATGGTAAATCCCATATGTAACATTGAAGTATTTTTACTATCCAGAGCATGAGAAAGGAAAATAGTTTGATGTACTTTGGCTTGTAGGTGCATATGTCTTCGTTGCAGTGTCCAGGTGTCTGGTTTATCAAGTCCTTTTATGTTAGCAGGCAGCGTTGTGTTATACATACTCTCTTGCTAAGTCTGAGTCTTTATGGGGTTTGTTAATGTAAATACTTGTACTTCCTGTTTTGAGTAATTTCACAAAAATCCCCAAACCCTCACTTTGTTAAAATTTCTACTTTTGCTTTTAGACGAGTATAATTTAACAAATTTACTGCTGCAGGTTCATATTGGAGAAGGTCCAAGTCATGTTTCAAAAGCTGTTAAAATGCAAGTAGTAAACTTGACCCAGCTTGTGCTTATTAACCACAAGATTGAGAAACTCTTCTGTTTATGAAGCATTACAAATTAGAGAAAACAGTTCTCAAATAATTAATGTTTGTTTTTTCTAGAATTTGTGTAGTTACTATTTATGCTGACTGCTTTTAAAGACACTGTTAAAATGGTATCAGAGTAAAACCTGATGCTTTGCTGAGCATCTCTTACACTCCCATTCTTTTTCCTGTCTCTGTAAAGAGATGTAGTTAATCGTAGTGAAGACTGTCTCTAGTAATTTACAATCAGTGTTGATTTTCAATTTTATGACAATGAAGTTGCTTTTCAGTTATTCTGTTGCCAAAAGATGGAGTTTGAATAATATAACAATGGCTTTGTTAAATATGCATCACATCAAGATTTAAAACTTTGTACACAACATGCAGGCACACACTGTGAACTTCTTTATTCTGTACTGTCACTTCATAGAGAATACAGCTCAAATGTTTGAAGGTAGTTTCTGTTGATAAGGCATTTGTGGTTGGTATTCTTGGATAGAGTCAATTGACTCAGTTTGTAAATTCTGGCTCAGTTTTTAATTCTGACTTCTTATTTTTTTTATTATTTTGCTTTTGTTTAAGGCAGAGGGATTAGAAGTAGGGTTTCTGTTTTCAGAACAACACATTCTGACCAAGAGCTGATCCTAAAATACCATTGCTGCTGTCAGCAAGGTAATCTTTGAACGTGGCTTTTTTTTTTTTTACCAGCAAATAGCCCAATTGGTCTTCATAGAAAAAGAGTACAGATAAGTAGCAGATATTTTTATTCCTCAGAGGTAGAGGATATGCCATGTCGTTGTCGTTGGAAACATGTTGTTGGACAGCACATAAATAATCCTCATTCTACACTTTTTAAAACTCATAATACCTAATTCTGTTCACTTTTTTCCTTCCACTGATTCTTAGGTTTATTGCCTTTGAAGCTAAGGCGGTACACGTGAATCTCACATCCTTCTGTATGTCAGGCCACATTCCAGAAACTAGGGAAGAAAATCCTTTCCATATGCAGGGAAAAACAGAAAAAAAAAAAAAAAAAAGAAAGCTGTGATTTCAGAATGCAGTCAGCTAACCATTGTTAAACCTTTGAAGGGAAATATTTTGTGGTTATTCTTAATTTATCACTATCCTTGTTAAACTCTATATTCTTTAATTTGTATTTATAGGAAAGAAAGAGTTGGCAAGGATCTTGGCATCTTTTACATTGACTTTATCATAGGAATGGAGTCCATGGCTTTTAAAAGTCGTGGTTCCCTAGTGGTTGTTGTTTATCCTTTTTCTTTCTTTCCAAGTCTTAATTTGGGTTGTTCCTTGAAAAGTTGTTCTTCACTTCATGAACCTAAAATAAGATAAATTTAGAGAAGTACAGTCAGGGGAGGTAGAAACAGTTTTGCCATGTCTTTGGAGCATCTGTTGTGCAATTTAGGGTATGATGTAAATGTGATTGTATCCAACAAAGGTGTTGTTTTCACTTGTCCTGCGCATATGGGAATCGATGGGTAAACATCTAACCATATTTGTGCTGAATTATTTATGTATTCTGAAAATCCTTCAGTCTTCTTTTAAAATAATGTATTAAAATATCCTGTACTTATCCTTAAGATAAGGCATTTAAAAATATAGCTTCTATCATATTTTGTAGTTAATTTTGTGCCATTTTGGATATAGTGCATTACACTATGTTTACTTGCTGCAGCTCTTGAGAAGGGGTACAAAGCAGCTTTGCACAGAATTTATTTAACAGTGAGCAAATTTTAAATGTATATGGTATTAAAATACAGTGCAAGTAACCTTTTTCCATAAAATAATATTAATGAATTTGTGTTTATTTCCACCAAGGATTTTGTGACTACAATTACTCGCTTATTTGAAAGCCCTTCAACATTTATTAGAGCAAAAGCCTTTCTGGTCCTGCTACAAGTTTTAATTAATAACAGGGAGATGTTGCTACTTAGTTGTCAAGCAAGGTAAGTTGATAATGGAAGATAATTAGAGATATAATGTTTATTTTCAGTCACACCTTAAAATGTATAGTAGTTTTGAGCCAGTGATTTAGGAGTGAACTATTTTCTATGTAATATGAATACTTCTATTCATGAGAATATCAAGAAAAGTGTTCTCTTTTTTCTGGGGTCACTGGGTAACAATTACTCACAAAGGGAAATCACTGTCTTACAGGGAGAATCTGTCTTTTCCAGTAACTTGTGGTCCCAGTGACCATTAGCAAGGAGTGGATTTTGCTTTGAATAGGACAAAACAAGTACTGCAACAAAGAGTTGTTGCTATGGTGGGAGAACAAAATAAAAAGATCTTTTGTGTACCTCCCTCACCTTGGGGTGTGGTATAATCCACAGTCCTTTCAGTAGAGATGCATTCAAGGTAAAATAATATTTCTTGGCTACATGTGGTGTTGGAGCAATTTATATAATGACCACTCAATTCTTCCATCTTTTACATGAAATATTTTATTTGTTTCTGTGTTTTAAAATGCTTCACAGGAAATGGCCGCTGTGAAATTATATTTGACTCATAATGGAATAATGAATTTTTGTGTCTTCTGATGGCACAAAAACATTCCCATATCAGACAAGAGGAAATTAGACTCTTAAAATGTGAATTGGCATCACATTTCAGCATGGGTAGTAGAAGTAAGATGCAAGAAATTTTATTTGAGATTTATATTTTCTACTGATATGAAGAACAGCAAACTGTATTGTAAACCCAGTTTTTATAGTATTGGAATAAATCAGGCGTGGAAGAGAAAGTAAAAAAGGATGAGGATTGTGAGTAGCTGTAAATTTCACTACATTTACAACAAATATAACTTTGTATCTTATATTGATGTTTGAGAAGAGTTAAGACCTATGCATTGGAGCTAAAAGGCTGGATTGGAAGGAGCAGGTGGTTATACTATAATACCACTTTAAGAGGACGTCTTGTGGAATGCTGTCATTATGTGCCCCTCCGCTCTCATATGAGTCTGTAGATATCCCAGTTTTCGTAGATCATAGAGAATAAGTACTGAATCCAAGTTTCTTTTTCACCTGTATCTTTCTATGCTTCCAGAAATGTTTTATCAGGTGGTATGTTCTTGTTAGTGTAAAATGTCTCAAATGATTTGTAAGTGACTTTATGAATGGCCTATTCATATGCTTGTTATAGCACATAGGACTGAGCTGTGTTTTTGGAGAGGTGACTAACGAGTACTGTACTGACAGTTACTATTTATTTATGCTTAAGATATTACATGAAATTTTTATCTATGATTTGATCTCTTTATTTATACTGCTTTCCAAGGAGCAGTCTTTCTGAAGAGAAAATGTTGTGAATTTGGGATTTTATTTTGTATTGCAAATTTTGGCTTTATCCTGCTGTTGTATTAAGTTGCTCCAGGCAGAGCTGATTAGGGACCAGTACATAATATAGCACGTTAAGTAAAGCAATAGGCAAGCCTTACAGCAGCTTTATTGAATTGATAACCTGTTTTTCTTGGTTTGTTATGTTTACTTCATAATTATTCCCTGGTGAACAGTATATCCAGTATATCTCTTGACAGGCAGATTATCTAGACTAAAACCTTTCTCTTACATCCAGAAAGTAAGATGGCTACTGTAGTGTGAGAGATGAGAAATGATCCGTTATATGTTGGATCAGCTACTTTCATAATATCCTGAACTCAGGAAGAACTTTATTAGGCCTAGTAGATATAATGGATATTTTTGTACTTATACTGTTGCATTCCTATTGGCATATTTAAGTTAAATGTCCCCAGTTCTGTGACAGAAAACTTACTTCAAAATTAAGTCTCATAAGTTCAAAATTGGTAGTATAGTAAGCAGTAGTCAGTTGGATACCTATTGAAAATGTTTGTTATGTTCAAATTTTCCTTCTGAAGGTGTTTGAGTTGAGAAATATAACAAGTATATAGTAAAATGTGCATAATATCTAGTTCTTGGTTTGTCTTTAGCAGTTGTAGCTAATGCCTGTAACAGGACTTACATTGCTTCAGATTGTAAAATCTGTTTATGATAATGATAATAAATATAAGGCAACTTGTTAGTGTGTCATCACTTAAAGGATATGATGCAGATGATAAAACAGTAAGTTCTAACTGTTTGATATCAACACTTCACAGCTCTGAGTTAAATGTTGTTTAGTTTGGCTTTGGAAAAGGCTTTAGTAATAAAAATACATACCTTTGCAGAGATTTGTGTGATTTTTAAACCTCAAATTCTCTGAATCTGCTGTAGAGTATTTTTAAATTATGAAATTAGTTGTGGTGGGAGTGTGTGATTCAGAAGCTTGGCAATGGATTTCACTAAGGAAATTCCACTATGACTTTCCAAAGTGCTTTGAGATTTCAAGATCTGTGGATGAAAAGCATTTATATATAATATCAAATGTAATTTTGAAGTGTTTTTTTTCTCACCCTGAAGTTTTGTTGAGACTCATAATTTCACCCTTTTCTGAGCTAGCAGTAATTTCTGATTAGTCTCACTAAATTGTTCTTTCTAGTAACCTTTCCTAGGTTAGTTGAAGCTGCCCTGACTATTGAAATTCCTCCCTAAAGAATTTAAACCTATTTTTTCTACTGTCTGTGGACATGGACACTCTTAGGAAGATAGGGTAGAATTTCTGACACACTTTCACAGCCTGCAAAAGCCTAACTATGCAACAAAGCATAACTTTTGAGCAAAGTCTTTCTCTGTTATTTGTCCCCACCTCCCAGGGTTTTAAATTTTCAGATCTTGTATATGCCCTCAAAAGAAAAGCTTTACCTGGAGAGCTGTTACAGTCTCACATCTGGCATAGAATGTTGGCCTTATATTGGCGTAGAAAAATAGTTAGGAAGAGAACAGAAAAGTTTAGTGCTCAGTCAAAAGGGAAATGGAAGGCAGGAGGGAACAATTACACAAATCAGTGATTTCAGGAAAAAGAACTCAGCAAGCTGGTATCAAACAAACAAAAAAAAAAGAAGCAGCATAGAAAGGGGAGAAATAGGAGTTGACCCTTCTTACTAGCATGATCTGCCATAGTGTTGCACCTAAACAGTATATTTATATTAAACATCCTTTAAAAATCTGCATCCTATTCTGTCAGCAGAGGTTGACTGAAAATGGGGGCCTTGAGTTGTTGGGGTAGATGGATTGTCTGTTTCCTCAGAGCAAACAAGACACTTTTTAGTTTCTTGGAGGTCTGTGGTTCTCTGAACTTAGTGAACTGAAGGGAGAAGTAGGGGGAAGACTGCTAGTGACAGACCTCCTGCTTTTAGGCTGAGTCATCTGCAGCCACATGCTTTTGTCACCCTGTTGAGATGCTGTTAAAGTTGTAGCTGAATCTTATTGGTACCTAAACACAAAAAGAGAGATAAAAAAAAATATAAACTTTGTCTTTCCTCTGTCTGAATAAATGAACATACTTTGTATGCTTCTCACATGTGATTAACTAATAGAACATGCTTTTAAAAAATGAACTCCCTCCTCCCCCAGCAATAAAGCACTTGTGTTGAAGTCTATTCAACCTATTTTACATAAAACTTAAACATATTTCCATATAGAGTCAGGTGATTGTTAGATCACGGAAGTGTTTTCTTGAGGGAAAAAAGATCCAAAGAAACTCTCATCTTTTGTCATGATTTTGTTCTAGTTTAAACAGTTTTTGAATAAAAAAGTACTTGATTGTCTGGAAAGGCTTAAGGGCTTCATAGCATTTTAATTGAAAACGTGATTTTCCTATGTTTAAAAAAGCTAAAGCTTTTTTTTCCTGTGTTTAAAGCTAAAGCTTTTTTAAATCTGACTTTACCCTTCAAATAGAATTTTCCTTTAAAAAAGCTAAAGCTTTTTAAGGAAAATTCTATTTGAAGGGTAAAGTCAGATTTTTAAATAGTTGTCTTGTATCAGACAGATCAAAATTACTTGTAATTTAACACAATTTCCATAGTTTGCAAGAAAAATAATATGTGTCCCTGTAGTCTCTGGTAGATGCAGCTGAATAGGTTAGAATCTTGTCTACTGCAGAGGTTAAAGGTAGTTACTGAATGGGTGTTTTGATTTAACTCTATCTTTGTCTCTGTAGCACAGCTCAGGAAGGATAAAGTGAGTTGCAGTATTCCATCACAACCATGCATTGTTTAGAGACCTACTCCTGCAAAATGCATTCTTAGATATTTTTTTATTTAATTGAGTAAATTGTCTTTTTAATGGAAATTCACACCTTCCATAAATTTTCCATAAAATTTTGTTTGTGAGTCCTGCAGCTTTGTTGTGTACGCTTGAGGCAGTTTAAATAAGTTATTTTCATACTTGTATAAAATAGCATTGATTATAGGGAGACTATAAAGAATAAAAGAAAAAAATAGAGCTAATGAAGTACATTCTTAAAATTCAGAGCATAGATTTCACCAGTGACTGATGCTTTTTTGCACAGAACCTCCAGGAATTTCAAATGTGAAATGAAGTTGTTGATATTGTGCTCCTAAAGGAAAGCCTGGCCCTTCTGTCTTTTCAAATGAGCATTTTAAAGTATTGCCTGAAGCATTCTGTTACAGGTGTATTATTAAAGCAATCTCTTGTAAGTTAGCCAATGGCTAATAAATCAGTTACCATAGTTTACTATGAGAAATGTCACTCTGCAGAATGGCACAGCTACACAGCACGTACCGGTTACAATGTAAGCATTGAGCCTTGAACATCAGATTTCTAGAGAAAGGTTGTAAGGCTAGTTTGGGCTTTTATCTCTTTCAATATGGCCATTGTAACTAATGCTAACATTTTGAAAGTATGATTTATGTAGTATGATTTTTCTTGACTGAAAGATTGATCTCTTGTTATAAGTGACTTAAATTATTTTTGCTTTAGTAATTTTTACATGTTGAAAATGAATGCCTTTAGTCTTTTGCACATTTTGCTCATGTATTTCAAAATCAAGTGGATTTTAAAATTAGTCTCTCTCTGTATAAATAAGCCCGGAGCAGTTGGGCTCCCAAATCCCTCCCTCCCACTCCCAGGATAAGGGAAAAGGAAAACGAGAGGAAAAAGACTTGCAGGTTGGAAACTAAAACTACAACTTTAATAAAGTAATGATGATGATGATGATGAAAATAATAGAAAGTAATGAAATATATACAAACTTCTGAGATCATGCCCCCACCCCACCCCTTGATGACTATGCGACACCACAATAGTGTAGAGCAGACATGAGGGAATGAGTCCGTGGCGAGGAGGGAACTGGATTCAGGAATGCACAGATCCGGGACAGATGAGGTCCTCACTCGATGTCAACCATTGCAGAAGAGAGAGAGGGACCCTCGTGATCTCTCAGTTTTATACTGAGTATGATGTATATGGGATGGAATACTCTCTTGGTCAGCTCGGGGTCACCTGTACACCCCTCCCTGCAGGTGTGCCCTTTTTTTCCAGCTCAAGGATGGCCTTGGTTACTATAATGAGTGTTGGCTTTTCTGCATACCGGTGTCCAATGTTATCACTTCTAGAGAGAAACTGTCTGAAAAATATGCAGTTAGCTTTCAGAAAATGAAGTTACTTAGATGAGACTGAGTTAGAGTCAGAAAACTAATTTAGCTCAAAACACAACAGGATCATATTCTTTTAAACTAGTGGAGTTGCACTTACAGTAGCTGAAGAGTTTCTTTCCTCTTGTTCCCTGACACATTCGTTTTATTTTAAAAATTGATTTATTTGAAAGGAAAAGTCTAAAATTTCAACAGAATTATAGGGCCAAAACTAATGTATCATCTTGATTGTAACTGCAGAAACTAGAAATGTTTGGTTTTGTACAATTTTTGAGATAAGTGTAATTTTTTTGTTATGAGAGGTAATTTTTTGCACTTGCTTAAATGTAGACTCGTGATGTATATTGAAAGAGACAGCAGAAAGACTACACCAGGAAAAGAGCAGCAAGGTGGCAGCGAATACCTGTCAAAATGCCTGGATCTTCTTATCTGTCACATTGTTCGGGAGCTGCCAGGAATTCTAGGTAAATTCAGTTGGTTAACTGAACAAATCTTACCTTTCCCTACTCCCTCAAGAAACAAATATCTTTTTACATACACAGGTGGAAAGACTGTATGATATAATCAAGAAACGTCTGCATGATATCAGCTCCATTAAGCTGTTTTAATTATGTCGTGATCAGATATTTTGTATTGGAATGCATGATTTCCTGTATTAATGTTTTTTATTTGTTGAATGGTAAGCCTTGTCAACTCAGTCAGGAACAAGGCCCAAAAGTACAAGAAGTATTGTCGATGTTCTAAGGATATCCCAAACATTGGAAAAAACAAGAGCAAATTTGCCACATAAAACACAGAGCTAGGAAAGATGCAAAGGGCATATCTGTGAGTACACGTTGATCACTTACACTGAAATTTATATGCTTCAGGCAGTTTTTTCTGGAAAATTTCAGTCTAGATACTTAAGTTGTTCTAGATTTCTGAAACTGTTTTGCTTATGCATAAAAAAAAGATGGAAAGATTTTCTCTGAGATAACATCAGTGCTACTTCAGCCCATCCCTTAAAGTTTCAGCAAAGTAACTTTATTGCCAGGGATATGCATTTGGATAGTTTTGTGACTATCTACTCAAATTTCACTTGTATTTGAGCCTTTGGAATGATTAAAAGCTACTTTGAACTTTGTACTGTTCACCTATGTTCAAACAAAAATTTCCTTGGGTATAGCAGCTAAAGTCTTATCATCAAGGAATATGTTCAAACTTGTCACAGTGGAATGAGGACTGGGGCAGAGGGAACTTGCAGAAAGAACAACGAAAGACGTGCATGCAAATAGGACAAAACCTGCACATTGCAGGATGTAATTTGTGCTCATTGGGCAACTAGAGAAGAAACTGGAGTAGAAAGAAATTAGTCTGAGAGTCTGGGGAGTCAGTCAAGAGGAGGTGGTGAAACAAGTTGAGAATTTTGGCAATTTGTACAGAAACAATTGGTAAAATCTTGAAAAACTAAGGAGGATCTTTTGGTGAGATTTGAACACAGGATTGATACTGAATAAAAGAAATGTCACAGAAGCTGCACTAGATAAGTAAGAGCTGTACTATATGTCATGTGAGGAAAGATGAGGTTAATTAGGAGTGAGTGAAGGAAGAAAGGAAAGGAGGGAGGGAGAAAAGAAAACAAGAAGCAAGGGAAGAGAGGAGAGAAGGAAAAAGGAAAGACGATGGAGGGAGAAGGGAAGGAACTGAGTGGAAGGAAAGGCAGAAGAGGAGAAGGGATAGAGAAAGAGAGGGGTAAGAAAGGAAAGAGGGAGAAGAGAGAAAGAAGGAGACAGGAAGGAAGGAAGGAAGGAAGGAAGGAAGGAAGGAAGGAAGGAAGGAAGGAAGGAAGGAAGGAAGGAAAAAATGATAGATTGATGTGGCCAGTCTGAATCATCATTAAAATTCTTATTAAAACTTCTGATGTGTGGGATATCCCACAGAGTAGAGTAAGAAAGCAAAATAAGAAGACAAGGAAGGAAATGCTGTGAGTATTCCAGAAAAGGAAGACAGCAAACCCAATCCTGATTGTGAATGCTCTGTCATTAAATGATAAAAGATTTTTTCATAAAATTATTTCCTGATGAGATGATACCCGATATATTTTTCATCTTCTCTACATTATCACTAGAATATTGAAAATAGAATAGCAGCACTGCAAAGGTCAGGCCTAAATGTCGTGCTGCTATTTCAGAAGTGACTTCACTTCTGATGACAAATTTTTGCCTTGCTGCAAGTACCTCAGCCCTTTTCTTGAAAATAAATACCAAGTTTGTGTATTGGCTATATTTCAGGATTTGTAAGTTTCAGACTATAAATATTAGAGGCAGAAATTCACCTCTTGCTGCCTGTATGTCCTATATGCAACTAATATACTAGGGCCTGGTATTTCCTCAGAACCTGAGAGTACTATACATCAAATATGTAGTTGCAATCATTATAATTCATAGTGCATCAATTGCTTTAACATGTATTCTACTGGGATTTTTTTCATTGATATATCAAGCATAATTTTTACACTTTGTTTTCCTTTCCAAGCTAGATTTGTGTTGTTTGTTTTTATTAAGAGAAAGCTATCTGTCTATACTTGCCCACATTTGCCAGAAGGCTTTTTCATTTTATTGCTGTGAGTATGACAAAGGAATATGTTCTGCTTGAGGAGGCAAAAGCTCTGGGCTTCTAAGAAAAATAACCAGATTTGCAAAAGTGGAACAGTTAAAAGCAGTTTAACTGTTAATTTAGAATTAATCCTAGCTGACTTTTTTAATATGCATTTATATAAGCTCCTTACTGATCCCATCTTCTTCCACCAGATGTAGCTATAAACCAACTAGATTAAGAAGATGTAGAAATTGGCCTGAAGAACCATTTAAACAAATGAAATAAATGGTTAATCTTGTGGATAATTTCAAAAGTTTTCAGTTGTTGTAGTTAAAACACCCTAATTTTAATACTGCATTTATAATATTTAACCTAGTTCTATTAAGTAGGTATAAATTACTTAGATCGTGCAAAAAATAAAGTAACCACGTTTATCTATCTACTGCAAAATTGGCAAATGTCATGATTTATATAAAAAGCAGAAAGAGAGTAGATTTTTCAGTAAATTATTTGTTGCTAAACAGAGACATCTTCTTGAAATACACTATTGTGATTAATTGAAAAGAAAAATGTGTTGATGAAAAAACAGTATTTTGGTTTATGGATTTGGGGAGTTTTAGGCAATGCTTTTTTTTCTTAAGCAGTATGTTATAGAATGAGTTAAATCTTTAAGGCTAGGTATTTTTACAACCCACTTTAGTGCCAGACTGTCATTCCTGCTTATGATGAAAATTGAACTCCATGAGAGCAGAAGAAAAGCACTGGTATTATTCAACATGAATGAAGTCTGACTTTACTCTGAAAGGAAGAACCTTTTCTAGCGTGAAAATATAAAACATCAAATCCTGTCCTTTATTTGTTTATGTCTATGTGATTTCCCTTTTTACAGTTTTGTGCAGCTCTCTAGGGAAAAAAATATAGTAAGCGTTCTTTTGAGATATTTGTTTTTTAATATTTTTAGGCTATAGGAACAGAATTTCTCCTGCTGCTTCTGTTCTTCATTCCATGAAGAAGGGGGTCTTGCTTTTCCGAGACAATAGCTAAAGTAACACAAAATTGGCATAATGTTCCTTGATTTTTAGATACCTCTTCTGAAGTTGGAAGTATAAATTTCACTATTGCACTCTTTGACCTGCTGCTGCCTCTTTTATGGGAACATGAGAATTCCTGTTGCTTTAAATTACTTGCGTGGTTGTTAAACTTGTGTATGAGAATGTGGGTGTGCATGTGGAAGCAGTGGGGAGAATGTTTGTTACTTTCTTCCAGTGGTACTGTGCTGCAGGGAAAACACACTACTTGAGCATTATGTCACCTAGTAACCATGATGAATTCAACTCTTGGTCAGCTGGAAGTCATGAGAATTTTGCTAATAGAATTGTATCCATAGAATTTCCAGAATGTAATTCCATGCATATGTAGCCACCTAAAGCCAGTATAAGTCCACCCTGCCAAGAGGGGTAGTTTCAGCTTTGCACTTGCCTTGTATTTCTATCCTCACCATTTCACTAGAGGTTATATTTGTATGCCTGTCCCTGTAGACAGAGCAGGAAATGGGCCTGGCTGAACACCCAGTTAGGAAAGAAAAGTGCTGGATCAGCCTGATTTATCATGCAATCACATGAGCACTACGTTCAGCAGAAAGGAGAAGATGGGCTTCAACAGAGGATACTGGAATGGAGATGTCTTACATGTCATTTACTGTTGTTTAGTAAAGCAAGTATGTTAGATCAGTCTGAAATGTTTTCTGTAGGTGACATTCTTGCTGCCTTAACTAATGTCTCTGGACGTAAACACCCATCAACAGTTCAGGCCAAACAGCTGAAGATGTGCCTTCCTATGATGTCTGTAGTGCTTCATCTTGTGACATCTCAGGTAGATTTGTTTTTTCTTCTCAAAGTTGTTAAACAAAGGACAAACTCTTGCAGTTTTCCAAAATCTTATTTTCTGTTGATCATGATGAGAATGGGCAAAATAGAATATTAATGTGTGGGTATATTGATGAGTATTCCAGCTATGTAACAGTATTGAAGTTGCAAGCCTTATTTTTGTACATTGTAAGACAACTCTAGTGACAGAAGTGAATACATGTTTTGTCCTCTTTTTTTTTTTTTAACGTGACTGTCAAATACATTTTCTACTTTTTCTGGTCATAAGATATGCATTTAATGTAACTTTTGCTAAATTCAAATAGGTATTTCGTTCCCAGATTGTCACAGAGGAGTTTCTTTTCCACTATGGGACTTTACTTGTGAGTATAACCACCTAAGTTAAATCCTCTTTACCAAA
Source organism: Cuculus canorus (assembly GCF_017976375.1). Lineage (NCBI taxonomy): Eukaryota > Metazoa > Chordata > Aves > Cuculiformes > Cuculidae > Cuculus > Cuculus canorus. Next base: position 113,593,247 of record NC_071402.1, read on the forward strand.
TATATATATATGCATAAAATTTGGGGAATTATTTTAATGTAATAAAATCCAATTCAATTTATGAATTAGAGAGAGAACTTTATTCTGAATGTAATAATTAAGCTTTGAGTATATTCAAAACTATATATATTATAAGAAAATATTTTCTGTAGTAGTCTCTTGGGTCAAGGGGAAAATATCCTGTGTTCAAGTATAGAGAAACTATACATGTCTGAAACTGAGAATTTCCTGCTTGCATTATAGAATCATTGAATGGCTTGGATTGGAATGGACCTATGAAATCGTATAGTCCAGCCCCCCTGCAGTGAGCTGGGACACCTTCAACTAGATCAGGTTGCTCAGAGCCCCATCCAACCTGACCTTCAGTGTTTCCAGGGATGGGGCATCTGTCACCACTTTGGGCAACCTGATCACTGTTTCACCACCTTCAGCGAAAAAATTTCTTCCTAATATCTAGTCTGTACTCCTCTTCTTGTAGTTTAAAACCATTATTACTCCTTGTCCTGTTGCCAAAGGCTATGTTAAAAAGTTTTTCCCTCATCTTTCTTGTAACAACAAGGTCTTCTCCAAGCTGAACAACCCCAACTCTCTCAGCCTCTCTTCTGGGAAGGTGTTCCAGGCCTTTGATCATTTTTGTGGCCCTCCTCTGGACCCACTCCAACAGGACCATGTCTTTCCTCTGCTGAGGGCTCCAGAGCTCGATGCTTTATGTTAGAGTAGAAAAATTTAGCTCTAAATTATACAGAATGTTCTTTCTAGAATTTTATGCTAGTATTTTATGACTGTAAAGGAAAGATAAATTACAATCTAATCTATATTCAGGGTATTCTTTCCTTTTGTAACCTTTTTTAACTGTGTCATAGGGTAGTACAGCAAAAATGAAGTAGCACTCTTGTAATGTAACTTCCTCATAAGAAAACAGATGTTTCTGCTATGTGAGAAAAAAAACATATTCTGAAGTTGCATATTAGAGTGAAGCAAATACTTTTAGGTACATGGGTTCATGAATGACAACTAGGTATTTCACTTCCACAATAGCATGAAAAGATGCTTCACTACAAACACCTAAAGTTGACTGTGCAGAGTCCCTTGTCTCTCATTCCAAGCAAATGTGGGTTTAATTTAGCTCTACTAAAATATTTGTATAAAAAAAAAATTAGTATTAGACTGAAGAAAAAATAAAACTCTGGTTGTTGAATTACAAAGCCTTTTATCTCTTCAAAGCATTTGTAACTAGGCAGTAGATTTATTAATGGTTTTGGATCAACCTTGTAGAAGGTGAAATTATTCTGTCAACAATATAGGTACAACAGACCAGGTACAATGTAAGTTTTCTTTTGATGTTACTCCAGCTTCCTTGAACTACTGACTGAGGAAGTCAGGCTAGTTATACTGGCACAGCATTCCTCTCAGATCAAGGAGGAGAAGATTACTTTACTGAATATTTCCTGCATCTTGTCCTTCTCTCTCCATCAAACAAGACAATTCAGGAACATATATATATATATATATGCCATTTCAATTTATGCATGAAAAACAATGGGGAAATACTATATCTTAAAAATTAATATAAAATTTGAATCAATTTTATAGAACTGTGTTATGATATGACTAATCTAATTACCTCTGCAAGAGTAGCTATCAATTCTGCCAGGCAACAGTCTATTCTCGAATTTTCTGTTCAACAACATTCCTGCTGACATCTGTAAAAGGACATTTGATTATCAGCTTGTACTTTTTCGAAGTACTGTGCTGGAACTGATATACCTCTAAGACTTGTCAGTCTTTCAATTTTTGGTTTTTGTTTTGTTTGGTTTTTTTTAAATTTCTGATTTATTCAAAGATCTTGCTCTTAACAATAGGAAATTATTTGGAGTGGAGAGATGTGTGCTTGGTATGTGGAATGAAAAGAGTAGTTATTTTCCTATAACTGTTGTTCATTGAGAATCTTTTTTTTCTTGTTCCTTTGAAGTTATTTCCATCATCACTGTAATTTTCAGTACTGTTGTGCAAAGAAATTGAGATGGAGTCAGGACAGTCCTTTCATGTTTTCAGATGGGAATAGAAATACATGGAGGACACGCTGTGCCCCAAAGGCACAGTTAATAGTAGGTTCCTAGCTAAGTGCTTAGGGCACAGACTTACCTGTAGTGTAATACACACCATTTCTCTCTGTTGCTTAAAAAAAACCAGGTAGCTTTTTTTTTTTTTTTTTTGTATAAATACATCATCTTGTGTTTCTACTATAAAATTAAGGAAATAAGCATTAGTAGCCAGAACAATTTTTGCACCAACTATAGTGATTTTTCCAAATTGGTTCCGAGACTATGGTTAGGTGTGGAACCGTCTGAATTGAGCAAGTAAAATAATAATCTCTTCCAAAACAAGTTAATTACATAATAGCTAGTAACTCTCTTCAAATGATCAGGAAGGAGAAAATAACAGTTTTTTTTATAGAAGCAGTTTTTTTTTTTTATAACTGCCTATGAGATGTGTGTAGATGATGAAATATAGAATTAGTTTGTAACTGGATTTTTAATTAGACAAGAATCCTTCAGATGTTTCTTACATACTGAGAAAAGGATAACCAATATAGAAACTTCTGCCAATTTAATATGTAATAACAAAAAATTAATTGATAATAAAATATAAGACCAGCATTATTTTCTTATTGTTTTGCCATCATATAAGTAAATAGATACGTGTGCAAATTGAAAATGAGAAAGATGTTTGTCCATGGTAAGTTCTCTGTGTATTAAATACTGCTTTAGTAAAAAGGAGCATCCTATAAACTCTCCTGAGAATTTTTCCTTCTTTAGCAAATGTTAATAACATGTCTTTTGCATCTCCTGTGAAATAAACAGCTATGCATACAAGTGAAAGCAAAAGCATGAAATAAAGATTAAAAGGCAAAAGAATAATGAGTCTAATTGTACAATATTTACTTAACCCTGATTATTAATATTTCATTGCTTCTGTTCCTCAAAATAAGGACTAATTTGGGTGATTTTTAAGAGAAGGTTTTGCTTTTTTTGTATGTTCTCCTCTATGTAACTACATCCATAACTGTGTGTGTAGTATGCATAGAGATCAAAAAGATGGTACAAATAACAGAAAATTGCATTTTCTGGAGGGTATTTGGTTGTTTTAACATAGCCATGTCCAAAATAGTTCAAAGTCTTCTTAGAAATTATGGTTTTCTGTTAGCAATAAAGACACTTAATTACTGTCAATTTAGCCAGAAATGTTATCATACCTGACATTAGTCATTGTAATAGTCCTAACTGTATTATAGGTTTAAGTGTCCAGCAGCATTACAGACTTGCAATATTATCTTATAACAGCTACATCATGAATGCTTTCAGTCTTTCATATCTTGGTTATTATGACTGTTTCCTAATGCAGGTACATTCACATTTTGCACGTACACAGCCCCTTAAAGAATTTCATGTTGCAATTATTCAGTGATTACGCTTCTGAATTTTTGTTCCTGAAGTGTTTTAACATAAATGTCTCTTCTTCTGTAGAATTTTATCAGAATGATAGATTCAGGAGAAACAAATTTGGATGGAGCAATAGGTAAGGTAACCTATGTTATTGCTGTACATTTATAAGTGGACATTTTAACTGTTGCATTTTATGAAGAAATACAATGATTTTTACTAATAGGGCAAGCTGCATCGGAAGAATTGATTAAGACTACTTTATCAACCTTTGAAGCAGTAACACAGCATCCTGTCTTGTTGACAATCCATGGCTTGACTGTAAGTCTGACAACAAATTAAATAGTTGCAGGCTAATTGGCCTAATTCCATTGATAATAGAATGTTTTGAAGAATTAGAAACTGTTTATATTATGGCTTAAAATGTTTTGTGTTTCTGTTTGACAGGAAAAATCCTTATTGTTTATAAAGAGATTTTATTTTCAAAGAAGCAGGAAAGCATTCAGACTCAGATTAGTTGAGAAGTTAGAGGGAAAATGAGAAGGGCTTAAAGTTTAGAAATAGCAGTTCTTAAAATTATTTTCATGTAAATATAGCACTTGATTCTGTAAGTCTTTCTTCAGCCTCAAAGCGAGTATGTTGCTATATATTAGTGAACATTTCACCACTTCATTTGTCATAATGCTTTTAACATAGCTTGCAGAGGCCACCTCTGAGGGTTGAAGATCCCATGGCATCAATGCCTTTCTTAATGAGACCATCATCAAGGATAACACTTTATAGCAGTTATGGTGGTTTTTTTTGTTTAAGTATAACTGATTGCTTACTAAAAACTGTGTTACAATTACCAAACCCACATGCTGTAAGCTTCTTACATCACTAAAGATTTGGTTTCTTTGAAGTTTTGTGTTGAATTGTTTACTTTAAGCTAAGCTGCTTTTCAGCTAAGCTGAAGCCAGAACAGTTGTGTTGTGAAATAGTTGTCATCAAATCAGTAGGTTGGAATTCTTGAGTTGATGATTGACAAATCACTGTTAACATGTAGCAGTGCATTTTTGTGCCAAAGTTGCTACCAGAAGTGTAACCCATCATACTTTCTGGGGTTTACATTTAATTCGAACTTAGTTATGTGTTTGTATTGGAATTAGGTTAAGGGCACGTTCAATATAGCACTTCTATCAAGAAAGGCATTGGCAAATTGATAAATTCTTAACAATGAGTGAACTTAGGGGTTGCCCGAGATAAGACTGGGTGATCTTAGAAATTAAGATCTAGAAGCTGATCTTTCTAGAAGCTGAATCCTGTTTGGGGTGTGTGTTACCTGAGTACTTAGATTGTAAAGCCTTAATTATTAAAAATATTAAAATTAATTAAAAATACAAATAAAAATTTAAATAAGTTTAAAGTTTATTTTCATTAATGGACAAAAAACAGTGGTATTTGAAAGAATGGTCCTTATACACAAAAATCCAACCAATTAACAGAGGAAAAATAGTGCAGAACTAAACAGTTCAATTTACTTCATTGTGGCAAAAGATGTTCTAGGAAAGAAATGTAAATGTAGGGGACGTATGAACACCTATCATATATCCTTGCATGCCTGTTACCCTGCAATTTACTGTATTATAACTGTATCATTCTAGAATCACCTCAGTTTTTAAAAAGAATTGTTTTACTTCTGTGGATTATCACTGTATCCTGTATTGACAGAAATATGTAGCATTTCTTTAGGAGGCCATCAACATTTACTGAAATTGCAGTTCCTTGTGCCAGCACTTTAAATAAAATTCCCATAGCTGTTTAAATTTGAATGATCTGGGGGTTTTACCCTGAAATAACAGCACCAAGGAGACAACTCCCCTTTATAACATTTTTTTCCCCTTCTCCCATCCCCGCATTGAGCACAACCTTATACTGAAGTGAGGGAATGACTATTCCCACTCTCTTTTAAGTAAGCCCTGACTATCAGCAGGCGAGTTTTAGTTAAGTATCTAAATTTCTAGGGAACAATTTACTTCATTGAATATGTTGGAAGTTTTAGGTGTTTATTTAAAATCTATCTGAACACATTGATTAACCTTATGTAGCTACAGAGAAAAAACTTCCTGTCTCTCCTGCTTGTAAATTTATGGCACACAGCACTTCTGTAGGATAGTTTCCCTGATTTAGAATAGGTGTATATTGCAAGTTATTAACGAAATGTGATTATAGCTTTGTGAATGAATAGCTTTTTTTTTTGAGGAAAAAAAAAAAATCTATTACTTGCTCATTTTCATAAGTAACAGTTCCTCCTAATTTAAAATGGCCCTCCTGACACTCGGCAAATAGCCATTCTGACACAAAATAAAGTGGAGAAATTGCTTTCTATTTGGTATGTTAAATTCAAGAAATTGTCCACTGTAATTAATAATCTCTAACCACATCTGCCACTAGTGGTGCAAACAGTAATTAGTTTAATACTATTTACGAAGTCTAGTGTGCTAATTATACTTGAATGTACAGCATACATTACTTTAGAGGAAAGTGGTACTTCATCTTCTATGATGCATACAGAATATTTTTAGAACTGCTCTTACTCCAGGGATATCTTCTAATTGCTACCCGCTGAGCATGACTAGAATCTATGAATATAAATGCCAACACCCAGTGGAACTTGGTGCTTTCCTAAAAACTTGAAGCAAGACACGTTCGAGCTTCTGGATCAATATTTAAGTGTAACAGTGGTTAGTAGGAAGCTCTTACAGGAGAGAAATGGCTGATTTCAGAAGTCTGGCTTTCTCATTTAGAGAAATTTGTTCTAAGCAAGCAGAGCCAGTAAGTTCTTCAGTTCAGTTCTGGTCTGAGTTTAGCTGCAATGCAAAATTTAGACGTTAATAGGAATTTAAGAGATTGTTTTCTACTTTGAAAAGAAATTGCTTGTTCCTGGTTTTAGTTCATGTTTGGTTTGCCTTTGTATTTGTACCCTGAGCAAAGAATATTGAATAAACTGATTGTTTGTGATCAAATTTCTAATTACCATCATCCTGAAGTCATTTATTAAGAGATTCATTCCTGTGGGGACTGACTGTACTATATATTCCTAAGTGTGATGAAGTTAAGGGAAATGAATTTCAAGTGCTAAAATGAAAGCTAGTAGTAATTTCATTTTGCATGCAGTTGTGTGCCTTTTTACAAGATATAAAGTAAAGACTAACAGTAAGTGTGACTCAGCAAGTTTTAACAAAACTGTAGATTTTCAGGTACATTAATACTATGCTCAAGGCCATCAAGAAGGATCTCTATAGACTAGAGTGGAATATAAACCCCGGGTTCTTAAACTGACATAAGTCCAGCTGCCCGTTTCCTCCATGTACCTAAATTGGAAGAATATTTATGAAATTCAGATAATGTGTTATAACAGTATTTATTTTCAAATTTTGCTAAAGGTTTAGATATAATTATCTGGAAGAATTTTTTTGCTGACTGCATCATCTGCATTTTTCTTTTCTCTGTTAAGTATATTTATCTGCCTGAAGAAAGAACGCATGCTAGTTCAGAGCACTTTGAGCAGTGATGAGGCTCCTGGTGGCAGGCAGTTCCTGTGGGAGTCCTTTCTGTACTCTAACCAGCTCCCCAAAATTATCTGTCTAATGCACAGATGATCTTTTACCTGAAGTGTGAAAGTTCTTTTCTGGTTGAGGGCAGAATTTGTCAGCAGTGATTCTCCTTTTCAAGGTTTTGCAACCTGCTTTTAAAAATCAGGCTAAAATAAAAGCACTCCGAACATAATGGGAAGTCAAGGGAAAAGCAGTGTGACATGGAAATCTACTGGTTGACAATATAAGAGTTATTATTTTCACCAAAGATGACAACACAAGGGTTAGAAACTTATAGAAGTGCTTTTTTTTTTGCTCATCTTAATCTTTTCTTCATTCAGCATCAGTGGTGGTGTTCATCCACAGGCTGTTCTGATCTAACCACTGACACCTTAATTTTATCAGTGTAGGGAATTACTATATGAACGTATTGTACAGCATTTCTTCAGTCACTTTCCCTTTTCAAGTAGATTAAAATTCTACACCTCATGCGGCTTTCTGTCCATTGAGCTAATCTACATGACACAAGTCTTTTTTGTGAAAGCAGTTCTGTACTAATTGACATATTGAGTCAGTCAATCAGTGTTGTCACTTCCCAGAAGTAAGAATAAAAAAAACCTCAGTGAAGACTCTGAAGTTCTGAAGCCCTAAAAAAAAAAAAAAATTAGAAATGTCATCCTTCTCCCCAATTCATTCTAACACACAATGGATTATTTTTTCTATTACATTCTGAGAGATTACTGGCAATATTAAAACATTGAGGAACGTGCTGTGCCTCCAGCAAATGCTTTAAGAAGTTTGAAGGTGGCATGATCTTAATTCCATGGTCACTTTCAGCAGTAACTTTGTATGTGGAATTTTAATGAGGATAAATGTCAAGGTGATGTTAGATATTGTGGATCTTACCTGGGACTTAAAAAAAAGGGTTTGAGAGCTGATGGTCTTTGCTTTGGTATGTTCTGCTTTGAATAGTGGACAAGGAGAAGATATTTGTCAGTAGTTGTAAGTTAAACATAATCACACTGAGAAGAACTAGATCCCTCTACAAAAATCTCTGCAAGTAAAGTAATGGGCTTAGTCAGTTGTGAGTTTGGATATGATAGCTGCATGGAATGGGTGGCATAGTTTCTTTGTGTGAGTTTAATTCCTGTGTCTAACTTTCACTTGAAAACAGCATGGTTCACAAATGCTGCTGCACCAGGCTTTAAGCCTTTTTACTTTTTCTGTCCACCCAATGTAACACCAAATGTCAAAGACATTTGGCCTTAAGCACTGATCTGAAGAGCTCTAAAACTCAGTTTTAATCAAGGGAGAGATTTTTTTAGGTCAGTAGTGTTAACTGTATAAGTTCTGTGGTCTTGAGAAGAGGGTTAAGCTATGCATATATACATAGCCCATGCTGTAGGGGATAATGGATATGTTTGGTTATTAATACATGTTCATTAATACATGATGGTTACATGTATATGTTTAATAGTTGAGTTTATCCTTGCAGAATTGAATGGAAGTTTAGTTCTCCATCATCATTCTTAGGAGGGAACCTCCTGCTAAATAGGGATTTACTGTACTGGAACCTTCCACTGGGAGCCCTTGCAGTGTTACAACTGCATTTTAGTGGGTACTTGTACAAATTGGACTTTACTTGGTGAGGTTAAGTAAGGCTGAGGCAGTGTTTATTTGTTTCTAACAAAGAAGGCACATCTGAACAATGGAGACAAACAGAGAAGGACTGAAATTACAGTTTTCTCTTTCAAGCCCCTTCTAGTAGCTGGTGAATACTTTAGCTACCATGGCTTGTCACTCTTTCCCTTACAAAGGTTAAAGTAACATACAGACTTTGCAGAAGAATTTCTATTAAAATTGTGTCTTGCTTTCAAAAGATCTGATTTTTGTAAGTAATAAAATACTGTATAAAAGTGAGTACAGCTTTTCTGAGTGTCCATACCTTACTAGTATAATTTTCCTTTCAGAAATCAGTGAATGTTATAGAATCATAGAATCGGTTGGATTGGAAATGACCTTCAGAGGTCATGTAGTTCAACCACCCTGCAGCGACCTCAAATATTTCCAGGAACAGGGCATCTATGACCTCTCTGGGCAACCTGTTCCAGTGTTTCACCACCCTCAGTGAAAAAAAATTTCTTCCTAATGTCTAGTCTAAGCGTCTCCTCTTTTAATTTAAAACCACTACACCTTGTCCTATTGCTACATGCCCTGATAAAAAGTTTTTCCTCATCTTTCTGGACCCACTCTAGCAGGTCCATGTCTGTCCTGTCCTGAGGGCTCCAGAGCTGGACGCAGTATTCCAGATGTGGTCTCACCAGAGCAGAGTAAAGAGGCAGGATCACCTCTCTTGACCTGCTGGCCATGCTTCCTTAGATGCAGCCCAGGTTACAGTTGACCTTCCAGGCTGAAAGTGCACATTGCTGGCTCATGTCCAGCTTCTTCTCCACCAGGACCCCCAGCTCCTTCTCTGCAGGGTTGCTCTCAATCTCTTCATCCTCCAGCCTGTATTGATACTGAGGGTTGCCCTGACCCAGGTGTGGGACCTTGCACTCAGTCTTGTTAGACTTCATGAAGTTTTCATAAGCTCACTTCTCTAGCTTGTCAAGGTCCCTCTGGATGGCATTTCATCCCTCAAGGGTGTCAGTGAGACAGATATTCCGGTTTTGGATAGTATACTTGGATTTCCAAAATGTTTTTGGCAAAGTCACGCACCAAAGACTCTTCAAATCCATCAGTGGCTCTTCTCTTTTGCCCTCTGGCAGATCAACTTGTAACTAGTTAAATTTACTAAGTAAAGAATAGAGATAGGTTTAAAAATGATTAGGTGTGTTAAGAATTTCGCCTTACAAAGATCAGTGTTGCAGCATATGCTATTTATAACTAATCCCAAAAATGGAATCAATAGGGAGGTGACAGAACTGACTGACACTAAATTATTCACAGCAGTGAAAATTAAAACTGACAGAAGACCTGCAGAAGGCTTCAAGATATTGAGTGAAAGGACAATAAAATGACATGCAATTCAATACTGATAAATGTCAAGCAATGCACATGAGGAAAATCATTCCTTCTATGAATATGCAGTGTCAGGATCTAAACTACTTGTAATTGTTCTGGAGATCTTTTAGTATAATTTTTATTTAATTTTTATATGAAAATGATAGCTTTATACTCAGTAGTAATCAGGAAGACAACTAGATTATTAGAAATGACTGGTAATAGATCAGACAAAAAAGCAGAAAACATCGCTATGCCATGGTAAGTCTGTGGTGCCCTCAGGCCTTGAATACTGAATGCGGTTGTGGTCATTCACTCTCAAAGGGAGTGAAGCTTAACATGAAATAGTACAGCTCGATGATGCGAGGAGGGACAGAGTAGATAAGAATTTCAGCTTGGAAACAAAAGACTGGAGAGTACAAAATTATGAAGGGCGTGAGAAAGATGAATTGGAAATAATTTTTCATGGTTTCAATAAAGAATAAGTGGATATCAAGTTAGCTGCTTTAAAATAAACATGGAAGTACCATTTCGTAAGGCGTAATTGAAGTGTGGAATTCAATGCTAAAGATATTGCACATGCTAAAAGTATAAATACATTTAAAGTAGGATGGGACAAATATATGGATGAAAAGGCTAGCAAGCATTATTAAATGCAAAAATACAGATACAGCACCAGTTTAGGAAGTTTCTTAACTCAAGAGTTACTTCCTTAAAAACTATAGTTGTGTTTTATGCTTGGTCTATTTCTCCTACTTCTTTTCTCCTCCTTTCCAATTGTCAGAAACAGGATTACCAGGTTGAAGCTGCTTTTTCTTTTTGTTTCTCTATTTAAGTACTATAGCTGGGAGATTTGAATGCAGTGTGTATGGAAGTTTCTAGTATTTCATTGCTGTTTTGCGTTCTGATAACAGCACAGTTGTGGCAGTATAGCCTTTGAATGCCATCATTACATACAATGGTGGCTTTGTGGAGTTAGGGATTTATCACAAAGTGGATATCAGGCTCCTTAGAAGATGGTAGAAAGCCAGATATAACTATCTAGTCTGTTCAGGCTGAAAGCAGAATATTTCTGACTTTTTTTGTAAGCAATCTTAGTGATAAAGACTGAAACAAGAAAAATACCTGACTATCTTCATGCGTGCATGGAAATTAAATTCCACGTAGGTGTCAGCCGTCATTTAAAAGAAGAAATTAATCCTTGTTTGAGTGTTCTTCTCTTTGTTTCAATGCCCCTAGAAAATGCCCATATTTGAAATATATGTACTGTATAGGTATATAAAATATATCTACAATAATCACTTGCTTAGTTCATTATCTCGTTTACAAGTTCATAAACACATTAGTAACAGTGACCCAAATGGCATGGAGAGAAGGTGAGCGCTGCAGAGTTAGGAAGTATCTGATTTAAGGTTCACGTATAATTCAATACTTGCTTCTCCCTCCAGCATGTGTGTTCTGATATGCTTTTGCAGCAAAACCATAATTTTCCATAGGATTAGCGCTCCATTTAGTTGTTCTCCCCACCACATTGAACTAGCAGGAGGAAAACACCTGCTGTGGAGAATTCTATTCTAAACAGTTTGTTTGCCAAAATTGGAGTTTGTATTAGAAAAAGGTCAGAAAAAAAACGCTACAATTATTTAAGGCCTAAAGAATCTTTTTAACAATGACAGTTTAAAACATATTTTACTTAGAAAATCCTTATCACTGTCTTAACTATGTTCAGTAATGTGGAAGACTACTGTTAATACTAGATGAAAGCCAAAGAAGATTTGAAGTTTTAGAAACTGAAATTGCATTGTCCTGTTTTATACTGCCATCTTAATTGGTATCAGTCTGAGTCAATGGTGCTCCTGCTGAGTGACTCATAGTTTTCTGAGGCCCTATTTTGCTTGAGACAATCAAGAGCTACTTCTTTGGCTCTTTTCTGTCTCATAGCTTTCATTTACCACTTAAAAGTGCCATTTCATTTGAGAAGCATTGTATTAGGTTGCACTGGACTGGAACCTAATAAAAAAAATAAATAAAAAACCTGGAACTTAGGTTTTATGGACTGGAAGGCCTTAAGTATGTACTTTGTTTTTGTCCTACCTTAATATATGTTACAACTGATAAATTAAAATTTGTAGAACAGTTTAGAAACCTGCACTAATAGAGTTGTTGGAGTGCAGTGTAGTTTTATTATTTATCTTATTGCATATTAACTGGAAAGGCCATGAAATATTTTGAAATAATGAAGTGTTATAAAAATCACTACATCTATGATATATAACATTATCTATATAGCTGTAAAGGGTATTTGTACTTGCAAGAGTGGTTTGACTTCCCTGTCTTAATCAGAGTCCTCTACCTCTTTTATTGAAAGAATGTAACAAAGGCATCTTTTGGTAGTTTTTTTCAGAAGTGGAAAAAAAAGCTGGACTATATGAATACCTTAATGTCAGAGGTTCATTTAACAGAGATCACAAACTAACAATGCAATGGTTGTTAATTCTAGTTATTGCTGACTAGAGGCTAACTTTGTTTAGTGACCCCTTTTCACATACACTTTGAACTCCTATTGATGTTTCTTAATAGTAGCTGCGTAAATTCTAGCTTCTGGTATTAATCCCTAAAAGAAAACACGTCGGGGACTATAACACAGTCTGGTAACACCGAATCCTGTCCATGGCGTAGTAAGAACCTACACAGTAATTTTATTTGTATAAATACGTCCAGGGACGAGATGTGTATCCATGATGCATACTTAAAAATTCCAGGGCTGTCCATCCATCCTCTTTCCCAAAACCAAAGCATGTCTGTCTAAATAAATTATGTTTTATCAATGACTTATTACTTAGCAATTCATTCTTTTACAGAGAATACTACATCTACATTGTTTTTGTAATATTAGATATCTAAAACTGCGTTGTAGTCAAGTTTAAAATAATTTGATTTCAGATGGAGCTAAGCTGATTAGTCCTGTGAAAGATGATTAAACCATAGGAACACACTCATGGACAATAACGAGTTGACTAGATTATTTTTTTTGTACTTCAAATCTTAAGTCTGTAAATTTAAATTTTAATGGAAGAAGTTAAAATTTTATCAAGATTCTTTACTAAGCTCAAGGATATTGTGTTAGAGGTAGTACGTCTTTACTGATTTATTTTAGTTCTATGTAGGTTTGTTTTAGAAGGGTGTTTCTTCTAAAACAGAGTCAATGATTAGTTTATGGATTAAAGCATAAGGATTAATAGATATTCTAATACTCTTTGTTCTTACTATCTTACATCTGCACGGAATTCTGTATTTTAAATTAAAATTCACTCTAAATGAATTATACCAAAATTACTGTTGTTTTCTACCTGAAAGTGCAGTTACTGTCTGTAACTTTATGTCGTCTCACTAGAGAAAAGTGAACTTGATGGCTTTGTAAGTGTGATTATAGATTAATTTCCATGATTATTCATCTCTCTTATTAATGGCTCTAACAGTGGAACAAACATAGATGATACTGTATCTCTGTTCTATTTTGGTCCCCCTTCTCCCTCTCTGGTGAATAATCTAAGACAGATCTTCCTTATTCTCTGTTTTAGGTTGAAGACTCTGTCCTCCCACCACTAGTTTCTTTGGTATACAGTCAGAATGGTAAGTATGTGGCCACATCAACTACAGTTTCCGTGAATTCCACATTTTGTTTTAATTAGACTCCAGTGTGGTCACATTCTTGGCACCCTTATTTTCAAGTGGAATGGAGACTCTTCAGCTTGCGGTTGCTCTCAGAAACCACATCACTGCTTTTAAGCCACAAGGTCATAGCTGAGGAGAAAGGAGAGAGCCTGGACTCAAACAGCAAGCTTCTGTCTCTCATCAGAGATTCATTGCTTCCTCAGTAAGTATGATATTGCTCCTGTAATAGAGAATAACTGGATGCTCAATCCATTTTGACAGCGTATTTGTTTTAACTACCCTTTTTATGTTTAAGTGGCAAAACCAAAAGAGGAATAGCTATTGACTGCTGCCAGAGTTCTTTGCCCAACATCTTTCTTCTAGGTTTACTTTACTGTATCATGTACAACACAAACACAACTTCTATGACAGTCATTTCTGATATTGCGCCTCTGGCTGCTCTTGGAGTGAAACAAGTTTCCTCTGGCTTTCAGGCTGTGATTTAAATACTCCTCTTTGTTCTGCTAATAAAGTTAGAACAGTCTAACAGCAACATCCTTTTTGTCTATTTTCGATATTGTACCCTCATGTAAGATGTTCTGAAATAACACAGAATGGCATGTAACTTTTTAAAAAGGAATAGTACAGGATAAATTAATCCTCTGTAATCCACCTATGGGTTATTTCCTCGGAATTGCTGTGCTTTCTGGCTGCCCCGAGCAGCAGAGAAACCCTGCAGCAGAGTAGATGAAACTACAGCTTGGGGGCAGATGTGGGCTGGAGTTTCAGTTATATGGTTTATGGTGAAATGATGCCTGTCATTTCAAAATGACTTGCAGGTGAGCATAAACACAGCTCTCCATACTGTGAGCAGATAATGTCTGTAGAGTTATGTGAGTAGAAGGAAAGAGAGCACAAACTAGGATGAGTGCAGTAAAGATGAGTCATTATTTATCTTTCACATTATTCTAATAGTGTTATAGTGTATTTTAATGTGTGATTCTCAGAAGTTAATAACTGTAAATACTGCTGCTGTAAGTGAGGAAATAGTTCCTCACTCCTGCATTAAGCGAGTGGCAGAAGGGTGGAGGAATGGATGCTGGGTTATGGTCAGAAACAGAGTGCCTTCCCCAAAAACGAGACTAGCTCTTGCTAACTGACAATGTTCTTACAATTTGGGGATCAAAATTCTGTCTATGCAAGATGTGTAATCTTTTCTCTGTGAGAGAAAATGGGAAGGAAGTATTAGAACTTTCTTCACACTATCTTTTTTCTCTCAGAAACAGAGAATTTATTATTTTGAATTACAGCAGAAACTGAAAATATTATTTTAAAAATAGAGTATATGCATTATTAAAAGCAGTCAGATACTTTTCTTCAGATAGGGGAAGAGACTCAAGTCAAGTGAAACCAGATTCTGTCCTTGTTCTGAGTCTTGCCCTTTGTAGACATGCCCGGTTTATAAAATGTTTCTCATTGAGGTGGGTGTGGGAGGAGTGTCATGCTAATTCCAAGCTAGAAGGGAAACAGGCAGTATACTCCTCTCTCCAAGCTAATTAGCTCAATTTTGTTTCAGGGCTTTTTGGCCTGAGACTAAATATGATCCTATATATATATATTGGGGATTTTGGCAGTGCTATCTTTGCATGCATTTCATTGTAGTTGTATAAAAATGTCTTGCAGTAGCTCATGGTTCCTGGCTTTAAGTAATTCTTGAATCAATTCCTTTATCTCACCAGTAGAGGTGAGGATACTTGTAATTGAAAAGTACTTTGAGATTATCTGGAGAAAATTATTATTGAAGTTTATGATAGTTGGAATATATTGTAATTTGGTATAAATAAATTTTTACTCTGGTTTTGGAGCGTAGTAAAGCAGTATGTAAATCTTCCAGTGATTTGGAAAGATTTTACTGGTGGCTGCATATTTAATACCATACTTGAACCTGTGGTTTGAGCCAACCCCTGGTAAATATGTTCATCTATGGGGAGCAGGTAATCAGTGCCAGAAAGCACAAGGGAAACAAAAAGCAGAGAAGAGTTTGAGGATTTTCTGAAGAAAAGAACACTTTTTTACCTGAAAGCCTCAAAATTCAGTTTGGAGAAGACTCAAAAAGAAAGTAAGAAAAGACCAAAGCAGCTACTTTGGATGTCAAAAATTACACGAAAGGGAAGTTTTGTTTAGCTATGTTTTAGGTATGGGTGGGAAAATGTTGATGTAAGGTAGGATTTGAATCCTAATACACTCTCTACAGTTCTTGAAAGAAACTTTCTCTGAACGCATAGGGGTCTGGCCTAAATCTAGAGAGAAGGAAAGTCTAAGATTCAGTGTAACCTACTCATAAAGTCCTGTATGAGGAAGCAAGAATTACCTGAAAACTCTGAGATAGAAAGTGAAGAGACAGCTAGCCTGTGTTTGGAGGTTGAAGACGTGTTTGCTGATATTTGGTCTTCCTGCTGCTGAACAAGGGATAGGACAGAATGTGACTCAGCTGAAGGACAGTCAAAAACAGAAAAGAGAGATTCAGTGGCTGTTTGTTCATGGGAGTCTGTGTGAGGAAGTGGGTATTTCCATCCCTTTAAATTCTGCTTTGTAAGAACTGAGACCTGTTGAGTATCGAAGAGAGGGACATCTGGGTTTAATGTGCAATGTTCTCCTTAAGGAAGGTTATAATGGTACTCATTTGTGTATATATGTCATTCAGTATCTTCTTAGTTAATTTGCTTTAATGTAAAACTGACCCAGGAAATAGTATTTTGGTCACAACGGCCTACAGGAAAGATGAGAGGGACTATTCATGAGGGGGTGCAGTGATAGGACAAGATGTAACGGTTTTAAGCTGAAAGAGGGGAGATTTAGATTAGAGATTGGGAAGAAAGTTTTTACTGTGAGGGTGGTGAGGCCCTGGCCCAGGTTGCCGAGGGAAGTTGTGAATGCTCCATCCCTGGAGGTGTTCAAGGCCAGGCTGGATGAGGCTTTGAGCAGCCTGATCGAGTGGAAGGTGTCCCTGCACATGGCAGAGGGGTTGGAACTGGATGATCTTTAAGATCCCTTCCAATGCAAACTATTCTATGATTCCTCACATGGAATATAAATGGTCTTCCTTTTGAGATAAATAGAGGAATGCAGTGATTGCCACTTCCTTCTTTCTCCTCTTCTGCATCATTAATAAAATGGTAATTCCATTAAATATTTGTGCATTTGTAGATCAGAAAATTAACTTCCACACACGGTTTTGATCAAATTAAATGAAATTGTGTCAGTTTATTTCAGTTCAGTGAAAGGTTATTTTCCTGAGTGCTTTCATAAACAAAATTAAACTTTCAGCTAGAGAAAATGAATACAGAGCAGATGCTTTCTATTACATATCCAGATTTTTTAAATCAGAAAATGAAACATCAGCTCTTTATAGTTTAATTCTTAATATTCCTAATTATATGCCATAATTTGCAATTTCAGCCAGAACCAGCAAAGGGAGAGGAATGTTTAAATAATTTTATTTCATTTGAAAGATTGTGTAGGTTGTTCTTTGTAGACTGCCAAGCCAGTACAAAGTCCTAGATACATGAGATAATTTGCTGATAAAATGTTTAGTCTTTTTAAAAAGCTTAAGAGAAGCTATATCCTTGAATCTCTAGGATTTTGTGTCACTGTTGCTTTTGGGAAAGATTGACAAAATTACTCTTTGCAGTGTAGTACCCAGAGTTTACAGAGCCTTTAAAATTTTCTCTAATACCATTGTTACTGAATTGGTTTTTGTTTTGAAGTGGCAGGGAAATCATTGGATGAACTCCATCTTTTAACAAAGTATTTCAAGCACAGAATATTTTCCCTTCACAGAAGATTCATGTATTTGTAGCTGCTAATGGCATTTATTCAGGCAATGTGCTTAGATTAATTGCTAGGAAATTAATTTTAGAAATCTGCATTTTCTCACATGATATTTGGTTTGATGGATCAGTACATCTTCCCTTAGAAATACCCTTTACTAATGTTATCTTTTGGAAGGCTGGGGTGAGGGGAATAGGGTTTCAAGTAAAAGGAAATAAAGTGAGACTGTTTTATTAAACTCTAAGGAATTAGGGTGCTAAGGGTGCATAATAATAGTGTCTCTCAAATGTAATACATAAAAGGCTTAAAATCACTTAAGGTGGACCTCATTTAGGGAATATATTGATGTGTTCATAATAAAACATGTATAATGCTAGGTGCTGGATTTTTAAGCTAGCGTGGCTGATTAATTCGTTATTACTATTACCATTTTGGAGACCTAAATCCATATTTTATGCAGTGAGCAGATGACTTCAGGCACCTAAGTCACCTGATAGAATCTTTGCTTGCCTCAAAAGATTTAGTCATGGATTCTGAAAAAAAAAAAAAGCAAAATAGTTCGGTTATGTTTCATAGGAATATATATTTCTCTCATGAAGGGCTTCTAGGATCAGTGTCTACTAATGCTTTAAAGTATTTTCATCTTTTGAAGACAGAGGCTTTTTAATTACCAATGAGAAATATTTTTCTTCAGGAACTGGAATCTGTTATTTGTAAGGGAGAGATATTAATCATGGAGTACATGAAGCCAGCACAGTCTTCTAATTAGTTAATTGTGTAGATTCTCCAGTGTGGTTTGCAACTCTACACATTCAAGCTAATACATAGTAGCTGTGGCACATTGCCCATAGGCTGTGTGCTTGTGTGGGAACATTAGCCCCCGTGAAGAAACTTCCACGGGCTACATGAAGACTGTACAGCTGATGTGCTTTGCCCTCCTAGTTGTCTAGATCAGAGACTTGGCCAGAAAGCAGCACACCTCCTTCTAGATTGCCTTCCTGTCTAAATCAAAGTGCTGAGGTGTAGTGACTGAGGAGAGGGGAATCTTCATTCCAGTGAAGAGTTAGCACACAGTATGGTACATACCAACAGGCAGGTGGTGGGAAGGGATCCAGATTCCTTGGTTCAGGCAGCACTAGGCGTCTCAAGATGTGAAGTAAAGTTCTTGGTGATTTGCTTGATTCCACCTCTTCCCCCTTGAGAATCCAAAAAGAAAAAAATGTGGTGCGTTTTGTTGCATGAAACATGATAATCTAGTGGATTTTCCCACAAACCATCCTTTCATTTGTACTTGATTAATTCTTTGTGGTTTTTCTTTTACAAATGCTTCCAATTCTATGGCTTCCACATGTTTAAAGTAGCACTATTTGTAATCACACACAGTGTTTTGACGTGGCGAGTCTGCGGGTTTTTTATACTTACATCTTTCTCTCTTCTATCTTTGTATCCTATTGCCTTCCAGATAAATTTGGATTTAAGCAAAATTTTTTGTTTGTTGGGTGAGATTTACTGGAATGTTAGCAGCAACAGCAAGGTTCGTTTTATTTTTCAGCAGGCTGTGTTCCATGAGGTGATATTTGGAAGTGATTCTTAGATGTTTTTCTTGTGGTTTTATCTGTACTGCCATAGCTCTCAATAAATATTGATTTGAAATGTTTTTTGTATTGTTCTGTTCCATACTACTTGGAGAATGCAAGTATGTTGTAGTTAAAGCAATATTTTTTGAAATCTAAAATCAAATATAAAACTCAATGCAAATGTTCTATAAGAAAAATATTTCATTTTGAGAAAAATCACAATGTAAACAAAGTATAGATCTTAATCATAGATAAGTTCGTTAATGGTCTTTCTGAGCATCCAATAAATCTTCTCCCTAATATTTTGAGGCTCATTTTGTACTTGCCTCTTGAAGATTAGTTTTTTTAATATCTAAAAATCTATGATATAGATCAATAGAACAAACATATGCGTGTAGACAAAAGAAATTTTTAATAAATATATATTTTTATGTAAATTATATTAATAAATATGTGTATCTCTCTCTAAAAACTAATGTGTTCTTTAATTAATGTTGCTTTTAAAGTTAATCTGATTCTGATTTTTAAATTCTGTTTCTGTGTATGTCTTGTTTATTGCTTTGTAGAGTTCCAAACAGCATTGTATTTCCATTGTATTATAAAGCTTGGAATAGGGAAATGAATTATTTTTAGTGTCAAATTTTTAAATGTATCTCTTGACTTCTTTTTTTACTGTTGCTACCCTTTTTCCCTTTCCTTTTCAGGTATGAACACATTCTAATGGCTCCAGACCCATTGCCAATGTATGCCCTGAAATTGTTGGTGGCCCTGACTGAACACAGCCCTGCTTCTGTGAGGTGATACAACTACACATTCTCTGTTGTTCTGGATTCATTCTTTTTCAAGGTGTTGGGTTTTTTTCTGTTAGGAATTAACAATAACATAGATCTTGCTATCATGCTACTTTGACTGGCACTTAGGAGATTTAGAAAATTCTTGTATAATATTTGTTATAGAACATGATCTCATATCTTTTGTGACAATTTATATGATTCTGATGATTTTAATATGGATTTAGCCAATGAAACACTAGAGACACAATAATAAAAATTTTAACATTAACATGATCATAAAAGACTTTAAATTATCAAAACCATTGTCCAGCTAAGCATATTTGTACTATGACAAAGGTGATGTGTTTGTAAAGGGTGTAGAACAGTAAATTCACTTCAAAGCTGTTCAGTTTTTCTGCAAATTTAGCTACCCTTTTAAGTTCCTGAATACAGATTTTAAAGTACATTCAGTATGTTTGAAAGTATCTTAATGTCTCTTCCTTCGTATTCCAAAGTTTAGGCAAAACTAAGATAGACAAAAAAAAGAAAAAAAAAGAAAAAGTGGCATAGAACTAAAACTGCATTTCTTGATAATAATAAGGAAGCATCTCTCTCACATACTTGTGCACACATGTTGCTATTCCTCTTCCTCGATCTGCTCAGAAAATCTTCTTGTTCTTGCACTCACCACTTTTGGTTCGTGGTGTCTGATAGTGTTATGGCTGAGGAGTCACTGCATACCATACTGTCTTGTTTTGATTGACTGAAATGAGTACAAGGTTTAAAAAACATAAGGAAGGAAATTTAATTTCTTTCCCCACTGTTTTATTACAAAAGATGAAAAAATCCTCTTTTCATTTTTTATGATGTTATTGTGAACAGTGCTTTAATCCCTTAAGTAGACTAAAATTAAACTAGGAAATAGAGTGGCTTGAGATTTTAAATGGCTTCAGTACAGTAGATGTACTTAATTATATTTCTATTGTATAGAAGCTGTTTATGCTTCTATACGATTTTACGTATTATACAAACAAATAGTATAGCATTCTATTTTTAGAATTAACCTATAGGCATTATAATACTTTAAGAGTTATAAAAGTATTTTTGTAACTAGAATGCTGGATATTATAGCAGCATTTTCCTCTGTCTAATGAATTCTCTCACTCTAATTGTGTGTATTTGCCCTTATGCTCAGTGTAAGTAGATTGTGGATCTACGTTTATCCTCATGGTCTTCTTACTGCACAGAGGAATTATTTTCTTAATATTATTAATGAGCTGCTGTGGATATCCAGTGAACTATCAATAATTTTAAATACCAGTGTATCTGGTACTGTTAGTCAAGGATGGGCTACTAGATTCCAGTTACCAACACATCTGTAATTGTTCTGTTTCTCACATGTCTCACGGGCCCCCTTTTCATTTCACCAAATAATTTATTTGGCTAGATTTATGAAGGAATGGAGTTTTTGCAATTCTCTTGGTCTGTCTACTTCCTGATTCTTTGACTTCCCAATAACTTTAGCTGGAAGTAGCTGCTGTATCAAAAGCGTGACAGAGGTAAATAATATGTTCGTATTTGCACAAACTGCTAGTGAATAAAACGGCAACGAGGTGCATGCTGTAGTGAACACTAGGCCACAGTTTATTCTGGTGTGGTTTTATGGCTAATTAATCAGTATGCATGGAGTTCAGAATTACACAAGGCTTTTATTAGGCATATAGAAAGTATCTGTGATGATTGTGATGGGAAGTAAAGGAGCAGCACTGGACAAGTTTTTGGGATTAAATCTGTGCGTTGTGGAAAAACTCTACCATATTTTAGTACCAATGACAGTGATGTAAGTCGCTTTTCATTGAGTCTCTGTGGCCTCTCTAAGCTTGCATTTCATCCACACTGCCTGGCTTTCAAGGATGGACGCCTTCTCTTGTGACTGACTTTAAACAAATAAAAATGGTGGTAGCAAAAAGATTGTAAAAGGACAAAATATTAACATTAGTATTTACCTTATTATTTTCATATCTTCCAAAGTAGCCACTATTATTAACCTTATTTTTAAGTTAAAAAAAAAATGAATTTGGGAGGAGAATGAAGGCTGCTGTGTTTTATGTAGTTTGTTCCATATGATAGTTCATTCTCAGACATATTCACCTAACACATTGTCTCTCTCTTGCTCTCTCTTTTCTTTAGTCCCACCATTTTTCTCATACCTCACGTTTATCTTTTTTCTTCCCAACCCCTCAGTCTTTCTGTGTGCTTCCTGATAGAGGTGTTGGCATTTGAGCAGTTTTATTTTAACATTTAAAGGAGACAGACACTGTAAAGCAGCAAATGTCTTGTGATATCAGAGGAATAACGTTCTATCTGCTTTTTACCATTTTTATGAACACTTCTGTTTTCTATTACAGGTAGTTTTTTTGGTATGACAGAGGCACAGATATTCAAATATTATATTTTTAATATCATAAGATTATGATAAGATACTGCTAGTGTATGGTACATATTTTGGATGCCTTTAGTAATTAATATTTTGTAAGAATACAAAAAAACCCCGTATAATCTTTGCTGTTGCCTCATTGATGTTTTTAATATTTTGTATTATAGGAGCTCTTCCACTCTATTGCTTTTCAATTTAGCAGTGGAGAATTCGAGTGATATTCTATTAATGTGCTGCAGAATTAAATCTCTCACAGACACTGAGTTCCGCATGTGAAAGATGATAGCTGTAGAAAAAATTTTAATGTGTTTTCTGTGAGCACGTTAAGTATTTGGACAGCTGATCGTACGAGCATCCACAGGAAGAAAATCCAGTTTTAGAGAAGGATGAGTGTTCTCTTATTTGTTTTCATCTTAACGAGTTAGAGTATAAATGAGTCAGGTGTTTCCCTTATATACCTGTTTTTACATTATGCAACAGTTGCTGTCTGATACAGCAATTAGTTTACTTAGAAAATAGCAGATATTGAAAGGATGGGCTTTGAATAGAATTTGTCCGTCAGTTGCCTTTTTTATATTTGGCTTAAAGCTAATAGTCTGGCTTTCAGAGTGTTAATAGTATCTTTTGTGTCTGTCCTAAATAACTATTGCTTTTTCTTCAAGAATTTTTAATATGTTTTAGGAAGAAAAATTGTGGACATTAAAACCAGTGTGAGACTTAATAGCACAATTAATCTTCAGCTATTTTGAGAATGATGATTTTTTTTTTTAAAGAAATCACTGATATTGAGGAAACAAATAGCTTCAGTTAGTGATTAATCTTGGGACTACTGGAAATCTGTGTTAGGGTTTTTTTTTCCTTTTGTTAATTAGTCTTGGTGGTTTTTACTTGGGTAAGGAGTTATTGGAGGAACAGAACTTATAGTGGGAGCAAATGTCTGCAGCAGAGCAAGATCTGATTTAACATTGCAAAGTCTGTATTCAAAATAGAAGTTTTTTAAGATACCTTGTCCTTTGTGTGTTTATCTACTTATTGTATAGGTTAAACATGTGGATAGAAAGTCAGACATAATCTATTCCTTAAGGCTTGGGTAGTTTTTTTGGTTCCTGCTTTGAATCTTGTGCATTGTTTTGTTGTGGTATGTAATAATCAGGTTGCTAGATTTTTCTGTCAGTAAGGAGGAATGGATGTGAATTTCTTAGTTTCTATTAACATGGTATATAAATTACCTATTCTTAAATGTTTTGACTATTGTGAGGTATTTTGTACTGTGGTCTTCTAGGAAACTTATACCGGACCATGATTCTTAACTTGATCCTTGGTCTCATAAGTAAGGTTATGAAATCACAGAATCATAGGATAGTTAGGGTTGGAAGGGACCTTAAACATCATCCAGTTCCAACCACCCTGCCATGGGCAGGGACATCCCACCAGATCAGGCTGTCCAAGGCCCCATCCAGTGTGGCCTTGAACACCTCCAGGGATGGGGCAGCCACAACTTCCCTGGGCAACCTGTGCCAGTGTAGCTATACATTTTGCTGTGTCCTCTTTTAGGCAGTTACTTGACTTGCCTTTAGTCAGAAACCTATAGCATTTGATGAATGATGAATTTTAGTCAGAAACCTATAGCACTAATATATCTGAAGGCTAAACAGTTGAAACTATGGAGTCTGATTTTTATGGGTTGCTGAAATAGACATTTTTGGTTGGAAGGAAGGGAGGCACTAAGGGGAATAGAATGGAGGTGTGGACAGTGTCAGATATTGCATCAGATAATAATGATGAGAGTGGGACGTGTTCCAATATTCTGTTATTAAGGGAATTCCCTGAAGTAGATAAAATAGTCTAAAAACTAATGGTGTGACCCTTCTTAGATTTTTTGTGGATTGAAGGACAGGGGAGCAAATTAAGGAACCTTCTCTACTTCTGTCCTTGCTGTAAATTTCCCAGAGAGACATTAGGCCCTGCTCTAAAAGGGAAAAAGGGGAAGAGGTGACAGAAAACAAAATAGGAGTGTGCTGAAGAGCAATGAAAAATCTACTGCTTCTAAATGCCACAGATCTAGTACCTGTGAAGATGATGGATCAACCTTGTACACTGCACCAGATTGTCTTGACTAATTAAAGTAACTCTTTATCACAATGTCTTTGGAATCACCCAAGAATGGTTCAATTTTTGAACTTCATTAATGCTACTGTTCGTACCTAATGCATTATCTATTAAAGATCATTAAAGGCACATTTTAGAGCCAGTGTCCATAGTGGATTGATCCTCTTATCATACATCATGATGTTCCACGTTAGCATTTGTTTATATTCCAGTATGTTCTGAAAATTTCTATCCAGTATCCATGCCCTGGGTTTCAAAATACAAGCGGTAACCACCCCCCCTCTAAACAGTCTGGGCTTCAGTGGGATGCTTTTGATTGATTTGTGTTGGTAGAATTGTGATTTGATTCTTAAGCACTTGTTAGCATTGTGCATAGATTATCTTTGATCCTACTGTACTTTGCCACTATACTAGAGGGCCAGCACTTCAGTGCTCTCTTTTCCTGGTGAATTGATGAATGTGAGCTTGTATTAATTGCTTTAAAAAATCTTTGTTCTTCTCATTAGTCATTTTAATTTTCTAGTTCAAGGTTGAAGTGCTCACTTTAAAAAGCAGAACTATTTGCTAATAAATTACTTTTCTGTTTGCATATCTTTTCTTGTTTTCTGCAGTGAATATGAATAAAATAATATGTAGTTCTGGTAACAGGTAAGCCTTTAGGGCATCATCCAAATGACCCAAACAGTAAAATTACATGTGAGAGGTGTACAACTTTAATGAGAAAATCACAATGCAGATGGATTGAGAGAGATTGTCAGAGGATGATACAGTTTTATGAGAACTTTGGGGAATATTTATGTAGATTTTTGAACCTGATTTTTATTGAATAACTCCAGGCAGGAAGACTTACCTAGAAAGAGCCTCTTGAAATGTTGTTTGTCAGCTAATAACACTGTTGTCAAATTGCACATCATTGTAATTCTTATCAAAGGCGGTAGTCAGAGTTCATTATTGCAAGTGAGTTCTCATAGTCTAGTTGTGTACTGACTGTAATGCTAATCACTGGTTTTAATGTAAAACTCAGATCCTTAGTGTTAAATTTTATAAAACTCCCCCTTTAGTAGAGAATTACCTATTAACCGTATACCAGGATTTTTTTCCCTCTTCCATGTTGCTGATATGTTGCTGATTGTTGAAGTTTTAAAAATGTGAGGCTACTATTTGATGTTACTGTTAATTGAATTATTGAAAAATGTAATTGTAAGGTTCGCATATTTAGTCTTTTAATGTAAAGCACTAGACAGAAGGAGAAAGCATCATTCGTTATTTTTACTTTCAATAGTGAATTTCTGCTATTGTGAATGTAAATAGCAAGTAAAATAAGCAGGAAATGAGGAAGGGTCACCTGGTTAGGGTACTACAGTAGGATCTGCAAACTTGAGTGAGTTCAGTTTTGCCACAAACATTCTATTCAGCACAAAACAAATCTAAGCCATCATCCAATCCGTTGTCTTGTGTTCAGCAGTAGGTGCCCAGAGAAGACTATAAGAAGGAGGAAAGCGAGTGCCAATGCTTTCTGCAGGCTTTCTCATCCCCCTGTGAGTTGGTTTTTTTTCAGAAGCCATGTAAGAATACATGGGTTTCTGTAGTTAGTAGCTACTGATGAGTAATTTACATTTCATTTATGTGGGCGAAAAATGATATTTGACACATAACTTTCACTGTTAATAGTTACTCCCTAGCATAATAACCTGCACATGAAGATTCATCATCTTTAGGGTCTGTCTTTGAATTTCTTTGTTTATTCTGGTACTTGCCACTGAAAAAGGAGCACACAATGCTTCATAAATTTCTGGCATGTTGTCTTCTTTAGCCATACATTTTGCAATATGAACAGTCCTGCCTATTTTTTAAGAACCTTTAGTAGGGGTCCTTATAAAATACGTTTTGAAAGCTTAAGAATGCTGAACAACCAGCTGTCCTTTGTCTATGTGCTAACTGACATCTTCAAAGCTCTATGGTGTATTTGACATTTCATCCCTTTAAAATGAATGTCTTGGTTCTGTCTTTGTGTGTGCCCACCAGTTCTGTTCTTCAGAACAGCTTCTACTCATTTGTTCAGCTTAGGATGTCTGTAATATCCAGATTTTCAGTCCCTCATCTGACTCTTCTCAAAGCTTAGTATCCAATAACATTACATTTTCTGTCTTTTAAACTTCTCCTGTGAAGGCAGAGAGCTTTAAACAAAGTACACACTACAATTAACAGATATTTTCTTCTCTAGTTAGTTCCTTTTGACCTCTTGGGTGAGCGCTATCTGGTCATGGTGAGCTGGCTCTGTTAATTTGATTAATTTTGTCTATAACCTCTTTTACTATCACCTCAGTTTGAGGCAGGTTACCATGCAGAATCTCAGAATTCTTTAGGTTGGAAAAGACCTTTAAGATAGACTGCTAAGTTCTCCACTAATGTCCTTAAGCATCACATCTCCAGGGACGGTGACTCAACCACTTCCCTGGGCAGCCTCTTCCAATACTTGACAACTCTTCTGGTGAAGAAATTTTTTCTAATATCCAATCTAAACCTCCCTTGGTGCAGCCTGAGGCCATTTCCTCTTATTCTTTTGCTTGTTACTTGGAAAAGAGACCGACACCCACCTTTCTACAAACTCTTTTCAGGTAGTTGTAGAGGATCATAAAGTCTCTCCTCAGCCTTATTTTCGCCAGACTAAAGAGCTGCAGTTCTCAGCTGCTCACATGCATTCCGTACAAAGAAAAATGCTGCTGTTAGAATCTGTCCAAGCTAATTTATGATAACAATGGATATAAATATACTTTTTTGGTTTTTTTTCCATTAGAAACTTATAAATAGGGACTTCTACAGCAAGACTAAGTTTTACAAAATGTATTTAAGCATACAAAAAAAGGGATTTTTGCAGAATTTACATATTTTAAAATATTTTTATGTTTCTTTTAAATACATAAATACCACCAGGGATTCAAGATTTTGCTTTACCAGATGATGAACTAAAAAAATAGGTGACAAAGTAATTCTCCCCTTCTGTGGTGTGATAAACATCTAATTCTTTTCCTCTTCAGTAGGACAGCTTCACAAAGAGAAGCTGGAGGGAGTATATACTAACTAGCTAAATTTTCCTGAAGAGAAAAGGCTGGGATTGAAGAAGAGGTTTGGAACCTGGGTGTCTCTTACAATTCTAAGGAAAACATTTGGTAACCATTAAAGCAAAACACAACAAAACCCCAAAACTACCCTTTTTATGAAGAAAAAAAGAGAAGTGAGTAATGTATGCAACGGTGAATCCTAAATGAGCAGTGATTGCTAAACTGGAAGGTAGGAGCATTTTAAGCCAGATCTCTGCTCAGTGTTCTTAGCATTTCAAATCTGATTTTAGTGCCATATTCTCCACATATATAAAGATAGATGCTTTTACTTTTTGTGGCTGGAAAGGACTATGAGGACACCTAAATCTTTATGCAGATCCAACTCAGAAACACTACTCCCAACTGTTTTCTCAACATTTTATTGCTCAAGGGTTTGGTTTTTTTTTAATATATAAATCATATATTTTAGATAAAGGTTTTGTGTTTGTGGTTTTTTTTTAAATGGAATAATTATTCAGAAGACTGAAAGTTAACCTTGTTGTAGCACTGAGTGGTGGTGTTCTACCTACTTACACTTTTAGTAAATGAATGTAGCTAAGGTTGTTTCATAGCTATGCAGTTAGTATTTATTAAAAATATTTTTTTAAACACTTCATTCTTAACTCAATTTTTTTTCCAGCCTAGGATGGATTTGCCTTTGCGGCCTCTTTCTTTGAGTAACAGAAAATTAGTATGGATTTATAGCAAGTTCCAACGTATTTAACCAGTTTCTTCCCTAGAGAATCCACACAAAAGAACAGTTAGAAGTAACTGCACTTGCAAGAACTGTAGTCTCTACACAAATTAAAATCTGAAATGTTAAACTTATTTCTCACTTCTTATTTTAATCCCATTGTTAAATGGATGGCTTAAATTCACTTTAAAAGTTTTTTTCTCTAGGTATTTCTTAATTATTTTTTAAATATTGAAGAGATGCTTGGTTACAAGTGCTTCTGTGAAGAAAAGGTCTTGCTTTGTGCAAGGCTTGCCAGTCTTCTGTTATATCTCTCTTTCAAACATCTTCAATTCTTCAGAGATTGTGACAAACATTTTTTCATGTATTAGAATGAAATTTCGTAGGAATTGAGAACGCTTGAAAGCAAAGTTAATTGACTTCTTGAAGAAGTGATCCCTTGTGTGTGAACTGGGACCTTCACTTTTATCTTAACCACTACCTTCCGTTTCTCTCTCAATCCAAATGTTTTTTTTATTTTAAATTTGATAAGAACTTTTTGGGGGAAGTGGAGTTTGTAGAAGAATTTACAGTGCTGTAGACTATATCTTAGAACAGGCCACAAACCCATATAATGTCCTTTATGCTACTTACTCGCGTCTTACTGTGTCATGACGTGTAGGTAATGTAAAAAGGAAGGAGTGTCAAATATGTTGAGTTGAAGGTATAAGGCCTACTTTACCTTCCTTATTTAGTGCATCATAGAAACATAGATCAGTAATTTAGCAGATGGATGTGTTCATATTTAAATCTTACAGATCACCTTTCAAAAAACCTTGTGGGTTCAGAAGCTTTCATTAATATTTTCTGACTAACTGAGCATTGGAAGTTTGAGGTGTAAAGTGAATGCCTTGCTGTCTTGGTTCTGGTGCTGGTAGAGTGTTGATTTTGTTGGTGAATGGAGTACTTTCTCAACCTCACTGTTCTTTTTCTTTCTTTTAACAGAGTGTGTTAATAATTTCTTAGATATAAGAATAGTAACCAAAGATTTTGGTTCATGTAGAAGGCTAATTGCAATCTTTATTTGTGCAAATAGTTGTGCATAAACACTCTCAGACATGACAGTGCTAAGCTATAGGAGGGCAAAAGCAAGATAAAGCTTCATCATTCCCTTGTGTTTTCCATAGTATAGAATATCTCAAGTTGGAAGGGACCCACAAGGATCATAGAGCCCAACTCCTTGTTCCTCGAAGGACTACCTAAAACTAAATCATATGACTAAGAGCGTAAGACTAAAAGTTTCTTTCAGAATTGTCTGAAGCTTTTTTATACGTCAAATCAGTTAAAATTATTTGGCAAACAATGATTTTACAATTAAAGAATCATATCTATTTAGAGCTGAAATCGCAGTCAGACTTGACTTTAAAGTTTTAAATGCACAAATGCTTAGGGTTTTTCTCCTGAAAAAAAGAATTTGGAAAAGTGTCTGACATACGGTTGAAATAACTTGTCCAACCAGCTGTTGATTTATTCCAGTCAATATTATAATTTTATGAAACATCACGATGTATTTTATGTTAATGAAAAGATAAGAATTAACTTCTAAAAACTTTAATGCAATTTTTATTTAATATAATGTTAAAACATAACAGAACTGAAGAAAAGACTATCATCATGCTTCCTTGGTTTCAGAAGTCTTTAAAACTGAAGGAAGGATGAAATTGTTTTTCTTAGATAGAATAACAGTGTAAAGTATGCTATCATAACCTGGCAAAATCTTCAGAAAATATTAGTCTTCAAGCTATAGCAGCAACTACACCAAAAAAGCTCTGCCAAAAAAAAATTTTTAGAATCCTTAAAGGAAATAAAATTTACTAGACTTCCTTCAGTTCCATTCATTATGTTTAGCAATCTTCATCCTTAAGCTGAAAAGGTTCTTGAGGTATAATACTTCTTAAAATCAGTTTTAATATAAAATGGTAGGATTGTAATTAAAAGCTTTTAAATTGTATCTTTTTCAATACTTCAGGAAATGAGTAGGTTTATTAGAACTTATCATGTTTACTTGACCATGCTTGAAATTAAGTGTGTTTCAATCCATCTGATATGGAAAATTTATGAAGAAATATTGTTATTTTTATAGACTTGACAAAAGCCTGATTGAGATGTGTATTTTTAAAGTAAGATTTGAATTTCTTTTCCACAGAATTTGTTTTTATTATTATATCACTGTTAAGTCCTCATTGCTCTCCATTCTGATAACATGGACACTTAATGAAGTTTCATTGAGATGTTATTTTGTCTAAATTAAAACATAGGTATACTTCAGTGAAATAACAAAATTAAGAACAGATTATTGTCATGCTTTGATTCTGTTGAGCCTTGTAACTCAGGTACTTACTAGATCTCTTTGAATCAATTTGTCAGGGACTTGGAAATGAGTATCTTGAGTCAGTCTTTAGCATAAAGGACAATCATCCAGTTATTTATGAAGATTGGATGCATTAGTACGGTCCAGTTTTCCTGAAGGTCTTTTCTTTCAGAGTAAAATAAAACTAACATTAAAATGTATTAAGACAGTTTGAATAGAACAGTCTTGAGTGTTGTTGTAAATTGTGGTATAGGTTAATCTTAAATTTTGAAAATTGTCCCTAAGTGGAGCTTTTGTTCTCTGGTAGATTCTAATTTCTAGTAACACTCATGTAGAGCTCAGAATACAGTTTTGATTGTTATGCGCAGAGGGATGAAGAAGAAATATCTGTAAAATTGTCGTGGAAAACTGAATTAATCAAAACTACAGTTAGTTTCAGTATATGGCCTTGTAAATTAGTTTCTGTCATTTTCAGCAACTTTATATAATATGTAAATAAATGCATAGTTTTCCTGGTTTGGTTTCTTAGAGATAAGTGGAATAGAAAATTATCAAACATATATCCATATTGAAACATATCACTGAACAAACTGAAATAAACTGTGGTGTGTAGATATTATCACTGGCAATATTGGACTATTTTTGTGGCCCACAACGGAGCCAACTAAATTTAAAATATACAGAAAGCTGGACTCTGTATTAAGGAGAAAAAAAAGTAGATATCTGATCTTGGGAGGAAGTTTACTTTTTTTTATTCTGATGATACTGGTCGACTAGGAATATTACTGGCATATTACTTTACATTCTATATCCTAGGACTTTGCAGTTAGTCTGTTCAGAGAAGTAATCTGTTCTTTCTAGAGTGTAATCAACAGTGTATATCGGAACACTACAGGCTTAAATCTCAAATCCTTGATTTCAAAGTTAATGAAGATATTTTATAATCTCAGCAAGGAAGAAAATATGAGATTATTGAAAAGGGCTTGTTTGTATATTTGTAATGATTTAGGCTGAATCAATTCTTTTTCAAACCTAAGAGAAAATATTGACTCATGAGTGTCAAGAAACCATGATGATAACATTGAAACACTCATATGTCTGTGTTTACTTGCTGTATGAAATTAAGATCAAGGCGTTTCCAGTTGACCGTCTCCATCAACTTTCTTTTATTCTGTACTGCTAAAGTGGCATGAGATTATGGGTGCATTGGCCATTTTGTGTTTATTCTCTAGACTTTATTGCAGCTTTTCAGTTTGATATTACAAAGATTTGCCTAGTTGTGGGTTTGTAGGGTTTTGTGAATGATCTAAACCAAAAATACAATCATGAACAACAACAGACTGCAGTCTGCATTGGGATGTGAAGAGTGTGAATTCTTAAGTCATTTGTTGGGGGTCAGAATCAAATTCTGATTGTACATTAACTCATGGTTAATGTACAAGAAATAAGTGAAAGACTAATATACTAATTTTTGAAAATGAGGTGACCTAAGAGTACAAATACCAGTATTCTTGAAAATGCACTGCTCTGTACTTTTACAGATAAATTTTGCTCTGTTTCCTTTATTTAGGGACAAGATGCCACTGTAGGTATGGCCTACCTACAGGTAAATCCTACCTATAAAGGAGGAAAACAGCAATCTGGACATGTAGAATTTATGTTTTTGTCTTTGAGCAGAGAATTTGCTAAAAAAGTTTTGTTAAAAAAACCAAGCTAAATAAGAAGATGTAATTGTTAGAATGTTTTAATTAGAGGAATAAAATACTGACATTATTAAATTACTTTCTAAGTGACACCAGATCACAAGTTGATTTCACTCTCTTTTTCTTTTCCTTTTTTCCTTAACTTGTTGTAATACCCAGCTTGAATACATAAAACTGAAGTATCTGATTGCATTTTCATCAAAAAAGAATTCTGCATAGGGAATCAATACAGGTATTCTTGATGCCCAGTGAGAAAGGAGTTAGTCATATGCTCTTTCCTCAAGTCTGCCTTGATTACTGGGATATCAGAACTATTCATGTGAGAATTGATTGCAAGGCTGTGTGAATTCACATCCTGGCATACAGTATTTCCTTTTGCGTGCAAACTGTGTTTTAAGACACTTCAAAGTAGGTGCCTGGGATCGAACTTTAAGGGATCACACCTCTTGTTCTGTGTTCAGTGCACTGCGTAGGTTTGTATGTTGCAAGAAGGCAGTTTAGGATGTTTTAGAAAAATAGACCTTGCATGTTTTTTGAAAACAAAATTGGAGACATAATCTCATTCTGAAAACTATTAGAGTGAAACAATCTGACTGTACTGATGACAAATCTTATAAAATCAGATGACCAGTTACTCTGAGCCAGTGATGTATGCTTGGGTGTAGATTTAAATGAGAATAAAATGAGAGTACTTGATATTTAGAACTATAATTTGCTTATATGTACAATTATTATACTTTAACAAGAAATGGGTTAGGACCTGATTTAATATAAATTTTTTTAAAAAGAACCAAACTACTTTTGATTTAGGATATGCCCATTCTGTGAGATAGATTGCATAGCTAACCTCTTTTCCCTGCTTTAAAATTTCT
Source organism: Cuculus canorus (assembly GCF_017976375.1). Classification (NCBI taxonomy): domain Eukaryota; kingdom Metazoa; phylum Chordata; class Aves; order Cuculiformes; family Cuculidae; genus Cuculus; species Cuculus canorus. Next base: position 113,626,369 of record NC_071402.1, read on the forward strand.
CCTTTGTAAAACTTTGTAGGATAGCAGTGAAGAATGTGATAATGTCACTGTTTCTCTTGCATACGTATACTCAAAATTGGGATAAAATAGATGTAAGCTTTGTCTTAATACATTGCTTGATGCTAGTTTGTGTTTTAGCTGAGTTGCGTGTATAATTTTCTTTAAAGGCTGCAGGTATTTTTTGCTTGAATCATAAAGGTTTGCAGATGACCTTTAAGAAGAACCATATTTGCTGTAATTTCGTCTAAGCTTATCTCAGCAGGAAGTATACCTGACTTTGTAATTCTGTAACAATCGGGACTGCTTACAGGTTTTGAAACCAATTGTTTCCTAATTTACCCTTTACCAGAAAGAAATTTTTCTGAGTTCTGCCTAAAGTAGGATTGCTTAGCTGTTCTTGATATTTGATTGCATTTTTACACCGCAAAGTAAGTGGCTTTTGCTGGGGTAGGTAATTCTAATATGCCCTAAGCATAAAAAGGTTTGTACTGGCAAGATTTTATTTTGTCATTATGAGTTCTATTACAATAGTTGCTCTTTTGGGGATTCTGTGGCGTTTAAGTGACCTTTTCTACATCCAGGATTGTAATACCCACATCAGCAAAATTGTGGTTTACAGGCATGGTCTAAGCTTTTAATTTAACTAGTAGATTTGGCCCCGGAAAATGAACCTCAACTAATATAACTCTTCTTATTTGCAGTCCTGGGAATCTCTTGTGACCTGGCTATGTCCAAGATGCTGTAACTGTCTGTTTAATGGTTATTGGATGCCATAGGGGGAAATAGCTTTCAAGTGTTCCTAACCTATGTAGGGAGCTTGTTGAGATTTCCCTTGCATGTACATTTTTTTTTCCATCAGCTTAATAAGAACAGAAATTGTCCTTAAATTCAGACTTCTTAAAGAAACTCATTATTTCTAAGTTCCTTATATGAACTCTTCTTACTCTCTCTCAGAATGTTACATTTTCTGTTGGATATAACTTGTGCTTTTACACACTTCTGTATGCAAGAAAAATTGAACACATTTGCTTGAACAAGGCTGTTACTGAGCTGCATGAAACATGTTCATATAGGTCATATAGGTGCATGTAATTATGTGGTTTTGTTATGCTTTAACCAGTTTAGTGGATGTGTTTCATTTGTCTCTAAGTCTGCGTGCCATTGCTCTACAACGTAATAAATATTCTTAAGCTAAGCCCCTGCTCTGACCTTGACTCCATATAGATTCTGTATGGATATCATGATTGCATTTAGGTGAATGCAAGTACTGGAGAAACAGGAAAACAATATGAAATAAGAAACCATTATTTATTCTTAATGCACGTATATGACTTCTAAGTAGTTCTCAGTTCTTTATAGATGTGATAGTGCCTTTCGTTCCTTATTCATTCCTTATTTCATTTACATAACATAATTTCAGCAAATATAAACAGCCAGGACTCTGATGGGTGACATTAATCTAAACGAAGCGTTTTATGATTTTATGACCCTTTGAAGTTTGTTCTAGCCCCCTTGCACTTGTCTCATTAAGTTCATGGAAGAGAAGCAGCTTTTAGTTGCTTCAATTCACAGTTTAGTGCTTTAGCTTACATTATCCATAAAAATAGTACCTTCTCCGCTTTTCTTAGTGGACATCAACAAAATCTCTTAAATGGAAACATGTAATTTTAGGAACATATGGATTCTTTTTAGCAAATAGTTTACTGAACAGAATTAATCTGATTCTTCTTGAACTAGGAGCCAGTATGGAGTATTACACAGTAAAACTTTAAACATGAAACAAAATGTTTATTTTGGTCTAATATAACTCCTATTTATTCATAGAGAACTGTATAATATAACTTTGTGGTTTTAACTGACACACTACTTACAACATACTACAATTTTGTCTTGCATGCCAAGTTCTCTGAATAAGTGTGCAAAAGCATCTGCCTTATGTTGAGCATACAGTCATAATGAACATCTCCTTAACACTTTCAGATCTGCTCTCTCTGAGTTCTGCACTTTTTACATTGACTTCTTAATACAATATTATAGCTTTATCTTAAGGCTAAACCCACTTATTACTTTTGAAGCAATTCAGTAATGTTATGAAGACCCAAGAGAAAATCTTCAAAACACGTATTTTCTGTGGTATTTGGGGAATAAGCATCTAGTGCAGTGTGTAAGGAAAAGGGAGACATTATAAATTCAAATTAGACATTATAATACAGGAAAAAGTAGTTGTATAATTCACGTGTCATCATAGTATTTGTGAGAGAGACATGCTCTCCTGAAATATAAAATGTTTCCATTTTGAAGAACAGAAAAGATTGCATTAATGTGAAATATTACCTTTTTGAGAATATTCTTTTTTCTTCTTTTATACATGTATACATATATATGCTGTTTTGTATTTGATTTTGAAATTCAGGACAATATAGCAAAATTCTTTTGGGTAACCATGTTCAGTATTGTCATGAGAAGTGGCTGACAAATGTATGTTAATATGTTAGACCCAGGAAGTTAGTTGAGGTAGCAGACTTTAAAAAAAACTAGCATATTTATAATTTCACTGTGTGCACTGAGCCTATTAAATTGTTTAATGGTGCACATTGATTGTTTCATAGTATGCATAGTATAGTATGTCTGAATTTTGATTAATTTCTGCCATTTAAAAATATTAATTTAATTACTGTTCCACTCATTTGAATCTTATCAGCGAAGAGACCTAGAAGTAATTTCCAAAGCAGTATAACATTGCTATTTCTATTTAATAGCTGAAGTGGAACTCATTTTTGTTGAGAGCTAGTCAAAGACTGAAGTGCTGGGTCATGGATTTTGGCAACAACTATTCTACTTCACTGCTCCTTTTGTGAGTTTAGAGTGTGTAAAATAAGAATTCACTTCCTCTCTTTTAAAATAAATCTTAAAATATGTTTTTACAGCCTTATGGAAGAAATCCATCTTTTTCCAGTTCTTTTCCAAGTCATCATGGTAAGAATAATTTTTTTTATATATATATGTATATATACACATGCAAACAGGGAGTTGGTCGAGTCACCTTCCCTGGAGGTGTTTAAGGAATGGGTGGATGAAGTGCTTAGGGGCATGGTTTAGGGAGTGTTAGGGATGGTTAGACTCAATGATCCGGTGGGTCCTTTCCAACCTGGTGATTCTGTGATTCTATGATATCTCCCAAACAGTGTCAAACTAGGAAGTATCATTTGGCATATTGGTAAAACAGTAAGATATTTGTAAAAATGAAATTGAACAATCAATCAATACAAAAGAACCTAGTGAAAGCAGCCATGTACACGGTTCTCATCAGCTGATGTAACTGTATAAAAACTTTCTTTTATAAATATTTTTTTCTTTTTTGAATAAAACTCTGGAATAGAATTAATGGCCTTGATCCTTAATTAGAACTATGTATCTGCCCAACTCAAGCAACAAATGCTGAGGAACTTGCATTTTCTTCAACAATATCAAACATGAGATTGATCCTGTTGGCATGATAATGCCAATTCCCACTATTTAGTTTTAGAATTTCATTCAATATAAAGTATCAACAGTATGATTTTGGATAGTCACATGCTGAATTTCCATCCCTCAATAAGGTCTACCACTTATGAAGATCATGAAAACTGTTGATGACGTATAGCTATAAGTATTTGAACATAGTTATGACCTCTAGAAATATCCTTTATGTCTATAGTCAAGGAGTTTAATGTATCTGCGTCATGCCATGTAAATAGCATAAGTTGGAGCCAAACATAAATGCTCCCTCCTGACCTCCCCACACAAACTTTGACCTCATGAGTTCTACAAATAGTTTTTTTAGAGAGTAAAAAGCCACTGGGCTGAACATCATCTGCTCAAAGTGCTGCTGCTGTTGGTAGAAGATGTGAAAGCACAAACGACGGATTTCCTCAACAGCCTTTCATAATATGATCCACAGAATTGCTTTGAATGTTGGCAGCATCATAGGCAGCTGTGTGTCAACTCAGAGAGGAACCATTTTGAAAGTGATGGTAGTTGATTTCCTTTATTTTAAGTATAAAGAGTTACAGGCACAATCTTGGTTTATTGTGCCAGACATTGTATGAGGCTTTCTGAAAGTGAAAATGCTGAAATCCTATTTTAATGGGTGGTTTATAAAGCAAAATAATTGCTTGTTTTCAAAGAGATTTAATATCCAAAGATGAAATAAGGGGAAAGTAGGGGAAAAAATGTTAGACTATCTTACAATTTATATGTTTGGGATTATAAAAAATCATAAGATATAGTTTAAAGAAGATAAACGTGGTGCAAATGTAAAAACTACTATTAGAAGAACACTTTAGTAATGAGCATAGTGTAAATCTTTTCCAAACTGACAAATTTCTCACCAATGTGTTGAAGTCTTGTGTCAACGTTCCGTAATGTATTGTATTTATTCTCCTTTTAATGCCAAATCAAGTTAATAGGAGTGTTTCTAAAGACTGAAGAAAATAATGTAAAAGGCAGTAGGGTACAGTATGTTAATTTCCAGTTTTCAAGGAATAAATTATGGCTCCTCTGGTAGAAATGATGATGTTTTTTTGATTACTCTGTTAACTTGCTTAAACACTTTAGTTTAAAGATGAGATGCCTGAGACTACTTATCTCTTTTAAATTGCTGACTTGAAAATAGTGTATACTTAGAAGGGATAAGCTTGCATATCAGAATGCATACTCTTGGAAATAAAATTCTCTCTGGAGAATTTTTTAGCAGAAAGCAGAATCTTACTAAAAAAAAGGGAGGTTAAAATTAAGTTTTATGTTCTTTTTTTCAGTAATCTTTCAGTCAGGAGTTTCTGGGGAAGTGTTTATATATCTCTACATCTGATTTGATTAGTGTTGAATCAGGTTGTTAATCTTTTATGGTCAGTTGTTCTCTGCAAGTATTAAGACTGTAGAGAATGAACTCTTATCAATTTTGTTTCTTGAAGTGTAACTATCGTCTTCTTAACAGATGATGATGAAACCAAAGAAGCCAAAACATGTGGTATAAAAGACATTTCTGACTGTGGTTAATAACGAGAACCCATAGTGTATGATTTGTTTTGCTGGATACTGTTGGATGATGTGTGGTGGGTTTGCATATGGATAAAGCAATGAAAAAGTCAACAAAAGTTTCCTTTGCATTGGCATTTTGGTACAAACATTAATAGAAGAAATATTGGGCTTTTCCAGTACCATTGTAACTTATGCTAGACTTTCAATATGTTTGCTATAGTCATGAAGTTTATAACTTGTCTGTGCTGCAGTATGTGACAGCAATTCACAGTGATGTCTCCACCTAACTCTGAGCTGATAGTGTAGCTAATGTTGTCGGTACAGCAACAGAGGGCTTGGAAAATGCAAAGCCTTCTAGGAAGCTTAATAACTAGTTGGGCAGTTAGCTGCTGCAGCCTTCCTTCCTTGGGTCTCCTAGCAAGTTCAAAGTAGAGGACATCTTCACAATTAATGTGTGGATGTTCTCCCATACTTGCAAAAGACTAGTATAGTGTGAAGAAATCTCATGGAAAGGACCAATACTGGAGTTTTGGAAGTGATGGGAACATATTCTGGGAACTTAGGGACCACATGGCAACCACATGCTGCTCATTTGGAGAGGTGCCATGCACCTTTGAGATGAAGCATACCACTTCTTTTCTGTTGTTTTTATGAATATCACAAGCTTGGGATAATGGAGGAAATACTGTACAATTAAAATTTCTGCATGTACAAATTTGAAAACTTTCTGAAAGGGTCCTCTTAACAGCTGCTAGCTTTACACAGGGCTGAGATGATTTACTTTTCTTCTGTAACCTTGAGAAAATTATTGTTGTTGCGGGTTTTGTGTTGTTTTTTTGAGTGGTATTAGTTGCTGATTTTCAGCTGTCCTTGTAGAGTTGATTGAGTCAAGTAGTTCTGACTGCTTTTAATTCAATTTTCTAATATTGAGAAGTCGTAATGGTAGTAGTTAAATGTGCATTTGTTACAAATGACAGCATTTGAGTAGAACAGGTTTTTGAGTCTTTTCATTTACCTCAAATACATGATTTGTGGGATGAAAAATGGGCTTATTGGTAGAGTACTGAGGAGAGGGGTGTGAGGGTATGGGGCATTGTGAGGAGAAGGGGTGTGAGGAGAGAAAGAGAAGGGGTTGTGAGGGCAACTGTGATGGGGTGTCGTGAGCAGAGGAGGGTGAGGGCAGCAATGATTGGATGGGGTATCATGAGGAGGAACACAATGGGAAATGGGTTGAGTGAGCAGGACAGAACATGCCCAAGTCAGTTTCTCTGGGAGAAATCCGGTGCTGATAAAAGACCAGTCATTTGGCCAGGGATGGCTGACTTTGCCTGACCTTCTCTGACCTTCCCTGACCTGGTTGCTGGTGGGAAAAGAAAAATGTTAGAGGAAGCAGAGCCATCCTTTAAATGATTTTAATCTTATAAATTTATATTGTGCTTTATAAAATGGCTTTTAAAAAGAAAAAAAAGATATTACTAAAACATATCCTTCTATCACTTTTTTTTAATCTGGAAAATTATTTTGAACCAATACTCCTGTTATGGGAAGGAATAAAATTATTTACAAAATCACCTGAAGCTCCACTTCTGAGAGTAAAATTGAGTCCACTGCATTTGTGACAGGATTATGTTCCTTTATAGGAAGGAAATTCAGCTATTTGCCTCTTAAAGGAATTGCTTTCTATCACTAAACACTAATATTTTAGTGTATATGTAACATAACTATTTGTTTATTTTATATTCAGTGCTAAGGGATGTAAGAAAACTCATGTATAAAAAAATATTCTTATCTGCTTCTTTATAGTTTTTCAACCTGTCCCAGCAGTTGAAAATTTTGAGGATAACAAACATGATTCTAAAGGACTTTAATAAAGGTTTAGAAGTACCTGTAACCTACTGGAAAAGGAAATCACAAGCAAATAGTGGTGTGTAGGCCTGTACTTTGCAGAAATAGTGACCATGATTACTGCTGCTACTAGAACACGTTTCTAAGTTTTACAATGTGTGATTGCTTTCCATCTCTCCAATCTCACTGTTTGTTTTTTATTTTACTAGTCTTCAAAAGCAGGCAAACTTACTGCTTTTGTGGAGGACTGCTTTTTTATTAATTGTTTCTAAACTGGTCAAAAGTGGATCGTTGTTTTATGTATTATGGTACAGCGTCATACAAGGTGTCTTTTTAAAGAAAATATTTTTACAATGGATTTCAAAGAAAAAGTTGTTGCAGAGCAACAATCACTGTTGTGCCTTGCATGGACAGACGGCTGCCTTTATCACTTCGTTGCTCTGAGTGTCCTAAGAACATGTCACAATGCTGTTTCAAGGCTGGATTAATGGCCCAGCTGAGGCCTCTGTTCTTTGGGCTTCTTCTGTTGATTGGGACAAACAGCCCGGTGTTACAGGAGTGCATGGTGATGACACAGTTCAAACTCTCTTCAAAACAATTAATCAATAATGATGACCCTAACATTTGTCCAGTGTTATGGTATGAAATATAGAACTCCTATGATCCCTTCAGGGACTGGCTTGGGATTCAGCACAACAGTTGTCCGAAAGTCTTCACTCCTGCAAAGGGTAGAGCGTCTTCTTATTACTATGTGCTGGCCCTTGCCTGTTGCTCAGAATCCACTGGGTCTCTACTGTATCTAAAGGATTATAGAATCATAGAATAGTTTGGGTTGGAAGGGACCTTAAAAATCATCGAGTTCCAACCCCCTGCCATGGGCAGGGACACCTCCCACTAGACCAGGCTGCTCAAGGCCCCATCCAACCTGGCTTTGAACACCTCCAGGGATGGGGCAGCCACCACTTCCCCGGGCAACCTGTGCCAGTGCCTCACCACTCTCATGGTGAAGAAATTCCTCCTTGTGTCTAGTCTAAATCCGTCCCTCTGCAGTTTATACCCATTGCCCCTCGTCCTATCACTACATGCCTTTGTAAACAATCCCTCCCCAGCTGTCTTGTAGCCCCTTCAGCTACTGGAAGGCTGTTATAAGGTCTCCTCAGAGCCTTCTCATCTCTAGGCTGCACAACCTCAACTCTCTCAGCCTGTCCTCATATGGGAAGTGCTTCAGTCCTCTGATCATGTTAAATTGCCTGTTATCCTTAGACCTTGCTGGTAGGTGGCACTTTCCTTAATTCCTTAATCAATTACAAAGACTGTAATACTGCTTATTCTGAATAATTTTTTAAAGTTAGTTTTTCTTGGAAGGCAAAAATGATTAGGAATACATTGTTTGTCATTTTATATTAATATGTAGCTTTAAATAGTAGTCTTCAGTACTTCATTTTGTAGTGCATTCTTCTGTCTAGCCCATTCCATCAGGAGCAATTCTGTTAGTGTTCCCCCAGTTTAATATGAACGAGAGGATTTTATGGACTTTTACTGTGGTCATTTAAAATTGTACCAGCATGTGGTGGTTTGACCTGGGCTAGATGCCAGGTGCCCACCAGTCTGCTCTGTGAGTCCCGCTTCTCAGTTGGACAGGGGAGAGATTAATATAATGAAAGACTCCTGGGTTGAGATAAGGACAGGGATCACTTGCCATCGTGGGTAAAACAGACTCAGCTTGGGGAAATTAATTTAATATATTGCAAAGCAAATCAGAGTAGTGCAACAAGAAATAAAGCCAAATCTTAAAACATCTTCCCCTCACCTCTCCCTTCTTCCTGGGCTCAACTTCACACCCCATTTTTCTACTTCCTCCCGCACAGTAGCACAGTGGGGTGGGGAATGGGGGTTGCTATCAGTTCATCACACATCTCTGCCTCTCCTTCCTCTTCACGCTCTTCAGCTGCTCCAATGTGGAATCCTTCCCAGAGAAGACAGTCCTCCACAAACTTCTCCAGTGTGGGTCCTTCCCATGGGCTGCAGTTCATCATGAACTGCTCCAGCATGGGTACTTTCCACGTGTCCTTTCTTACAAAGTTCATGGTGCAGAGTTTCTAGATCAAAGTTTCCCCCCCCACACCCTTTCACCAGTTTTGGGTTGGGGTGTTTTTCAATGGTCATAAAGCTGTTTAGCATTCACATGTTCTTTCATCACACTTGGTTTGAGCCTTTTGTGTTAGAAGTTTAGTACATATCCTTCAGGATCTTGTGAGTATCCATGTAATTTAAGTCCTTACAAGTTTTTTGACACCTAATCCTACTCACTTTCAGTTTAATTTGCACTCCTCTTCAAAGCAACCCTGGAACCTGTATGTGTTCTGAAATATTGTGCAATGTGTCTGCTGTCAACAGTCCAGACGCTACATACACGGCGATGCAAGATGCTTTGCCATTTCCACTCGGGAATGAGAGATCGTGGTTCAATAAAAACACAATTGAATAAAAACATCTGCTTAATCCTTTGTCCTGGTCATTAAAGCAAACTGAACGTCATATATTGTAAGAGGAATATTACATTGGTAAGTAGAAAAGCGTTGTGCCATGTTCACCCATGTGTGAATTTGGGATTTCCCATCCCGAAAAGGTTATAGTAAAGTTGCAAAAAGTGCAAAGAAAAGAAACAGAAATGATCAGAGGTCTGGAATGGCCTCTGTAGAAGAGATTACCCTTCCATACACTTTAATATAGAAGGCAATGATTGAGAGGGGAGTGTGATAGCATATGGTCACGAGAGGCTCACACAAGGTGAATAGGGAGCAGTGTTAACTGTTCACTGTATCTTCTAACATAAGAACTCTATTATAGGAACTAAAGAAAACTTGCAACTGGGATCTTAAAAACTGACAAAAGGTGATACTGCTTCCTGTAGGATTAAGTTTAGCTGTGAACTCTGCCATAGGGTCCTGCCTTCACTTGAATTAAAAAAGAGACTGGACAAATTAATTGAAGAAACATCCATTGAGAAATGTTATGTTTGAAAGATCTACTTCTGGCTCAAAGTCCTTGGGCTGTGAATTCCTAGAGGCTAGAGAAATTATTCTGTATACATGGCTGGTACTTGCAGGGCTTCTGCTATTGCCACGTGTCTTAGATAGGTCTTTGGGGTAGGTATACTTTTAATTTCAACTGAGTCAGGTTTTGCTTTATATACTGAAAATGTAGTGGAAATACCTTTCTGTGTTGCAAGTTAGCTGTGGAAGTTTAATCCTGCTTTTGTATGAGAAACCAGGTTAGTTTTTATTACTTGAACAGATTTACTTGTTTTCTGAAGCAACAGGGCTTTTTTGAGAAAATAGTAGGTTAAAAGTACACACGTAAGTTATGAGGTTAATTTTCAGTCTGTGCTGTTTATTTGGTTGGATGCAAATATGTTGTATTAATGAGTACATGAGTTAAAAATAAAACAGTAATTTTGAGAATTCGTAAACAAATTTGGGCATAAAGATCTTTAAGTAAGATCTTATTTTTATTTGTATGAATTACATTTCTATAGTATTTAATACTAAGTTCTGATTCAGTGCTTTAACCCCAGCAGAGCTCACTGATGTGAGTGTAGGTGTCTGTATCTCTAATTGTATCTGACCTAAGAAATGTTTTGGAAATATCTTTTTGATTAAAGAAGGTGTTATTACTATTATTAGTAGTAGCAGTAATATTAGTTGTTATTAATTGTTATTATTACATTCTTATTTTTAAGTTGTATCTTGCTCCATCTCGGTTTGAGTTATTCAGTAGCCATATCCTGAATTTTTATCATAATTTTCTAACATAAGTTTTATCCTTAGTTTTTCTAATTCGGATTTATGTTGTCTTGGGTTTATATTATTAAATATTTATCCTAACGTAGATAGCATATGCAAAAATGTATTTTTTGCTTAATCAAAAATGGTTTTTTAGAATACCAAAAGTAATTAGGTTCTATAATTTGGTGTAATATTGGGGTTTCTTCGAGTCTGTGTGCATCTGTATGCATTTTTCACTATAGAGAAAAGTGCTGGAGGCTGTAGCAACAAAATGAGGTATATGCTCTTAGGAGTTTTCATGCTAAAAATTATGTATGTTTTTTTTTTCTTATTATTATCAGTTCAAGATGAATTATTTACAGATTATAAAACTTAGAAGTCCTTCACATTTTTGATTGGATAATTAATATCTGTGATGAAATATGGAGTAAATGGTGCTGGTGTAATATTAATCAATTTATTATGCTAAAATGATTCTGAAGGCTATGTTTGTAAAATTACGTCACAAGTAAGTAAAATGATTTTTCTACTTAGACGTGTAATTTATAAAAAGTCAAATACTAATGTAAATTGCAATTGGAGATTGAGTATTTGTGTGTGTAACTATGTATCTGTCTTGCCATGTACTTAAGTCACTGCAGTTACATCTAAAACTTGCATGGTACCTAATCTACTTTACATGTTAATTCTTGTTTACTTATTTTAATAGGAGATTGATTCATCTAAGGGCTCTCATTTACGTGAAAAACACTGGAAACTCTTCCGTTTGAATAGACTTTGAGGGGTTTTTGTGCTTTCGTTGGCTGTGTGGGTTACTTAGACTGATTTTTGTCATTCCTTATTTCTTTAGTTCTTTTGTGGAAGTACGATGGTAATCATGTTACTTTTTTGTACAGGCAACTAAAAAGAACAAAAACCCCTGAATCAGATCAAGGGTGTTGGCTATTCTCCTGATTTTGTATCTGACGGTGGACACAAGTGGACATCCAGAAAAAAACTTATTAGAAAGAAATAAGCCTGTATGACATGTCCACCAAGTACTTTCTTTACATTCAACCACTTTCAACTCAAGATATTCCTGAGCTGGCTGTTTGGTTTTCACAATAGACATCTCTTCCATAAGCGTTGTCCGACCTCCTTTGTAGGCCCTTTTAAACTTCTCAAGTTCCCAACGCTGAGGCAAGTCACTGCACAGCCTGGCTTTGTGTAGTGTGAAGAAACAGCTCCTTTTGTCTGATTTTAACATGATTTCTATAAGGTTAATTGAGTATTTTTCATTTCTGTATTCAAGAAATCAGCAAACAATGGATCTTCATCCAGTTATTACAGCCTTGATTTTACAAACCTCAATATTCCCACTCAGTTTACTGAAGTAGTTTTCTGGACTGTAAAGCGGTCATTACTTAGTTGTTTTAAAATGGAAGCTCTTCTACACTTTTGATGATACTGCTTTCTCAGAATGTTTTCCATTTTCATATATAGTTTTTGAGATGTGAGGCCAGAGTGGAGTGTTCAAAGGGTGGATGAGTTGTGAGTTTATACAGTGGCATACTGATGCTCTTTTTTTTTTATTCTTACTCCTTTTCCTTACATTTCACCTTTATTTTTTACTGCTATCATTGGGCTGTCATTTGTGTGAAACTCTCTTTCCTAACCTGAGATTATTAGTTCATATATGAAGTTAGTACTTTATCCCCACCATATTAATTGTATTCATTGTTTTATGTACACTAAATTTTAGAAGCGACTTCAGGTACAATCTTTCTTCCTCCATTTACAGAGACTCCGTACAGAGACTGAACAAGTTTCAGAGCACTCGGTGTTTAACATCATTCATTTCCACAGGATTTGTATTACATTAAAGTGCTTTTCACTTAGTCATTATAATTGGAAAATTTTCAGTTATTAGAGAAAATATGTTTGATAGGTGGCTGGAGATGGGTAAAGGGATAATTGTGCATTCTTTTAATTAGAAATTTAACTGGTATCATAATCTTCAGAAACCACATTACTTCTGTCACACCCCTTTTGTGCTGAATGTTTCTTAGCATTTGCTGCCTTTCTTCTACATTTTGATGTAAACAATGCAGCAGAAGTAGTTAATCTTCTCAATTGGTAGCTGGTTCTGCTATGAATAAAATTAAACAAATTAAATTCTTTATCTTTCATCCTCCATCCTCCCCCACTTTTATTAGTAAATGGGGCATCTTAACTCCCATTCTTAAGCCTTTTTTTCTCATTCTCAAAGTCTTGTAATGCCCACACCTTGGACACATTTCATTTGACTTAGTTCTTCTCCTGTAATCAGTTTGTAATTTTGTAGTATTCATATATATATATGTATAAGTTTGTACATATGTAAATAAGCATACATACATATATATATATATATATGTGATATTATGTATGTTAGAAATCTCTATCTCTTTGTGACCTCATAAGTGTTCTTCATACTGGATCATGTGACATAAAAAAGAAGAACTGTGCTTGGTCCCAGGAGTTATGTGTCAATTGACTTGAGAGCAGGAGAAGAGGGAGTGGGGAGAAAAACAGCTTTGGGAAGCTGACAGGGCTGCACTTATTTGTAACTGCTGCAGCCCCAGGGTGGCTGGAGTGCAACCCTGGAGCTTTGCCTCACTGCCACCCAACCTGGCCTGGCACTAAATCACAGATTGAGCCACAGGGCATGTGGGGACCTCATGAAGAGGAGGGGCTGTTGCACCATGCTGCAAATGTGTGAAATGCAAGTGCTGCAGAAAGACTGAGTGACCATTCTTCCTTACAGAAGACCTCAGAAGTACTAAGTGATGTCGTTTATGAGTTAGAAGTTACAGGGAGAAATCCTGACATTGCCATAGTTTGTGTGAATTTTATGAGACATTTTAAATAGGTCATATAGAGAGAAATCACTATCAATGGAAGTGTTCACCCAAGGTGATTAACTTCTACATTTATATATTTATTTTTGCTGTAGAAGCAATAGTAAAGCAAAATCCCGTTCCTTCCAAACTTTGTGTTTGTCAGGCTGATCAAAACTAATGTGCTGATTTAGTTTTCCTGCTAATGCAAATATCAAGGCAAAGAGAAGGCATTTAAGAAAAACAACACACTGAAGTAAAGCTGAGATGCAGGCTTTTCAGAACACAAGTTGTTCATCTTGGGACCAGAATTTTACTGTGGCATTATCACTGTTCTGTCAAATAATTGAGGTATATCTCCTGATCTCATCTAAATAAATATTGGTGTAGGAATGTGCAGTTGCTGACTATGTTTATTGACCAGCAGCATTCTGATGACTAAGGTAATAGGCTATTGTGTGCTTCACAATAGAGCTTGTAAAAGAATAATGGATGTCCGTGAATGGTTTCTGGCTGGCACAGGGTTCCATGTTATGCTTCTGAACTCTGACAATTTATCTACAAAATTCTCTGGTTTGATTTCAGTCGTATATAATACTTCCTTATGTTAATGTTTTCCTGAAGACTTCCTATTGTGGGATGATAATTAAATTTTAGAATGTCAGTCTTTCACAAAGCAGAACAATTTAAATTTTAATATTCTGCTTTCAACTTTGTGGTTTTAACTGAAGTAATTTACTCATTGTCTTATATGCTTAGTTTCTAAATGTATTTTGTTTTATAAAATGTTTTTATAGTCAATCTTAAAAATCATTGCTGTGCTAAAATAACTTTATAATCAAATATATGCAAAAAGATCAAGTCTACTGTGATCCTATCTTAGTTTAGCCGCTGTAACTTTGTAATTATAATAGAAACATCATCTCAGAGTCAGCTGAAATTTTGGTAGTCTCTTTTTTTTACTCTTAGGTTTGTCTTTCAAGTCCTCTGACTGTATTACAACGTTCATTTTCTGTCCCTTGCTTCCTTTAGGCAAGTAGTTCTTTACTTCTCCTATGGGTACAAGAAGCAAAATTGTCCCCAAGAACTGTTTTCTTTCTGATTCATTTACTTGGTTCCTTACCAAGTTCTACCTACCAAATAAAATAATAACCTGCTCAAACATCATGATACTAAATACAGTGGCTGACAGTTTTCATTCTGCAGCTTAAGTGACAGCCATAAATTGATCCCTATGGCAGATATATAAGCGCTGTTTGCTGGGTCAAGTTACTTTTAATTTTTCATTGCTTAGCCATGTGATTTGATATGGAGTTTGGCAATAAATTAGATCATGTACAAGGAGAAAACAGATATGTTTGAGTTACTTTACTCAAATGAGCAAAATATGCAGCAAGCAGAAAAGACAAGAGCAGGGTCCATAGCTCCTTTCAGTACCACAGAGAGCCGAGGATTATTCTGTAAACAGTCCAATTCATTTGTTACTTTATATTGTGAAGTTCCACCTTTGCTTGAGCTGTAACAAGTTCTGGAGCAGGATTTAAATTCACTGCACGTAGCTATCTTTAGGGCTCACATCTGGATGGCACTGCAGGAGCATATTGCTGAAAGCAAACAGACTAGCAGTTTTGATGGTAACAATGGAGTCTGAGAAAACACTGGATGCCTGAATAAGATTCCATTAAAAAAGGGGGAGCGAGAGGGATGTCTAATGCAGTCCATTTAATGCAGAACTCTCCAGAGAGTGAAGTGGGGATTATGCCTCTGCCCTTCTTATTAAAGACTGGTATAGAAGATGCTTGCTGGGCGAATGGTATCTCCATAACAGATGCTGTATTACTCATGAATACGTTTCTAATTATATCTTAATGATCTCAGCCACAAATAGGAAAACAAAAATCTTTGTCTCTCTGAGTGGTTACCTTAGTGGCTGCAGGATTGGCAAGGTTTAGATTATCTATCTCCTCTCACTAATCCCAGGGGACTTTATTGTGAGAAATGAGACTTGTTTATGATGGTGAATTAAATTGCTGTAAAAGGTTATTTCAACAGACAGTTGGGAAATCATAATAAAATAATTTAGTAAAAATGGGATCTAGAGTATGCTTAATGAAACATGATTAGATTTAATTTTCTTGCTATTTCAGTCATTAAAGATACATTATCCTTTCTCAGACCTCATTTGGGCTCTTTGCCACAGACCCACTCTTAGTAACAGACTGAAACTTGCATGTTCCATTAGGATATGAAAATGGCTAATGATACCCTACTCTCCTCTCCCTGGCTTTTGTAAAATTTCTGATACCAGCTTTTCATTTATATTTTAGCTGTTTTCCTCTTTCATCCTTTTAGTCCCTCTCACATCTATTGTACACATTTTTCAGTACGAATAACTATTCAGGGAGGATGGGTTGAATGAAATGAACTAAAACACTAATATAGTTACCTTAATAACTGTAAAATGGTTTATTATGAGTAATTAAAAAAAAACTCCTTTACTTATTTCTAGAACCCCATGTTCTAACAAATTTAATATTTTAATTAGTTCATATAAAACATGTTTTTATTCTATCTTGTTCCAGTTGACCAATTATTTGGGTTTTTTGTTTTGGTAGTTTAAAATTTTTCTTTATTCTTTCCTGTTGCAGTGCAATAACACACTGTGTGACATTGTATATAGGCTAAAATTTCTATCTGGCCTCTAGTGATAATAAATATAGTTCTTGATGACATTTTATGCCTCTCTCTTATCATTAAAATGCTACTTTGATCTAAAAGTATTCAGCTCCTTTTCAGGCTATGCGTTCACATGAGAGTAAAATTACTCTTTGTTAGTAGACAATTTAGGCAGAGCAGCGGAACCTTGCTGATAGGAACTGGTCATGGCTCTGTGGTTTTCAAGATTTGAGTGTGTTGTTTGAGGAAGGAGATATTTGGGTTATTTCAGTGTTTTGAGCTGTTATTCCAATTTGGATGTAGGTTTCACTGAGAAAAAGGCTTCTTGTGTTCAGGGTGAAATTTCTGCACAAAATGGCATGGGAGGCAGAGGAGGAAGGCTGTTAATCAGGAATGCCTTAGGGGAATGGGGCAAATACAGCTCCCAAGCTCAGGATCACCCATTGGGAATGGCTGATGCTGAGTTTCTGAAGTTCAAAACAAGTGTTTTGGTTGCTCGGCAAGATGTTTAACTAGCATCTCTCACCATCGTGACAGTTTTTATATATTACATTTTCCTTGTACCAGAGGCTTATGATGATCTAGACTTCCACATAAAATGAAGAGAAATAAAAGAACTGCTGTCCTTTACACTTCATGTGAGACAGTGAACCACTGTGGGGTGCAGGTAGAGTGAGACCCTAAGGTGTGTGATGAATTTCTCAAACTGTCTGTGGCCTGGCACTATTGAGATTGCCACCTTGGGAGCAAGACACAGGCTATTCCTATATTTCTTTGTGCTATACTTTTTTTTTATACACTCAGTGAAGCAATTTCTGTTTTCTGTCTTTTCTTACTAGTTTAATATTCTGGATGATGAGATCTGTTTGTGTTTTATGTCTGTGTCTTTTATTTAATAGCAGATGCTATGCGAAAATATGTGGATGTTGTAATTCAAGTGACTAAATCATAGAATGGTTTGGGTTGGAAGGTACATTCAAAGATCATGTAATTCCAAGCCACCTGCCTTGGGAAGGGACATCTTTCACTAGACCAAGTTGCTCAAAGCCCTGTTCAGCCTGACCTTGAATATTCTATGATTCTTTTTTCAGGGATGGGACATGAACAACCCTAAAAAACCTGTTCCAGTGCCTCACCACCCTCATAGTAAATAATTGCTTCCTTATATATAACCTAAGTCTGCCCTCTTTTAGTTTAGGTACCATCTTAAGTTTGCAAGAATAGTAATCTATTAGCATGTACAAATTTATATCATTATAAAACTTATATTGCAGTTATGATTTGAGTTGCTATTATTATTTTTCTTGTTATAGTTATTACCATTCCTGTTAGCTGTCAGTTCTTTCTCCATTTTACTTCCTTTTCATCAGTTCTGGCTCAGGTGCTGCTTTGGGCCCAGCCGTGCTGGTAGACCACTGCTGGCTAAGGAAACTGTTGTCGTCCAGTATCAGTGAATTCCAGTGGGTGGAAGATGTAATTCCTGTGACTGATGTTGCATTCATGCTGTCAGTATTTTATAGAGCTAAGATGAGGCTGTCACTTGAGAAGTGTTTTGCTGAAATACATACCTGAAATATGACCAACTAAAGCGAACTTCATAATGTCCCCTCTTTCTAGGGTCACAGGTAGGGATAGATTAAGTGTTAAATGCAAAACAGGAAAACCCCAAATAAAGTAATAAATAAAGATCTTAATTAAAGGAAAAAAATATTATTTCTGTCTCAGAGTAACAAACCCCAAGATGTGTGTGCTGCCTTTGGTTTTGCTGCCACAGGCAGAACTAATTTAAAAGCAAACACTGTAGAGTCTGGAAACTGCCGCACATCCTAGAGCAATTTAAGCAACAAGAAGAGAAGGTACTGTCATTGAAGTTCTGTCTTAGTCTACAGGTTTATTTATTCTTTTTAATTTTTCATCCTAACTACATGTTAGTCCTTTTGTTAAACAGTAATAAAGCCAAATCATGTTAACCTGGCACAGAATTTCATTAAAAGATAGGGTTGGTTGGTGTCTTTGCTAGAGACCAGGTTAGGCTGATGAATAGATCAGATCTTTGTGGAAGGTTTTTGGGTAACAGTAAGTTTCCTTCCTTTTGTGTCTAAAAGAGAAAGCATGATTCTAGTATTTACATAGAATAAGCAACTGTACTTCCTTTATTTTTTTATTTGTTCCAGTTCAGAAGTTATCTGGCTATCCAACTGCTCATTCCAAATATTCCCAAACATTGCTCTTAGTACCAGACCTATTTCTCTGAATACCATGAGCTTTTTGATGGCTACAGAAATTTCACTTTGGCACATATGCACAGTTAGGACAAGTATGAATTCTAATCTTGCCTTCAAATTGTGAATCCTTGCCCTGGTATCATAGTTCAGTTCTCTTCTGCCTTTGATGTTTCACTTTTACCCCAGCTCTTATTATTTGACCTCATATACGCATCTTTACATAAGAAGAAAACGCATTCGTCTTTGAGTTCTTGAATGAGAGCCAAGGTAATACTGTGATGCATGGAGTCTGAAAGTGTGTTTGTGTGATATACTTACTGTGTATTAGGGAACATTAACTTGAGCTAGAGTTGACAGTAGAAACGATATACCACTAATTTATAGAAGAAACTCTACAGAGACAGTTTACCCCGTAAGCCCTATTCCTATACTTTACAGAGATATTGTAGTATACCTAATTTTTTTTCTTTTAATGGATTTGGAAGTATTTAATAATTTGAATATAATAAAGGTTTGTTAATGTTCGTGGTCCTTAATTAACTGATTGAAAAAAAACCCAAACAACAAACCAAACGTATTGGAGTTTGCCGTCCATTGTAGGTTCTTTTCAGTGTTCAGTCGTCTGGAAACAATAGTGCTAAAATGGAGGAGAGACCCAATTCTGTAACGTCCTGCAATGTCAGAAGGAAGGGAGGAGCCTTGAAGGGGAGTTGTTATGATTTAACTGCTGGGCCAGGCAGAAGATCATGGCTTGGCTTGACCTTGAATATTGAGCAAAGAAAAATCATGCCAAATAAAATCTCCCTATAGAATTTCTTTAAAGTATATA
This sequence comes from Cuculus canorus, assembly GCF_017976375.1. NCBI lineage: Eukaryota > Metazoa > Chordata > Aves > Cuculiformes > Cuculidae > Cuculus > Cuculus canorus. The sequence continues at coordinate 113,645,609 of NC_071402.1, forward strand.
TGAATTTCGCTCTCAAGCAAACAACTTTAGTGTTGAGAGTTAAATATTTATTGAGTGTAACATAAAAAAGCACTGTGATGATAAGGGGAGTTATTTAGCAATTTTTGGGTTTACACTTAAACGCAGTGTTTTAATAGATATTCTTTTCACTTACAGCAGTCACTTCATGATTTGTCTTGCCTTGTCTGCCTAGCGACATAATAGAAATACAGTTTGCCTAGAGCATAACTGCTTGTCTGTCTAAGCCTAGGACAGGAATCTGAAAGCGATGCGCTCTCTCTCATGGGATAATAATGCTGGATGTATTACTCTTCAGCACTTCTGCCAGTCTGTTACACCTCTTGCTACACCTCCCCTGTTTTCCTGCCTTGTGGCTTGGTGCTTTGGTATAAACTAACAGAAGATGTGGCTTGCTGCTATAGGAATAACTTGAGTGAGGAAAGGCTGGGAGATGAATTTGCTAGGACATCCATCCACAGTAGTATGTGTAATTTGAGCTGAGTGAAGTGTTGATAGTCAATACAGCCTGCTTGTTGAGAGTGTTTGTTTTCTAAATGCTTGTCTCTCTGGGAAAATGCAAAACCTCTATGAACAGACGTCCGAGATTGAGATTTTAAAAAGTTGAGAATTCCCTAATGTCTTTCAGATTAGTAATCAACCGCTTAGATAATCTCTGAAATTCCTAATAAAAAAGAAAAGAAATAGTAAAATGATATACAAGTTACCAAATGTAATGTGACTATACCATAAACCTAATAGCAGAAAATTCAGCAGATGCCTCCTTTTGATCTAACAGCCCTTCATTGTTTTCAAGTTTAATGTAATTCGAATAATCTAATTATCAACATTCTCTGTTGCATTTACAAATTGAGTAAAGGTGAATGTGTGAAAAAACAAAGTATTTCAAACTAAGTAGTACTTGGGGGATAGAAGACATAATGAGGAAATTCTTCACAATGAGGGTGGTGAGGCACTGGCACAGGTTGCCCAGGGAAGTTGTGGCTGCCCCATCCCTGGAGGTGTTTAAGGCCAGGTTGGATGAGGCTTGGAGCCCCCTGATCTAGTGGGAGGTGTCCCTGCCCATGGCAGGGGGGGTTGGAACTGGATGATCTTTAAGATCCCTTCCAACCCAAACTATTCTATGATTCTATGATAAAGCAAAGGGTAAAAAAAAAAAAAAAAAAAAAAAGTAAATTTTTTTTTCCTCCCACTTTTCACAGCATAACTGCACCTCCCCTCAGTCCAACTAAATAAAACATTCTTTCCTCATTCAGACAGGTTCCATTTCTCTTGTGTTTCTTTGTCAGTCCGTGGCTTCCAATTCAACACCTTTTTCTCCAACACTGCTGAGTTTAGATCTGTGAGCATGAAGAAGACAATATTCAGTTTGAGATTAGGAGATGCAATGGATTTTTTTTTTTCAATCCCTTGTTCCTTCAGAGAAGTCTAGTATTTTCTCTGTTTATTTTTCTGTTGTCAGGAAACAGATTTCAATCCTACCCACACCTTAGTGGGTAGGATAATCACAGAGTCAGTCTCAGTCTCTGCTTTTAACCACTGATTTAGGAACTAATTATCTACGGAGAAGGGAGAAGAGACAGAGACCCAGGTGACAGTGGGTTCAGGAATGCAGATTATAGAAGACCAATGTTCAAATCACTGCACAGCCCAATGCCAACAGTGGTGTGAAACTAGATTTTCAGTATCCTAGATGAGTCCCCTAACTTAATATCCTATTAAACATATGTCTCTTTTTCTGATTTAAAGCAGAAAATCCATTCTGAACCCTTCAAATCTTTGCCAGTCAAAAATTTTAATAAGGTCCTTTGGATAAGTCTAATGAATCTGTGTTCTCTAAATTACTCTAAATCACTGAAACCACAAATCTGAGAAGTGAATATTTTGGTATGGCAGTTTCTTGGTGTAATGGTTGATTGCAGCTCCCAAGTGACTTTGCAGTTCAAATGTTTCACTTCATACTCTGCAAGGCATCTACAGATTTATAAAACTAAATATGAAATTACTGCTGTGGTGGTATCAATTACTTTTAGAACTTACTTGCTTCAGACCATAAGAGCATGAATGCTTCCAGAGTCCTGGGATCTTCCTTGATATGAGGAAGTTTAATTCTCCAGAATGAGGTTATATATATAGCTTCTTTTCCATACTGTCTCTTCAATCTTGAGTACATCTTTCTGTTAAGGGAGTTTCTAGGTGTTATTCACAATCAGTAGCTTACTTACTGAGGAAGGTAATTGCTTGGATATTTCTTTCTAGGTAACAGGGAAAATTATGTTTTTGTAGGAAATAGCTTTGGAGTGTCCTCCCTGTGAAGGAATCTGACCCTACTTGAGAGAGGAGTCTTCTCAAGCTCCCGCTGTTGACTGTAAATAAAATTTCCCTTGAGAATGACTTCTTTCCCAAAGATTTTCAGGAGCCAAAGAAACTTTGAGGTTTTATCAGAGCCAGAAATTTAGGTGTAATTCTGTAGGAAGAAGAAATAACATTGCATTGCAATTCAGCTGCGATAGTGATTGTAAGATTGCATGGGTGGTGGTTGTTTTCTGTGTTGTACTGCAACAAAATCTGTTCTGTCTATGTCCAAACATTAGACAAAAAGCGGTACATGAATTTTAGTGAATCAGACCATCAGTTTCCTGTTGTTTGTTTGTTTGTTTGTTTTCCCAAGATGACTGTTTGAGTTACTGAAAATTGACTAAGAGATACTTTCATGCCAATAGCTAGGCTCTTTTGGTCAAATAAATACCAAGCAAAAGCAAGGACAAAAAGGAATTCTTACTCAAGAATTGGGACTTTGGTAGCTTATACTATAAAAGATATCTGTTAATTTAAAAAGTGTATTAACATGCTGGCATTTTCTCTTTTCGACATACATAAAGTAGTATCAACGACAAGCCACTTAACCTTGAAGATTGTCTACCTCTAATTTTGAGCAGATTCAAGTTGCCTTCATATAGTTTAGAAATCTTATGCTTGCTGACGCAGGCCACTTTTGTAATCCTTAAGTTGCTACTTAAATTTTCTTTCTTGTAGCAGCATGAGTTTTTCAACTACAAGGAGTTTGAAACATGAAGTAGTCCTTTTAAAGGAGGAAAAGTAATTACCTTGTTAATAGATAGTGTTAAAAATAGTGTTCTTGTTCACATGTCCATTCATTGAAGCTGTATTGTCACAGGATTTGGGAATAAAATTAGAAGAGAAAGGACACTGGCCTTATTGATATTTTCCATCTTAATTGTTGTACAAAAGAAGGACTTGTATTATCTTAACAGGGACTGGTTTTCTAAAAGTAACAAATTTCATCTTTTCATTCTACAGAGGCAACATTCTTTAGAGCCCTGTTGTAAATGTCACCTTTCCTCCTTATACCTCCTGAGATTCTGACCATTAATACAGATAAAATTGCATGTTAGGCTCAAAGACAAGAAGGAATTTGAGGAAATGAAAAGGATGTAACAAATGAGTTATAATAATAAAAAAAGGTTGTTTCTATGAAAATCTTAAGGGTGGCAAGAGAAAGCAACTGTAAATTGATATACTTCTCAAAACTGGATGTATTTCTTGAAAAGTATCTTGTGGAATTTTGCACTGCCTGCTGCAATGACTAGAAGAAAATCCAAAACTAACATTACTGCTTTCTGTTGTTTGGTACTTGACATCGTAGGTTTTTATTAACAGTATCATTTCTCCTTCACTGATCCTTCAAAATTACTAATGTTTCCCTGTCCTTGTTTGACTTAGCCTAAGCACTTGATGACTAAGAATACAGATTCTCTCCACCCCTCAGTACTCCAACAGGAATGTCTGTGAAAGTTGCAAGACTCCTGATCTTCATGTGTGGTCTGAATATGTCACTGTTGTGTTACATCTGAGAAGCATGATTATTGCAGAAACTGGTTTTCAGATTTGTAGTTGCTCCTTATTGTATGCTTGTACCCAGGGTAAAATATTTGGAAATATGAGTTGTTAGAACTGCGTTCTTGAAAAAGGCTGATTTTTTAAAAGCAGAGTAGCAGGAGACTTGACTGGGTTTATTTCAGATTGAGATCATCAATCAGAAGAGAACAGTTATTACCTTAGTGTTGGAGATCCGCATTTATAAGCTTTCAGTTTATGCATAACTGGTCTCATGCATCAAAAGCCACAAAATGTTGAAGACTACATTAGCCAATAACATACATAGCTGGATTAAATTTGTTTCTCAGTGAGCTTCCTCTTGTGATTGAAAAGCAGTGTGTACGCTGTTGTGAACGTCCCTTGCAGGCTGCATGCTAATAATACTGTGTCATAAAGAAGTGTTTTTTGGTTGTCTGGAAAAGTTTCTGATCTGTTGCTTCATATATGCAGAATAACATTGTATATTGATGTTCAATGCAATTTTAAACTGCTCCTGTTAGAGGTTCTTGTTAGCATTCGTGTTTTGGTTTATTTTCTCTCAACTGCACTGTGCCAAAAAATCATAATGCAAAAATGGCATGTTAATAAATATAATCTGACTATGCTTCATTTCTATAATTTTATTCTTTAAATGGATTTAATGTATGAAAAAACAAGCCTTCATCTTGTTATATCGCATTCCCTCACTTGCATTCATAGGGCATATATAAGCTTGAGAAGGATAGCCCTTTATAGTTAAAGTTTAATCACTCTGATTATATTGAATGAGCGTTAGTACTGTGGTCCTTAGGTTTAACTACAGTATATCTGTAAACATAGCATTTAGTGTGTTTTCTTTTGCATTCTTAGATACACGAGTAGGAAGCATGTATGTGAAGTCTTCCAAGTTGGTAGCTTCTTATTGCAATTGCTGCCTCTTTTGTTATCTAAAATGTAATTAAGATACTCTATGCCTATACTGGTCTAAGTTCTAATCCACTTAAAGGAAGGGAAATGACAGCTTTAGCCATAGTGTCTTGACAAGATTCATATTCCCACTTCGCTAATTCACACCCTCTTACCTAAGTGGCTATAAATAATACTTCTGCTGATTTCTTTTGTTAACGTACAGCCCTTCAAAATAAGAATGAAAAGTTTAATGGCCTAAATACAGCACAGTCCTATTTGAGAAGCCTGATTTATCTTCCATGGTTCCTTTTTTTAAATACTAGTATTTCCTTGTTATGCCCTTGGTATTTCATAGCTGTCCTTTTTAAGCACTGAAGCAATTAGTTTTGAGAAAGCTGATTCTTCAGGGTCCAGTGCTTTCCAGCCTTTCATTCGCCAAAGCTGTACTTTTTAATGAAGTTGTTTCATCTGTGTTGCCAAACACTAGAATTTTGCTGCTTCAATTCTAATTATCTCTGCTGGCAAATGCTGTGTTTTATTAAAGCTGTCAAGTGCACTGTTCATTAAATGTCCACAGTATATGGTGCTGTGCACACAAATTAGATCAGCTTTGCTCCCTGATAGATTATGGAGTCAAATATTTTTATATAAACCTCTAGAATTGAGTCTAACAGCAATCAGTGATGACTTGGATAAGTAAAGCATACCTCTAGCTTCTTGAAACCTAGTATCTTATCAAACCCAGCTATGATACCTATGTTGAAACTCCAGTAGAACAGTTGAGTATACAGTTGGTAAGATTATTCAATAAGAGACCATTTTCCTTCCTCAAGTTGTCTATATTGGGTCTTGAATTCTAGTTGATATGTGCTTAGAATAAGATAAGCTTTGTTACGTATGCTTTGATATAAGTAAAAACATCAGTGCTAGTCTTTCACTAGAGGGTTGTATAGTATGATTGATCTTCATTAAAAGCAAAGATGGCTTCTTTTTAGTGTTGCTAACCTGGTGACTGCAAAAGATTGCAATCATAAGCAACTACCAACTTCACTTTTAATTGCATATCTCAAAAGGGAATTTTACTAGAAGATGTTTACTTCAAATATATAGGGCAGTAATAGAAATATTGTACTCTCAAAGAAAATATTTGAGTCAGCTCTCCTTTTAGCTCTTACAGAATTTTAGTGTATGTATCATTATCTTCAATAACACAAATAGTCATTCTTACTTTTAATGTATTGTTTTCTAAATGTTCTTTAGGAAAATTAATAAGATATTGTTATGATAGACTACCAGATGAACATGTTGTTGCTCTTTTGAAAAAATGTTTTTCTTACCCTTTAGCTATCTGTAGGAAGTAACTTCGAATTTTTTATTACTACAGATTTATGGTTTCTGTATTGGTTACGTTATCTTTTGAAGAATGTAGTGTTTATACTTTCCAGCATTGCTTTTAAATTTGTCAGGCTGTATTTTCATCTTTCAGAGGAACAGATATTTATTGTACTCTTTACAGAAATCATAAACAACATCTTGAAGTGCTGCGTAAAGTAAATAGAGCTTCGAGGGTCTTGGAATTATTTTTTTAGGGTTTGGTAGGAAACTACAGTCCTTCAAAAAAACAGTGAGCTACCCTTCTGTGTTTCTTCTCCTTGTGATACATTTTAAAGTGCTCAAGTGTGAACAGAAAATTAAGCCTGAAGTTGAGTAGGAGGTTGTATGTGTTTATGTATTTCGTTATGTGCTAACATACCATGCCTTATCATGTATATTTCAATGTATTTACAGGAACTAATAGCATTTAGTTTTAGGTTTTGAGTGCAGAAACAGAAATGAAAGCTCTGAAAGCAAGCATCTGAGCCTCTGCCTGTCAAAACTTTTCCTTCAGCTAAATGTTTAAAGGAAAATATTTGTTCTTCACATAACATAACCCTTTATACCACTGTAATAACGAACTTTCCAAAGTGGCATTGAAGGTGCATTTCATATTATCCTGAATTAGACTAGTGAAGAAATAAAAATCAGGATTGTCTTACTTAAGAATTTATTGCAACCATTTATATGATATTTCCAGGCAGGAATTCAAATAGTGTGGCTTATCCTATGTGCAGTGCTGATGACCTAGTCCTGGCCCAGCCCCAAAAAGTGGCTTATAAACTAGAGATATTGCTCTTAATGCCATTCATAAGTTGACCTGAAGTGAATTCTTGGAAGAACAGTAAAATATGTTCTTTGTGATTGCTGCTGGCTGACAGTCAAGCAGCCTAATTCCGTACCAGCTATGGTATTTAGATGGTCAATAAGATTATCCCAAAGAAGTATGGCTTGTTGTTTTCAAGGATGCATCTGAGACAGAAGGCCATAAATACCTGAGCAAAGAGGTGTAGAAAACAAACTATTCTTGGCCATGGGTGCTCATCTCCTAAAGGAACTTTCAGGGAGAATGTTCCTTTGACTGTATGCAAGGGCTGAAGTAATTTTTGTCATCTTAAATACTTTACCCAACTTCAGGCCAATAATATTTTGTCTGGTTCAGCTGGAAAAATAGCTTTCTTCCAAGGTCTACTGTCAGACAGGTGATGGATCAGAACAGATGGCATATTCTGTGGCAGCTAAATAGTTGAGTGATATCAGTATATGGAGAAATTTGACAGAAGAGGAAGCATGGAAGTCACCTTAGGTGCATGTGAAAAGTCCAGTATGTGAAATCTGACAGGTTTTTCTTAATAGTCTTATTTTCATTTTGTCTATGTGGTTCTATTTGGCTTTGAGTCTGAAAGATTGGACAACGTATTTCCTGAACTTCCTAGGGAGATTTGAAATATATTCAGGCTTATATGTATATCTATATACAGATTTGGAAAAGCTTTTCCTGTTTTGGCTTCTTGGAAGTTACCTGAGTTACTACTGTGACTAGCGTAAATAAATAAGTATTTAGATTGCATTGCATTATCCACCCTTTTCAGGGTGAGTGTGCAAGTGTGTTAACTAAACAGAGGAAGATAAATTCCTTATAAACCCTGATGGAAGCTCTTACCAGCATAAAATCAGAAAACTGTGAAAAATCACTGAAGCAATGATCAAGCATAGGAAAGACATCATAAGTGATGCAATTACATACAGAAATAGGTCTTAAATGTACATGCGAAATTACCATTATACGTAAGAACATGCGCAAGTAAAAACAACAGGTAGATTTTACAACTTACTGTGAATTATCAAGCTGAAACTGAAAAGAGTAAAATCAATACCATTAATAAAAGAAATACCCTGCAAAGAGAAGTATTCCTGAATATATAGAGATTAGGTTGATAAAACTATGGCATTTCTAGAAGTCCCAAAAGTTTAGACCTATCTAGGAACTCTTTCAGTTCAAATGAACATAGAAGACTTTTTCCAAGATTTTAGAGTTGACTCCTTGAAATTGGTACTCTTTACTAAGGTATTTGGCTGTTTTTCCAGTATTTTAAATGTTGAACTTTAAAGGGACTGAAAGAGTATTGCTTTTGTATTGCTGCATTTTTTTAAGGGAATAGTCATCTTCTAAAGTCAGAAAAGGAAAATTAAATAATTTTTATTTTGTTTTCTGTGGTTTTTTTATAGGAACACCAAGAGAGTATACTTGGGAATACAATGCAAACTGCTGTCGCCTTGCTGAGTAACATTGTTGCTAATAAAAGCACAAATATGATGTTACTCTTTGAAGAAGGTATGTTGTCTTTATCTTTAGTATATCTGGCTCTACATGAAACTGTAGATTTGTATGTACTTATATTCCATAGTGATTAGATAATCACATTGTAACTGACTGGTACTCCTCATCACTTTATCTACCTCCCTTACTATCTGATTTTAAATTTAGCTTTCAGGAAGCTGTTCCTCCAAGAAAAGTGGTTACAAAAGAATTACTGACTGAAAGTTACATTATGCCTATCAAGAATGGCTTTGGAAAGGAGGGGGCTAGAACTCTTGACTGTAACAATGCAGAGTGCAGACAGAGAGAGCCTTTGCGAGTTCTTCCATTTCTTGTTGCTCAAACTTGTGAAACAATAAGTTATACAATATTCCTACACTTTTTAAAAAGCTAGCTTCTGTTCCAGTCCAGCGATATCCACTAATGGGATGGAGCCCAAACTGACTGCAGTCTTAGTATACAAACCGTTCCATATCTTCATTTTACTATATTTTATTATTGAAGCTCCTTTTATTTTGAAATTGCTTGTGGTTTACAAAATGAAGAGAAAGTTTCTGGTGTTGAAAATCTATGTAAATTTTAAAACTTGTTTCAAATTATGCACACTGATAGTGTTACTTTTGTTTATCCTTAATGAGTGGATAACATCTGGCAAAAAAAGATCTACACTATTATTTGTACAATTTGTATAGAATAACTCAAAAGACACAGAGTACTGGCATAGGAGTACGTAGGATACTCCAGAAGCAAAAGGCAGAAATCTGTATATAGAGGCAGTGAAGAGACAGCTAAGACTATTGTGAAGCCAAGGGTTGGTTGAGCGAAAAGCTTTTCAAAGTCTCTTAAGACTGGGTGTGGTGTGAGACAGTAACTATCAGAGTGTAGCTTTTCTATAGTTACCTCATCAGAGTAGGAACCAGATGATACATAGTATGATTAATGGTTGAAGCATAAACACTGGTGGTGATGAGTAAATTTGAAAAATAGGATCTGCCTTACTTATGTGTTTGGAAAAAAACCAAAAAATCAGAACACATACCAGCCTAAAACTCCATCAACATTAGCAGGAGTGGTTATGCCCTCATTTTCATAATTACCTTAGCAGTTAAAGCACTCACTCAGAAAGTGGGAGACCTGAATTCATGGTCCTTTCTACTTTGAAGGGACTGAGTGGACAATGCCATCATTTAGAAGACGAATTGGAACTTGACATGGTAGCTAGTAACATGTTCCTCCCCTTGAAACAGATCCACTCTGAAGTTAGTGGTGTGAGAACAGGGCTGGAAGAAAAGGAAGAAGAGGAAAATATAACTGAATTGGAAAGGAGTGGTTAATAGGGTTCTGATTATTTGATTATTTCTCAGCAAACTGCCTATCACGCTTGGAGTTGCTTGGGGCTTCTCGAGGTTTAGGTGCAAGTGCTGCTTTTCCTATCTTGGGGTGTCTCCTTTGAGTTGAACAGAATTCCAAGGCAGCACTGCCATGGGCTGTAAAAGGATAACTTGTTAAAGCTGCGCAATGACATTCAAGGAAGTTAGCTCAAGTCCCACAAGCACTGTAATCACATAATAAGGATGTCTCACTCAAAATAATATGTTTTGCCTTTCTGCATGGCAAATTAGATGCAAAACTATTAAACAGCAAGGCAAAACTGCGTCCATTCCCTAAGTATCTCCTCTCTATTGTCTCTCAGAGCAAACTCACATATACTTTTTATGCTGCTGGTAGTATATCAGTGTTCTTTTACTGCTCATCTCCTCCAAAAATAAAACACATCTCTTCCATCATACTAGTTTCCAAATTAAGGAAGTGGGATAGAAACATTATTGAAGTGTTTTGTCTTTTCCTTTTGCAATGTTAGAAATTATTCCAGTAATATTTACAGACTATCAGTGACTGGATAACACTAACTTGGGCTCACTAAACTTCAGCCTCCCAACTAGGAAAAACAGTACAGCAGCCAAAATTAATTTATCTCAAATAAAATGTCCCTGTCTTCTCTCGTTCCCTTTCCCCATTGGCTAATCTTCAGAGTACTGGAAACCTGTATTTTGATCAGTGCTTTATTGATTAAGGGACTAATTGTCAAGTAAAGAACTTCTGAAGTTTAGTTTGCAAGAGTGTTGTGAGGATATTGATTTTGTAATTAAAGACTGTGAGAATTTCTTTAAATGAAAAATGGAGAAAAGTTATTCCGTACAAACTAGAGGACTTCCTATCCTTTTTATTACCAACTGTAAATATATAGTGTTCCCTACAAGAAAAATGTTAAACTTCCTCCATCATGCTGTTTGGTGTTCAACTCTGTGATTTTTAAATGATTTTTGTGTGACAGAAGAATTTGATCTAGTAAAATGGACACTAAGCTACTTCTTGCCAAAAAGGATTCTGGAGTCCAAATGGAAAAGCTGAACATGAGTCAGCAGTGTGCCCTTGCAGCAATAAAAGCAAATCAGGACTGCCATAAGAAAGAATAACTGGAAGATTGAGGAAAGTAATTCTTCTCCTTCATTAGGCACTTGTGAGATTGCATCTGGAATTCTGTGTTCCATTTTAGCCTTCCGACTTGAAGAAACACATTGACAGACAGGAGCAAGTCCAGAGGAGGGCAACCATGATGATTAGGAGGGTGGGCCTCATGGTGTGTATTCCTAGCTTTTGCCTGTACTATTACATGAAGTTACTCCTTCCTAAGTGCACAACTTTGTATTTGCCTTTGTTAAACTTTAAGAAGCTTCTGTCAGCCTGTTTCTTGAGCTCTTTCTGAATGTTGGCTCAACCCTTCATCATATCAGCTCCTTGCATCATTTCAATGTCATCTTCAAACTTGCTGAAGGTGCACGTTATTCCGTCCTGTTAACACTCTGTGCCTAGGCTGTAAATGAAAGTATTCAACATTCATGAGCTATTATGCCGCCTTAAAAAAAAATGCTGAAGACAGAGTATTATGGGTCATCAATTTCCCTTATTTTCCCATTACAGTGTGATAATTAATTAATGTATATATGGAGCTTTAGAAATTAAAACCCTTAAATACTTGCTAAACATTATAAGGAACTCAGGTTAGGGGGACAGTCCTGGCAAGCTTTTTGGTTTCCAAGAGTCCAGATATTAGCAATGAGGATTTCTTTCAGATTTTGTGTAAGCCTTTCTTCAGCTGCTAAGGAGCAGTATTTTTTTACAGACAGATCATTCAGAGGCCTTTGTCGCCGTTTCCTTCTGTGCCTGTTCCCCTTCAAAAATCTCTCCTGTTCAAAGGAGTTCTAAATCCCTTTTTTTTAATGGGTTGCAGCTTACATGTTGAACTTCACCCTTTCTCAAGGAAATCTTGTGTGGTGGCACTTGCTTCATTACTGCTTCTGTGATATCATATTAATAATGATAATATGATTGTGCATTTCAGCAACTTGCATACAGGATGGATTGCCTCACATTAATTTCTCTCTCTTCTGAACGGTGTCCTTTTGTGTGATGATGCATCAGACATGTAATGATAACCACTTGTAATGTTTAAAGGTGAAACGGGGAATAACATATGCAACTAGAGTCGCAGAGGAAATTTAAAATGGCCTAGACTTATGTTATCAGCTATTAAACATTTGTTCTGTTAACATTAATGAAAATTTCCACTTAAAAATCAGAGGGGAATAATGTGATTCAGTTTAATTACTGAAGGTGGCATTCAATAAGGAGACTGGGAGTAATATATGGGCTTCTTTTTAATAGTTAAGGTGAGATACTAAAAAGCCAAGACAACAGTGATAATTTTTAGCATGTCATCTAAGAACATGAGGTGTACCATATTTACCAGGTTTACTGTCTTGGCTTCTGTCTTCCAGTCTCTTACTTCCCTCCCTTTCCCTATCTTTTGAAATCGTTGAACAATTTTAAGTTAACTTGTGAGACTGTAGAGGTCCAAATATCCAAATTACGCATTCATTCTATGATAATCAGTAGCTGAAGGAAAGAGAGAGGTTTGTAACACTGAGTTCAACAGTTTCTGGGTTAAGGCCTGAGGAGGTTACCTGTGTAATGATCCCAGAGGATCAGTCAGCGCATGGGAGGAGCTCCCATTACAGCACATGCGTATAATTGATGTAGGATGAAGCAGTGCTGAGGTTTTGGAAGGAAGGAAATGGAGTCATCCGTGACAAGGATGGTAGGTTATTACCATGGAGGTAGGCAGGAGTAAAGGATGCAAGTCGTATGAAATGGGATATTGTTAGTTCTACTGGTCACGAAACAGCCAGCTATGTATTACTTAGCACTTGTCATATTTGAAAGTTTAATATTTGTTGATTATAAAATGAACGCCAGGTTCTAGATGCCAGAATCATCAGCTATTAAGCAGATGATGTAGGGGTACTATAGGTGAATGATAAATAGCCAAGTGCATCACAATACTTGGTGTAGTAAAACTCTTGTACACTAGTACATATATACTCAATATTTTGCCTTCAGTTCAGGGGTATTGTTACTTTTCTTTCTTTTGGTGTTGTGTTTCTGGTTTTGTTTGTTTGATTGCTTTTCAAGTACCGTGTACAAATTAAAAATAGAAAATGGTAAATCATCTTAATTGTCTGTAGTTAGCAGTGCTTTCAAACTTTGAGTCTTGTTTGTCTCCAAGTTTGTCTCCATTCAAACACAAGGAAATTCTTTATTCTGTCACATCATGTGCATTTTGGTTATAGAAAGAGTTTGGACATAGTATGTTAAAGTGTAGAGAAATGTGTTTCAGAGGGCGTAGCTGCTTCATCTGGATCTTCATTCTGAAGAAATGAACATAAGTTCTTGGAAAAGAGATCTTATAGGCTGCAATTGATAACTTCTGATAGTCTGTCTGCAGCTATTTATTCTTGATAATGCCTCAGACATTACATTTATATAAACAGCAATTTTCAGTATGTATAAAACGTAATTCCAAGTAATTCTGTCTTTACGGAAGGTTTCCACTGTAATTCAAAGCTGATCTAGTAAATTGTTTGCAGCTCAATATTACTTACTAATTAGATTTCTTTTTCATTTTTTTTTGAATGTCATTATATTCCATAAATGATTTATCAAATTGTTTTTCATGAGGGTCTTGTAAGGAGACTATTTATATATAAAGTTGTTTATATAAAGATGTTTAAAACCAGTTTTCATTATATGGTTCAGCAAATCCTAAGCTTTATGTTAATATTGTTTAATCTTGAGAAATAAGGCAAAAGTGAAATTGTGGGGTTTAACACTTGGAACAATAAAACTAGTCATCAAAAACTATTCTTTGTTAAGTGTAACAGCTATTAGTACATGGTACTTAAAACAGTTTGCATGAAAATTGAAGTTTCTAAGGAAGGGCATTTAGTGGAAATGTAGAATGTCAGCTACAGTAGCTGTTATATCCAATATCATATTAAAATATCATGGTAGGTGCTTTAAGCAGGAATAGTTAGTAAAAAGGAAGATATCTGCAAAGAACTTTGTAGTCAGATCATCATAACTCATTTGCACCTCATGAAAGAAAGATCAGCCTTCATGGGTGAGGTATCCTTATTCATCTTATGGTCCACTCCTTTGACTTTTAGTCAAATGTCAAGAGATTAATTAGATTTCAAATGTCTTTGTGTATCATGTTGTTAAAGTCTGTTAAATGTTGCATATCCAGAAAGTGGCACTCATGAGACCAACATCCGACTTTAACCTTTTTCCTTAAAAAGAAAAAAATACATACATATAAAGTTCTTTAAATTAATCATAGGTAAATGATGATGAGTTCTGAAGTCTCTAGATAGATACCAAAAGTTTCTAGCTCACTGAAATCTTTGGAGGATATTCTTCTACCTTTGACTTCCTCACAGATGATTGTATTTCAGCTTCAGTCTCCAAAAGACATTTGATGATGCTGCCCATAGGACACTTGTTCAGAACAGCTTCTAGCTCCCTAGCCACCTCTCTCTCACATGCTAAATTGTCAGTGTTCATGAAATTAGACAGCAGACTGCACTAACTTGGTAAATCAGATCTTCCTCCCTGCTGCACCCACCTATGCAGCATTAGTCTGAACTACTGTAAAACAATGAGAAGGTGTGTGGCATTGCATGGGACTTAGATTTTAGGAATACAGGTGAGGTGCTGGAGTAGTGGGCTTCTAAGTTGCAGGATTTTCTTCTAAGAGGGGAGAAACGAACTCATTCTAAGCAATCAAGAAAACGACTATTCATTAGTCATACAGGAAAAGTCTACTTGCAAGGGAAAGGCAGGAGTTATAAAATGCTATAGAATACATTACTTAAACTAATATGCCCTTCAAAAAAACAAAACAAAACAAAAGCAAATGAAACCCACAGACTTACTCTGTGAAGAAATCATGCACACGTTCAGACTGGTTCTGAAGCCATTTACTCATTCCTTAGTATCACCTATTTATTCCTAGGAGGCAGGAGTTTTCTGCAAAACATTTGCAGGATACAGTATAGGAATATTTGTTCAGTGGCAGAAGATAGGAAATACGTTGTTTCATGGTAGTACTGTATACCTGCTTATTATACAGCTTATTGTAAGCAAATATAAAGCTTAGTCGATATGCAACGTATTGTGACTCTGGATCAAAAGACTGTCAGGGAGAACAAGTTAGAGAAATCATATGATTAAGAACATCCACTGAATTTTTCTGTATTTAATCAATATTTAGAAACAAAATACTCACTGTTAAATAAATGTAAAGAAATTATTTAAAAATTCAGAAAATAAATGCAGGCAGACCTGTATCATCCTGAGAACTTGCAGATGTTGCTTCTGTATTATTTGGATGTGATGGAGAAAGTCCCTCAGGAAGTGTACACCTTACAGCCTCTGCCACGCAGGATGTGAACCTTTCACAGCTCCCTACCAGTACTGTAGTAATTAGTTCAGCTCTTGCGCACAGAGATGTCTCTATGAACATCTAAAGACAGCAGTTCTGTGTCACTGTGTTCGTTTGAGTTACAGCTTATATGAGAAGTCAGTGGTGTTTGAGGCTGAAGAAGTCTCTTCTATGATGTTATGAAGTTCAGAATGTTTTTTAACAGTATTAAGACATATTTTTGTGACTCAAAATGCCAGTCACTCAGGTGGAAGTGTATAACATCACATGCGTAAACTTAGAAGTGGAGGATCATAAAAGATAAGTGAGAATCATGTCAAAATAGCACGGTAGTAGTGAAGTCTTTGAGGAAGAAATAACCTGTGTCATCCTGTGATATTTAACAATACAGCCGTCTGAAAAGGATGAAAATAGAAATGGTAATTGCTGTGAGAAATAGTTATGCCATTCAAGTAGAACCGAGCCTGTTGTTGTTGAGAGCCGTACCCATAAAGCGCAAAATGTCACGGCATGCTTGCTAAGACTTCAAAGGACAAAATAAGTTAATAAAGGCTCAACAGGTTGTTACATCTTGTCTTGCTAATGTTGTACTGTCAGAGGGGACTGGCCTTTTCTGTGGCTAGAATAGCCTTCCTGATGTCCCTGTGGCCAACTAAGCCATTATTGTGTAGCATAGCTGCCTGATTAAACTGCCTAAGGTGTCTCATTTTAGCACCTAACTAATGGGAGGTAAAGGAGTAGTAACAAACAGTATTCAAAATCTTTTGGTTCCATGATATTCTTGTCTGAAAGGCCCTATGCAGAAATTTGATGATGTAAATGATCAGCTTAGTTTAATGGTAGGAAATTAGTTCAATAAATATAGCCATTTCAATACTTACATATTTCTAATATGCCAAGCATAGTAGACATTTTTTAGTGTCTATCCAATTCCTTAAGCCAAACTTAAGGTTTTGGCTGGGCAATCACACTGATTGATAATGTTTGGAAGGAGAAAACATTCGAAAAATGAAATTTTTCTGTTAAAATGTAAGGTATTGATTTTGTATCTGAGGATATGGATATCTGAAGTTTTCTTCATGACAGACTCAGGACTGGGAAAAGGAAAAAAGTCTGCAAAGCCTTATGTACCTTTTCACCTGCTTATTCATGAAATTAGTAGTTTTTCCTCCCTTCTAGACACTGTAGTCTTTGCATTCATTCTACGTGGTGCTTTTCTGAAGTCTAATGTAGGCATTGTGGTTAGACATTAAGGTAGTACTGCACTGGAGTGCAACTCAAATCATATATTGGTCCTGGTGGATTTGTTCAGTTTGAGACAAAATTAATAACTAGGTAAAAGTGTAGCTGTCATATTAACTATAAGTTAACTATTGTTAACACAAACTATTTAAGTTGTTACAGATAATAAATTAAAATCTAATTATGATATCCCTGGGTAGCTTCTCAGATATAATTAGTGATCTAAAAGATGATATTAAGGGTTGAAATTTAAAAAGTAACTTTATTTTTGAAAAGTGACCCAGTTTGAATACAGTTACTGTGCCATAGGTTCTAGATCTATCATATATGTTTCTGTTCTAGCTGTTAGAACAGTCTCAGTATGAGAACAATGTATCATTAACAATTTGAGTTGTGTGAAGTTGCAAGGGCATAAAGTACTATACACAAAATTAAACTACATCAATCATCACTCTGTCATAGGGTGGTCTTCAGATGCTCTTATTTGATCCTAACCAAAGAAGTTCATTTTGTCAGTTGCTATAAACAACCATCACTTTTGGCAGGACCATATCGGTGTAGTGGACAGATAAATGAAATCTGAAGTTTTTCCCTGGTTTAAAGACTGGCTTGGGTTTTCTTGTTTTGTTTTCGATGTTATCAGTATTTGTCACAGCTCCCAGACAGCCCGATGGGATTTTCCTCTTCTAAGATATTTTCAGAAAAAGTGTGGACTGAACAAATGTGTTCATCTTACAAAATAATACGTTTAAATTGTCTGTGGACAGTTAAACTTTAAAATTATTTTCTCTTTAAAGCAGAAAGGTTATTATATCATCATGGAAAAACTGAAGTGAGTTACATTTTTAAAGCCTTTTAAAGTCTCGATTTGTAGAGAAATACAAAGTTGTAGTCTATATTGTTTGAAACTTTTCCTGTGATATTCTTGTTTTTCCACCTAAATATTTTTCTTTTTAAAATTTTACCTAAAATATGTTTCCTTGTAGTCTTTATAGTTTAGCATTTTCTTTTGCTGTTTGGAATCTAATTTTATAATATAGTTTAGCTTAGTTTTTCCAAACACTGTAAGTTACATTTTTATGTGCATTTCTTATTTAAGAATTCATTTCTATAGATAGATTTCTTTTGAAATCTAAAGCCATAGATCCATGTCTATACATGGATTTTCTACAGTCTTAAGTCAGTAGGTATTCAGATGAGTGTTTGCTTTCTTGTTAAAGTCATTTAAGCAAGTTACCACTCCTTAATTGGTAGGCTTTTCCTGCAGCATTTGGTCGATGCCTTGTAGATTTTAAACTATATATATGTTTGTATCCATAGCAATGTACATAATTTTTGCAAGTCATCTGTTGGGGGAGCTTCACTGATATGCACTTGAAACCTCCAGCTGAGGGACAGTGATTATTTAAGCTGCTCTGACAAAAATGTAGATGCCCTCCTGGTGATGCTGCTTATTTTTCTTTTTTTTTAAATACATTTCATAAATGTGGTACAGACTTGTCTCTCCACCCTTTTAAAAATATATTTTTTTTGTCTCATTTTAGCTTAAGCTTTTTTTTTCTAATTGGGCCAAGATTGCATTTATGTAAGAAGAGTTTATGAAGACAAGCGTGTCAACAAAGACATGTTCAAACACGTGTGGATTTCAGATCTTAGTCTTAAGCAAATCAGTGTAACTTTTCATTTAACGAGGCCCTAACTTGATAATTGTTGGCCTTCTTTTGTTTCATAAATAGGATTTAAATGTTTCCATAGATGTCTCCACATTGTTAGAAGATAGTGCATCAGCTAACTGTGCCTTCTTTTTGTTTGGGGAGAAGTGCAAATAAAGTGCTTCCCTTTAATTTTTTAAGATGAATGGAGAAGAAAGAGGATATCTTTTTAAAGTCTAAAACGCTTTTCTGTCATTTAGGAGATTGTACAAAATGGGAAGATATACCCTCCCCACATCCCTTACCACCCACCTTTTGAAAAGATAAGGAAAAAAAGAGTGGAAACTTATTGTTCACCTGCATCTATTTAGTTGCATCTTGTCTTATCTTTCCTGAAGGCCATTCTTTCTTTGCTTATCATACTGCAAGTTGTTTACTTAACAACCTTTCACCCCTATTGCTGTGAGACATGGCAAAAATCCAGTAAAGCAGTAAAGTGTTGTGAATGGATTTATTCACGCTTTTAACAGATCATATTTCCTAGCTAACATGCGCGGATTGTGACATACAGCTCTTTAGCCAACGATACAGCCATGAAATAGGACTCATTTCCCTGGATGACAACAAAACTATTGGCATTATATGTATTACATAAAGATTGAAAAAACAGTAAAATTATCCATGATGGCTGAACAGTCTTTCCAATACAATAAACCTGCTGTGTCCTTTTCAAACACAGAAGATATTGTATATTTTCATCCCACCATCCAACCGAGAATGACATGAAGTATAGGTTTATGCCATTATTTATCTTGCAAGAAAAACATGCTTTAACTGTTACTATAATACATTTTCTTCAGAAACTACATTGAATATTGTTGAGTTCAGAGAGCATGTGGTTCAAACAGCAACACAAGATAAATTTAGAGGCAGTGTTTTGTCTATACTGTGAGGAAAAGTCATAAGCAAGATAAGGAAAAGACAGATACAATACCAAAAGGAACAGATTATCAAGGCAGATTTAGGGGTTTTGACAGAAGATACAGAAAGAACAGCATTGCTTACAAGAGTTTGCCTGCCTAGGCTAAGGATCAGGCAATCACTCGGACTGAGTCTGTGCGTTACAGGATCCGCATGGATACAGAGATACTTGGTCTGGACTGAGTGCAAAAACTGATAGGGGCCTGGCTCTACCTAGCAGGGTTTTCTACCCTGCAAAAAAAGCCAGTGTTAATGAGAAGCATGCATGTGGTCATGCTTGTAACCAACTATAGTAGCACATCCAAAAGGCAGTAACTGACAGCTCATGGCAACAACCTCCTAGTTCAGTTCCATCAAGCTGGCCAGTGTTGGTGCTGCCTGTGACACCCAGTCTCCCAGGCGGAACTGTAGCCTGCTATCGCAGTCAAGTGCAGTTGTGTAAAATGTTTGACCTCTACTTGCTGTGAAATTGCTTGTCTTGAAAACTCAATTACATACATCTCTCATTTCTAGTGTCTACTCCATGCAGCTGCTCTCCAGTTCTTGCACAATTTGTTGACCGTACATTTTCACAGATCTCAGTCCTTCCAGTCTTCCCATCAGAGCTGCTTTTACTCAGCATAGACCCAGACTTGCTTGACGCAGGCTTCACTTTTTGTAGCCTACTTTCAAAGCCCCTCTCCTTTCAAGTGCAATCTTCATTAAATCTAGTTGGTTCCATCTCTCAGAAAATGTTAGTGAACAACATTTCTGAAAGGCAGAGGACAAGGCTGGCTCAAAAAGAGCAGAGCCAAAATTTGTAGCAGATGTCTGCTGTTTACAGGTAGTGACTGCATGTTGGTTCCATCTGGAAAAGTGTGCACTCCTGCACTAAAACTCTTTGAGCATCCCTGAAGCCATTAGATATACTGGCTTTCTCTCTGAACCAGAAAAAGTTTCTTCACATAAGTAGAAGGTAGCCTTGTCAAATATGCCCTGATGCCACCTTTCTGTAGGATAACTGTTGAAATCCTGAATCCTAGATGGAAGCAGTGACCTGTGTTGAATCTGTTGCAGAGCATATTATCTTAGAAAACTCCGGGGATATTACTTTATTGTTGCAAGCTGCTGTTAAATTTTATTTTCCTTGGTGTTTGTCTCTTCACTTGAGATAATGTGGGAGGAGCAAAGGAACACGAGCCTTTCATTACAAACTTCCCCCCATCCCCATTGTTTATCTTATCAAACAAAAAGATTGAACTTAATTTCTTTGCCTGGACTTGCTTTCTGGAATCGGTGGTCCCGGCATAAATAGGCAGGAGGAGAGATGTAGGTTCACAGAGGTAGTGCCCAAGGCACATAAGAAGTGACACATGAAGGATACTCTGGGACAGGCTCCCCGTGTTGGAGCAAGTTGGTAACATTACTGGGACCCCATAGTACGTTAATGCCTAATAAACACCTATACGCAGCAGAGCAGACATAGTAGAGATAAAAGAAAAGGTACTGTTGTGGTTTGATGGGATGAGGGGGGAGAATCAGAAGGGTAAAAGTGAGAAACTTATAGGTTGAGATAGATGGATGGATGGATGGATAGATAGATAGATAGATAGATAGATAGATAGATAGATAAAAAGACATCATAATAAGATTTTTTTTTTTTAAATATAAGGAAAGAAACAAGCAAAGGGGGAGGAAAATAAACCCCAAGAAAGACAAGTGATGCAAATGAGAACAATTGCTCACCAGCAATGCCCAGCCAGTCCAGGAGCGATGACTCCTGTGCCAGACTCCCCTCCAGTTTAATTGCTGAGCATGACATCATATTGTATTGGATATCCCTTTGGACAGTTAGGGTCGGCTGCCCTATTTGTGCCCCATCCCAACTTTTTGTGCACCCCCAGCCTACTCACTGTCAAGGAGTCAAAAAGGCCTTGACGCTGTGTAAGCACTGCTCAGATGTAACTAAAACATCAGTGTATTATCAACACAATTTTTGGCACAAACCCAGACCATAGCCTCATACAAGCTGTATGAGCAAATTTAACTCTACCCTGGTCCAAAACAGTACAGATGCTAAACCAGGGCTTGCACACCAAATTTCTTTTGCTGTTCTATTGCATTGGGAACCCTCTTAACAAAAGAATCCTGACTCTCTGAGTACCACTTTTCTGTTCTGTGGTGGCTGTTTCTTTCACTGTAGTTGTATCAATATTCTTAGCTGCTTTTTCACCTCTGAAGAAATCAGTTGCTTTTGAGCAAAGCAGAATAGATTAAAGCAGGATCCAGTTCAGCTTGTTGGGGAGGGCAGTATAGTTCACTGGTTTTGTTTCAAGACTGGATGGCTTGGGCCACAATAGCCTAGTAGACCAAACCATTCCACGTGATTTCCTTCCGATGCTTATGCAGAAGTTTCTCCAGGAGTCTGAGCTGTTCTGTTATCACCTACATAGGCTCCACTACTCCCAGCAACAGCTGCCTTAATAGAAAACGTACAGGCTTTCCACAACCCAGTGCCAGTAGATATGTACTTCTGTTGTGTGAGTGCTGTAAAGATAGAGGAGACGGGGTATGGAAGACGGTGTTCAAACATGCAAAAGCTTGTAGTTATTTCTGAACCAGGACTGCCTGTTGATTAAATAAGTGGAGCAGTACTACCAACTGACTTGGCTCAGTGCAGTTGTTTGAAGCCAGGATAGCTGGGGTCAGGTAGCTGTGCTGACAGAAAGGGTCTGTTGGACTACGTTGTACTAATGACAAATCTTAGGTAAGGCATTTTTAGTACAGCCTGAATTGATACACGATCGCACCGTGATGGGTTCCAGCTCGAAGATCCCAATTTTAAGGTTGAAAATCATGGATAGGTCAAAGTAGAACAATCATCCCTGCAAACAAAGCAAGACACACGTCTGAGTCAGTTAATAAGAAGGATAGTAACAGCTGAGGTGAAAAGTCTGTGATTAGATTTTAGAGATTTAATCAGATGTGACATTATTGGTGTGGCCAGAAATTAGAAAGAGGGTCTGCTGGTCAAAGTTATCCTAACACTTATTTGGAAAACAGTTGGCCTAGCAGAGTAGGTTTAAGGCTACAGAATTTAATCTGGTCATAGCTGCAAATCCAGATTTAGTATCGTGTAACATCCTGACCTCTGTTTAAGCCCTCTGATCATGTAAATACACTGAGGCCACCTTGGACAGTTGCAGTTACCAGTTGTCAGCTTTCATTTTTGTTGTAAACGTAATTGATGAATAATGCAGGACATCACAGGAAACTGTGGCGTAGATTCAGGGGGTTTGTAATAACCAGCAGCAAATTCTGCTCGGTGGATACTCTGGCCTTTGCTTTTCTATTTTCGTCTAGTTGTAACAATTGCAAAAGACTGTCACTTGAGAATCCAAGTATTTTTACTCTTAAGTTTACATCCTATGGAAGACTGATGTAAGTAGACCAAGAAGAGTAGGAATAAATATTTCTTTCCTCACGAACCATGACTTTTTAGTAGAGAAATGTATAGAGTTTTTACCCTTATTCTTTGTTGAATATTTGTGGGAACAGTAGTCAACTGTATTTTATTTCTTCAATTTAAAACTGTTTGAAAACTTCAGAGAATTTTCTGAAGCCAAGGTTCATTGGTCCTTATCACTATCAGTCCAGGGATTCTTGAAGGCCTAGCTAGAGCAATTAGTTCTGGTAACATCATTCAGAGCTGCTGAATGCTGTCAATTTGTGACAATAGTTTAGGGCTGCATCTGCATTCCAAGATTGTTCATATCTGTTTTGTACAGGTTTTGTCAAAAAGTCAGCTCTCAAAGTTTGAACGTGATCTCTCAAGGATTTTGGTAGAAAGGAAAGTTGATGCCAAAGCAGAAGCTCGTTAAGATATTTGAAGCAGATAAAATGCGTTTAATCTTGTGTGACAGGAAGTCCATTATTAAAATAGCAATCTCTTTAGAAGAATTTCTAGTTCCAAATTAAGTCCAGGATATAAATTCCCCCTGTATTTTAACACATGGTAATTGTTACAAGCTTGATCTTTCTGAGCAGTAAATCAAAAGCCTTTATTGAATCTTTACTGACTGAATCTTGCTGAACACGAAGAATTCCTAATCTAACTGAAATAAGAGATTTTAATCTAATAATGAACTTTTGTCCACTTTCTGCCATTAATTTGAGGACTTCGTGAAGCCTTTGTTTTTCTAAAAAGCATACAGTATGTATTAATTCACAACATGCAAAGGAAAGGTTTTCATTGTAGCTGTAAAGCAACAGCCACTAATATCTCAGGCTAGTTTTAGAGAAGGTTAAGACTGTTGCCTCTCAGAGAATAAGGTATCGTGTTAGATATTCTTGTCCCTCATGCAAATCATTAAAACCTGCTGGTTGTAAAATCTCCTCAGCATCATCTAACTTCTGTGTGACAAAACCAAAAGATTTTATTTTAGTTGGCATCTGGTAAGGGATGAAACAAGGTGTATGAGGATCTGACTTGAAGTGTAGCATATTGTCAAATTACTCTGCTTCATAAAATGGACTCTCTGTAATGTTTCTTTGACATGCAGGAAAAGCTACCTAGTTGAAAAGCTACTACAAAGTTTATTTAACAGCACAACAGTCAATCCAGTTGATGTGAATTTATCTTATTACAGTCTGTTTTATTTATTTTTTTTTTGTTATGGAAGGTTTTCCTTGCAAGTACTGCACAATTGACTTACTGTGTCAACAAAAATACTTAAATCCATATGAAAAGAATGTGAATTATGTGTAAAATGTGAACAACTGGGGACAGAAATATTTGAAATGTATACTCTGTTAAGTCACTGTATTACCTCCACCTCCATCCTTCTCCAGGTCTCCTAGTTAGAAGGGTCATTTGAATGTGTGAATATGCTTCAAGCAGAATCAGATGAGTTGATACAGGCTGCCTCTTTGAACAGTTTAAAGCAGCCTAACGCAGCTTGTCAGGGGAGGCTAGGGAGTACTTGCATCCTCTCTCTGTCTCACATATGCACACTCACACACAATTGTAGGGATAATAACCTCCAACAATTGATCACTAGCAAACACCTGGGAAGAACTAGTGTTTCCAGTCAACGAAGCTGTTTACAAAATGAATGACTTTCAGGCAGCCTTAGCATTATACTCTACTGTATTGTCAGTTACCTCTTGGGATGATAGCTGTCGATTGTACATGTATCAAGGGCCTTATGCTCTCCAATTAACAAAAAAAGCAGCCTATTTGTGGGATACATAACATATGCATTAGTGACAGAACTGGCAGCTCATCTTATGGCTCTACTGGGTACTAGATTTTATCTCTGGAGAGCAAAAGCTTGATTTGAATAAATAATATAAGAAGAAATGTTTCTTTTATGTCCAGTCCCACAAGCTGCCTGATATGAGCATTTAAAGTTTGTGTGCACATCTTCAGTGGGTCCTGCCGTTCTGTTATGTTTTTCACTTATCTTTTTGTAGTAAATGTCCAATTATATTATAATATAATATTATTATTAAGAGAGCATGAAAAGCTGATAGCATTTCTAGAGACTGTGGTACCAACTGCCAAACAAATCAAACCTGACTGCTGAAATGAAACACTATTACTGTCTTATCAACACTTTGAAAAGATCCCCTGAACATCATTATGTTCCATATTTTTATAATATTTGCTTATATAAATTTTGGAATTTCTTTTTTCTATTAGAACTAGCAAGCATTTGGATGTTCTTATAATTATTTTTGCAAGAAAGGTACTTTCTGATCCTTCAGTCTGTCCCTGTTGAACAAGTTTGTGTTCATGTTCAATAAGTGATACTCTAGGAATGAGGACTATCTCAGTAAATCTTGCCTGGAACAAAATTCCCTGCCTTCAAAACTTTGATGCTATATATCCACATGTGCTGTGAACTTAGTTTCAAACAACTTGGATATCTTTTCTGACTTCATTATAGCATGGTTGAGTCAGCATGACACAAAAACTTGAATTCAGTTGAAATTTTGACACAGAAACCTTAACAAAAGTCTAAGATGGGAAATCTTTCTTTCTTTCTTTCTTTCTTTCTTTCTTTCTTTCTTTCTTTCTTTCTTTCTTTCTTTCTTTCTTTCTTTCTTTCTTTCTTTCTCTCTTTCTTTCTTTCTTTCTTTCTTTCTTTCTTTCTTTCTTTCTCTCTTTCTTTCTCTCTTTCTTTCTTTCTTTCTTTCTTTCTTTCTTTCTTTCTTTCTTTCTTTCTTTCTTTCTGCCTTTCTTTTTCAAAAGCAGCAGCGGATCAGGAACTCCCCAGAGGGTCAGTGATAATACTTTCTGAAATACTCCAGTGTATGTTATTCTAATCGCATCTTTTTTTTATAAAACAACCACAGCCTCCCCTAGGTGGTATAATTTGTTATGTGTTACTATTTTTGTATTGACCAGCCAAGCATACTTAACAGGTTGTGATTTATTGTTTCTAAATTGTTCAAGTTATGTATTTACTATCTTTTCTAACACTCAGATACTTTTTTCAAATGAGAGAATCTACTTGGTTTTCTGTCTTTTAGTTGGCTGTTCTATACACGTGTTGGTCTTGGGCATCTATGTGTTTGTTCGATAGATTAAATTTTAGAAGAAAGTAAATTTCTGTGTTGGCAGGATTCTCTTTGGCTAAGAAGAGTTTGATATGGTTGCCTGGGGAGTCATCAGTTCTGCACTCTTTCTTCACCAGTGAGAACTGCCTTCTAACAGTAACCACTAAATATTGCCAGTCCTGAAAACATGAAGTAGAACTCTGTCGTGCTTTCACTGAGTCAAAGCAGAGAAATCTTTCCACTGAGAATGTCAGGTCTGTATTCCTCTGCGGCATCCAGACTCGAGATAACACAGTACTTCCCAGTCTACTTTCAGCCTAGTTGTAAAGGTGATGGCTGGGTTTTCTTCCCTGGTTGTTGTAATCCTTACCACATCCATTTTACTGCATCTGGGGGCAAGGCTGTCTGCTCAGGCCACATTGCCATAAGGAAAAGCTGAGGCATGGCCTTTTCCCACAAAGTAAAGCTCTGTATAGCCTTGACCACTGTAGTGTGACAAAATCTAATGAGATATTTATTCCTCAAACCTAGTGCTTCTTTTTTCAGTCACAAAATATCCAGTCACTGTCCCAGTACTAGGAATAAACTACTCAATGCAAAGGTTTCTTCTTTAGATGCTGTTAATTTTTAAGATCAGAATAGAAAATAACTTTCAAGGCATTAGTCAAGCAATTGGTATGTTCAATAGCCCTATCCTTTTCTTTCCATGTGATCTAACATTCATAACTCATAAATCTTGAAATCAGGGGTGATCTAATTTTCTGTCTCAGTTTATTCTTCCTTCAACTATATTATATTACTAACACAAATAGTTTCTGAAACATAAACAGGAATAAATAATAAACAAAAATAACAATAAAAGCAATGAGCCTCTTTTAAAAATGCCATTACCCTAAAGATACCATTTGCTTTATGTTGCCTATTTTCAGTTGTTCAGAAGAGGAAACCATGAGTAGTAGTAGAGCTCTAATGCAAAGAATGCAAATTAAATCCCAGGTTTATGGAGGTAAATAAGGTTTTATGAAGAATCTTCATGACGTGATGGATTATCTTAAGTGCTCGGGTACTGAGGAGCTAGTTCCTTTGTGAAAAAATCTATCAGACTACAGTCCTGTGTTTCTTGTTAGTAATATTTTTTGATTTATCATTAAAATTAAAGAGATTATGATATATTTTCTGGTTAGGCTGGTGGTATAATTTCTAGTTTCCAGTATGTTGTTATTTTCAGTATGTATTTTTTAAAAAAAATATCAAAAAAATCAAGCAGGTCTAGTCTGCGAGTAACAGAAGAATAGTCTAGTGAATATATATTCGGTAATATCCCTGGGGAGTCAGTTGTGTAGGTGTGATACAAATGGGGAAAAAAAGCTCTCCAGAGAGCAACGTATAGAAAGGAACAAAGAGAAACCTTTTTGCTGGGCTGAGGGTTTTGCTGCAGGCTGCTTGTCTGCGTGGTGGCATTGTTCAGAGGAAGTGCACCTGCTCTAACATTTTCTTCAGCTGGAAGCAGACAGGTTTGTTGAATGCTCTAATTGCTGGTAGGCATGAAAGGATTGCCTAGAAGATTGCTTCCTGGGCTGTCCTTTGATGTTTCATATGATTTGGAAGTGAAGATTTCTTTTGCTTTATCCATCTTGCTAATAGGTGAGAATAAAATGTCTCCTCTCAGCTTTCATTCCAGAAGGTATCATGGTACATTCTGTCCGATTAGCTGTATCATGGGCCAAAAGACTCCTTTTATCTTTTGAAAAGTTTTGTAAAACACAAGCAGAGTCATCATAGTCTACATTCATAAAGCACTATCAGCGACATGTTCAGTTCATTGCAGGGATCTCTGGGCAGAAGAAATACGTGCTATGAACACTAGGTTTGTCAAATGCTATAAAACCGTGGCTAGGAATTATGGATGCAATCCTTTTAATAAATATTATGAACCTTGGACAGCAGTTAGAATAGATTCTTTGTTTAGTTCCATTTATGTTAATTTATAAACACAATAATTTGAATAAAAAAATCTAGGGTTTGCCCTTTTTTTCTACAAATTTGAACAGAGAACTGCAGTGAGGCTTGATGTCTTGAAGATCCTCCTTTTACAAATAAATATGAGGCGTGACTAGTGCACTGCACAGTATTGTAGCAAATATAAACTGTAACTATAGCGACAAATGATATGGTGTCATATCGTTTGCTGAAATTTGTAAATTAGTAGAGTAACAAAAGAACTATAAAAAGTTAATTAATAAGTTATTACTTTTTAAAATAAGAAATGAAAGCCAGCTGAATGGAATTATGATACATTACATTAACCCATGTAAACTGTCACTAACACTTTTCTGTTAACAAAGTGGACTGTTACCAACATACCTGGAAGTACCAGCATATTTAAAAATATGTAGCTGTTCTCAATAGTACAGTCTTCCTTGATTTAATTTTGTTTTGCTCTCCACTGTGATACAGAATTTGAATTCAGATCCACCACTTCTGAAGTTCAGGAGTGCATAGGCTGTACCTTTTGAATCAGAGCCTATTTTACTTTCTAATGAGAAGATGAGAATTATTGTGTAGTAAACTTTTGTATTAAATATGTCTTGGAAATATATTGACTGAAGTTCTTAAAGATAAATATTGTTTTAGATTTTATTGGAAATTAAGAAGCATGTGGTTCTGGAATCACTTGTAAAATGTGGCAGAAAATCTTCAGTATATCTCCTGAAAGTCATCCATATGGAGTTTTTGTATTATGATTTACTGAATTACAAATACAGTTTCCTTTTTTTCAGAATTGCAACCTTTTTTTTTTTTCAGAATATCTTTGTGGCATTCAGTTTTTGGAATGCTGAGACATATCAGCCTTGAACTTTATAGCTGCCTTTTGAGTAAAATAGGTTACAGTGCCAGTGGCCAAGGCCATAAAATTTCTATTAAATTTTGTCATGGTCACTGTAAATTATACCAGCTTCCCAACTTTCTCTTCTGAGGGCAAATAATATGTATTTTGTCTTGTGGTGTAAGCAAGGAGTATATTTACATGTCTACAGTTGTGGCCTCTAATTTTCGTTTTGTTGTGACACAATAAAATATTTTGAAGAACATGTCTGGAACTTTATTTACTTGACAAAAGGTCAGTCTGGTCTATATTTTTTATCTGTTGAACCAAGTGTTTATCGTGTTTCTGTATGAATCATGCAGTGTGTTAGGCAGCATTTTGCACCGGTGTTTTATTTTACATGTCTTTCTTATAGAGTTTTAATGTGTTAAATTTTAAAGAAGTATTTTAAGTCCAGGAATTCCCTCCCACCCCACCTTTCAAATTTTAACATGCATACCTCTGTACGTATACTTTCGTGTGAGCATGTATCTACCTAAATGAAATCTGGTAATTCTGATGTTTTCATTAATGAAGTAAATGTGAATATTCTGGTGTATTTCAGGTGTTCAGAGGGCAGGGTTGCTAATACGCATACCCTTAGACAGAAATCCTTCGAGAGAATAAAATCTAGGTGGTTATATTATTAATGTCTTGATAGGTAGGGATGTTTGTTTCACCTCCCCATTCACCAAACAGCAGGAATGAGGCAGTTGTGAGACTCAGACTGGTGCAGTTAAGGGAATGAATGAATCGCTGTCTTCAAAGTTGAAAGGGAAAGAATTGCAGATGAGAGTTGTGGACCATGTTGTTTTGTTCACTATTTGTCATTCCCTACTTAATGCTACAAATGCAGAGTGGACTGCTGACTAAAAAATTCTTGATGATGACCCATACAATGCCTTCAGTTGAAAGTGTCCTTCTCAGTGTTGATCTCCAAGTCACTGTCTTAAGGGTTAGATGTAAGCCATCTAGAAATAATAGGGGTGACTCATTCGTTTTGATGTGGCTGTGGTTTCCGTGGTCATATACAGGGAAAAACAGAGTGTACTCGGACATATCCCTGTGGGCAGTTTTGCAGACTTCGCTTTGATAGGGACCAGCTCTTACTCAACTATTTTCTTAGGTTTATTCTAATTTAGGCTGGTAAAAAAAAGACATAGAATAACCACAAGTTTTGTATTGGGTAGACATACAATTATGTCTGGGTTTTTTTCGTGGTATCGGTGACGTCACTTAAATGTCTCTGCATGCTATCTCATTTTTGTATGAAATGTTCAGACTGCAGCAGAAACTGTACTTTAAAAAAGGAGGAGGAAATTAAATGTGCGAGATTAGACTGATATAATTTTGGGAGTTTGTTTTGTGCAGACAAAAACCCAGGAAATTCAAAGAAAGTCTGAGCTGTCGTTCATCAATCAAACTGTTATGGAAGAATAATGCTAGTAATCACAGAAAACACAAAAAGATGTGAGATATAAGAATGAAAGTCTTAATAATCTTGACCCATAGCTGTATTCTAAATGAATGGTTTTGTATTTAATTTCCTGAAGAAAGTAATAAGAATGGTGAATAGGGGAGGAAAATACGTCATGGAAGTTTAGTTAATTGGTGGGGCAGCTTTCAAAGCAAAAGTAGTTCAACACCCCCAAAGACTTGACTACTCTCAAAAGCTGAATTGTGTAATTACATATTGTGTTCTGCAATGTCTCACTCGAACCTTTTACTGATTTTTGTAAAAATGTATACAATTACAATTACTTTTAAAATGAAAGCTTATGAAAGGAATCTTTTAGTTTCCATAAAATCAGTGAAATACTAGAGTTATTTTTGACAGTCATGTGGACTAGAAGCTGGTATACTAATATGCTGTGTGTTACTACAGATGTACATCCAAGTCATGGTGTGACTAATTGCCAGTTTAAAATAAGATAGTTTACAAACATAATTACATTATTGGTGAGAAATAAAGTATTTTTCATTCCTTATGAAACTCTGAAAGTCAAAGATTCAGATCAAATAGAATGAACTTGGTCACTTCAATTCTGAATTGAATTGACATTACCTTGAAATGGATCATGTTTTTTCTGATATGTGCATTGGTTTGTGGCTTAAGCAAGCTATGGGAGCTGATGTTATGAAAGTCCAAAGAAGCTGAAAAGAAAAGCTTCAAGACAAGGTAGTGATTTCAGAGAAGTTTTAAATACCACCAGTCAACCAAATCTTAATAGCATTTATGGTATAGTATTCAGTATTTCATTTATAATGCTCCTCTGATTGTATTTTATGTTAAGTGTAACTCTGTTCAATTCTACAATGGAAGCATTTGGGGAAGATTGTAATTGGCAGAACAGTAAGAAAGCAAACTTTAGGCTCTGACCTTGATGTGTCATTTGGTAACATCCTGGAGAAACAAACTTTAAGCTCTGACCTTGATGTGTCATTTTGTAACGTCCTGGAAAAACTGCTTAAGTGTTGTGAAGACTGCATGCTACAGAAAAATTTAGAATTCAAAGTATGTCTTTATTCAGTGAATGTTACATCATTTTCCCTGCATTTAGCAAACTTGATTGTGTCAGTTTAGCTCTATGAGCTGCTCAAAACAGAAGAGTAGGTAGTTATA
This sequence comes from Cuculus canorus, assembly GCF_017976375.1. NCBI lineage: Eukaryota > Metazoa > Chordata > Aves > Cuculiformes > Cuculidae > Cuculus > Cuculus canorus. The sequence continues at coordinate 113,676,860 of NC_071402.1, forward strand.
ACAATGGAGAAAAAAGGAAATGTAATTAATATTCATTATGTATGTGAAATTTGGGTTTATGCTAATTAATATTTTGACTGGGGTATATTCCATATTGTTCTTTTTCTGATAGTCTATTTCTTTTTTGTGTGTGTCTCACTTTCTATGTAGGGCTGGCTCATCACATCTGTAACCTCCTAATAGAAACTGTGGCTCTGTACTTTGAGGCAGTTGATAAAAGCAGCACCAAGACAGCAAATGCACTGCTTCTGTCCTTGCTTGACATTTTGCACTGTATGCTGACGTATACAGCAAATGTTGTGCGTCAGGCTTTACAGGTATGGAATTTACTTCCTGGGGTCATCACCATCTTAAACAATGTTTTAAATAACTTCCTGTTATCCTAATAATGAAATTCCCACTATTCTGGTTTTGTTGAATTGTAATTAGGTGGAAAGAGAAGAGCATGTATTTTGAACTGCACATCACTATGCATACTAGCCTCACTATATGCTGAAAACATAGATCCTATTTGACTCTTTTGTTTCGATATGCCATAAATAGCTTAATTCAACATTTGCTCAATAATAGTTCAAAGCATTTTTCTTCTGTTCATTTTAAAAGAAAAGAATGACTCTGTAGAAAACAGTATCTTTTTAACTATAAATTACATGTGATTACTGTGCTTGAAAAGTACATGTAACCTCTGCACATGTGCTGACAAAAGTATTTCCTCACTTACACTGATCAGTTTGTCTTCCAAGTTTCTGTTTGAACCACTGCAAATCATGGCATTGGTGGGACTTTCTCCACCTTAAAAATGGAGCACAAAAGGATACTATGCAAAGAAAATGTGCATTACAGTCTTAGAGACATAACAAGAAAAAGCTTACATCTTTTTTTTTTGCACATGATGTTAATCTAGCAATTTGGTTTGTTTTCAAATGATTTTCCAAATGTCTAAGTTGGTCAACTAGAAGTAACTTCTATATTTAGGCTGCAAACAACAACACTTCCTCTTCATATTAGGTTTTTTATATTCTTGGGACTATCTGCTGAAAAACAGAGGAGGCTGTTAGGTCTGATGTATCTGGAGGACAGAGATGCAAAAGATTGCAGCCAGGTTGTATTGAATTTCAGGATGTGGCTTCTTTTTTTCTGAAAAGGTCATCCTCTGTGGTTCTGGTTGGGGGTTTGGGGTTGTTTTGGTTTGTTTTATAGAATGTGTAATGTATGAAGTAGATGTTGGAAACTGAGTGGGTTTTTTTCCACACAGATTTACATAATTGGTTGTGTTATCAGTCAAATATTTCACTGAGAAATGATTTTTAAAAAATTTTTGGAAGAAACTTAATTTAGAGCTGGTGGTACAATGCCTTTTCCTTTTTGAGTCCTCTAATAGGAGGTTTTGTAATGTTTTTCACATTTTGTAGGCTAGTTGCCGATTGTCATGTTGTTGGCAGCACTCTGTAATCACAGAGAGCTGAATTCTGTACTTAGGCAGGCTCCATGCAACAGCAGTGAGACCAATTGTACTGCAGGACACATCAGGAGAGAAGATCTTGCACGTGGATTAGTAATATTGGTGAAATTGATGATTCTTATTTAAATACTGAATTAAAATCTATACATTCAAAGCCAAATTCTGTTCTGGCTTTACATTAACACATCAGTTGACTGATGCACTAAAATTGCCTTTCCAGTTTTGTCCATCTCTAGTCAAAGTAACATGCTTTGCTCTGAAATGAGTAGAAAGAGGCAGCTGGAAAACTGGGTTTTGAAACATAGCTCTGCCCTCTACCCCTATAAAACTGATTTTACAGTGGTGTTACTTGCCTTGGCATTCTTGTCTTGACAGTGTTCATTGCAGAGCTCCTGTTGGGAGTTCTGCAGCTGCCTCAACACACATGCCCTGTTGAATGGTGGTCATTAGTTGGTAACTGCTATTTACCGTGCATCTACATAATATTCCGCTACCTGTGTGGCACTAAATGCATCACTGTAGCGAAAACAAATATTCTTGCACTGTTTTTATAGGGATCTTCTGAATGAGATACCTTTTAAAACAGAATTCGAAATAATCAAATTTTCTTGTCTTACCTATTTTTGAGGCTTAAGTTAACTTTTATGCATGGTACTATGTCCACTTGAATCCTTTTTATTTTAAGCTTTTTATATGTAAAGCAATAACCTTGTCCTGCTGTGTAGGCAAAACATGACACAACTTTTCCTTTCTATTTCAGTACTTTATGTGAATGATGCTGATTACTGTATCAAGCTTCATTCAAGAGATTAGTCTCTGTGATCCAAGTACTTGTATTTTAACAGAAATGGTAGAGAAGTTCAAATGAATTTGCATATGCGTTTTGGAGAGTTTTATCATATTGTGTTCCACAGGTGATCCACTGTACCTGAAAGTAATTTGTGATCTTTGTTTCAGAAGTGAACTCTATTTAGTGACTTAACTTAGTTTTAAGCATGGTGTAGTGTCTATTCTTTATGTATATGTAAAGTATAATTTATTTAGTAATATTGTTAAGTCTCTTTCCAAAGACACTAAATATGTAAAATTTAAAGGAAGTAGTCAAACATTCCTGATAGAAAATGTCTTTCGTCTCATCCAAGCACTAGCCAGAAAAAGCTGTTGTAAATTTTGCTGAAGTGAAGGTGACCTCCCTTTCTTCGTTACTATGAACACTGTGGTTTTTTGTCTTCTCTGCCCTGAACCTCAGCGAGGAACATATCAATGTGTCTTATTACCTGGAGAAACAGCTCTTCATATTTCTTTTATTTCAAAATTCTTTCCCAAAGAAAGGCATCGTCCTTTTAAATCATCAATATCAACGGCAGAGCTTCAGCAGTAGTGTCTCTTGTCTCAGGGGACTTGCTCCTGTGTTCACTCAACCAAATGAAAGTCCTCAACTTGGATGATGGTTTTCAGATTGAGGTTTAAATGAAACACCACACAAAATTATCTTAAAATGTGTTCTTTAAACAAAGTTGTTTACGTTTTTCCTCTAGCAGCTAATCTGTACAGGGTCATGGTCTAAACCTGGTGCGAGACAATGAAGTTAAATGAAAAATCTTGCAAGCAGACCTTTCTGGTGTCCTAGGGCAAGGATGGATCTTAAATAGTAACGCCTCAGATGGCAGGGTCTTTTGATGAGGGTGGATGACAATGGTCAGAATTGCAAGTAGTAGTAGATTGTATCACAGACTTTGGTCACTTAAATATTTTATTATTTCTATTTAAAAGTAAATTATTTTAATGTAAATATTTCAGGATACAAAGTGAGTCAGAAGGGCAAAATTGGACATTATTGCTGAGAATCCTAACTTTACAGTCACCTTGATTTTCTTTTTTTTGAGTTGCATTTAAAATTGTTCCTGATAAAGAGAAAAAAAATAGTTGAACTTTGATGTTAAAATAGGCATGTTATGTTGAAAGAGAATACAAATCCATAAAACATTTATGGTTTTAGAGTTATCATTTGCATATACGGTTTATAGCATTTTGCTGTAGAAACATCATGTAGGTCAGTATATTTGGCTCGTGCGGGATGGGCACGACAGCATGAGTCCCTTTTGCTTTGTGCGTATTGTTACAGACACAGACACAGGGAGTGTTAACTGATCATTGGGAGCCCAGGAATACTTAATTAGAAAAGAGTTTACAAGTCTCCTTCAGAATCTGTTCAAACTTTGACCACCTAATCGACCTAATTTGTTTCTCGTAATGGAACAGTCACCAAGGCTTCTTTTTATTTTTTCTCATCTTATTAAGGCACAGAAATCTGGCACAGGAGGGGACACACAGGCTGCTGAAGACCTTCTGCTTATCAATAAACCCCTGACGGATCTAATTAGCCTGCTTATTCAACTGGTGAGAATTTGCTTGTTTGTAAGCCTTTTGGAATGTTGCTGAAGTTTGGAATTATTCAACTGAATTCAACATCTTAGAACTCTGTTTGCTAGTTTTTCACTGTTTATAAGCTCCCACCTAGAAGGAAGGATTAACAATTTTAAAGAAATTATAGATCATAGTGGCTTGCAGGTTACAAGTGACATTGGAGTCAGTCTGTCCCAAGCATAGAATTGGGACAAGGAACAGGCTGCAGATTCTCAATTGGGATGCATTTTTATAGCCAAATTTTAGCCCTTTATAATGGACTACTGACTGCATAGGGAGAGGATGTTATTCAAAATTTGGAACAACAGGTACTGCTACCATTAGAAAAGTCAGTGGACTGAATTACTTTGCAATAAGTGATTACTTTTAATATTATTTTCTTGGGTTTGAGCCCTCTGAGCTTTTCTCAAGGGCTTAGTTTTATTTTAACATAACCCTAAGGGATTTACAAGTGGGAATGGTCCCTGGTGATCTGTATACATCTTTGAAGTCTATCTGTTTAGTCAGTCTTTTCCGGAGTATACTACATGTCCCAGTGCTGCACTGGAATCTTCACAGAGCGCTATATTGTAGCCCTGATGCATCCCATCTGCTCAACCTCCATCATACTGTGCCAGAGATTTGTCTTGGCTCTGTGCATAATAGCTTGTAGCAGGAGAATGCTTCTTGAGCTGAGCAGAGTTTTTAGAGGCTGCCTCAGCCTTTTATTCAACGTAAAGCCATTAAAGTGGTATGTGAGAATTTCCCTGTGGCATATGACAATATCCTACCCAGGTTATTTCACTTAGCGGCATTTCAGATTCAGTTCTCTTCCAGCCTCAATTTTTTTTTTTTCATTTAAATATAAATTTTCAGATGTATTATGCTATGAACACCTGTAACTCCTCTACTCTGTAGCACTATCTGTCATCTTCTGTTTTGGGGAAGAGTATGATTCCTTTTTTATTAATTTTTGGCATTATACTTGTTGCTAAGTCCTTCTTTGATGTATTTATTTTAACGAGCTAGTGACAAAGGCTTTTTGGAAATGATCACTGAATGACCTAAAACAAAGTGATTGATTTTCAACTATATAATATTTCCTCTTTATCAATTTTTTAATTTATTTTCTATTAATTTATTAAAAATTGCTATATATGATGAATAGTAAAAAATGAAGAGATGCGAATGTTCCTTTGAAGTAAAATCAGTCATAAATTTAAATCCCATTAACTCTCCAAAGAACAGAAAATTAGAGGCCAAGCTGTACTCAGTCTATACCACCTGGAAGTCTTTTATAAGTTTTTAATTAAAGGATAGGATAATTGTATAGTTAGCATGTACTGATTAGATTGTATTTCAGAAGTATGGCTGCAAACTACTATTAGGCTTTGCTTTGTTCTGTATTTCTGCAGATTCTGGTATTTTTAAAATGCTTATTTAAAATCTGCTAATTTTAACATATAGGTAAAGAGTAAAGGCCATTGGTGCTGGTTCTTTTGTTTGTTTTTGGTTTTGAATTTTCTTAAAGGTTTTGTAGATGTGTATGTGTTGTTCTTTACATACATGTGCTTGATTGGAATATATGAAAGTTATTTCAGCTAGATTTGTTAAATTTGCTGTGGCTTACCCATTGCGGTATTAAACATTTCCGGTAAAGGATGGAGGAATTTGAACAATGGAATAATAACTTTAATTTTAGGATCCATTGGTTTAAAATGTTTTATGTTCTAATCTTTTTCAATAGGACTAATTTCTTTGTGAAGCCTAGTGGGTCTCTCAAGATGTATATGCTCCCTGTGCCCCAGAGACTCAGGCCTACCTGAGCTTAATTTCTGTGGAGCTCTCAGCAGTAGTTCTCTGTGTTCGTTGAGCTGTGTGCCTACATAACTTTATTACTGTTTTGAGACTTTCAGTTCTGTGTGAACTTTATTTTCTGGAGATAATGGAGATCTTAAATTCTGAACTAGTCATCATGTTAAGATACTGAGTTAAGATTATTTTCTCTGGTTTGCAATTTCTGCCTATTTTACCAAATATACAGTTTCTTAGGTAATTTTGAATAGTTGCTTTCCCTCATTGATATATGTATCCCTCAAGTAGATGATTGCTTCGTGCCCTGTTGACTTGTCTATTTATTTATTTCCCTGAAGTTCTACGTGTTTTTCTCTCTTAACTCCTCAAAAATCAATGTGAGTTAAACTTGAAAATGTCAAAGACTCAGCATTGATTTTTCCATCTGTAATTGTGATTTAGTCTATCACTTAGAACACTGCAAAGCAAGAGCAGGAATTCTAGACAGCATGTAAATGAAACTTAAGAGTTTTTAAGAACACAAAAGAATAAATAATTACTAGTTCTGTCATGCAGAAAACACTGCAAATATGTAAAATTCAATATTTAATCCCATGATTATTCTGCCCATAACTTTCAATAAGAGGAAAAAAATTGAACATTTAGTCTTCTGCTTAGCAGCTTTGCATTTAAAAGTTAATTCCACAGCTTTTTTTGTGTAATATTTCTCCACTTGAACATGAATGTTTTTATTATACTGAAACTTGCAGCAGTTACAGAAGATTTAAATACCATCTACTTTTTGACATGCTGTTATACTGAAAAAGATTTAATATTTACTTACTTTTGAAATCACTTCAGTTTGGATTTTCAGAAACTTTCAGAAACCTTACCAGTAACTATAAAAAGGAGTTTTATTTCTCTGTAGATCCTAGATTTAGTTCCTAGGTATAGATCTTCCAGTTTTTCTGCAGCCTACCAGACTGCTGGGAGAGAACTTTTCTGATATTCTGGTGGTAGGCTTCTTCATTACGGTATTGCTAGTAAAATTTGCAGTTGATTATTGTGCTCTGTATTTTACTGTTGAAAGACCAGTTAACCGTGTGCAAACATGAAGAAGACAAGTATGAGGCCTCAGTGCACATGGAGGAATGAGATGATTTCCTCTAGGTCCTTTCTGTCTCTGTTGCACTGGCTCTGAGACTGTGCCCCGATTTCGGTTTCAGAGCACATGAAGATAGATATTTGCCAATAAGAAATGAAAATTACTGCAGAAGAATGATAACCCTGTACACTGTAAAATTTTATTTCAGATTTGTTAGGAATACAGACAGTTCTGTGACCAAAGTGGAAAGAATATGTTTATTTCCTGTATTGTATAATGTATTGCTGTTATTGTCTTTGAAACATTATCTGTGAATGATATTTGAAGAATTTTACAGAGCTACCCTAAAAAAAAAAGAAAAAAAAACAAATAAAACAACAAAACTCACAAACAAAAACACACCAGAAGAAGTAGACTATGTTATCACAAGCAGAGAGTTTCATAAAGGAGATTTAGTTTCTCAGCAATTAGGCTAGATTATAATGAACTGCAAATATATTGCTTTTTCAAAAAATATTTTCCCTTAAGTAGGAGAAGGATGGTTTTGCCCTAAACAAAAACATAGTATTTTATTTTTAATTTCAAACTGTGCAGATTTGCTAATAAGAAGCATAGTAAAGTTAGCAGATAAATAATAATGTTCTGCTTTTACATTTTGTTTAATGTCTGCAAAATCATCTTCCCTATAGTTCCTAATGGTGCTTCCTTTACAGCACATTCTGTAATCACATTACTGATCTAATGAACATCTATCTCTTATCGTAATAAACTCTCTTTGTGTGCAACCTCATTAATGCACTGAAATAGTGTCCCCTCCGGCTAATCCAGACAGTTTCATTGTAGCTCTAAAATTAGATGCTGTAACAACTCCAGCCCTGTGAAAACTGCCACTTCAGCTCATATGATCACACGTTTCTTGAAACGGTTTGCAATTCATGAATGCACTGCAACTGGGTTCGGAATGAATACATTTTTGACAACAGACTGCAGAAATATAGATGTGTAATAACAAGAAGCTTCCTGCACTTTACCACATTAATCTTAAAATACACAGAGCAGATTCTATATATAAAGGACAAGAATTAGAATTTTATATTATGAGCCTGTTTACAGGAGGTTGTAACACGACCACAAAAATTAAGCAAAAATAATACACAAACTTCTTTACACAGAAGTTTTATCATGAGACATTATTTTAAAATTTGGAAGTGAAAAATAGATCTACAATTTTTGGCAAAAATTATGACTTTAACTGTTCAGCAATTTCTTTTAAGATGCTGGATTTTCTTCAAGCCGTACAATAGCCTAGAATATTATCAGCTTTAAAGAGAAGGAGTGCTAATGTTTCTACCTTGCTGAAATCCCCTTGAAGATTGATAAAGCAAAAAGAAATGAAAGGCCACTAGAGTTTTTTCATGTAATTTTGTAATATTAAGGGAGAGATATTTCCTCAAAGAGTTAGAACTCTAGTTTTTTTGTGGGTTTTTCCTCTCCTGAAAGAAATAGAACTTGAGTATCTGATGTCATTAAAAACTATAAATGCGTTTCAAAGACTTGAAATATACTTCTTCATATCAAGTGGAATTGTTAGGATTAGAAAAATAGCCAGAACACTGTTCCAGCTGATTAAGAGATGAGCCATCCTTCTATATTCATTGTCTAGCAACATGATTCTCTCTTTGCTGTTCTTATTACATATACTATTTACTTGAAAGCTGAATTTTCATTCCTTTTCTATATTTACAGATATTTGTTATATTTTCAGTCATTGCTTTTGTTCATACCAATAATTTTCTTAAGATCTTCTACTCTTTATAACTGTTAATGAAAGTACTAACACTGAGTGGCAGCCATTGTTAAATTTCAGATTACCAGCTTATGACTTCTAAATCATTGCTTGTCAGTAGTGAAACAGTAAAATGATGAGAGTTAGAGAGAAAAATGCTGATGCAGACATACTTAAATAGGGACATTGCTGGGAGTTCCTCTTCCACCTTAATTATTTATGGGTTAGACTGTGGGCCTGTGATTCTCATTCCCTCCAGAGTAAATACAGCCTTTCCTGCTCCCAGATTGTTTTCCTGTTTGTACAACCTAGGCTATTATTCATAGAACTATAGATTGGGTTGGGTTGGAAGGGACCTTAAAGATCATCCAGTTCCAACCTCCCTGCTATGGGCTGGGACATCTTCCACTAGGTCGGGTTGCTCAAAGCCCCATCCAACATGGCCTTGGTTTGCTCTGCGTTTTTCCAGGATAATAGCAACTTGCTCCCCAAACCCTAGGTAGCAATAAAGCTCAAAGAGACCGTGGTGAGGCAGAGAAGCAGAAGAGCCTGAACTATGACAGGCAGTGGAGGACTTCATTGGCATTTGTGATTGAATAGGGCGATTGTCATGACTGTCAAGTACTGTGAACCCTGGAGAGAAACTGGAGGATGGTCACTGTCAACTTAGTATCCTGTGAAGCACAAGCCTACCTGATGCCAAAACATAGTGGATGGAGAGTCAGGGACCTCCTTTCTTTTACTGAGGGACATAGAACAACAGCAATAGTGATAAAAGGCTGGGCATACCAGGAGGAGATAAGCAAAGCCATTGGCCCAAGCCCAGCTCCTCACCTACAGCAAAATGTTGCACTATCTCACTAACTGAGGATTCCTGCTGAAGACAGCCTTCCTTGGGAAGGACGCTAACAGGCTGGACTTGCTAATTTGCTTTATTGGAAGTTATGTACCTTCCTGGTCTCAGAAAGAACTGTGTACTTTATGTGTTTCTTCATGCGATGTTATTGTAGTGACAGTACTTTGCAGAGGCTAACACCTTTCCACTCCTCTGTTTGATGTTTAGTGAATATCTTAGAAAAAGACCTTGGGAACAGTCTTGCTTCCAAATGTGGCTGTTGTGATTACTAATTAAAAATGGGATTTTTTGCTTATGGAGCCCAGGGAACTAGCCTGCCCTACAATACTAGGGCAAGGATGTAACTATCCAAATGGTCACTGTTTTTTTTTTGTTTTTTTATTTTTGTTTGCCGACGAACAACATCTGAAAATTGACTGTAGTTCTTGTACTGTGATTTTCTTCAGGGAATGGTCTCCTATTAAAAGGGATAAGAGACATATGTTAAAGGAGTTTAATTGTTCCTTCCTTTATTTAATAGCATTTTTTTTCAGTGAAGGAAATACGGGTTGGCTCAAAGCCTGCATGAGATCAGTGAATTTTTCTTTCACTTGATAAGGATTGAACATATAAATGAAGCTATAAAGCTTGTTGCTATTTGTAGCTTTTCCCTCCTTTTTAGCCTGGCTATTTATGTTGGTGAAGCTTTTAGGTAATTCTGGATGTTGGAAAGGAAACAATCAAATAGGTGGCAGTTAGATTGAAATGAAGAAAAAATGTACAGCAAAACTGTGGAAGAAGTAGCTGCTGTGGTCCTGTCACTTGCATAGCATTAGGTCAAATAGAATGTGATATGTCTTGAGGCTATGTATTCAGAGCTTACATGTCAGTTCAGTATGTTTTAAACAGCCAGCACTATGAAGCTAATGGAAAACAGGATTGTATTTGCATGCAGATCCCTGGGGAATTGCTTCCTGAATATTTGAGTATATGTCTGATGATATGTTCCCAGGTTGCTTTAAAGTGACTGTATGGGTTTCTCTTAAAATTAAAAACGTGGGAAGTTCATACTGTAGGTTAAATTAGTAATCATTATTGAAATGGTTTGGCATATTATATAAATGGTTGGACAGATTATATAAATAGTTTCCTTTTTATTGTCAGTAAGGATAGTCTGTTAACTGTACTTTGATCTAGCTTCTTTATATTTAAATAGTATTTTTTGAACTAAAAAACTGAGTAGGAATCATGAGGTGTTTCTATGCTTCTATACCATATTGGTTAAGACAACCACTAGTGTATTTTGTTCAGTTAATGTACTGAAAGGACAGAAAAGGCTATTGTAATCATTTAGTCAAGGGTCTTATATAACAGAAGACATAGGACTTTCCTAAATGAATTCCTCTCTACAGCAAAGAGTTTTGTTATTTTTTTAGAAAAGGAAGTTATTATGATATTCTCTGTCACAGGCAATTTGTATCTGTCTCAGTCCTAAGGGAGTTGTTTTAGCAGCTAATCACTCTTATTAAAGAAAGAAAAAAGGAAATAAAAATATTATCGTCCTCCTAATCTGAATTGTGTTAGATAAAGTTTTAAGCCATCATCTCGTATCAGTCCTTTTTCAGGTAAAAGAATTAGCCTATCCTCAGCCTGCTTTTTGTCCTGTGTAACTGAGAGAGTATGATCAAGTGTCTTTTAACCTTCCCTTTGATAAGCTGTAGGCATTTAATTCCTTTAGTATTTTGCTGTTATGTTTTCCAGTCTGTTGTCCTCTTGCATATTCCCGAGAACCCTCTATGATTATTTCACTGGCTTTTGTGAACTGTGTGTGCTAAAACTAGGCACTGCATTCCTGTTGTTGTTCCAATAGTGCCAAATACTAGCATAATACAATACCCCTACTCATCATTTCCAGATTATACTTTCAAGAAAGATATAAATAATTTTGATAGGAGTGTCATACTACCAGAAACTCATTTAAACATGATTATTAGCCATGCTTTCAAATCTTTTCTGTAATTTTGTTTCCCATGAAAGAGTTTTTCCATCCCGTTGCTAGGACCTGCTCCAGTGTCTGCTCTCAAAAGGAGTGCATAAAAGCTGGGATTCAGGAAAATATATTAAATCTGCAAAATGTACCTCCTAATGTGACTACTTAAAATCTATTAAATAGCTAGATAGCCTGTGCTCTACCTCAACCAGAAGCCATAGACTTGATTTAGAAATAATTAAATGAAGTTTTATGGTGTGCATTATGTAGAAGATTAGACATTATGGCTGTAATGATACTTTCTGCTATTACTACTTCTATTTAAAGCAAAATACACTGACTGAAAATAACAGAATTGGGAGCAACATTTTCAGTGCTTTTATGATGTTGCTATGGATAGGCTATTTGATAGAATTATAGTGGAGACGTACTTATCCTTAAGAACAGATATATTTTAATTGTATTTTCATCACTTTATTAAGCTTCATTTAATGGAATTTAGAGTCATTCAACTAGAAATGATGCTTTCCTGGCACAATGCAAATGTTAATACTCTTCCAAATCCCCAGTTATACAGAATTTTTCTGAAATTGGAACTGGATTTTTCTTTGTTCATTTTTTGTTAATTTTTAGCTTCCCAGTGAAGACACCGAAATATTCGAGAGTGCCTCGCAGTGCTTATCATTGCTGGTTCAACTGTATGGAGGGAGCAGTCAGGAGAGTATGTCTCCAGAAAACATGGACAGCTTTGCTGAAGTACTGAAGTCCAAAAAAGATACACGACAACAGAAGCTTTTGTTGAGAATTATAAAGAGACTGGTGAGTTGGCTTGGAAACATTTTAAGATTTAATGTGATTCTTTTATATCATTGGATAAACTTTTAGTTGCTCTTTTCCTTTTAAAGGGAAAAGAAGAGTATCAAAGAATTTTGAAAACAAAAGCTGTGAAGTTTAAACTTCGTTTCTTTAAATCTCAGTTAACTTCTCTGGAGAAGATAGCCTTCTACACTTAAATCCTCTTACAAAATGATTGTTGGATTTCTCCTGTTTCAGCAATTTAAATAACTCATGTTATTTATATATTTGTTTAGTACTTCATCTTTATGAAGTATTGGAACAATTTTCTAAATGCCTTCCGAAAGAATTAACCTTGTAGCATGAAATAGCTTTTGAGAAACAGTGTGCAGGTTTTCATGGTAAATAAAAGGCCTTCTTGTATGTTAAATAGGTTTGTGCATAGACTGTTGACTTCTCACCCTCACTGAGTGATAGGAACCACTTCTGCTGGAGTGGTTGTAATGTAGAATGCCAATCAGTGGGAGTCACGTAGGGGCTTAGTCTGATGATGTTATTGACAGGCGGGAGTTTCAATTCTTTTATGCTCTGACATGGTGGCCTGACAGCATTGTTGTGTCTTTTGAGTAGCTATGGTGGAAAACTTTCTGTGTCTATAACATTCTCTCAGATAATAGTATGTTTTTTATCTTGGAAGTGTCTTGATTAGAAGCATTGCCTGCATTGTCACCTTGCCTTGGTTGATTACTTCACCAGCAGGATTTTTCAATTAAAAGAGGGTAACTTCCCCAGAGTAAGAAGCAGAAGACACTTAAATTTTACAAGTACAGTGCTGGCTGCTAGTGTAAGGCCATAACTGATGGCTAAAGGAGTTGTCCCACTTATGGAGTTAAGAGAGCAACCATTTTTGTAGAGCAGTTGTTCCTGTCCTCTTTCTCCTACCTGCTCTATTTACATCATAGGAAAGTATACACAGCACTTTTCTTCCCAGTTTTGTGCAATCCTATCTCTCTCTAAAAGCAGCATGAATATATGAAGTTAAAATGGAAATTATGTTTAAAATTCATAATTTCTCTCATTGTTGACATAATCTCAGGTTTCGTTCCTCTATTTTCTCTTGCTTTTCCTGAAAAGAGAATTCTAGAAAAGATGTTTTTAAAGTCACTTCCTATTGATTTTTGTTTGTACCTGGGCTTCTTTTTGTGTAATTGTTGTGCTGAGTAGAACTGGTTTTTCTTTTCCCCAAAATCAATAAGAGAAAAGAAGCAATAAAGTGTGAGGAAAGGAAAGAGAAATGAGGCTGCGGTATAAGTATCTAGTTTATCTGATTGTAGCATACCTACAGACTTATTCCCTTTCCCTCTGTTTTGAAGACCACGGGACAGAAGTTGACCTTGCATGCAGGATGTTTTAACACAGAAACTTCTGTTGATTATCTTAAGAGAACAAAGCTATGATATCTCCTCTTGAATCCTGCAAGTTCCTGTACTTTTAGATCTCTCCTTTATATACCAGTGATACTGGTACTTTTTATTTATAACATCAGGCATAGATTTTCTGTAATTATTTAATGAGATCATAGGATTTCTTTTGAAAGCAGGGTTCATACATAATTTGACACATTATTTAATATATCTTACAGTATTTCTCTAAACCTTAAAAAGTCCTGTTCAGAGGAGATGATTATCTTGTCAAAATTGTCATAATCACAAAAGACATTGAAATATAATGAAAGCTATTTAAGAAGGATTCAGCCCACATCAGCTGTTCTTGCTGAATTTTGAAGCATAGAGCAGTGTTTTTCATATTTTTAAATATCTGAACAATATTTTAATAGGGGGGTTGTTGAGTGTACCGATTTCCATCCTTGGCAATCAGTGCTTGTACAGAGTATCTTTCCAATCTGTGGTCACATTAACTTCATTGTTACAGGTACAAGTATTGCTTACACAAGACTGCGCGTACAAAAAGAATTCGATGTTTATGCTATAGCTGCCTTCATAGCATTTCTTTCTGGAAATAAGCAATATGACTAGTTTTTGTCCAAGTGCTTCATATGATTCCAGTGAACCAATGGAGAGAGAGGTCCCAGTTCCATAGTCTTCGCCTTAAAGCACATCATAGAATTCACTGGCGTACAGGATGGCTTTACTTTGATGAGATGGAAACTGTAGTTTTAATTTAGTAGTATTCATTCATTAATGTTTGTCTCCAGTGGTCAGACGCGTTTTGGGGGCAAAGCTGGAGGTTCGTTTTAATTTGGTTTTTTTTAGATGGTCACTATCAACTTTGACCAGCAGGTCAATATAAACTTCTTGCAACACTTTCTTCACTGATTTTTTGCTCTACAATTTTGTTGTATTCATTTATTAAACTGAAATAAAGATACAGGCCAGACTCTGTGTGTGGTGAATATCTTCATGCAGACTTATTAATGGAATCACCATGAATTTTTACAGGCTTTATTTTGCTGTAAAAAGAAATCATTCGGAGTGAAAACCAGAAAAAATATGCTTTGACTTAACTTTGTGACTATGTAAGCAAAGATCATTTAAAAGCTTTAAAGAGGGAGCATTTACTGTATTTTTTCTGGTTTTTCATAATGACCTTTTATCTTTGAAAGCTTTTGGCTCTGTCAGGCTCAGGTTAACTATTCTTTTTAGAGTAGGTTATCTCGCTAGCACTGAATAGAATTATTGAATCAAAGAAACAGAATTTGGTGGTTTAGTTTTTTTCTCCTTCAGCCCTTTTACTAACTCCCTTGTTCTGGTTGCTTCATCTTGGGTTAGGTAATACTGCTATTCAGATATTCTTCATCTTTTTTAGCAGCATTTGTGTAACTGATAAGTGACATCAAGGGCATGATCTTGTCCCATTCTTTGGTTCTGGGAGCTCCTCCTGCTGCCCTTTATGGAAATCAATCTCTTACTTCTTCATCTCTTCTGTGAAGGTATAGTGCAGTTTATTACAGTCTAGTAAATCATCTAGATTAAAGTATTTGTTTGTGAAGTGGAAGAAATTTTCATTTGGGAAGGAAATAGTTCAATTTTTGCCTGCTTTACTGAGAAGTTTTTCATTTCTCTTTTTCCCCAGAGGAAAATATCTACCTGCCATCTCAATTTACCATCTAGTAAGTAATGTAAAGGCAAGTGATTATCACCAGGGTTTTTATAGAACTAGCCAATATCTCCACCAGACACATAATCACTGTGGGATTACAGCTGGGTACTGACAAATAAAATGTTTCAGCTTTTAAAACAAGAGAAGACACTTTTTATTCCATTTAGTAATAATGAAAATTCCACTGAGAAAAATGAATAAGCATCAGGCTTTAACAGGCAATTCTGCACTCACTGTGGAGGGTGAACTTTTGTTCTGTGACTTTTACTTTAATTACTTGTCAGAAAGTAAATTTGAATTCTCGTAAATCACACTTCGTTTTTCTTCTGATCATCTTTCTAGAATCTCATTTTCACTGCTTTGCATATCTTCACCATGAGAAAGTTGCTCACTCTTTATTTGTGAGCAGCTGAGATGTTTAGGATGTCATCTGCATGTCAGATCCCCTGTGGGGGATACGTATAAGGATTTCTCAAATTATATTAGGCTGTGTACTAAAGATGTTAAGCTAGTATGACAATACTTGAGCTAAGGCAAAGGTCCATGACTTTCCTTGAGATCATTGTAGAACTGCTGAACACTAATTTGTGCTGCCTCCCAGTCTGGGCTGCAGCTACAGCATCACTATGTACCTGTGGGCAGATTGACTGTCCTGTTTCCAATGAACTAGAGGATGAGAACCATTCATCACTATGTCTAAAATATAATACAAGTCATGTGTCCCTAAGTATTTCTGTCATACAGATTAGGAACTATATCATCCTGAGTTTTACACAGAGATGTGCTGAGTTCACATCTCTTGGACTGACAGCTCTGTGCGTGGTTTTCTATTAAAATACCCAGACATATTTTTACTATAATAGTTCCCCTATTAGGCCCTCATTATAATAATCACTAATCATGAAATATGAGGACAGACATTTAGCGCTTGAAGAGATATACAGTCCAAGTAGCACAATTGTTTGATTCGGGTAGCAGTTCTGCAGTCCCTCTGTAAAGCTGAACTTCTTGCTGGAGATTTGCTCCTCAACAGATTCCCATAACTGTCTGCACGGAGCTTGCCTCAAAAAAGGTGAAGCAAAATCCCAAGAGATTTTCAGACAGCATCCTTTTACAGCTTCAGTTCTGAGGAATTCAGCACCACAAGGAGGTGCTTGTGCAGCAATTCCCAGCGGAATCTGTTTCCCAGAGTCTTAAAATGCTACAGGAACCTGCTGGCATCTCTCTGACGGAGAAAGCATAGCACTCAAATAAGCTCAATTAACTGGAGAAAGACTTCTTATGCATCTTTATTCTAATCTGAATCTTTTCAATATTCCTTTAATTAATTTCATTAATTACTAAGGTAATCTATTATATTCCATTGCTCTAAGGAACAACCATAACAGAGATGCTTGTTAGACTGAATGCAATACTCACTTGTGGGTTGCTGA
Source organism: Cuculus canorus (assembly GCF_017976375.1). NCBI lineage: Eukaryota > Metazoa > Chordata > Aves > Cuculiformes > Cuculidae > Cuculus > Cuculus canorus. The sequence continues at coordinate 113,693,586 of NC_071402.1, forward strand.
CGTGTAAAGGTACACTTACTATAAATGCATATGTTGTTAAATATATATTTCCCTGAAATTGCACATCTTTTTAAAATCTGGATGACTCTTATATGAACAACTTCTAGCTTTCATTAGTATTAATCTCCTATTTTCAAGTTGTTACCAAGCCTGCATCCCTTTTTTATATACCATCTTTTTTGGCTTCAGTCTAATAATGTCCTTAGGTAGGATGAAGCATTTCATTAGACACAAACAAGTTAAGGTGCCCTCAGGAAGAAACAGCTTGTCAGCATTATGATAAGTTATTAAGATCATAGACAGGAGAGGTTTCTCAAAATGCTTTGAAACAAATACATGGGAAAGATAACAGCTCTCCACCCTTCCCACCATGCAGAGAAGCTCCCTCTGTTTGCACAATTAGATGGGCCTTTGGTTTGGGGTTTTAATGAAATTGGGTAGAGTGCCTGAGAATGAGAGATGGGGAGGCCTCCAGTACCCAATACTGCTTGTCAGCCTTCCACCATGGCACTTCCAGGCCCCAATATCCTGTGGGGGAGAATTGCCCTGGGAACACGGGGTGGGGGCAGGGAGAATTTTCTCCTCCTTCTCCTCTGCTTCGAAGTTTTAATCTAGTCACAAAGTAATCTTTTAAGAATAGCTCTTTGAATTTTCATATGGTTTAACTGAAATACAATCTAATGACACTCCTTTAAAAAAAAAAATAACAGAGGTTGCAGTATCCCCAATGAATATTAGCAGTCATCAGGGATATTTGTGAGTCAGAACTGATCCTTCCCTTTGGTCAAGAAGCAATATATTGAGTTTATAGTAAAGAGTTAAGAAAATCTGGTTTAAATTACACAGAAGGTAAATGCAAGTACTCACAACTACTCTAATACAATTTAAACAATTAAATAATTATTTAAATAGGGCTAGTGTAATGTAATTTAAAAAAATTCAGAATGGGCTGGGCATAGTTCTCTTGCAGCACAGCTCCTTTGCTGTACCTTGTGTTTTACTGAACAGAAAATTGAGCCAATATTGATGAATTCATCTGAGTAATTTGAATTCTTTTTTAATATTTTGCTTAAGCTGTGTTTTGAACTTTGTGTTCAGTCTGTAACGTCACATGGGCTCTACCAAAAAAAGCGAAATATTGTACTCGCATCATTAAACCTTGATGGAAGAATTGTTATGCTTAGTAAGGCATTTTCAGTGGCACTAGGAAGGAAAACATTTGGTCAATGAAAGTTTGATTTTTGAATAGTCAGTGATATCCCAGTTTGTTCTCAGACATTCTATGAGCCATGCCAAGTCCTAAAATATGGATTACTTAGTTTATAATTATCTACTTGATATTAAGAATACCATAACTTTTCAAAAGCACTTTTTTTAAAGTACTCTATGAAAGTGTTATTTGTGTGTCTAGTAGTTCTTAGGATATCCAGATGAGAGAGGGATACTGTAGTTGATTATCAGTTGGGACCTGTGGCATTCTTTTTAGAAGCATACGTGGTTAATTTTAACTCAACTAATTACATTCTGTGTATTGAAATCCAAGACACAAATTATCACTGTATAGATCTGATAAGAATTTTCATTTTTCATCTGAAATAGTTAGATATTGTTCCACCTTAGAGGCATGAGCACGTTTATGACCTGTGTGTTTGGCTTATGTAGTTTATGAAGGGCTAAATTCAGGCTCATTACTTCTTAGTGTGACTCATAGAATGTTTTCAGGATGCTGAGAAGTAGTACAGTATGTTGGCATTGTCCTTGACTTTCTTTTTTTTTGACATTTGCATCCTATGGTTCTTGTTGGAGGAGAGGAAAGGATATGTTGGTATTTAGATTCACACACTTGATTAGAGCATGGAAGGAATTTTAATAGGACTTTGCTGTTTCTGATTAGCCTTTCTTTTCATTTCCTCTTTGAATTTTACAATAACCTTATTTCAGTTGGCCAAAATTCTTAAGCACAGAGTTCTAAAGTTTTATACTGATAAGGTTTTTTTTCCAGTACTTACTCTTCCGTTTTATGAAATTAAACAGAACAATTATCTATGGATAAGTCTCAGTCACTGGTGCAGTCCCTGGAATTCTTATCTTCCTCTATCTTGTCAATTTTGATCCTGTCCAGATGTTCTGAGGCTGATACCAGGTTGCAGAAAACTTTGCTATTTTTTGATCCAAAGCACTAGATGGTACAGGAATGCTCTACTTAACGTCTTCTCATAGAAAAGGCAAATATTTAAATCTCAATAAGATTTTCCAGGCTTATAGGATCACTTATTTCTGGCCATGTCAAAATCCTCTTTTGCTCTGTGAATTTTGTACTTCTCTGCCAGCACTTGCTCTAATTCACTTTATGTGGACTAGTTTGTATCCCTCTGTATCTATAACTGTAAACACAGTGTATTTTCCTTCTGTATGTGACTTGGGGTATTCTTCACTCAGTGTGTCTAGAAATCCTTAACAACCGTGAGAATGAAAATTTTATTTTGAATAGATCTAAGCGGAGGTTGTTTTCTTTCAGCTAATCACTGGACTCCATGGGCCTATTCTATTAAAAATACTCAGCTTCATATCAGCTGTGGTAAAACCAAAACATTAAGTAATGATAAGTAAAGGCAGATGGTGAGGAATTTTTTAATGCAATTAACTCACCATTTTGAGGGTTATATAAGAGTTTGTATAGATTTGAAGCTTTTGGTTAAGGACATATTTACTGGGACTTCTAACTCTTGATGTGATAAAGGTTCCACCTTTTTGCATCTGGTGATACATCTGCAATATCCATGCTTATCTTAGTCTAGCAGTACTGTTTGGTTTTATACATTTCCATTTCTGCGATGACTAATTTACAGTCAATCTTCTTACTGTAACTGTGAAGTGTTTTCTCCGTATCAAAGAGGGTGCACTGTCCTTCTTCTGGTATTTCCACCACATAACCAAATTTGTTAGCAAATCATGTATTGAATTCTCCTACTCCCAGTCCAGAAGTTCAAACAGAGGACTATTTTAATGGCTTTCCTTCATTTATTTTAGTGTTTGTTTGATGCTGACAACTTTTGAATACACAGCTGGATGGCTTCTGCTTTTGCTGCTTTTTTTCTTTGTTTTAGCAGCTTTATGTTTAATATTATTCACCTACCCTCATAAGCTACTGTGGTGTTTAATGTTTACAAAGTACTTCATGGTCGTCAGATAAGCAGTAGTAAATATCAGTGTTTGTCTAAGGGGACCTACCAACACTACTCAAATAATATTAAATTATTAAAAACATTTTTTCAGTTTGGATGTTAATACCAAGTTGCATGTATTTTTTTATTTATTTATTTTATTTATTTCCAGGATCTGGAGCATTAAGGGAAGTGTATGAGCAGTAGTTACTGTTTTCTTTATTATTACAACTGAATTTCATTAGCGCCTGTAGACCAGGGACCTCATTGTGGTGAGCTCAATGCAAGCATAGTAAAAAGTCATTTCTTGCTTGGGAAAACAATTCAGCTTGTTTCCTGTATTCAAAATAAGTTCAAGAAATTGCCTGGAAGTAATTCTCCCAAATAGGAAATTGTTTGACACAAAGATGACCATCCTGGGTAAAACATTCTTGGGCAATGTTCAGTTCTGTGCAAGTGGGAGCAGGAATTTAACTAATTCCTCCTGATTATTAATAGAAAAGTATCTACATTTTACTCCAAATTTAAATTCTTATGGTCACAGGAGTATTTAAAAATCCATAGTCTTCATCTAATCTTCATGTGAGGCTGTTACCAGAAACTAAAAAAGATTTTGGTTGCCTAGTCAAGACGAGATACATGTAGGCATAGAAACCAGGTTTACTGTGACTTTTTGCAGACTCATACTGAAAACCCATCTACAAAACCCTCCCTTTTTATTACATCTTTTCTCTTAAACTCAGTCTCCTTGCTGACAACTTTACTGACCGTGAAATAAATTTCAACGTGTAAGTAAAATTATAACTACCATGTACCAGTAGGAAAACTAATGTAGGAATGAGAGTCCCTACTGGAAAGGAGTGGACCTTCCTTTGACTTCTAAATCACCTACTACTGGACAGTCAAGAGTAAAAGGTCTTGACATATCCTCTTTGCTAATCCTCAGTGCTCCCTTATTTTCCTTGACAATGTTTCTATGTATTGATTTTTTTTTAATATGGTTTGAGTTCTGCACTTTAATATGGCATCTGACAAACATCAGCTGTGTTACACTTTGCCTAGATCATTAACCTCTTACTCTTATAAGGCTGAAGCACTGCTGGGAAGCTGATGTTTTCAAAAATTTTGCCATGAGCAAATCTGCAGGTTACACAGCGCTTGTTTTAATAGCCACTGTGTGGATGCAGCTAAACAGGGAGTATAGTTAGAGTGATTAAAGGGAGTGATTGTAGAGGGAAATAGTCCTTAGCCATCAAGCTGTGAGGATGTGGGACTCTGAGGCACGTGAATTAGGCAAAGGAGACAAATAGACTATTAGGGCATTTCAGATACAGTTTGTCTGTCAGATGGAAATTGTGAGTAAAAATATGACATAGGTATAACAACAGTATTAAATAAGACCAAGCGATATGAACATATGAAGCAAAAGGAAGGCAGTTTTTAAGGAGTTAGAGATTGTTTGAAAGATCAAAGATGAAAATTATTTTAGAAGCATCATTGAAAGCATACATGCAATGAAAGAAAGGAAAGAACTTGAAGTTTTTTCGCTGGATATCTTATGTATCTAATGGTTGGCTAACACATTCAATAACAATAAGTTCATACCTTTAAAGTTCCCCCCCCAACAGGGGGGTCATGCTTTCATACTAATCCCTGGCAATAACAACCGTATATGGGCTTTATGAATATGGTGCTGCACAATTTCAGATGAGTGCAGGGTTTGTGTAAGTGTTCTGAAACAAGGTTATATTTAAAAATAGCACGTGTGTGTATCGAGGTTAGACTTTCAGCAGGATTTCTACAGTAACTGACCCCCCCGACTCAGAGTTTAAACAGATTCAATTCAGCATCTTCAGTGATGAAAACTCCACACTTTAAATTATGAAGACTCTACTAGTTAAACATTTATAAACTGCCATTCTGTCACTTCTTTAAACTATTAAAATATAATGTTTTTATATGAACATCATTATACATTTATGACAAATTTAATTTGTGATGATGCAGTGTTCTATGGGCTGTGAATTACTGTCCTAAATTTCACAGAGCAGATGCTTTCTCTGGGATGCAGTGCCTGGTTGATGAGTTCATATGATGCAGCATAAGAATGTCTCATAATTCGCATACCAGCTCTACTCTGCTTATATAGCTTGCTTTTTTAGACGTTTCGGGGGCATTTAAAAAGCGATGAGGTTGATATGCAGTCCTCAGTCTCATCTAGAGCAGATGATTACCTAACTGCTTTAATATCAATAAAAGAGTGCTTCTTGTGGTAATATATAGCGGTCATTTAGAAATGGATCAGCAGATGCATGTAATTTTATCGTATCAAATATCTCCAATTATTTCAAATTCATTTCTTAAGGAAATATACTGGTGGACTTAATTGCAAGAGGACTGTTTTAGAGCACAACTCCAGTATATATTGAAAAGACAAAATTGTGTGTTCTGTAGTATATAATATTTTACTTTGTGGATGAAAATCTGATCTTTATACTGTAGAACCTTGGTAATTGTAATGAATTGGCTTTTTGAATATTTGAATTGCATTAAAAGATGATAGTTGATATCAAAACCTACCCCTACCTGTGCTAAACAAAATATGTGTATAAAATTCTGCCATGTACGCATAATGTGAGGTACATAAATGTGATGTGACCTATGTATACTTAACAGTAGGGTACATAAGAGTAATGATTTAAACAAATTACACTATTTGTAATGGCATTTTACTATTGTCCCGTTTTGTCACTGAAAACAGAAGCAATAATCAGGGCGGAATACCTTCTGCTCATTCTAACTGATGCTTCCTTTGTGGTTTTTCATGCTAGATGCCATCATTTTCAGGGAGGGTCTGGGACAACTCCCTGCAGCCAGGTTTCCATCGGACACTTCTACATGGCTGACTCTCCATGGAACAACTCTCCGCAGAGTGCCCAGCAGTAACCAGTCAGGGAGATACCATAGATCCTCTCCTCCCCAGCACATGCCAAGCTCCGCAAAGCCCTTGAACGTTGTTGGGGACTCTTGCCAGGTGCTTGGTGGTCCCTGCAGAGAGTTGGCTGCCACAGAGACTTGACTGCTGTGGAAAGTTGTCCCTTTCCATCCAGGGAAGTTCTCTCTTGGAACTCTTTACCTGTCCCTCAGGCAGAGGTTTTCCCTGGGGTGGACTTGGGGAGATATAAAGGCAGGATTTCCTAGGGAAGCCTGGACCCAGTGCTGCTGGCCCTGAGCGCTGGAGCAGAAAAGCTCTGCAAAGCTCACTGGTAAAGCAGCATTTAGCCAGTCTTAAATTTTAACTAAGACCCCTCAGTGAGTAGCAATGTGTTGCTTATTCTCGTTAGAGCAAAAGTCTACACAAAACAAATCAGAATGAAAACCAAAAACAAGTTAATCTTTTACAATCAAATAATTCCCATGGAAATGAGCGTATTAGCACATCCTCACACTGCTACTTTTCTTCAATGTGCTACCAGTGTTTAAATACTATAAAAGGCAATTTTTAGCATACATGATAAACTGTCGGGTTTACATAAAGCATAAAAGGAATCATTGTTCATAAAGAATAGGGCTCAGTTTTGTCATTTAAAACCATTAATACAGTTTATGTATTTGCCATATAAATGGTGATATAAGTCACGTAATGGCACACAATATTTATTTTCAAAGTCTATAACTATAATATGGCTAAGAGTAATTTGTGCCTCATGTATCAGTCAGATATGTGTGGCCCTGACTCTGCTAATACAGCAATATTTCTTTTAGCTTGGTGAGGAAAATTCTTACTGCTGAAAAGCAAATTACAGCTGTCATTGAAGGACTTAAATAATATGCCCTCAGGACTGCTTGAGTGGGCTGTTGCTGCACTGAGGAGCTCTGATGACATCACAGAGGTGCTCATGCAATTTCTTCATGTAATTGTAGTTCCAAGATGGAATATATATTACATTTTGAAGGTGATGTTATTTAATAATGAATAATTTAATAGACTTTTCTAGTCTCTCTATCACCTTCACCATTATATTTGTTAGGATACTTTTCCCGACATGTAATTTGTTCTACATTTCTACCTCTACTTATATGGTTTTGATTATTCTCTCAGCTCCTCACCAGCTCCCAATTTTTATTGAAACTTACTTTTTTTCTTTTAAATTAAGCTGAAAGCTTTGTGGGAGTCAATGTTGAAATCTGGAGGAGCAAGAATGTTAAAATGCCTGTTCTCATCTTACATTTTGACCACTGCAGGTTTCAACACGATCCTCTTCTTCTTCTTGCAGCTTCATACTTTAATTTTGCATAACTATTTATGCTCTCAAGAGTATATAATTACATTAGTGTGTTGTTATGTGCTTGCGTGTATATGCCTATTAGGCTTATATACTATCCTGCAATCCTTCAAAATTTTCTCTTTCAATTATAGCTTCTCTTTATTTTTTCAGTATGTCAATCTACGTAATAGTTAAAAGTTTTTTTTAATTACTAGGGTTTAAAATACCTTAATTTTTCAAGTTTAGTTGCAGAGACTCCAAAGAAAAGCTGATTTCCTGAAAATACTAATTACTTCTGAAAATACTAACTGCTCCTGAATATTAGGCCTACAAAAAATGTCTGTCTTGGCATCCCAAAATCATTAGATACTTTAAATCCTAGCAAATAATAATAATAAAAACAATTATTTACTTCTCTTTCGAAAGGATTGAAAGAAGAGACCAAAGAAGTAGCTGGGGAGCTGTAATTCTGTAGGATACTAAGTATTTTGATTTGGTAATTTTAATTCTGGTTGAGTTAAAATTGTTTCAATTGTACATTTCAAGAGAATGAAATGTAGTGAAACAAGATGCTGTGATATGAGACTAAAATACGTGGGAAGCCTAATTGTCTTTAAACTGGTGCTAGCTCCAGTAGGTTTTGGGGTTTTAAACCTTGTGTTTATGCCCTTTTCCTTACTGTCTTTTAAACAAACTATTTTAGCTGGGAGATTAACCTAGTAATGATGTAATCAAGCTTTTGACCCACAAAGTTCAAATGACTTTGAAATGAGACAAACTGAATTTGTCTCTCTCTAATAGTAAATAATAGCAGCCGAACATCAGTCTGCCAAGATTGTTTTAAACTCTTGCCTACTACCTTGTAGAATACTTCAAGAACTTAAAAAATGATGATACTCTTAGTTGAACTTGGACGAGGAAGCAGAATGCAAATATAATCACTCTAACAGTGATTTAATGACTCTGGGACATCTGGGAGTAAGGCAAGATGCAGAGAACAGTGGCAGGACGTGGGATGGAATATGAAAGGAGCTGCATTGACTATTGCTGAATATGTGTATGTGAGAAAGAAATAATGATGTCTGGAAATGATTAAAGGTGAGAAATATAAAGCAATGTTGAATGATATCTCAGTGTCATGGCAGCACTGCAGTACTGAATATAATCCCCCCAAAATATGAAGATTTTGAGACTGCTGAACTTACTGATTTTGGTGTGATATGAATCCTGTGTCCCACTCTGTATAGCCTGTCCCCTCTGCAGCTCTGCTTTGATCCAACTCCTCACCCAGCTTACCGGGGTTCAGCTTTTGTTTCAGCAGAAAGGAAGGAAAGAGGTTGGAGGTGGTTGCACCTTTTTGTTCTTCCTTTCTGTGATGCACAAGGATGTACCTTCCAATCATCTTCAGAGAAGCTGGATGAGAGCTGGACTTCTCTATTATAAAGTCCATGGAGAGCTCTGTGCTCCAATGAAGTTATGTGCATTCAGGAAGATTGTAGGGAAAGAGAAGGAGCGCCAGAGCCACCCTTTATTGTAGTGTCATCATTGGATGAGGTCTTGTAGGAATGTTTTCTTGCTACAAGAACAGAGAAGTTCTGGCGACCTTACTTCAATGGTGTCATATTTAGCAGTATTGTACTAGCAACATGCAAGATGCAAATACTCCTACCCGTCAACTTGCTTAAAAGAAAGCAAACCCACTGTTTCTGTTTTAAGCAGAAAATAAGCCAAGGTACAGGAAATAGCTGTACAACTGTTAGTACACGCTAATAAAGCAGCTAGAGATGCGGTAGTCTCTGGACCCCCCAGTCTTCTGTCAACTGTATTGCTCTGCAAGGCAGCCACTGCGGACATGCTAACCCACACAGTGTGCTTAATCATGCGAGTTCCTCCGTTCAGAAGGAGCTGTGCTCCAGTGGGACTTGATGCCGTGCTTGCAGTATAGAACATATGCATGTCTGGTCGAGGGGCCACCACATAATGCAGGCATCACCTTTGTGTCTCAAGCTTTAAGTTTATATGGTAGTACAGTCTTAATTTTGGTTGGGAGCTTAAGACATAACTGGAAGGATTAATCAGACAAAAAAAAGTGGAAATGAAGCAAATTTGTAGCATTTTTGTGACTTAAAGGGCCCTTTCTTAGTCATTCACTGGACAATCGTTCTTTTAGATGCTGTATCTTATCATTAGTCAGAGTTAAAATAGCTTTTTTAGATTAGTACAAGTTATTTCAGACCAAGCAAACCTTTCCTAATGCCAGCTGTAGAACAAAGGACAGAATAGAAGTGAAACCTGTTGCCCATATTTAATTACATAATTCTAAATGTCAGAAAAAACAGGCCTTAAATTCAGTGATGGCGCTGGACTTGCACATTTTGGCTTTTATTTCACCAGTAAAACAATCTTGATGTAAAATTTAGTTGAACAGCTTATATATTTCTTACATAATTAATATATTGCCAGATCTAATACTTGAAATATCGAGGCATCTTATGAGAGTTGTCACAGCTTTCATATAAAACTAGAAAAATCAAATAAAGAAAACTATAATAATATCTGCCACTCACATGGCTTGCAGAGCTCATTATTTTTGTGTTATTTTCCTGACATTAATCTTTTCACTAAAACCATGTGGTTGAAAATAGAGAGATAATTAGCATTAGCCTATTTATGAGAAACTGCTAGTGACAGAAGCTTATTTATTGTTGTGTACAATTAAAATATGATGTGAACACATGAGAATTTACATTAAAACAAGATTGCAGCTTGTCAGCAGTTTCCTTTGTTCAGCTGTGTGTTTATTAGGCTACAGCATCTCACCTACTTTTATATGACTTCATAATAATAGTAGCAACGTCTTCGTTATTGGAGATGCCTAAGCCAGTTTGATTATGCAACATTCAAAAAAACATATATATATCCGATACAATCTTTGTTGAAGAACTAGATCTGGAAGTAAGATTATATACTAAGGAAAAAAAAAAAGGGACTTTTCTGTCTCATGTCTGTTTTGGTTTTATTATTATTATTCCTTCCAGAAAGTGATAGCACCTAGGATGATTTATGTAGATCAGTTTGCTGTTTTATTTGGACAACTTCAGTGCATCTTCAAATAAACGACTTCAGACCTGTTGGAAAAAAAGCATGTACATTTTTTCCCTTATTCTGTCATTATACAGAGTGATTTCTACAGTATAATTGGTCTTAGTTTATGTGTTTAAGGATCTTTGGGACTCGTAGTCCTGTTATTAACTGGGTTGGCTTCTTTATGTTCCTTGGTGTAGGAAGATTACAGAGGGAGGTCGGTGAAATACCCACGCCCTTTTCTGGCTCCTTTTTGCTGGATGGATAGTACTTCAGAGCCTACATAGAGGAAAGAAAAACTTTCATCTGTCGTTAGTGCTGTGCTGATACACAACATCCTACAGGAAAACAAGGGAAAGATTTATTTCTGTCTGCCTAGAGATGTGATCAAGCGTAGAGAAGCCATCGGCAAGTCCCAATAAAAAGACATAAAAGAAAGTTTGGGAACCTTCCAGAAGCTTTATAAATGAAAAGGTTTTGTGCTTTTGGGGAGTAAAATAGTGTCACAATGCCTTTAGGCTGGGTGGGGTGCCTGGGGGGGGTGGGGCATAACAGCACCATTAACCTGTGCTAGGAAGGTTCATGTTCTCCAAAAGAGTCAGTGAAAATACCGGTCCTATTAATTTCATCTATTCTGTTGCAGACACTATGTGTAAGTCTAGCTATCACGTGAGCTTTCTGAGAAGATAGGTATCAACTTGCACAGCTTTCTTCCTGGCTGCATGTCTCTTCTAGCTGACATATTTCTGTCTAGAGGGTTTTATTTCTCATACTCGGCACTGTGCATAGACGTAGAGTCGTGTTTCGTGACTTTGAACAGAATCTTAATCTGGTTTTCTGGAGCACGAGCAGGATGAATGAATGAACAGGGACTTGGGTTACTATCACAATTAAGACCTAAAGCGTGTGTTTCATGTTCATTAATGTGAACAGAAAGAACTCTGCTTAAGTGATTTCTTGTGACTTTTCTGATGGGAAGCAAAATTTCCTTTCTTAAGCTTGCTGATGTCTGTAAAAAGGTCCTTTACAACCACACCATCCTACCCCTTTTTTTACTTTTGCTACAGATGGAAAAGCGGCAAACTGTTACTTGTTTGGGAAGTGTTGAGATACTACTGGAGCTATGATAGCAGTCAGTCTGGCATGTACAGCAACTGAATGCTTGCTGTTACCATCAGTATGCACTATTCAAATTACTTGTATTTTTTTTGTGTGGGAATTGATGATGCAAGGGAGTCTTTCTGCTTTTTGTTACTCCTGACATGAGTTTCTAGCTTACCGTAAAGTCTCACTGCCCTGTATGAACGTTCAATTTAAATGCCAAGCGGCACTTACAATTGTGATCTAGATTAATCATTTCTGATTTTAATGACACAATTCTGCTATTTCTTTTTACCTAACTGTGATATCATTGGCATGGATTTAAATGGGTTATATACTCATAAATTATTATTCCATTTGCATAAAATAATTTATGTAAGAATATTTTGATATTCTAATGCTAAAATGATGTTATTGCCAGTTAATTAATTGCAAGTGTCAATAATTTTCTAGAATTATATGACATCATACATAATCATCTCCTTATAGTACTCTCATAATTCATTTATAGTTTCCAGACCTGGGCTGACTATGTGGGCAGAAACTTCTGAGTGACACTGTTAGTGGTTTAACCTCTGAGGGCATTTTTGTCTTTGCAGCTTTTGCTCAAATCTAGTTATTTATTTCAAAATGTGGAACAGCTCATAATAATTGTTATGCACTCCTGTGAAGTCACAGAGGAAAAAAAGACACAAATGTTTTGATGTTCTTATGTTGGAAAACTGGGTTTAAAAACCCCATAGTTTTAACAGTGTAGGAATCATTCGCTATTGACAGTTTAATCATAGGGTTAAGACTTCCTGTGATCTTCAGCAAAGGAAGAAGGAAGAGGAGAGAAAAGAACAGATAGAAATATCACTGTAGAAGAGCATCTGAGCTTAACCTTGCATAGCAGAATGACCTGGCAGGGATTTTTGCTATCCCTTCAGCATGTAGAAGTGAGGCAAGTATAATACTCAAAAAGTGCAGTGGCATCCTGTAATTTTCAAAAGCAGAAAACCAACTAGATAGTGTCATTGAAACCCAGGGAGAATTAAACGTAGTTCTTGAAAGCTTGCATTTTAAATAGTATTAATTAAAATGTGACCTACTATTTTTTATTTCTCCGTTGAATTCATATACTTTTATATTTTAATTTTATTAGTGGTTTATGTTTAACTCTTCAAAATGTATCCCTGCTCACAAATGTAGCTGATGTTAATTGCTCTGCTCGCACTCAAGTGTACTAGAAATACATATGAAAGAGTAGCGTGATGCCACGCTATGCAATTTCATGCACATCTCCCAAGAAACTGAGCCTTCTGTTATGTGCGTGTTTGCAGTGTCACTCAAGAGGCAGTCTGTGCAAACATTTTTGTTTGCATGTTTGTTCTGGTTCACATAGTTTTAATCCACTCAATATCTTACAATTTCTTCTGGGTAAACCATCCTATCAAAGTTAAAGTCAGATGCTATCCTAAAATTTTTAGGCTTACTGAAGAGGCAGGTAAGTAGATTTTGGTTCAAACTTGGGAACCAGTCATGAAACTCAAAGCCAATGTTTGTTTTCTTACAGCTCTTGTGGAAGCAACAATGAATATAGATAGAACTTAATGTGAGTTGAATAATTCTTTTGCAGTGGCCGTTCATAAAACAGTGTTGCCCTTTACTGAAGCTGAAATCTATTAGGTAAACTGTTATCATGCAAGTATGAAAAATTTAAAGAATGAAAATGTACAGTTTTGTGGCTGCTTATATTTTTATCAATTCACTTCCCTTTTAAGTTTGAATGGCAGAATGGTCATTGTAGTGTTGAAATTCATATTTTAAAAAAATTTAAGGTTAAAAGCAATGTTCCCTTTAACTACCCAAAGTAGATGCCTTACTCCTAAAGCTTTCCGCTTTGATTTAGCTGTAAAGCTGAACACAACTTTATGGAAACGAACTATTCAATGTACATGTTTGAATTTGGTGAGTTTGCCTTCCTAACTTAATGACCTTGATTTTTATTTACATTCAGTTGGCATTGGTTTATTGATCAAAGAGAAACATTGGGGAGGGAAGAGGATCAGGCCAAATGAAATGTAATTGTAGGGAAAGAATTTTAGCATGAAAAAAAGTTTTAATCCTAAATTAAATCTTGTATTCGATTTTTAATTATTTTAAACATCTGTCCTTTTTGAAATTCAGTCAAATTTTAAACAATAATTTTGTTTAGAAACAGTATGCTAAGATGCCTTGTACAGAAGCTTAAGGTGGAAAAGTCTTGGAGATATTCAGAGCTTACTTCTTGGCTGATTTTGTTCCATTGTATTATTGCAGTGCTTATATCAAGGAGAACACACTTCACTAATTAATATATGTTAATAATTAGGCGGGTCTTAAAAAACTTTCAGGGACCTTTCTGTCTTTCCATCAGTAGTCAAAAAAAGGCCACTTTTTTCCAGATTACTTCTCTGGGCTTTAAGTAGCAGATTCTAAGCCAAATGTGTTATTATGTACATGATGATATTACTGCAAGCAGTAACTCGAGATGTCATTAGGTTTCTGACAGGATATAATTTCCCCGTGCTATCATTTATCTAATTATCAGAGAAACATCTCTGTAAAATGTCTGGATTTAATTAAGGCAATCATTTGAAACCACCTGCCTGCCCCATTCAAGGGCATAGGCAGACTTGTTCATTCAGCTGTTTCACTCTTTTGTAAATCAGTAGAGATGTTTTTTTTCTTGCCTTTAAACATAAAATATCAAAGTAGTTATTATAGTATTTATCATATCATAAACCTCTTCCAAGTCCTACACAAGTGCTACCTAATCCTAACAATAAATGCCGATCCACATGTCAGCACACAAGGGAGGACTCTCGGCATTCCTCTAGGTTCACCCAGCTGCAGGTATTTGTTGGGGTAGCGATATGTTGGAGCTGCCTGTGGGTCACAGCTGGCCTGTTGTTGCTGCAAAGCTTTTTTCAGACTGCTGCAGCTTGGATATTTGTAGAATTAAATTCTAATGGAATTTTCTGAAGTACTTCTGCCTGGCAGTCTGAGCCGAAACGTCACCTTATGCCATAATATTATATTGTCTCAGCTTTGAGGAGAGAAGTAGCAAAAGGATATTTTCTAGGCTTGGTCAAGACAACTGTTACAGGAAAATGTGAGCAGGTTATAGTCTCTGCCTGCAGACACAGAAAACTGAGAACAGCACATCCTTGGGAATAGTGGGATCGAATTGAGTACATAAGCATCCTGTGGCTTGTTCACCATGTACACACAAGAAAGCATCCTTCAGTCGTGCAGGTTTTCCTTAGGCTTTTTAATAGAGACAGAGACTAATACAATTCTATATCTGACCACAGTTCTAGGAAAAGACTCAATTCAGATGCTTAAGTTTCTAACATCTTAATGACGGGCTGACACCACAGCAGAATGAGGCAGTTTGATTAGTGTGTGGAGCATACAGAAAATGATAAGTGCCTGCTGATTCACTCTGTATGGCTTTTGAGTGACAAATAGAGTCTAATTCAAGATTTCAGATTTTTATTTGTAAGATTTCAAATTGGTTAAGTCCCAAGCCATTATTGGCTTCTGACCCATCCAAGTTTTATTCTTCTTTGTTAGAAGCAGCCAATCTTGTCTATTGAAAGCACGCTAATCTGAAAAATTAGTTTTGGCCTTGATAACTTCAACCCGCTCCATTTTCTGCTTAGAAAAGTAAAACTGGTTTAGTTTCTGTTAATCTCACTTCCAGGCATTTTTTACTTTATTCTTCTGTTAGAGCCCAGTGTTTTTCGAAAGACACTGCTGATTTGCAACAACAAAAGAATTTTAAAGTAATATTATACACCAAGGATTCTGTGAATTGTTCTGATAATGACAGAATATTTTGCTCTGTCATTATTGGCTGTTTTAGCCAATATGGCTAGTGATAGAATTGGAAATAAAATTCCTGATTCCTAGTGCTATAATGTGATGACAGATTATAAAGTTATATTAAAAAGAAATTTAGGCCAATTTAGATTAAAGCAATGGGAGAGAGATGACATGCAAGAAGGTGTTAAAGGGGTATATATAGTGTGTTATTCTTTATGGATGCTGTTGGATAGCAAGTGTTCTCAATTCAGTTGTTGTAAGACCGTTGGCATGCAAAGAGATGAAATTTAGGGAAACTAAATTTTTGTGTATTTTCAATGGGAAATTATAAATAAGCATTGAGATCACACACACATGTTGGTCCAGAGTACCAGTATCTCAAGGAAATTGAATTAATGTGGTTTCAATAAACTTGAAAAGGTCAGAAAATGTTAACACAGTCCTCCAATCTCTTAGGATTATACGATTTTGGCATCTGGTGTATGACTGTTACCGGGGACAAGTTTTAACATAGACTCTAATGGGATAAAGAATTAAAAACTATTCCAGAAAAGACATTCATCAAATTATGTGCACTACAGAACAATAAGATTGTTATCTATTGCAAACAGATTTCATGCTGAGATACCTTCATCTTAGTCTGACAACTGAAATGTAAACTAGAGATTAATTTGTATTTTGAGTTGTCGTTGCATGAATATTATGAGAAATTCATTAATAAGTTTTATGGTTGCACAGCACTGTTGTTCTTTTGAACGATTAGCAATATTCCAAGATACAGATGCAGCATGAAATAGGCTTTCTTTTTTATTTAAGCCCTTCCCACATTCACTAGATTAAGAAAGGCTCAACTCCTGTAAATTAGCAAAGTGTCAGTGACACAGCAGAGCTGTACCATTTTGTACAAGCTACACAGTTATGCTGTATTAGTCCAAAAATGACAGGAGTGAGGAACTTGTACATCCTATTCCTAATTTTCAGAAATACAGACAAACTGCTACTTTGTAATAATGAAAGAAAGCTATGGCTGCATATATTAAGACAGATTCCAGTAACGTTTGCTCTATTTAGAGTGCACTATGGCTTTCTGTCCACCTCTCATTGTTATGTATCGCACACCTGTAAACTGAAAATATACAGTAGGTCTAAGAATATAGTGGTTTATAATATAAAAGACTTTTAACAGCTGCTATGCTACTCTGGTTGATGAGTTGAAATGGGAATTACAGAAGCCAAGCATTTCAATTAGTATATCTAAGTTTCATTTTAATAATGGAACACAAGCAGGAATATGTTTGGTAGACCAATCTGAAAATTGTCCATATTGACTTGTGAGGCAGCCTGGTACCTCAATTAAGAAAGTATAGCCATTTAGAGAGATGAAAAGGATGAGACTGAGGCCTGTGAGACCAGCTCACTGATGTATGCATGGACTGAATCAAATATTGTCAGTACTTAACAAGTAATGTTTCTTCATTTGCACATTGATGTGTTTACAAACAGTGGTTAGTTCCATTTTTATTGGAAGTGCTATATTCTTATTCTTCACCATGCCCTTAGAAAAAACTCTTTTTTTATAAGAAGGAATTCTTCCTTATGCCAATCCCTTCCACCCACGCACCGTGCATATGCACACAGTAATTTAGTATGACATTCAGAAAGAAGAAACACTGTTTAGAATCAAGACATCAACTTATGTTTTAAAATTCAGATTATGGAAGTTCAGTGCCTGAATTTGCATAGAAAATGTCTGGTTTGCATAACAGCTTGAAATCTGTTTTCCTTCTCTAATATTTGGTTTTAAACCCCATTTAATCATATTTCCTTCTGGAAGCCACTGAAGCATTAAGACTTAATTCTGGTCAAAATATTTGGATTGGTTATTTTCCATCCTCTTAAATTCCAATCGAATCATTTGCAGGCTTCTGGGATCCAGAAGATTTTCTCCTGTGCTTGCTTTGTTTTACCAATTATTCAGGCCTGTCTGGTGGAGTTAATAATGGAGACTGAGAGCTAAGTTTGAATCTTAGCTGGGATTGCACAGAATACTTTTCTGTAGACCAGTAAGTTAGCTTTGGGATGGTTTTTTTAGAAATTTAATTTTTAAGAATTTTTCCAGCCTGTCATAATAGTATCAAAAACATTCCTGCTGTTCAGTCAGAAAAGGACTTTGTACGGATGACATGCTGTAGCCAAACTGTACTCTTCTCAGAAACATATAATTTAAAATGCCAGGAAATTGTAGGTTAGTGCTTGTAAAAAAATCAGGCACATTAAAGTAACTCTGTCAAGCTCCATTGGTTCTTAGGATTTTCTTCCCCTCCATAGATAATGCTTAGCTATGTACTTACCTTCTTTGGAGAAATAATTTATTTTCATTCCTTTCCCTTCAGTGTTTTTTCTTAACTTAGTGTTTCAGTGAACAATAATTTCTTAAGATCAACAGTTCTGTAACTTCAGAAATGAAATACTTGCATGTCTGTGAACAAACTAGTCCAAATACAATACTGCAGGCTTTCCTGTGCCAATACGGATGTCAGAATGTGAATTAGGATGTGTCTGCATCCTGGTTTTCTTATTACAGAAAAATATTACAAAAACAGAATGATTCAAAGACTTGAAGATTTTATTTACTCAAAAAGATTAGATCTGTGAGGACTGTATTCCTTAGGACAGAGTAGACTTAAGAGACCATACTGATTTATTTTGAATCCTTGAAAAGATGAGAGAGGATGAGTTATCAAGGTATTTAAATAACATAAGGCCAGTACAGAGATATCTCTTTCAGAGAAATGAATGTGTGAATGCTAAAGAAACACATGTAGATTTAATTTCACTTAAGAAATAGCTGAAATATTTAATAGTCAGGTGTAGCAATCCATAGTTACTTGCTATTAGTAGTTAAAAGTAAGGATGAGGTAATGATCCAGATTTATTAAAGCTGAAGTTTAAATTAAATTTGGAGTAGAGTTCAGATGTGAATATTCAGAATTTCAACAGCTTTTCTTGGGAGAACTCATTTGCCAGAGTGAGAAACAGGTCACAAGATTGTATTTTTAATGGATCAGATTTTGTGAACTCCATTGCTTATTTATGACTCTAGATATTTCTGCAAATTGGATCTGAAGTTTCTTTATAATCACTTTTCAAATAGGCTTTTATCAGAACAGATCGGAAAACAGATATAAGTAACAAAAAGCCAAAGAAATGAGTACATTTGAATAGAATTACTGGAAAAATGCCCGTCTGTGCATCAAGCAAAGTTCATGTCAGAGCAGGGTATAAAGATCACTATTCTAAGGTCTTGTCATGCCATACTTACAAATGTGCCACAATAACTGGATTGGCACAGTTGTGGTGCAAATTTCCCTAGAACTGATGTAGCAGCTGCTGAGAGAAGCTGCTTTTATTGTTGGCAAAGGTACCAGCTGCCTCAAATCTCTAACACCTGACAAATGCACCCTTATCTAAGTCTAGCTGTAACATAGAGCATAAGGATCCAAATAACCTGCTCCATTGAAAAACAAGCAAAGAAACAAAACCTCAAAATACCACCCAAGAGACATAAGTGTTTAAAAAAACCAGCAACTAGTGAAAGCTGAAAATAACCAGGATTTAGAAAGATGACGATTTAAAGAGATGAACTGTGTTATATACCTGTAAGTGTGTTGGTGTGATGCCAAGCTTTTGAGGAGGCCTATCCACCCTGCTCCAACTGCAGTGCTGGAGGTAGGGTTTCTTATCCATCTCACATCTCCAAGAATTATTTTCAGATAGCAACGAAAATTTCCTTCTTTTCTTAATATAAATTGCTGCTGAGGATAATTTGGACTAGCTGTGCTGATTTTGCTCCACAGTGAATGAAGAAGAGTCATGACTAACTCATCAAGCTGGGAGAACACTAACACACAGTCTGGTGTAGAGCAGTATCAGAAATCACTGTATCTATTTTTGCAGTGACTGTTAGACTGGGATATTAGATGAAATTAAAATTTTGATAAAAAAGAAATGCAGTTTTTAGCTTCCACACAACTCAACAAGTTTATCTAAAGACTTTGGGGGAACAGTAGCTTCACGGTTATCTGCTAACAGGAGTGGAGAAATAAATTTTTTTCTGCTAGGAGTTTTCCTTAAATGGGGTCACTCTGATTTCACAAGATTCGTCTCTTACCACAGCTGAAAGGGAGTGGGCTCATTCCTCTCTGTGGCTCCTCTCTTTCCCACCTCTGTCACTCAATTCTGCCTGTGCCTCATTTCTGCTTCCACACTCATCTGACCAGAAGGTGTGCCAGTTCCCCTTGCTGACCTGGCAAAAAGCAATTGCCACCCAGGTAGTCTTCAGCTTACTTTAGCGAGCTGAATTAGTTTAATGTGAGATCAGATGATAGCTAGGACCCGTCTCTTTCTGTAATAATACCAACTTAATTTGTATCAGCCAATTTAATAAAGCTGTGCCCTCAAGGTGAGGTTTCACAAGATGCCTGAGCCATTTTAGCGGCTTGCTGCTGTCAAAAGGAAGAATCCCCCAAGTACATGTTTCCCAGCGTTTTCCCCTCTTTCAGCTGGTTCAGTTCACTCAACTGGCGGAAAATGAACCCAGCAAAAT
Organism: Cuculus canorus; assembly: GCF_017976375.1. Classification (NCBI taxonomy): domain Eukaryota; kingdom Metazoa; phylum Chordata; class Aves; order Cuculiformes; family Cuculidae; genus Cuculus; species Cuculus canorus. Next base: position 113,713,661 of record NC_071402.1, read on the forward strand.
ATGAACAGCTTTATGTCGGGCGAGTTAACTGAACTCTCAGAGGTATCAGACAAGTAGCAGAGCCATTGCAACTGTGGACTGGCATTGGGAAGACTCAGTGGGGAAGAAGAGAGGGGGGCAGCCTCTTTCGGCAGCAAAGTGATGTGAGGTTGGCTGAGCTGGCTTGTGAAACCACACATCCCTTCAAACATTAACACAACCGTTTTCTTATTTTGAAGATGCACTTTGTGTGGACTGCATTTTAAAGGTTAAAAAAATATATATTCTGGCAGTCAAAGATGCCGGGAGAAGATATATCTTTTTTTTCCACAACGAAATGGCTCCAAAATGAAAGGTGCTACAAGTAAAAGGTGAAATAGAATAAACAGAATTGTAGTTTGAAGCCGTTGGGAGCCAAAGATTGACTATGCTGTGTGCTGAATAAAGGCTTTTTGTTTGTTAAATTTTTTATGCAGTCTAACACTTCTGCAAGGAATGCTGAGTTTCCAGCAGTTTCTTCCTTGAAATGAAAAAAAAAATAAAAATGGTGTTTCTGTAACCATTATCACCCTAATTAACACCTTACTACCTCTTTCAAATGGGCCTGGTAGGAAAGCTGGTGGAGCTGTGGCAGCTGGAGGTATTTCCTGGTGAGGAAGCTTGAGGCATTAAAAAGGAAAAATTAGAGAGTGAGAGCTTGATTCAGGTCCTTAGAGGAAAAAGTATAAGATATTGAAAATTGGGCAATGAGTAAAAATCATTATTAAAACGCCAGTGGCTGGATCGCTGCTGGTACCACGCTTGACCTTGCTCTGTTGAAGTCAGAACTGCTGCACTGCGGGCTTGAAGGAGATTTGCCACCAGAGCTATTTGGGGAAACCTCCCCCTCAGCTGTACAGCAGAGAGCCACCGTAACTCGATATCCAAATTAAAAGAGCCACTGGAGCAAGGCAACTTTTTGTCGGGATATCTGTGTCTGTGGGAAGGTTTTTGCCAACATTGTTAAGGATGCGGTTTTGCAATTGCTTTCAAGCAGCCTGTGTGGGGGCTGGCGTCAAAAAGGGAGGTCCCAGCCATGTGTTCCAGCCGCCTCTCTAGCGCCAGGATGAGCGTGAGTGGTAAACTGTAAGACTAACCTAGGGAAAAAAAAGCATTGGGAAGGGTTGGCCAGATCGCATCCCTGATTTCTCACCATCTGATTGCACAAATGCCAGCGCTGGCGCAGAGGAAGGCTGGGAAAATTGGCAAGGGGGATGGTGGGGAAGATAAGCCCCTTCAAGCAGAGCTCTGATTTGGGCTGTGGTACAGCGATGGAGAGCCTGCAGCCACGGGGGTGGAAATGGGGACGGTTTTTCATTCTGTTTAAATTAATCTTATCATCATAGCATGTTTTGGGAGAGAGATTCTTGCTGAGAGGCATTTGGCACTTAGGAGGTTAGCCCAGATCTTGCTCCATGTAGGTCAGTGAGGAGTGCGGTCTCTTGTTCCCAGCATATCACTACAGCTACTGCCAGCAAGAACGCAGGATTTCTTAATTAATTTCGTTCTGTGTAATACAGCACACACCTAACCCTCTGATGGAGTACAGCCATAGTTTCCAGTTTAACAGCGTATCAAGGTGTGTCATTAATACACAGTTACATATGCTAAATCCTGTCTTATGTAAGCAATAACACACAACAAGGTGTGTTTTTGTCGGCTTGTATGCATGCATCTTGGTTGTACAGGGGCATCGGTGTTGCTGAGGGCTATACCACACCCAGGGCGTGGGTGTATTAGCTGACTAATACACATTTTGTGGTGTTATTGTGCTCATTAAGTATATTGAAGGGAAAAGTTTTAAAGTAAATTAAAATCTAAATTACGAAGAATCAACCAACTGCATAACAGGAAGTGAGCAAACACATCTCAAAGAAGTAACCGAAACTGCAGAACTACTTCTTCCTTGAAACTCCCCTTTTTGTGCATCTTCTTTACAGGTAGCGGTCAGGGGTTGTGTTTATTTGGCTGTGGAATCAGCTGGTCCTCATTTGCTGTGAGCCATTAGTCCCTTTTATGTTGCTTTGGGTCACTGTAAAGCACACCTATACCTATTGCAACTCAGGTGCAAGTTTAGTGACAAATATACTTAAATTGGACTCTCTACTTTTGCTTGGCATTTGGTACAGGTGGCATGTCAGAGAGGGCAATAAAACCCCACCTGTTCTCACCCGTTTCCACCTCCTGAGCAGTCTGGTTTCCTTTTCCTCATCTTATGTGTTTGCTCATGGAAGAGGGAACAACCTAAGGACTTCAATACTGCATCTGTACTTTCCCACTCTCTGCCTGGAAATAGCACACTTTCCGGAGTGTAGTGCAACTTCCCAGACCAGAGATCTTCCCTAACAATGTCTGCCACTGCCTTAAACACACAGAAGAAAGAAGCATCAAACAGCTTATTGTGATGGAACTTTTCTCTATCATCATCTTTTGTCTGCTGCAAAGATGGAATTGTTTAATGAAATTCATCTTTATATCAGTGAGTAGAGCTGAAAGTTATTTGAAATAATTTTACTTAGTGGCTCACCAGCCTGCTTTCTAAAAATGGTGAAATTTGTGGCCATTTTAGAGTGTAATATTATATAGGCTTTGCCCCTCCTTTGACTAAAGGAAACTAAAAGTCATTCTGCTGATGTCAAAGCTAATGTAAAAGGCAGTCAGGAATACACTCTTTCCAGTAAAAGTGCCAAGGTGCAATTACATATCATTGTATCTTCTCTGGTAGCGATGTGCCCATACACACGAACAATAGAAGCTGCATCACTGAGTAAAGGACAACATTTAATTGCCTGTCTTAGTTCTTCTGTGAAACTGACAATTTGATTATGTTCTTAGCCTATTTACAAGTGTTATTTTGATAAAGTTAAGCCAGCATTTTGCTTCTCCTCTCCATGACTTGTTGGTTTGTGTTGTCTGGGAGTTTTTTGAGGCAGAAGCTGGAAAGTTATTTCAATTATTTTTCTTCAATCACAGTGAAATTACTGTAGGCAGCTATAGAAGAGGACTAGTTAGTATCTATCTCCTCAGCTTTAGAATCAGGAAATACATCACAGTCTGCAGTCATTGAGATTTGTTTTGACATGATGCAGAATGCCAACATCTGTGTTGTATGACACTGTGGTTAAAAATCAAAATTTATTAAAAGGGTTTATTACTTTTTCCCTGTAAGAATTGTTGTTCAGCTTCTTCATTTATCTTGGTAAATTGGAAAGTTTTTCTTTAGGAGAATGAATGAATGAATAAAGAAAATTGCTTGCTTTCATTACAATAATTTACGTACTATAGAACAAGCCACTAACATGGGTGGAATTTTCCAGCTCACTAGAGGTGCAAAATCCTTAACCAAAGTTATTATTTGACTTACACAGTTTGCCTATGTGTGATAGTAGTATTAATGGATATGATTTCAGAGCAAAAAAGAAGTTTCTATTGACCTGATGAAATCCTTGTGGATTTAATTTTGTTATTTCTAAAAATAAGTAAATCTTATGCAGAAAGTTGCAAAGTTTATGTATTCATTCCAGCTTATCCTGTGACCTTAAAACCTATCCAATATCTCAGCAATGCTAGTAACTATTTTTTGTTTAAAATTACTTTGACAAACCCGCTGTTACCAAATGCATGAGCAACTTGATCCAAAAGGAAAATAATTGCATTCGAGAGACTTGTGAAGACCAAACCTCATACGTCTGAGTTTTGCTTGGGCAGATTTGTGAAGGGTAGCTGCTCACGGTGTACATTGATACTAAGCGCTTCTGCCCTGTAGTCTTAGCTAAGCTGAAGCTACAAGGGAAAAGCGCTTAACTTTTAGTAACACAGTATCAGCAAACTGTGCCCCATGATGCTTTCAGAGCTCAGACTCTTGGAGTAGCCTCATGGGAGAATGCAGGCATAGCTCGGGCTAAAGGCAGCCAGGCTTTCTTCTGATTTGCCAACAGGAGAGGGATCTCTCAGTCTCTCTAAAGGGGAGATGCCTCGTGCTACTTAACCCAGACATGATTGCTGTTACGGGGAGCAAGGTAAGGATGTAGTTTGTGTTCATCTGAGTGATTGATGTACATCAGTTTCCCCAGTGTCCTATTTCTAATAGCCAGGGTTAGGCTCAGTGCACAGAAATCTTGAGTCTGATCCATGACTATCCTTGATGCAAAAGGAGAAATAGTATTACTGGCTTCACCTCTTCCTTACTTATAGGTCACTGCCTTATTCCTTCTCAAAAAAAGTTCCTATTTATCCAAAGCCCCATTGACCTTCACCACATGTCACATAAAGTGCACGTGCACTATATGTAGGGCACTGGTGTCTGGTTTCTCCATCATTTGTGCGGCATAGCACACGATGGCAAGGCCAGTTGAAATGAGGTGGTGTGAGTGGATTTGAAACTTTATCTGTAGAATATTTTTTGCATGAGAGATATTTGATCACATATATTTGGCAATTTATTAAGGAAAAACTTAAGAAATAATTCTGCATTTGTGTTGTGTTCTGTTCATATTACTACAAATATTCCATAACTGATTTGATATGGCTTGAGAATATGAAATATTCTTTCATACCTGGGCAATATTCCCTTCACAATTTTGCTCATTATGTTTATTTTTATTTATGTGGGTTTCCAACAAGGGTGGTAAAATCAGAAGTCCAGAAGAACTGTTGTTCAACTGGGATATCAAACGGCGAACGTTTCTATGTGTGTCCCATTGGGTCTGCTCAGTGGAGCTGAGTTGTCTGAATGGTAGCGAGCAGGATGTGTTCCTTACAGCCTTTGTGCGTAGCTATTGAAACTGTGGTAACAACAGACATATTTAAATATTTGTCACCAGTGCTATTCTAGTATGATTTCTAAAATAATATGGAGGTGGGGAAAAGAAACAAAGCTATCCTGGGAAGCCATTTACTGCAGCACAATGTTTGGGAGAAACTCTGTGGTGATGCTTGTCAGAGTGAGCGTAATAAAACCGTATTAGCGAAAAGACAGCAAAATATTTTTGTTTTCCCTTGCAGTGTAGGCAGGCTTGAATATGGTATTCGTGGTTGCTTATTATTGGGGTTTTCCAACTTGTCCCATTATGTAACAGTTGCTAGTAATTTTGAGATGGTTTGGCTCCGATTTTTCATAGTAAGTGTTCGTTTCAGGTTGAAACTTTTATAAGCTATTTGAGATGGAATTTCCACAGTTTCCTGGAAGATAACTAGGAGATTTTACGTTGTTATTGTCAACAGAATTTTTAAAACTATGACCAGATAACATTTTTTAACTCTGCTTCTCTGAAGAGGTAATGCCTGTGGCAAGGATTTGACTTCAGTTTTGATAATGTGGCTTTTGCCGTCACTTGAAATCCTTTTTCTTTCTGAAACATTTTTTAAAAGCTTGAAACTCTCAAAAAAGTGGCAGCTTGTTATATGGTCAGTGAAAATTTCTTCGATATTAGAAACAGAAATGTCTGAAAGTTCTGTTTTCCCCAAGTACGCTAAAGCTCCCTGAAGCCATGCATCTGATTGTCCCCCAACAGCTGCTATTTCCATTTAAACAGTGCATGCATCATCCCAGTCTGAGGCTGGGCCTTATCTTCCCCACTCCTGTGTGTAATAAGATTGTAAGTATGCCATGCCTAAAAATAAGTATATTCCAGTGCAAGGCAAGAGAATTAATCGAGAGCCTGCACTTCGTGATTGTTGCTTTGGGCTAGAGTGAAACCGAGCTACAGAACTGTCAGCAGAACTTCAAATTTCCCAGTATATTCTGGGTCACAAGAGCCAATGGTCTGGAAAATGTAAATTTAATGCCTGAGCTAATGTTTTCATGTCTGTTGATTTATTGTGATCTACTGTTTTAATTCTCACTGGTTGGTCTTCTTCATGGTCTCATGGAATCAAATCAACAACTGGGGCAAAATCAAAGCACTGTCTTTTAGCCAGCTCTTCAAAATGTGCACTTCCTTTCCTACATGTATATTTTCTCTGCTCCTGCTTAAAATTTTGTAGCTGAAAACTTAGCTAAATGCTTTCAGCAGTATTAAAAAGTCTCAGAAGTTTCTTAAAATAGGGAACGCTTCTTCCTCTAAGATGAATTTAGAAGAGTGTGTGCAAAAGAGGAGTATTATAATCAAATAATATTTTTGTGATTTAAACTACAGAATTAATTATGAACTACATAATAGCTGAAATTACTACTAGCATTGTGGTAACCAGTATTTGGGCTTTGCTAAGTTATATAACTGCATCTGTGTATGTGTAGAATTCATATCTGAAGGTCACTGTTCATGTCAAGTTCAGTGGTAAAATATTACTGTCAAGGACACTAACTCTCCTCAAACTGACTGATAAAGTTGAACAGAAAATACTGGCTTTCAGAGGTCGTTCACCCTCTGCCTATCATTTTAGAGGCCATGCACTGCTTCAGAGACTGCACTTTCATCGCTTGGTGGTCTCTGCTGTGGAATGAGAACAACTTGTTTTACCGACCAGTTGCCCATGTTACAAACTACTGGACTGGAATGATTTCTTAGTGAAAGGGTATACAAAATGGTATCTGACTGATCTTTCATTTATTTTGCATGAGGTGCTATAGCTGTATGCATTAATGTTAAGCATAAGTCATGTTTGTTTAGTCCCCCTGAGTTGGAAGGATATTTAATAGCTGTGGGATACACCCCTGGGGAACTGCAGAGGTTTTGGTGAGAGGGTTTTGGACGGCTGAGCGGTACACCAGGGTTGAACCAGTTTTCCTAATTGAAGAGAAGTAGGGCATTTCAAGTTTGCAGCTTGAGAGTCTTGATTAATCACAAGTACTCTGAATTTCCATGTGACAGATTTTTTTGGTTTTTTTTTTTTTTAAATCTACAACTCATGAAAATAATTCTCAGCCATTTCAGGCACATCACTGCAAAATCCACCCCTTTGTCACGTTGAGTTCAGAATACTTTGATGTGCTTAAAACTTCTGAAATACTATTAACTGATTGAAAAAAACAGCTGCTACATATTGTGTCTTGCAAATACTGAATTTGGCATGTGATTTACATTAATGTATAGCTTTCCTTTTTAGAAAAAACAATTATTGATTTAAACATATCTTGGGTACATCAGGTCCTCCCTCTGTCCTTGTGCAATACTGAAACACTGGTTAAATATGAACATCATTTTTAATTAGGTTTCCCCAGTGCTGAGCTTGCTGCAGTCTGGTCTGTTCTCCATTAGTTTGCTGGTCAGAAATTGTTGACCTTTAGATTATGCAGCAAAATCCATCTGTTGCTGCAGGCTTTTGTGAAGAGAGATGTTAAGAAATATGATCTCCTGCCAGTTAGCCGTGTAAACAAACTTGAATATAGGCAGTGGCTCAGCTTCCAGGATCTGAGTTCATTCAAAATAAGGAGGGAGAGAAGAAGCTGTGAACCACTGCTGCCTATCCACTGGAGAATCCTTTCTCAGCTGTTGTGCTGTAATAAAATGCCGTTGTCCTATTTTAAAATCTCCCTGCTCTCCAGGGGAGAAGCTGCACTGCGGATAACCCTAACCAGTAATAAAATCCTCTTCTGTGATCTAGGAAGATGAAGGCCATAACCCCCCTTTGCCAGATACCTCGCCATGCCCTCCCCATTGCCAGCTCCCAGCTTGTTCCGAGGGCAGGCTCACTCACGAGACTTCCTTGTTAACAATCTGCTATTTGCACTTCTTGTTATGTACCCATCAGCTGGCTGTTTCCGTACCCTAACCCCTATTTGGCATTTCCCCCTAATTTAGCACTTTCTGTCCTACAGCCTCCAAGACTCCCTAGAGAACTAACCCTCCTTTTTGCCCCTTAGTGTTGGTTTGCAGCATACCTGACAGTCTTCGGTTTACTGATTAAGTAAAAGTTAGTTGCCCTAATGTGTTTTAAATATGTTCACTCCAGTAACTTTTACTTACATAAATGCCACTGGCATTCTGAAATGTCTGAGTCCAATTTATAATGAGACTGACAAACAGTTCTCTTAATTACAACGCAATGATGTTCTTACTCCTTCACCTGCATTACGTAAATTATCAATGCCTTTTAATTATGCAAATTTTCCTCCACTAACATGGCAAGCACACAGTTCTCAAGACTGTTTTGGTTATGTTCTCAGATATGTTGCAACGTTTTCTAATTTTAGCTTCCTAGGTTTTATTAGTCTCTAAAGTCTAAACCTGTGATTTCTGCCTATCATTTAAATGCTCTTGCATCCTAGCTTTACTTCACTTGCATGTCCCCTGACAGTCCATTTATCTGATGTCTTTATTGGAAGGTTTTGTTCCATTTAGAACAAGAAGAAATGGTCAGCTTTTCTTGGCTCTGAGCATCTATGCAGAAAACTCCCACAGTCCACACCCATCACAAAATTAACCTCTTCTCATAGTTTCATGGATCTTAGTCCTTTGAGCTGCCTTATTATCCTTTTAAAAAGTACTTCCCAATGGTGTCACATTAAGCAAGAACTAATCCGCCCACAATTTGTTCTCAGAGACAAAAGCTAGATATGTTATTATGATATATCATATTTGTATGCTTGTCACGTGTGTTACAAATAGATGGAATGTAGTTTTCAAAACCTTTTCTCGTTTCTGTGAGTGAATTCAGAAACTGCATCGTACAAGAAGTGTCCCACTGAGTGTCAGTTTTGAGGAGAGTCCTTGTGGCATATGAAATGTTTGGATGGAAATGGGATAAGGGAAGAACACAATCAGTAGGAAGTGTCTTATCTCCAGGAGCTTTATCTAGGAAGTGTTTCAAGGGAAATCGTAAGAAACCATTTAAACGTGATGAGATAGCCTACCTCCAGGTGAGATGGCCACCGGAGAACTTCCAAGTGCCTGCAATATTCTGTATGTCTTGGAATATTTATGTCCGTAAACATTGAGATGCTAAGATTTAAAAGGTAGAAGATTTAAAAGGAAGTCTGTACTGATAGTTTAGGTTATTGTTTGTGCAATTCTACCAAGTTTATTAATATGTGTTACTTAGCAAGGTCAGTTGTCCAGGTTATGCTCTGAGATGTATAGTTTTATAAAAAAATCTCTACCAGTAGATACAAAGATGCCATTCTTCATGATCATAGGTAGTCCTCAGTAATAGCTGATCAGTTCATCAAGTGAAAAAAATACACCAACTCCAATGAAGGTAGTAATTCATCACTATTTACAAAAGCTTTGAAAAACTTTTGCAGACTGACACATGAAGTATTCCTCTGAAGACAAGGAGAAAGTCTTGTGTTTATACTCCAAAGGTCACTTTTCAGACTTCCAATTTTTGCTACTGAAAGTTACACAGTTTTGTCATCTCAATCTGGTTTTTATATATATAGAATTGTCTAAAAAAATTCAGGTGTTACAAACAGAGATTTTGGAACAATTTGATCAGGTGAGTAGTAACAGGTCATCTGGTCCCAGTGTCCAAGAAATTGCTGAGCCTGTAATTGTGGTATTGAACCTATCAGGTAGATCAGCATCTATATTAAAATTTTCTAAAGGGCTCCAGGGATCATTCTGAGAATTGCAAACAATTAACTTGAACTTCTGCAAGGTGTGATAACAAGGGAAAGATGAGTAAACAGAAAGATAAATGCAGCACATTACATAAGAGTCAATACAATACCTGTAGAGGGAAGTCGTATTTCTCCAGTTCCTCCTAGGGAGTCAGTTGTGTGAGAAGAATTGTAAACCGTTGGATATAGTGGACTTGGATTTTGAAAAGGCATTTCTTAAGGTTTCTGAGTAGAACTTCCTAAAGCAACTAAGCTGCCATGAGAAAGAGGAAAGTTGTTCTCACAGATTAATAACAAAGGAAATACTAAACAGCTAGTATTGAACCATAAATGTAGATTACTGTCGTAAGCCTACCAAGATCTTTGCTCTGCAATGTGTTCATAAACTGCCTAAAAAAAGAGATAAAGAGCGCTCTAAGATTTTTGATAATACAGAATCATTCAAAACTAAGGTTGATTATCAAGAGTTACAGATAACTCAAAACATTGATTGAACGGATGACAGAATTGCAGAAAACATTCATAAATACTGAATAACGTGTAGAGGGAAAAATCATCCTAACTACACAGGCCTTAAGGCTTGCAGAATATTGGTCCAAGAAAAGTGTCCATGAAGCAACAATTAGTAAGGAACTCCCCTCTGGCTGGTCAACCCCTCTCATGGACCTGCTACCTGGTTTCTGTAATGGTCATGAGCAATTAATTTTGGCCAAGATCAGCCTATAGTCATTCTTAAATTAGCCTGTCAGAGGACATAGGCTTTGTAATGGCCTTTTGGAAATTTGATCTTGCTTGTTAGGGAGGAAGTAATGTCTTTCCCGCGTTGTAAAGGTGCTGAGAAGGTGTTTGCCAGTCTTTAAGCTGCAGCAACATGAAAAGGCCTAGTTGATGGAGGGCTGTGGCAAGCTGGCATCTGATGCAAGGTATTTTAGAGCCTGAAGGCACCTGCCTTGCACCGTAGTGTATTGAATCATAGGAGAAAGAGGGTAGAGTCTCGGTCTAGACTGTACACTGGGCCTGAGGCACATTTCTCTGATAATACATCCAACACCTTTGGGAGGGGAGTTGGAGCATGTGCATACATCCACTCCTTGGAGAAGTAGAGGGGCATCAAGAGGCATGTTGGCACACTCCTGGCAGAGGATGACACCCCTCTTACAGATCCACTGGAAATGCAAGAAAAAAGGGCTCTCTACATACATCTTTTCTCTCTGCATTCTGTTCATTCTGGCACTTGCCAAGGCTTGTGGAATTGGCCATCAGTGGTCAGCATGGAGACTGAGAACAGCTGGAACTGTAGGAGGGAGTTCAGACAGGAAAGATAAGATCGAGTGCTTATGGTGTCTCAGCACCTAGGTGAAGACCTGATGGGAAAGCACAGGATCGTCCCTTCATTGGGTGACAAAAGTCAGACCCAAGACCTTGATTTTCTGAAAAGGTGGTAGCCAAGTACTTGTATCTTCAGAATGGATTTTTGTCTGGCATCCACTAAGGCGGTTTCTTCCTTCTCACTAACTGTGTCCCAGAGGACTGTATCCAAAACTTATTCAAGACTCTGTGAGAAGACTGATGATGGAGGTGTTATTCCTTTATATGGCTGTCTCTACACTCAGGCTGTCTTGGGAAATAGGGCCATGAATGCATCAGTGACCTCCTTTAATGATGTGAAGGAGCCTTTCCCTCTGCCATGAGTTAGATTTGCTGGTTTTGTCCACCAGGACAAATTTTCAGCACCTGCTCATTGGGTATCTGTGGAGGGACGACTAGCAAAACTGGGCTTGGGATGAGCAGGATCCAGAAGGCAGTGCACAAGAGGGAGAGTCAGGAAAGGATCAGAAGGAGAAGAAATGGTATCTTCTCTCAAGGTTCTTTCTTCCACACATTGTGTTGTCCCTGTGCAAAGAAACTTGTCCTGTGCTTGCTGGCATTTCTGAGCTGTGCATGCCTGCTGTAAGAGGGCGTGTTAGAGCCTACATGAGATTTTTGATGGTGCCATGGAGGGAGGGAAAACATCTGTGGATGGGCAACACATTCCATTATTTAAAGGGACCATATTCTGTCTTCCTGGACCAAGGGTCTATCTCTCTGGATTTGCCCTGGGACCTAGCACAGGAAGAAGCTGTTTTCCCTGATAGAGCTAGGAATTCGGTAGAGGGATCTTTTGAAAGATACAAGAAAGAACTCCTCTAGCCTCCCCCATTCCATGCAGGGCCACCAGCAGGTGACTGGGTCTTGCTCTGGTAGCTCTAGTGAGTTCCCCTCCAGTTCATGGGTGGTAATTGCCATGGAGCTGCATGGGAGGTTCCTGTAGGAAGAAGAGACTTGGGTTATGGGGTGGAAGGAGTACTTTTGGGAAGGAAGCAAAGAGGAAAGAAGGCTGAGTAAGGGGAACAGGCTCTGCTGCTGCTGTGGCAATTAGTGTGTGCCCAGCCCACTGATTCATATGTAGGTAAGGTCAGTCCAACTCACTGTACTGGCTATGGGCTTGGTTTGCATGGTAACCATTTGAGATAGCCATGTCAGGTACCAAGAGCAAAGATCTTCAGACTTGGGACTCTCAGTCTGACCCAGAAGTCAGCAAAGAGAAACAGTAATACATCGTATGGTTGATCTGTCACAAATCCCATTGGTAAATCAGGAATCACGGTTAAAAGAGTTGCAAATAGTTCATAGACTGAAGTATGTTCAAACAAACAAAACATCTGTAGAACAGCTATGACTAGTAAGTTAATTAAAATGATACATTCACTGTAATTTGTGAGTGAAACGAGGGTCAAATTCACTGAGTACATAAATGATTGGAAATCATTAATTTGCTTTTATTAAATAGAAGGGAGGACTAGAGAGTGCTATGTTCAGAGCAAATGACGTGATAATGACTGCTCCTGCAGAAAAGCATAATAGAAAGTTGTCTGAGTCACTCATTAACATCTACCACTGCCCTTTCTGTAAATTATAAGTCATTAAAGCCTAATACAGCTAGGCTGGACGTTAAATAGTAATTTTTACCTTACTAAAATGTTTCATTTAGATTTCCCGTGGTAGTCTTAAAAGATGAGACTATTATTTTGAGGAGATCGGGGAAAGTAATCGTGATATAAGCCTGATCCAGAAAGCCAAAGCCTTGGTTTATATAATTGTATTGAGGGGTAAAATTTAATTTCAGTTGTTTCATTGTCAATTCATTCCTTGGTTTCACTGCAGAGGGTGCCAATTTTACTGGCAGTTTAGTGCTTATAAAACATGTATCTTCTAAGAATAGAGTGAGAACATCACATAATTTCTTACAGATCATCAGATGTCCACCAGCTGGGGGATCTTTGCCTTGGATTGAATTTAAATCAGCAGTTTAGATGTGAAAGACTTGATATCTCATTAGCAATCCCTTGATCCACCCAGTTCCCCCGGGTGCTATTTTAGAATGATAATCCCAATCATTCTTGAAATCATCATAAGCAATCAGTTTTAACTGCAACTCTTAGAAGATAAGGCCTTTTCCTGTTAGTTAGTTCTACCAGAAAAAAAAAAAAGAAAAAAAACTCCCACAGGTGAGCCAGAGGCTTTGATCACACAGGTATTCTTTTTAAGTCAGATTTAGTCATTTTAGATTTTGTTTCTGCATGTCTTATACTATGCTAGAAAATAATACAAATGCAATATTAAAAAAAATGGTGAAGAGCTTCAAAATGAACCTCCTAGCCAATTTAGATTGGATTGAGTGCTTGAAATAGTGCAATAAATCTCTTCTTTGTGTACAGAATTATTTTTAACCTGACATAAAAGTAACTTCCAGGTACCTTACCAACAAGGATCATAGATTTGGCTAAACTTCAAAACTCCTTTAAAATTAAAAAAAAAAACCAAACCTGACAAAGCACTAAGACTTTCTTAAAAAGTCTCAATGTCACTATCTCACTTACTTTCATAGTTTCCTTAGTAGGGTACCACCCATGTTACTTGTTCTCCCTGTTATGTGGTCAGGGCCTTTGTAGGTCTTTGCTGAAAGCTAGATTTGCTTGTGTAAATAGGAATTGAGTTTATTCCTTTTCCTGGAACAGTAATGAGATCATCGCAGCAGCTTTGTGTGGTGATGTGATTAAGTTTGCACTGTGACTCAGTTACCTTGTCCTGGAGGACAGAGTTATAAGATTGACAGCCACAGTGGGTACAGGAGCAAAAGGTAATATCTTGTGCCACACATCCATATGCTCATTCTGCATCTGAAAACATTTAGTCCCATGGTTTTTAAAAAATACAGTGTAAAAATATAGAATGACTTATTTTTAACAAAAATCAGTCTGCGTACATTTCCATAACTATGTTAATATTTAGATTATTGACCTAATCAGGTTAAGTGTATGGGCTGCAACATCTAATTTTAAGGCACACCTCGTTCATGGTACTTGTGCAGTAGTAAATGCAAAATAATGATGTCATTAGCTGTGCATCAGCAAAACTGTCTGAGGAGTTTTAACTTTAAACCTCTAAGAGAAAACAAACTACTTTTTTAAGTTAGAAATACTTTATTTGGAATTTGTGTGTATTTATTATGAATATAAGTGTGTGATAATAGTACTTTGTGATTTTTTTTTCCTTAGACAAAAAGAACATGAGAGAAAAAATATCTAGTTCACATCCCAATTAGATCATAGCTGAAAACTGGGCTGTTGCTAGCTGTTCTGTACAAAGCTGAGTACGATTGTCTATTCAGCTGAAGCCAAGACTGCAGAAGTGGCGGTGCTGTAGGCTAGGTGTAAGGGTCACTGCCCAGTCTGTGTGGGTGAAGTTTGTCAGAACCCTTGCATTCACTACAGTTGGCTTTAGTCACTGGTATCCATTCCTTGAACGTTAAATTCACTCATGAGATAAAAGCAAAAAGCTGATGCATGTATAAAACCCGAAATGTTTGTTCTTCTGCCAATACTGAAATATAATGTATACAAAGGATCATTATTTCTCTGAAAGACTTAATCATATAATTCAAGATTGAAGTTTAACTTCTCTCAGCTAGCATGTCATGGCCAAACACACACTGCATCACAAAGCTGGTTAACATTCAGCCACAGCAGCTGGACTCACATTTATTAAAATTTTCCCTAGGACTTGCTCTGCACTTCAAGAGAAAAGTCACTTCACTATTTTTTTCTCTGTAGACATTAACTTCTAGGCTGTTTGTTCAAGATAAGCATCAAATGAGGATGCAAAGGTCAGTCTCCGCTGTATTACAGAGTTACAAAGAGAAACAGTCAGTTTGTCTTCCAGAGAATGTTCTCCTATCCAAATTAAACTCTTTGCTTCCTATAGCAAAAAGGGTTTCCTCTTTGGGAATTCAGCAGATTTTGTGTTTATGGAAGGACAGACTCTCCTTTATTGTGGACTTCCTTCTTCACTGGAAGTTTATCTTTTCAGTTTTCTACCTCCTTACCTCCCGCTTTTAATGACAAAAGTTTTTGAGCTCACTGTTAAAGCTCTGAGATGCTGGCTGCAGTGGATCCTGCTGCCTTGTCTGGTCCACCACCACCTCAGCTTTGCTGTCCTGCCTCTCTGCTGTCCTGATACAACAGGACTGGAAACATGTCTCAGCCCAGTGCTAATGCAGGCCCAGCTTCATTAGCTGGACAAGCTGTGAATCAGAGCAAGTGAGATATAAACCGGGATCTTGTCCTCCCCTTCATGCTTTGCAGGCAAGAACCCCTGGCAATGAAATGGAGCAGGCAGTTGGGGCATTAAATTTTTTGGTTGATTGGTTGGTTTTCTAAACCATGGCAACTAAACCCTACAAAACCCATTTGTCAAAGCTCCTGGACAACACAACTAATGGACGACATAACAAATCTCAATTAGAATGTGTTTTGTAAATGTAGAGATGCATCAAAAAGTCTTTTGCTAGCACCTTCCCTCTGTTGATAGTGATTTCTTGCTCAGAATTTTGACATTTAGCAAGCATTTAAAGTAATGACATCCATCGTTGTGCCATCGAGGCAAAGAAGTTGAGGGAGCTGTGGATTGCTCAGGTGGAAATTGTTACTGCCTTCCCTCAGACAACATAGCTGACTTTATGGGTGCCACAGTGTTTTACAGCATGAAGTAAAATGGGTTAGTGTAAATCACCAGTAGGAGTGGTTGAATCCAGCCCACTTAACACTGCCATTTAGTGGGTGCATATATACATAGATTTCACCTTTCTAGCTAAGTGGCTGGTAATTTCTTGAACTGCATTCACTGAAATACTTGAGGTTTTTGATTATTTTTTTATGATTTTAATTTAGCTAAAATAATTTATCTACACAATGGAAGAGAAGCTGGAGTACCTGTGGTAGTGTCGCCAGACACAACCTTCTATGTGGATGGGATGAACAGTTTAGGTAGATATTTTTTAACTTCTACATTCATTTCTTGACACTGTGATATATCCCTCCTTGCCTCGTGCCCCTTTGATGATCACAGCTGGGCAGTTGCATTAGAACAGAATTCCATTGCCCACCAGCTGTACAGACAGCTACTCTTGTTCCCCTCGCTCCGTCTACCATGAAGTATTACGCAGAGTTTTCATACATTGCCCTTCTTTTAGTACTGTCAGGCATGAGTTGCAAGCTATTTGAGTTTACCCTTAAATAAAATGAGCCTTAGTCTTCCTTGACTTCTTTTATTAATAGTAAAGCAGTACATTGCCATTCGCATAGCTAGTTACTGAAATCATTTTGGACTTGCAGTGTTTGTATCTTCTATTGTTGATTGAAGACTGCAGAGTAGAACTTGATCATTTTTGCTTCTTAGCCTAATAAGAGCGCTTCTTGCACACGTTGGAAGTGGCAGCTGATATGAAAAGATGAAGATGACTGTATGGCACCATATTGAGAGAAGAAGGTGATTTATCTTCACAAGTTTTGCTGTAAATCATTCAACCTTGTGTTAGAACCCTTTTGTTTTTGTAGTTCCACCAAAGAAACTCTGCAGTGTTTATATTCAACTGTATCTAGAAATATTATTTTCAAGAAGAGTAAAGGCTACCTGGAGCTGGAACTCAGTGAATTGATAAATCATAGGAAAGTTACTCAAGAATCTGTTCCTGCCAGTCACCAATGAAACTGTGGTGATTAGCCGAGTGCAGGTAGACATGAATTGAGTTAGGGAGAGGAAAATTGATATGAAATAGTCAAATCACTAGTTTCTTGGTATCACTGAAACAGCAGGGCTCATAAAGGGTGAAGCGTGTTGAGTCCAAACACAACCTCATGTGGTGAGTGTTGACAAAAATCAGAACATGAACGTACTGATGACTTCTGGTTAACTACAGCGTGAAATCCAGCGAGTGGAGTTCACCTCTCAAGTAACTGTGAATGCTTACTTGCAACTTGGCCTGTTGAACTAGTTAAACTGCATTAAATCTTATTCTGTTTATTTGGAATAAGTAGTGTTAAGTCTGGAAGTACATGTACATCTGCATTAAGTGCAGATTTGGACTGCCATTTTGGTTCATGTTTTTTTTCACAATGACATAAAGTATTCAGTCAATCTCTAACGGCTGCTTTTTAATGATACCGGGGGCAGGGGTGGGAAGGAGAGCAGAATCAAATATGGGACCTGCTCTTAATTTCAGAGAGCACCAAACCCAAAAAATCTTTATTCCAGTGGATGGCATACTGCAGAGTCGCATTCCTGAGGGAAGTTTTTTATGCCCTTGTTTAGAACATGTATGCTTTCTGAGACCACCCCCCCAACAATTAGCACTGTGCTGGTATTTGGATACTGGGAGCCCAATATGATTATCAATAGATACAAAAGCTGTCTGAAAAGTAATACTGCCGTGGTCAACAGTGACAAATACATTCTTTTTTCACACAGGCAGGTGTTTTGCTTTAGATTGTACAGTGAAACTGGCAACCTGTTTATTAGATTCGTAATTCAAGGCCAGTGTAACTCCCCGTGACTATCGCTGTTGTTTTCATTAAGGAGTCTTAATTCATTGTTTCTGTGGGCACAGAAAGATTGACGGACTCATTTGGTGTTTCAGCGCACTGTAATTTTACATAGTGCAATACTGGTGAGATTGCCTAGCTGTGTCATCTGTTGGGCTCATCACTATTACTTCCTTTTGACCTCCTCTCTGTAATTGCACATGGATGGCTTACTAGCTGCCATAAAAATGCTTAAATGCAACCAGGCTTGTTAAGAAAAAAAAATGTCAATAGACCAAAATGATTCTCTCTGAGATCAGTGAGGACCAACTAGGTAGCTGTTTGCTCTCTACCAGGCAATCAGAGCCATCTGTCGCATGACAATAAGCATCCATTTCAGAAGTCCATTTGTTTTTTATGACAATTTTTATAATTTTATGGAAATTGAACCATTTCATAAAGCATAATTTTTCCTCAGAAATTGTTTTATAGACTACTATCCCTCTTCAGTCATTTACATTTCTAGTTGCTTTTTACATAAATATAACGATACTTTTCTTATAAAGAGTCTTCAGACCTTCATTTTTTTCCTTTTTTTTCCATTTCTGAAAGACTGTCCATGTTTGGGACTTGAGGAAAACCTCTAGAGTTCTATGTCCAAATTTAATGTGTCAATAGAAACCGAGTCTATAGAGGCTACAAATGAACTAATGTTTAACGTTTTAATATTTAGCTGAAAATTGTATTTCATAGTGATTTTCTAACAAGGTTTTGCCACTCTTTATTTTTTAAGTATGTATTTTTCATAATCTGTGTTAGTTCTTAATATGACTCATAATTCCAAGAACAGCAGGAATGTGATGAATCTAAAACATGAAGTTGTAAAGATCTTTGTTTGTTGGAGTCTTGTATATAAGTCCAGGTTATAACCCATGTGAGCATGAGCTTCCCAGTTTTCATCTGTGAAAGTCAATCAATACTATATAAAAGGTTCTGCTCAGCAGAAACTAAGCATTTTGCATACCGGGTCAGACTTGAATTGCACCAATGGATCTGTAAAAAGACAACTTTGACAGCACATGTCCGCATCACTGCCTTCGTCGAGGCAGTAGCCTTTCACCTTTATGAGCGAGTGTTTTAAAACAGGACAAGGAACAGCATCAGGTTGGAAGTCTTATTTTTTGGAGGCTGTATGTGTTAAACCTCAAATTCCTAACTGCTTGGCAGCTCGCAGGGCTTTGACCAGTTCAGCTGAGCGCCACAAGCATGGGTGCTCAAGTGTTTGTATCCTTATATATGCAAGCATTTATGAAATTGGTAACTGCTTGACTGCTTGTGTACTTCTCCTGTGTAGTAATTGCCATTTAAAGGTCAGCACTTTCCAGTATATTCTGAGTGTCACCAGCTTTCCTAATAGTAAGAAGATGAGTTAGCTGTAGTAATGATTCTTACCCTTGCAAGCATATAAATATATTACTGGAATCATCATAGCAGGAAATATGACAAAGACCTAAGTTGAGCTTAGTAGATGAATGTGAAAAGGAAGGAAGACCATCCCTAACCTGTGGAGCATATCGATGAGAGTTGGATGTAACTCAAAAAAAACTTTGTAGTCAGACTGTTTTTTGATTTTTACAGGGAAATGTAAGGCATGACAGGTGCTGAAATTCAGGGATCTTATTCACAAGTTTAATTATTATTAGACCATGAAAGGCAGCAGTACTGAAAGAAAGGGTTGCAAGAATCAACATTTAAGAGGAGTTGGGAGTTACTTATCAGAAGCTATTTCAGGAGAAAAGCTGATGAAGAGAGACTATGAAGGACATTTTAAGATGAGAGCCTACTCAGATCAGGGAATGATCAACCAGAGAGGAAATCTCACAGAGAAGCTGTGTGTTGTTTTACAATGTGTGCCATAACTGCTTTTAGGATTTTTTTGCTCTAAGACAACCAGGAACCTCGATAATAGCTCTTAAAGGAGCTTACATGTTGGATCTGAGCCTAAATTGGATCTGCTGTGGTAATAAAAAAATTGTTTCAGTGGATTTTCCCTTTCCTTCTTGAAGGGAGAATTCATATAAGACCATTAGGGTGAGGTGTACCTCGAAGGTGGTGGTCTTTTTAGACCTAGCAAAGTGAGGACAGGCAGCTGTCTGGGAGCTGTGGGAAGAAGGGTCAGAGGGTCTTGCAAGGTTTGTGTAAGCTCTGTTTGTGGCCCCGTTTTACTAAAGCTGATGTTTGGGGCTGGCTGGGATGATTGTTTGGACAGAGTGAAGCTAGTCTGAAGTGGTACCTCAGGGAGTCGTTGCCATGCAGATAACAGATGAACCTGTGTTTGCAGATAAGGACACCAGCAACAGGGTGGCAGGTGTTTGTTTTTAATGTCATGCTGATGTTGGGCTGGCTTATGAGCATGCATAACTTGTCAACCCTACAACGTTACATGGAAGTCTCCTGTGAAACACCTTTTGGCAGACAGGACTGCATTTTACTTTTGCTAATGAAGTTGTTGTGGGCAGCTGGTTCTAATGAATGTGAAGAGGTTGCCCTGTCCAGTTCTGTTAAGTCAAATATTTTAAACTCATGAGTTACAGAGGATGGAAACTGATAATGAATATTTTCTGGATTATAAAGAGATATTTCCTGAAAGTGAGCTGAGAATGTTGTTTGCAATAAAAAAAAAACAAATCAAAAAATCAAACAAGACAGACAGTGGTCTTCGGTTCAATAATTACCTTATGAATCTTCTCTTATGCTTAGACTATGCCACTTAGAGTTGGTAATTTTACAACTTTACAGCAGTTATTGAACATGCCTTTGTGTGTGTTATGTATATGCTGAAGGGCAGAGAATAGCCTCAAAGTTGTAGGTGTCAAGAAACGTCTAAAATCAATTAACCATTATGTAGAGTGTGAGAGACATTCCTTGTTTCTCTGTGAATAGTCCTGAGAGAATGAAGCTTTCAGACTGCCAGAGAACTGACATGTTTCCGTGTAACGTTGGAAATGGTTTTGAACTTGGAATAAACTTGCACGCACATACAAATTAGAAGAAAACAAAACACACTGAATGAAATCTTGTCCTTATCAAAGTCAAAAGGAGTTCGCTGCTGACTTCAGTGGAACAAGAGTTTTATCCATAAAGAGGAAAAAGATTTTTGAACTCTTTAGAGCTAAGCTGTGTGATGTAGGGTTTGGTGTTTTTTTTGTCACAGATACTTGCTTGTTTTCACATGCATTTGCAGGATCTGAAGGCCACGAAGTCTTTGTAATTGTGTGTCTGCAATCCCTGACTGCAATATGCTTGCCAAAGCACACCTGGAACGCTCATGCTTTTGTAACTTTCATTTCTTGTTTTTATGGTCCAGCAACATTGCTCAGGCCTGTTCAAATGACTTGGCAATTAGTAACATAAATATAACTTGTCGGACTTGATTTGTTCTTCCCACACAGACTTTTTGTGTTTGTTTCTCTCCAGCCAAACCATGTGTTAGAGAGAAGAGTAGCAAGAGAGCATGCTGTAGTGGGGGGGATGCCAGGAAGGTTTTTGCCCT
Source organism: Cuculus canorus (assembly GCF_017976375.1). Lineage (NCBI taxonomy): Eukaryota > Metazoa > Chordata > Aves > Cuculiformes > Cuculidae > Cuculus > Cuculus canorus. The sequence continues at coordinate 113,734,632 of NC_071402.1, forward strand.
TTTAGAATAAGCTCTTTTACATGATGGAGAGTAAAAATAACTTGTGGCCGTCCTAATGAGCGTGCTATGTCTCTGTGACTGTGAGCACACCATCCTCATGTGTTCGTCTGCTACTGCATAGCCTGGCAAGAATTACCATTAGTCTTCATTAAACAATCTGTAAATTGGTTGCACCGAAGTGCTTTGAAGGGTCCAGTTTTATGGACCCATCTAGAGCAGGTCTAGCAATACCAGATTAAACACCTCACAAAAGACCACTGTAGATAGCTGGGATTTTTTGATGTTGTTTTAGGTTCTTTTCCTTTTATTTGATAAAAAATTCCTGGCACAGATATAAAATTGGCCTTAAGAGCTAGAGCACTCCCTTGGTGAGTGGGAGTTCATATTCGACTTCCCCGACCTGGAGAGCAGTGATGCCTCTTGCCTCTTTGCTGAGTCCTTGTGTGTGGTGTTAGTCACTCACTGCATGGCAACCATCCAAGCCTCCCTGCCTCTCCCCATCCAGTGGAAACTGTGCCACAGCAGCAAAAAATGTGGCCTAGAAAAGTGGAGAGGACTACAGGAGAGCATGAAAGTCCGTAGCCTGGTGTGGGGACACAAAGAAAAGCATTGGCATTGTGGTCTCTTCTGTCTGGACTGTGAGTTTTCATTTGCTGTGTTGGCAAACTGAGCTCCAGAGAGGAGAGGGAATTTGAACACTTTTGTGTTCTACATGCAGGTTTGCATGCCCTTCTGCGACTATGCCCTCCCCATGCGCTGCACAGGTATCTCTGCTCGGTATTCATCCTTAGGGGCTGACACCTAAAACGTAATCATTACAGCCTCTACTTTCCAGAGGAGGGCCACCACAATGATCAGAAGGATAGAATGCCCTCCCTTATGAGGGCAGGCTGAGAGAGTCGGGGTTGTTCATCCTGAAGAAGAGAAGGCTCCAAGAAGACCTTACTGCAGCCTTTCAATGCTTAAATGGGGCTTAAGAGAAAGGTGGGACAGACTTTTTAGTAGGGCCTATAGTGACAGGACCAAGGGATAATGGTTTGAGCAAGAAGAGGGGAGATTTAGGCTAGAAATAAGGAAGATTTTTTTTTTTACAATGAGGATGCTAAAACACTGAACATGTTGCCCAGAGAGCAGGTAGATGCCCCATCCTTGGAAACGTTCAAGGTCAGGTTGTACAGGGCTCTGAGCAGATGTTGGAGATGTCCCTGCTCACTGCAGAGAGGGTTGGACTAGATGATCTTTAAAGGTCCGTTCCAACCCAAACTATCCTATGCTTCATTGTGCAAAGGTCAGGCTATGTTGCTTTGTAAGAGTAAGTAAGCATGAAGGCCTACAGAAGGGATGGATCCATTTGATCTATCGCGGGAAGCGATGGATCTATTTGATGCATCTCCTCTGGGCACTGCCAGCTTAATCTGTATGCTTGGAGAGATGTTTATAATGACAGAAATATTTATACTGGGTAAGTTTGAACACAATCAATGGATCTCTTAGTTTTATTTCACGTAGACGCTCACTTGAACAAGTCCCTGTTTGCGGTATATTCTTGGTTATAGTCCTCCATTAAAAAGGACTAGACGCATATTTCTGGCCATGTTGTCATGAGTTGTGAATGAAAAACCAAATAATGTGTTTTGTTTGATTACTGCAGTGCTTATGAACAGCTCAGCACTGACAGCCTGTCAAAAAAGTGCCATTAAATGCCCTGGGATAGGCAAAAGATGTGCTGCAACACTGGAAGGTTTTCTTCAGCTCATGCATTGTGCCTTATTTCCGAAGTTACTATTGACTGATTTGCTGTGCTGTCTCACATCAACTATAGTGATTTTTTGGACATCGTTGTATTTTGTTCCTTAAAAGATGGGAATAAGCTCACACAAAGCAGCTGTGAATAGCCGCCAACTTTCAGTCACCACCAGTCCAGGTGGCATTTGAAACAGCAGCTTTGGGTGGGGATGAAATGCTCTGTGTCTTATTGATAGTGCCTTCAACGAGCTGAAGGTGGACGTGGGGATGGAAAGTCTGAGATGCACATTTTAAATGGCAGGGACAGCACTTACTATAAAGACATTATTTGAAATAGTTTCTAGAAGGCAATAGGAGTGTGCTTAATTATTATTTTTTTATTCTGAAAACTCTATTTTAAAAAATATCAAACATATTTCATATCCCTCATGGGGTCCCAGTTAATGAAAAAAATACATTGGTGAATGGGTTCATCTCAGTATTAGCTGAAGATGCAATTCCCACTCACAGAAAAGCCTCCAACTGGGGATAAGTGGTACTTTACTGAAAGCATCTGTAGATATTCAAGTGATGCTAATATTGGACCTGTGAGTATCTGGTGGTTCTGATAAATCAGCCCCCAGCAGTTCCTGAGTTACCTGTGCAGCTGATCTCAGACAGTGTTGGTAAAGTTGAGCAAGAACTTGAGCTAACCAATCCTGCAAAGGTAATTAGCTTAATTCTATTAAATTTTGAGGAAAAGGTAAGGAAGCATCTGAGGTTAAAATATTGAACATATTTGGGAAAGACAAAAAGTGGATTTGTAAGAAAGAGCATTTACGAAATGCCTTGCTTCTATCTGTGTATTCAGGCACAGTGATGGCTTGTAGGAAAGAACCCATTAAGCATGGAAATGGTAAAAATCTCTATCAGAGAAGTTAACAGTTGAAGTACAGGTAAATATGCTCCTGAGGCCTTTCTTCAACCAAAAAAGTTTCAAATAAAAAAATCCTTATTTTTACCCAATCAATATTTTGCATTATTTCCCAGTTAATGTCACAGACAGCAAGCTTATGGTTTACTTGAAACCTCAACAGAGCAGAACTTCTTTCTCTTCAAAACGTGAGAGAGTAGTTTACTACTTAGGTCATTTAACTCAGTTATAAGTTACAAAATGTGAGTTATGATTAATCAGAGAAAGCAGTTCAGTATTATGAACCAGCCTTAAGAAAAGTAATTGTCCCTTAGGTTTCCATGCTCTCTCGAAACTGGAATTGCAAAAATCACTTTTATTTAAACTAAGAATCTGGGACTCTTTGGTTCATTAGCAAAGACCATCTTCAAGTGAATGTTTCATATTGTATCTTGTCCTGCAGTCACTTTCAGCAGTGCCCAAATACCTGAACAGCTATCCTAACTTTTAGAAAATACTGATCTTTACATATCAATTATGGTATTTCTTATGGTTCATCTTATGGTTTTGGTTAATAGAATTAAAGAGATGAAAGCTGATGGATGGCTGTTAGCTTAATAAACAAAAGCCTTTTTGAAACTCTTGTTAAATTGCAATGAGTGTACAAATAAACTGAGCCTTAATTACAGTTTTAATTAAAAGCATAGGTATTGATTATATCATTGAATATGTGTTGTAGCCAGCCCTAACAAATAGCAAAATTACAAGAGATCATTAAACTAATTGTTAAAATTCCAGATGAATGAGATCTAGAACTGGTGTGGATAAAAGATACAGCAATGCTGAATAGAAGGAAAAGATTATGAACTGAGTAAAAAAAATATTCATTTCTAAAAGTTTGGTTACTGATGGCTTTATGTGCCGGCATAATTATTTTTATCTATGGAACAAAATGGATACAAAACGGGAACAATTTTAAAATAAGAAACATGGATAAATGTTTATCTTGGGTTTTGAAAGTAAACAGTCACTCCTGAGATCAGACACTTTCGTCAGGAGCCTTACGTGGTGCAGGATATAATCTGCCGTACGCGAGAGGCCTCCTGATCACTCAGGGAGCCATCAGATCTGCTACACAGGCTGATATAAAGGGCAAAGAAATGCCGCTAGGTCAGAGCAGTAACAGCATGAGAGTACTGACAAAAAAACATAGGCAGCTGCGCTTGAGCTGGCTACAGGGCACTGGCAGTTCACCCTATATTCAACCTGCAGTTTTCCTGCTACCGCAGCATTGATCCTCTCCCAGGACCATGGTGTAGATGTCTGGTGGTAGGCAGAAAGCAGTTTTCCAGACATTAGTGATCAAGAGTGAGTGTGGAAACCCCATCTGCCTGCAGTACAGCCACGTTTTCTCCATACAGGCTCTCCATTTGTACGTGCAGGTGGCACTGCCAGCTGGATGGGTCTGTTCTTCTCCAACATCCCTTAGGCTGTGTGAAGCTGTTAGTTGATGCTCTCAAGAAAATATGTCCTAAACTTTTTTTAGACTCAATTTGAAAAGTCTGCAGACTGATCATGCTGTTAAAGGCCTGACCCCTTCTCTCCTTGTGGTTCCACCTTTACTGCTTAAAGTATCTTATTGAAGCTTTTTATTAGAGAGGCAAGTAGCCCCTGTGGATGGATGTTGCAGCCGCCCTTTGGTTGTGGCTGAAAGCTGATCCAAACAGTGAAGTGTGTAGTAGGAAGATGAGGTAGATGATCTCATGGGTCCTTTTGTTCCATCCATTGCGATTTCTGTGCGTATAAAGCTGTTTTAATCCTTTACATTGAAATGCATTGTATCCACAGAAGTGTATTCTTAGTAATGACACAAAGCATGCTGCAACATGGGCAAGCTTATAGTCAGACCCTGTGACTCCACTGGACTAAGTTATTGCTTTAAATACAGCAATTCAGAACTAAAAAAAAAATTAATATACCAGATTTAATAGTTGAGCATAGTTTGAATATTCTGACTGTGTACAATGCACAAAATGTAATTTGTTAAAAAGACGGTGAGGGTTGGTGTCAGTGAGGTGTCAGCACCCAAGAGCTAGGATGTATTAGAATTAGAGATATCTGTAACCTTTATTTGACCTTGTAGTTTATAGTGCATGATCCAGTTTTTAGTGACCTTCCTCCCTCCGTGACCTCTTTCAAGTGTTCAGGATAAACAAGGGGTAGAACTGTGACAAGTGCTAAAAACATGACAGCAGCTGATGAGCTGCAGAGGTTAGGGGAGGCATGAGCTCTCTTTAGAAGTGAAAAACAATGTCTTGTGGTTGAAAGCACTTTTCTCCTTGTATTGCTGCTCTATTGCTACTATGATGTCTGTTCTCACATTCAGAAACCAGATTACAAAACTTTAATATCTAATGAGTGACAAGTAAAGAAGAAGAGGTTACTGAAATATAAACTGAAAGGGTCAGATATAAACCTCAAAAGAGTAAAAAGATTTAATGACCCATAATCAGGGTTTATCAGTGATTTGTACTGAGGTAATGGCATCACTGTTTTTTTCCAACACACGGGATACATTTTAGTTTACTTCAGACAAGTCCCTGTTCCCTGTTACTGCTTAACTACAGGATGTTATGATTATAGATGTAGTGACACAGTTGTTGCAGAGTTGCTGCTGATAAATTACGGTGGGATGGAAGCTGTAAATACAGCTTCTCTTGTGATTTAAGAGAGATGTGAAGGCGTATTGCCCCGATGCTTGATCAATGGTAAACAGGGCCAGCCATGGCATGCTGAAGCTTTTAAAGTCCGTGCCAGATTTTGGGATTAGAAGTTGTCGTTTCAAGCATTAACTGCTCTGGTATTGAAATAATCAGTTGCTCTGGTCCTCCTCTTTTCCTTTCTCTTTGGCCAAGATTTATTTACCTTTGCAAACAGGAGCTGACATGCAAACCTTTCTTCAGTAAATTCTTGAGAAACGAGAGCTTCTTCGGCAAGCTGCAAAGGATTCAGTGTCCATCTGTGCCACAGCGACTATGACTGCATGTCACTCCCTCCGTGACCTTCCCATTCACCTGCTCAACTGGTCAGGAGGCTGCTTGGAGCTGTGTGTTTGTAGTGCTTAAGGCTAGAGAAACAATAATCCAGTCATGGATTAGCGTGATAACACACACCAGCAGCAAAATCATCTCTATTCAGGATTCACTTGACATGAAAGGGCATCTTGCCTTGGTCACTCAGTACCCTGTTCTGTGCGTTACGGTTCTGTGCAGGTATATTTCTGATGACTGATGAGGGGCAGCTGCTTATGTTGTGATGATTTTAACCTGACTCCTCTCTGAGGAACTCCATGCATCCTGATCTGAAGGCTGATAGAAGATCGATTTTCTTTTCCCTGAAGTGAGACATGAAAATGACTGGCTCCCCAGGATCTCCCTGGCATTCAGATTAAAGGGGGCCTGTATTTGCATTGGTACTGCAATGAAACTACTGCTTCGTTGAGCAACGAAGCTGGTGAAGGGGCTGGAGAACAAGTCTTATGAGGAGCGGCTGAGAGAGCTGGGGTTGTTTAGCCTGGAGAAGAGGAGGCTGAGGGGAGACCTTATTACTCTCTACAACTACCTAAAAGGAGGTTGTGGAGAGGAGGGAGCTGGCCTCTTCTCCCAAGTGACAGGGGACAGGACAAGAGGGAATGGCCTGAAGCTCCGCCAGGGGAGGTTCAGGTTGGATATCAGAAAAAAATTCTTCACACAAAGAGTCATTGGGTACTGGAACAGGCTGCCCAGGGAGGTGGTCGAGTGGCCTTCCCTGGAGGTGTTTAAGGAAAGGGTGGATGAAGTGCTTAGGGACATGGTTTAGGGAGTGTTAGGAATGGTTGGACTCGATGATCCAGTGGGTCCTTTCCAACCTGGTGATTCTGTGATTCTGTGAAATCAGGATTGGCAGACTGTGATGTATGAATTTGCATGCATACAGGGACTCAGAACAAGAGTGATTCTCGCTAATTTAGCCAAGACATTTTAGATGGTCTGTGCCTAAAACTCAAACCTGTTCAGTAAAAGGGACTTTCTCTTGGGTATCTTTAATAACACATTCCATTTACAGTTGTAATAAATGCTATAACTTGTTTCCCTCTCCCCCACCCCACAAATAAGTGACAGTGGAATTTCTTGCTAAGCCTTTGATAACGGTTCTTTCTTTTTGTTCCAGATAACTTCAAACGAGAAATGCTGGGAGAGCCTGAAGAATGATGGTGATGTTCTTATTCAAACTCTAGAGAGCCTGGCCGGAGCTACCAGGTGAGTTCCCTCAGGCTTCCAGGAATTTCCAGTGCTGAGAGCGCTTGCCTCCTCTTTTGTCTGTGTGAGTCTTCTGTAATCACCTTCTGTGCAGTACAAGCTTCTCAGGTTTCTGTCCCTGGCCCCCCTCCCTCCACTGTTCTCCTCCAAACTCTCTCATTCAGAGCTTGCCAGCATTTCTGCCGTGGCGGCAGCGTGCTTTGATCCCCAGCTGTGGTGAGCCGCGGTGTGCTGCACAGTCCAGCTCAATCTGTGTGCACATGTTGACTTTTTTTCCCTTCTAAATACATTATTTTATTCCAAAGGCTTGGCCTTTATAACCGGATACTGGTCGCTGGTTCTTGGTGGAGTGAGCTAGAGGCACAATGTGATGTTTGTGTCCTGTTTTCAAGTCATTGTGTTTGGTGCCTTTGCAAGCTGATTACTTTCCAATGCTCAGCTAAGGAACAGAACTACTTTTGTTTAAGAATACCTGTGGCTTCTCTGAGAAGGTAAAAGACTTTGGGGAATGCTGTGGTCTCCTCTGCAAGAGCTGAGGTGCTAATCCAAACAAGTTGGTCAAACCTCAGCTCATCTCCTATAGACTTCCCTTCATCTAATCCCCCTTGGACATATGAATGAATGAATGAATGAATGAATGAATGAATGAATGAATGAATGAATGACTGTTCTCTGCCCCTCAAAACAAATGTTACACTCCTGCTGCGGGCTGTTAAGCTGCATTTCACTCCTGGTATAACTAAAATTCATAGAGAAATTGTGGTTTATAGATCAGTTTTTGAAACACTGAGGTGACCTTTTCAGTGCTCTTTATGCTCCCAAATGCAGGCTTTACATGGGTCAATTGTTTGGGAAAATTGGCTCCTTGACATTATGGCAGGGTGTACCCCGTGTTGGAAGGAAGGGGGGATGTGGGCAGAAGTGGAGAGGAAATGTCAGGCTGTGGGGAGTGTAAGGAGATGCACACCGAGGACTGACCAAACCTGTTGAGAACAGTCGCATCTCTCTTGCATGCTCAGCTGCTGACTCACAGGTTTTTCTATGACACATTAAATTATCTAACTAAAATAAAATGTCAGCTCTCCCCAAGGGAGTTACTGGCACCACCACTGAAGATGACAGTGAAGAGAGATGGGATTTTCTTCTTTTGGAGCTAGTTTTCACTTTATTTTTTAGCATGTTGGCATTAGATGCAGTAGGCAGCCCAGCTGCTGTCTTTGAGTCTGCTTTTCTGGCTTCCTCTAATTGTCTGTTAGCTGTACATTTCTGTACTCAGAAAACCACATACTACAGAGCCCAAAATAAACAGCGCTCTCTCTTATTTGACATAAGATGGTTAGTAGATCAAACTCCAGCTGGTGACAAGTGTTTTGATACGTTAGGGTGAGCAAGTTCCTTTGCTGCACAGAGTCCCACGCTACAGCAGCAACAAGGGAGCCCTTGAGAGATCACAGATTTAATTTCGCCTCCTCTCCTTCTTTGTGGGACGCATGTCACTATCCATTTGCCTCCAGAAGAAACTTGAGATGGATTCATCTTGCATCTTGGGGCTTCAGTGGACTCAGACATGGTTAAATTGGCAAAGGGCAGGCAGGAGGAGCCTGGGGTTAGCAAGCCTAATCAGCTTTAGCTGAATGGCCATTTTATTTATGGAGACTATGGATGTTCTGCCATCTCCCAAGATTCGCTTATGTGGCATCGTTCCCAGAATATTCCGTGCGACCTAATAAACTCAGTCTCTTCACCTGTGCTTTGAACTCTGTTAGGAAGCCTCGCTGTAGCTCAAGCAGAATTGGAAACCTTTTAGAGAAGGCTACGAGTGAGATCCTGGCTCTAAGCCATCCTCTGAGTCTAAAGTCATAGGCCCTTCCGCCCACGTATTGCCACCGAGTTGAAGTGGTTTTGCTTTGCTCACTTTTTGCAGACAGGTCTCTAATCTTCCACTCTGCCTGTGTGGTGGAAGGAGGAGAGCCGCTGAGCAGCCACGTGCCAGGAGAGGGGCACCACTGGGACTGCGAGCGGCTTTCGGTGCTCTGCTGCTGTCGCGTAACAGCCATGAATTGCCAAATTCTTCTCTGCGATATCCTCAGCTAGTCAGAACAGGCAGTTGGAGAATGACATGTAACCAATCCATTTGGCTGAGTAGCTACGTGGAATCAAATCTGCTCATTAAAATGTGGGATCGTAGCCTTTATTTTACAGTGACGACAGTTGCCAAGACGAATTTGTTTCAGCTAACTAAATTTTCTGGTTTAAACACCTGCTCATTAAGACATTGAATTACATCATGTGGACTGATCATTTGGATTTCCCAGCTAGCTCGGTGGTCCCCAGAACACGGAGTGGCGGTAGGTATTTGTCATTAGCAGCAACCAAGGAAGTTGCAGGTTGGTCTGTTAGTGTCCCTTCTGAGTTAAACATGAAGAATGGTAGGCGCTAAAAAAACCAGCTGCCGACTTGTTCCTGTGAATTGTTAGTGATGTGTTGGAGCCTCTGTTCCATGTGTTTCCAGAAGGAAGCTGGAAGTGTGAGTGTAGATTCAGGGGGAGGAGCATGATAAGTTGTATCTCAACAGAGGAAACTGAGTGAAGTAGTGGCTACTGTGAATTTGAGCTGAAATTCATTTTTTACACAAGGTTTGCTACAGGGCAGAATCACGAGTTGCATGTTGCTGCATAACAGAAAAGCAGGGGGTAAGGGAAGTGAGTAGCTATTAAGAATTTTCTGGTGTGAAGACAAATTTGGGATTTGAACAAAAAGCTTTCACCTGAGAATGTCTAATAAGTGTTAATGGTTTTTAATTCCCAGCTCTCCCGCTAATGTTGCCATTGCTTCCTTGGTATCTGAAATTCTGAGAACAGCGGGACATGAAAATATCAAGAGTACCAACTGAACCATTTTCGACCGGTGTACCAAAAAGCACAAGTTGTGGCGGCTGCTCAGCACCTCAGTCCTGCAGGAACATCTTCAAATGAGCAGAGCAGACATAACTAATTCAGCAAGCTGTGTATGAACATGCGTGCGACTTTCGGAAGCTTCAGGAAGGGAGGAAAACTGCTTTTTGCGGGATGTTTGCTTGGTTTTTAAACCTCTGTAAGGATGAATTCTTGGTTACATTACTTTGCTGGCATTGTGACGTAGCTGAAGTATTTGTCAGCCAGAGTTTCAAAAGTGTAAATTGAATAAATCGTAGTTATTTCACAATACGGAGAGTGTTCACTGCCTTAAGCTGCTGTTAGAAATGTTTGTGTATCTTTTTTGCCCAGGTGAATGCCCTGACTGTTCCCCTTAAGGAGTTACCTCATGCCCAGGACTGGCAGTAGACAACGCCATTTTATCAAGAAAGGCAGTATTCCGCAGCTCACGCAACCAGAACGAACTCTTACAGTCAGGTTAAGAGGCTGTGGATGTCGCATGTACACGATAGGTTTTATCAGCTTTTTACTCAGTAACACAGGTGCCCTTCTCATTCCCGAGCGCTGCACAGCTTCAGCTCCACAGATGGGAGTGTCATTCTCAGCTGCCAGTGCTCCTGGCTGGGGATCCTCTTGGAAACAGGTGAGATTACCAGCCTAGCATTTTGTCATCTATCTGCCGTAAAAACCCCAGACCCAGCAGATGCCACAGAGGGTAAAGAAGTTAATTATTTTCCCCGTTTCCTGAGCAAGCACAGCATGGCTAAGCCCAGTGCTATGACCACTTCTTCCTTAATGTATGTCTTCCTGCCACACCCCTCAAACAAACACAGGTGCCTCACTCAGAGTTGCTGCTACAAACCCGCTCTTGGACAGCCCAGCTCCCCAGAGTACCTGCAGGGCAGCAAACACCCCATGGTAAACAAACATGCCTTCACCTTGTGTATTTTACAGGAATTGTTCTTAAGTTAAATATTACAATCTCTTTTTTTCATACTTTAACAGATGAAATTACTAGAAATGGGGAAAAGCCAGCTGGGAGTGTTATTGTGGTAAAAAGTGTAAAAAGCTTAAGTGTGGCTGAGGAACAAAGGTGCTGCCTTAAGAGAAGTCAGTTACACATGGGTTGTAACCCATGTAGTAACTAAGGCTGAGGACACCCAGAAATAGGTTAAAGCTACTGGGTGAGCTGACAGCTTATCAGCAAATTATTGTCATCAGGTCCTAGTGACAACACACATCTAGAGAGCTGAAGTGAGACAGTCGCTTTAGGGAGTGTGTGTGGCCACCAGGCCAGGCACAAAGCATGATTTCACCTCATTTACCTCTTACCCACCCATGCAAAGTGGTGGCAGGTCAAGGGGAAGAATCGTGCAGTAGGAAATCTCTGTCATTAGGACTTGGAGCTCTAAGGGGTAGCTGGTCCTCAGGGAGAGGGAAGAGGTAAACGGTTCTTTGCTTCCTCCTCCAGGCAACTTTCAGGAAGCTCATTAACACACAAATGTACTTAATGATCTGAAATAATTTGACACAGACTGAATTAAAAGTTTACTTTAATTTTGAACCATTTTATAACTGCATTTTTCTCATGAGCATCTGTATCACAGCAGGCTACAATAACTTTGGGATAAAAGGCAACTGGTAAACTGTCCAATACAAGGTTCCAAATAAACAGTTCTTACTGGCCCCTACCCAGACATATCCCAGATAAAGTTTTTGATCAAAAACATGAAATAGATCCACCTGCTTATTTTAAGCATATTAAAAAGGAAACTAATTGGACCATTTCTATTTGTCTAGTTTTTTTATACAAAAAGGCTACACAATGTTACACTTTATTCAGAATACAGTTAGAGCGATTATGAATTAGTGTTCTACACCTTTACTCAATCCTTAAAAATTAGAAACTGCTGTAGCATATTCACTATAACTTAATACTACGAGAGACTTTAAAAAAAAAACCTAACAACAATTACTGCAAAAAGAAAGGCTACTTCCAAAGCAAGCAAGGTCAGTACCATTACAGAGATTTAAAAAAAATAATAAATTTTTAACAAGCAAGGCTAGGGTTTGATAAATTCCATCTTGCAATTCATTCTTGTGCATTCTTCGTTTCTTGAATCACTCCCAAAATCCATTTGTATTATTACTCCTCGACCAAAAAGGACCAGAACAAAAAGTTTACTTCAATTGTTCCCATAGGAAACTCAGCTTGGTTAGTGTGTCAGGCACTTTCTGAGATACTAGCCCACCCCTCGAGCCCTCTCAGCAACTCTACAGGCCAATCAATGCAAGTTCATTCAGATGATACAGCTGTAAAGAGAAAAAGAACAAGTGTCAGTGTTCCTGTGTAAAAGGCTGTTCTCGCACATTAAGACTGCATGAAGCTAGTGCACAAGACATTACAGTTAATTACTTCCACACTTCACCGCAGAAGTCAGTTTGGAGTGTACTGATCATGTGCTTCCAGAGCATTTATTCACTATTCTGGCACACTGGGACCCATTTGAGCCAATCCCTCCCTGCCAACCAAGTCCTGAGTGCAATCATCTTTTTTTTCCTCTTTTTGTTTGGTTTTTAAATTTAAGGTTGGAGCTTCTTACCTAAAGGATGATTTACAGGTCAGTATCGAACCAGGCCAACTGATTACTGTCACCTGGAGGCAGCCCATCCATAAGGTCCTGGGCATGGCCAAGATCTGGCAGACCATCAACTGGGTAGTCAGCACCAGGGTGGTGGCCACCCATTTCATGTTCCATCATAGGGTCCATACCCAAGGCATCCTGACCGTATCCGCCAGAGTGGAAAGAACGGTAGCTAGGATCTAAGAAAGTTAAAGGTGGCAGAGGGAAAAAAAGCATAATGTTAACAGATGTTAGATGCATCAGAAGCTGCAAGTATCAGTGTGTGAGAAGATCTTTGTAGCCATCTAATTTTTTTTTCTAGTTCAGCCAAGTTCAAAACAATCTGTTGCCTGCCCTTATGGTTATTCCATTGTTCGAAACAGCCCTCCGGTACGATTCTGCAGACAAAGCACACTGCAGTCAGAAGCACGAGCAGATTCCAGCCAAGCCATTAGTCTGCACAATCAACAGTACTAAAATTCAACAATACTGCAGCAAAACCAGGCTCCGAGACTGTAGACTTACTTCTGAAAGACTAGTCAAAAATAGCTTAGAATCCTTAGGGACAGGTTTGTGTTTAAGTCTACAGACACTTACAGACTAATACATTCAATACCAGCTTTTGTTTTAAAGAAAAACTGCACTATTGGAATTGTCAAGTCCATTTGTAGAGGATTAAAAAGATTTCTGGAAACAACAGCTCAGTGGGAGTTTCTCCCACAGGAGTCAGACAAGAGACAACAGTTTTGCCTCTTCATACGGCTCCCACTCCAGTGCTGCCAGTGGTGTTGCAGAAACCAATTATTTGAGCTGGCAGCTCCCCATCAGCCTGTCAGTTTGCAGTACCTTACTGAAGAGTAACACTCTTCACTCATTTGCAGTTCTCCTTTAAAATCTATGACTTGACTTCATCCAACTTAAGTTTAGTCAAGAGGAAGCGAGGACACATACCATCCGGGCGGTATCCAAGAGGTTCTCCTTGGGCACCAATATCAAGTCCGAGATCTGCTGTCTACATGTACACAGAAAAGTTACAAAACAGGTTTAATATCAGGCCTTTAAGCCAGCACCAGTAATTCTGCATTCAAGATGTTTTGCAGCTTGCCGCAGATCCCTTTTTAGCAACTCTTCTGCAGCGAGCACTGCAGCAAGGTACTTCTGTGAACATGAAATGCCTTTCTATGCAAGCATCTGCATCCAATATGTAACAGCCAGATTTATGCATAGGAATCTAGAGATCACTGGAAAGAACGTTCTGGTTTGGAACAAAAAAAGATGGGGTAGATTTAGGAACACTACTCCTCAGGTACACCTGCCCAATTCCTGTAAGTCAGCTGTTCAGAGATTCCCAAGCCAGCAACAGCACACTGAAGAGTCCAGAAGGGACCTCCCTCCGTTTGTCCCAATTACCAAAGAAATTGCCTGTCTGTAGTGTAATTGTGTAACTCCAATCTCTGTGATATGTTCCATTTTAGCTCTTTTCCTCCCCACATTACTCTTGTGGATATAAATTTTAGGAGAACAGAAGTACCAAAATAGTACAAAGGTTACTGTCACAGTACATAGGCCACTGTCCTTTACTTAGTAGATACACAGAAGTTAAGACAGGTTAGGCTCCTGAATCTTAAGAATCTGGAGGAAGTCTGACAGCGAAAACTTCTCTCTACCCCATGCACACAGTTTGTTTTCAGTCTCAATTCACTGTGTCGCCCTAGTGTGTGGATAATGAGCCTGCAAACATATTCAAGTCTGAAAGCTGAACACAAGTTGTATCCCTGCCCCAAAATTATTAGTTCTACGTGGCTTGCTTGATAGAAGCCTCATAGGATACGTTTTATGTTTATGCTTCCCTCATATCACTCAAGCCTCAGTTTTTGCAGTCACTAGTTCATTAGGTTCTGACAAGCAGCACTGATGTACAAAGTTGTTCTACAAAGCCTTGCACGCTAGTGAACATAATGGAAATTATAAACCTTAGGAAGAGTCCATTCTCTACTGCTGCTGTCTGCAAGGGAAGAAGCAGCTCTAAGGCTGTTTGCCACAGGTTCACCCAACCTGAACATGTAAAGAGAGTAAAGAAGGTACAGCTGGGCCTGTATCACTGATGGCATCTACACTTCACTGCTGGAAGGAGTGAGGAACTTGGAAGCAAGGTCTCCACCAAGGGGCCATTAATACAAGGACACAACTCACCTCATTCCAAGCCATTGGCTCAGTCCGGAACAGAGAGCTTGTCAATTCAACTGAAAGTCGCTTCTTGTAGTCTTGTGGTTTGTCCTCAGACATTCTGAACAGCACTGCAGCTGCATATGTTGCTATTGAAAAGAAGAGATATTTTAGTAGAGGTCAAGTACTCTAGCAACTTTTCTAACACAAGTATGAAACCTATCTTTTAAGTTCACTTACCAACACCCTCATTCCTAGAATGAAGCAGTTCTGTTAAAGGAGCAGTTGCACCTTCAGCTTCAATTGCTTCAGCTGCTTCTTTGTCTTGAGCCAGTTCACAAAGTACACCCGCAGCTACTCTCTGGATGTTCTCAATGGGAGAATACAACAACTGCAAGCAAAACAAGGGGTTCTTTAGCAATTCTGCTTGGAACAAGCTCTTCGGCACAATCTGACTTAGCAGTTCTACCAAGGAAGCACAAGAGCCATTCTACTCTTTTTTAGTTCTATACACGCTATGTATTATAGCCTTGTCTTGAGCTCCTACTTACCTGCACAAATAGTGGAATGGTATTTAGACCCCTGATTACAATTCGATTGTGAACATCACGTGCAAGAATATGCAGGGCTCCAGTGCAGCCCTCGACAATTTCTTCCATACGCACACCCTCCTAGTTAGGGAAAGAAAAAAGCATTTTTTGAAGTTGAGCTATTGCGTGCTATCTTCTAAAATGACTGTCAACAAGCTGATTGCCCTATCAACAAATGACTGAACCCTGCACATGCCCCCTTTCCCCAACAGGGCTCATATCCACTGTCTACTGGTGGTCTTCAAACTTAACATCGCTGCTAGAAGTTGGGTTCGGTTTATCCAATTAAATTCAGCAAGTGAAGTATCTCGGTGGAGCTCCTCTCAGTGGTCTCATTTTTATTCCCATTCAACTTCACATCTGACAACACAGGCTTTGTCATTCTCCCCTCCCCACCAAGCCGAATTAGCTTGGGAGTTTACTAAACTTGAAGCAGTGATTATCAGCAACAAAAAGATCCCTCCTGCTTCTTCAGGTATTAACTACACTCATGTAGGTATTGCTTCCATTGGCTCATACTAAGGCAACCTCCCCTTTGGTAATGTGTTTAATAGGGCAAAAAACGGAGGCTGATCTTGCCATATTGATGTGGTACCTAAATGGGTTACAAGTATGGAGCCTGTACAGCTTCTAAGCGCTTTTAACAGTTCTAAGAACCCTTGGAAATACACAATAAGCTATGAGACCGTTTTTAAACCCAGACTCTGAAATGGATGAGGCAGTTCTGGTTTTCTGGTAAAGAATCAATTGCCTTGCCAAGGTAGGCAAAGCCCAGTATTTCTATTATCTACAGCATTCAGAATTAAATGGTCAAATTAAAATACAGACCAAGGCTTTGGCATTTTTAAGAAAAGCTTCAGGTCTGCTGAGATAGAATCATGGGCATGCCAAGAGACTAACATAAATTAGGGAAAATAAGACAACAGCTATGTAGACCAAACAATACACAGCTGAGGCAGACCGACAGAGGAGTTTGAGAGCCAAGTTTTACACGTAGCTTCAGTCAGTGATGCCACTTACCACAAACTGCTGTTGTGTCCCACCCATAGAAGTGCGTCGCTGGGTGTCTTGATGTGCTCTAACCAGCAACTGAACTAGCCTTGGAATAGCACCTTGTTCACGAAGTGGGGCATGGTTTGCAGGACAGAGAGCAAGATTGCGGATCAAACCAACAGTAGCCTGCAGTTAACAGAGAATATGAGGGGGGTGCTTGCTGTTAGCAGTTTGTTTTTTTAATCAGTTGATCTGAAATGCTTAAATCTTCAAGAAACAACACATTAAGATGCTCAATTGAAGCAACTTTCCCATCAGACAAGTTACATTCCCCAACACATTGGAAGCAGTTTTCCACAGTTAAAGCTACATTTGAAAAAACACCAGTTTTCAGCACTGAAAGCTGTTAACTACTATTTACCTTAATCAAAGGCCAGTGTGACGGTGGGTGCAACAGTTTAACCACCACAGGGAGTCCATAATGGAGACGTACTGCATTTTGAGCCATCTCAGCTTCTTGATGTCTGCTGGTGAGGTGACGTAGCGCACAAATAGCAGGTTCTGTGATGTCTTCCCTGTCTCCAGCCCGAAGAACTGTGCGCACAAGAGCCTCAATGCCACCAACCTGGCACACCATCATCTTGTTCTTGTAATTGTTGCAGGTTAGGTTAGAAAGGATGCCAGCAGCACAAGTCACAACATTAATATCATCTGATCCTAAAAGCTGAACGAGAGTTCCTAGAAGGCCTTCCATTCCCTCCTACAAAAAACAGGGAAGAAAAATTCAGAATCTCTCCTCTTCTACCATGTTGGCTTTTGATCCTGATCTCTTAGAAGAGCCACTTACCTGTTTCGTTGCAGCATCTGACAGATTTCTCAGAGTCCAGAGACAGTTCTGGACAAGACGCTGGCTTGGATCTGTGAGATGGAGTCCCAAAGCTTGCATCCCACCTATAAGATGGTACAAGATTTGACACCATTACTGGGATGCTGATCTTGTGAACAGTCAGGTCCTTTTCTTTCTTGAAGTCCAAGTGCATATCTCACACTAGTATCATAATATGGCTAGGCCCTAACCCTTCATCATCACACAGGAGACCAAGATTCTTTTTGCGAGACTGGACCTTTTAAATGTACGCATACTGTACAGGGACCACTCTGACAATGCTCAGCCACTAAGCCATCCAGCTAACAATGCAGACTTACTTAAAACAGACTGCCTTTAATACTTCTGTATACTAAAGGCCTCCATAATTAGTTATGGAGTGAAGGACCAATCCAAGTTCAATTTCTGATGCCAGCATCTTCTGTTCATTGGTAAGATATACTGATCCTGCAGTACCATGGAGCTTTAATTTATCATGGGTACAAGGTACTTACCAGCTTCAACAATGGCAGGTTTGTTGCTGGAGCAGACTGACAACACCTTCAGCACCCTACTTGTGGTCCACAATAGTTTCTCATAAGTATAGGTCCTCATTATGTTTACTAGAGCCTGGGGTCCACCACTTGCCAGAATAATCAGCTGAAAGACAGCAAAAGTAACATTTACCTGTCACTTCCTCCGCATGTCAGTAGGTAGAAACTGTTCATGCCTTACACCAGTCATAGGTTACAAATCTCTAAAAAACTGTTCATAACTGCCAGTCAGGTCTGAAAGATTCCTAGTCTCACTGTAAGCCTGACTGCACTTCTGCAAATTAATTCCCTGCACCCCTCACCTCTTACAAGGTCAGGACAGACTGGCAGAAGCCCAGCACACCTGAAGATTGAGAATAAGGAGGCCAGCATACAAGAACAGTTAGGCCGTTCACAGCATGCTTGCTCATTTTAAGTGCTTCAATAGTAGAGGCACTTACCTTACTTTCTTGATTGCCATACGCTAAAATCTGAAGGCAGTCTGTTGTGATGGCCAAGAATTTGACGTTTGTCTTGTTGAGCAAGGCAACCATTTTCTGCAGCCCACCAGCTAGACGGACAGCCATTTTTGCTCCTTCCTGATGTAACAGGAGATTGTGAAGAGTTGTAATGGCATAGAACAGCACAGAGTCCACTGGGGACCTACAGAAGGAAAAAAAATGCCCCATGAATACCTGTGCACCTACCAGTACCAACTCGCAAACACGAGTACCATCTTAGCAGTATACATACCCAAGCATTTTAACCAAAGCAGGGATGCCTCCAGACTTGAAGATTGCCAACAAGCCTTCACGGTGATGTGAGAGATTGTGTAGTGTACCTGCAGTACAACGGGCTGTTTCCACATCATTTGTGTTTTGCATGGTACGTACGATAGCAGATACCATTTGAGGAGACCTCATAATGGCATGGCGAGATGCTTCCTTTTTGGATAACTGATGAACCATAACTGCAGCCTTGTTCACCACCACCTAGAGAAATATTTGAACACAGCTTTTATGTTTAAGGCCATTGAAGAAGCCCCAAAAGCAAGCTACGCTGAGACAAAGGAAAAGTTTACCTGGTCCTCATCATTCAACAGTTTGGTCAGCTCTGGGATTGCACGAGTTGCAAGTTCAGCGTCATCCTGGTAGTTTATCAAATTAACAACAGCATGTTTTAACATCTGGGATGGCTCAGCCAGGCGTTGCACATTAGTTGGATGAGCAGCATCAAATTGCGTGGATGGGATTTGCATTCCTTCATCCAGTGTTTCAGGAAACATAGCTGCACGCACCCTCTGAGCTCTAGTCATTGCATACTGGCCATCAATATCTGAAAAACAAGGTACGTTGTTGGAATAAAAAAAGCTCATTTTCCTAGATCAGCAATAATTCAGTATTTAGGCTTCTGGATTGTTCAAGCTGCATGCCTAAGCAAACCACTGTTAAAGATCTTACCAGCAACTTGCTCCTGGGTAAAGGACTGAGAGAATCCTTGCTCCCACTCATACAGGACTTGTGTTGTGTCCACATCTTCCTCTTCAGGATTTCCCTTGCCACTCAAGGAGGGAGCAGTTGTTGTGGCACCAGAATGGATGCCAGAGTCCAGATATGATTGTTGCTGCCAGTGACTGACTGCTGTTTTTCTATCTGGCTCCATTGCCATATCCAACTCCATCAAGTCAGCTGTAAGAAATCATTGTTGAAGAATTAAGTTCGGTTCAATTACTCCAGCACGTGTTAATCCAAGAGATACCACAGACCTTAAACAAAAACAAACTGCTCTAAAAGCTTACCTCAACCCAGCAGAGGTAGCACTACAAGTAAGACAGTTTTAAACCAAGGCTTTATGTTGAACCAATGCAAACATCTACAAACCTGACTGACAGGCAGAGCGACCCCTGCTATTGTGACTGTCTTAGTCTACTGCTTAAAGGTTCTCTTTTCCACATATTACGATTAGGTACTTGACTGCACCTAAGGGATCCAAAATGCTTACGATGACAAATGCGTTTGAGGTCCAGTGGTAGGGTATTAATTACTATAGTAGAGCAGACATTCAACCTAAGTGACTTTAAAAAGCTAAAAAGGAACAAGGAGCCAATCTAGTTGCCCTTTTTTAGAACTCCTTGATTCTAATAACAAATTGCAATGCATTATATACCTTGGGTTGCCATGTTGCTTGTTGTGCTCCCAGAACTTTCTTGCTACCTTTCAGAGACCCTAAAAAAGAGCAGAGTTAGAACTCATTAAACACTAATCAGAGCTAGCAAGACACGATTTCATATTACAGCACTAAAATTGCAAACCAAGACTTTGCACATGTTGCCATTTCATTACCACAGTGAGTATATTCAAATGGTTATTAGCAAGCCTCAACGGACAGAGACGTAAAAGAATGAGATGTATTACCCAGGCTATATGCAAGATATATTCACCTCTTAAAGCTACCTGCAAAACAGAATTGAAGACTGACCATGATAGAGTCATTTTTTACTTCACTGTCCTTTCATGAGATGAAGTCCAGACATTAAATCCCACAGCCTGGGCATAACACAAAGACATGAGCTAAACGTCAGAGACTCTCATTTCTCTCAAGGACAGAGACACCAGCAAATATATCTCTTATAGCTGTTTGACGCAGGGCTACAACGTGGATTTTCATGGGGGAAGCTGAAATGGCCATTTAAAGCAAGCTGCTATTATTTCAGTGGTAGAAAGACTACCTAAAAAGTTATAATTGAAATTCCTCCTTTACTTCTTCCCTGTAGCATAAGAATGTTTTCTTCCTACACAAAATACTCTTCCATGAAGTTAAACTGAAAACTGAACCAGCCTCAAACAAACGATCTCCTTCAGTTGCACACATTAAGTCAAACTCACTTTTACCCCACCTCTCAGAAAGCCAAGAAAATTGAGAGCAGGAGGCTGAAATATGAACAATTGCCCTCTCAAAATCTTCAGTATGCACCTTTTGATATCATCAAGCAGTACAGAATTATTTGTACCATAAATCTGTAGCCGCCTCTTCAATAACCCACAAAGAGAAATTTGAGGCTACAGTTTCACAAGGGGTCACTCAAAGCTGCCATAGCTTTTATTACACTTGCTTGCCTTCACCCTCGCCCTTCCCCCCCCACTCCACCACTGTTTCCAGCACAGACCCAGAGCTGGTGACAGCCTATTCTGGAAGCCAGCCAAGTAGAAACATTTGTAGTGGTAACTAGTGCAGTGAGCAAAACCATCTCCTCCAGCAATGGCCTTTCCATGTGCCATTAGGTGTTAGAGCTATGCTGATCAAAACATTCCTAGACAATGAAGTAAAGGCAAACCACTAATCTCTTCAAAGGACAGGTTTGCAGTACCATGTCAGGAGAACAAGGTCCATTTGACACTATATCTGTCTAAAGACAGATTTTCCAGTTTAAGAGTTTCCTTTAGGTGTAGCTTTTAGAAAATCATTAAAACAGAAGACAGGCCTGCAGTTTAAGACTCACACTGAATAGGTTAGGCCACTCTGAGGGCAGTTTATATTTCACTGCCTCTGAGCCAGCTGCAGGATACTCCAGCAGCTCCTGAGTAAACTCATTACCCTGCTGTACAAGTGCCAGTGCCGTTTGTCCTGACTCTGCACTCCCGTAACTTTTGGCAGCAATCCTTTCCTGGCTCCTCTACAATGGACAGTAGATCTGCATCTGCAGCAGATAAGCAGCACAGAGCTGATTTGAGACATAACACAACATCAAGTACCCTGCCACACCATTGGAAATGCTTAGGTCGGTCTCTAAACCGATTCTACTTCACAGCCTGGAAGAGACTGCCCAACTCAGCATACTCACAATTTGCATGGAGGATGCACTGACAATAACAATTTCTTTCAAGTCCCATGAACACTGGCTTCTTCCAACGTTCTGTAAGGAGCCTGGAAGTAGCAGCAGTAAGGTGAAGGAAAAAAAAAAAAAAAACAAACAACCCTTTACAGTCCTAAACACCTTTAAGAAAACCCCTCATTTTGAAGCTGACGTACTGGCAGATGAACCAGTCAAGTGCACCGATTGTGCTTTCAGATAGTTCAGATTCAAATATGCAACGAGGAGCTTGGGAACAACTGATAATTTCCTACCACATTGAATTCTGCACAAATGAAGATAGCTGGCTTATAGCAACTGCACTCAAATGATTGTTGCAGTTTCAGCAGGGTGAAGAGATCAGAAGAATAGCTGTAGCATTTGGTACAATCCAACAGCCCATGCTAGCTGATGCACTGCAACACTACTTCAATACAAAGATGAAGAACCTATACAAGTTAACGATGAAGAATACCTAATTAAATGTTCAGAACTGTATTATCAGTCATAGAATCATAGAACGGCTTGGGTTGGAAGGGAACTTAATCATCCAGTTCAAACACCCTCTCTCTACCACAGGCAGGGACACCTCCCACTGCATCAGGTTGGTCAAAGCCCCATCCAACATGGCCTCAAACACCTCCAGGGATGGGGCATCCACAACTTCTCTGGCCAATTTGTTCCAGTGCCTCACCACCCTCGCAATAAACACTTTCTTCCTAATGTCTAATCTAAATCTACCCTCTTTCACCTTAAGACAGATTGTCTGAAATGCTGACCTGAGATCAGCCTACTTGCTCCACTTGAAAGTTTCTAACATCCTTACCTGCACTTCATACACCTGTCACCCCCTAGCAATTCCAGGTTGCATTTTCTACTTAAATGGGAAATTTGTTTTAATGTCAAGAGTTCAAAATAACTGTAGACTAAAGGCAGCCAGGGAGAAGGGGTATGTTGAGTTTGCTTTTAGGGTTTCTGTAATTGAACATTCTCTCATTCTCTTCTCTTTTACAAGGGAGTAAACAGAGTTCAGACAAGCTTCTGACTTCCAGTGCATCATGACAAGGTTAACTGCTACATTTGAAAGCAAGCAACAACCTCAGACTGGGTACAAATGTTTCTGCTGTTACCCTTCCTGACAGAAACTGGATCAATACATGCAGGGTGGGGGCAACCGGAAACCAAAAAACCCCACCCTGCTAGGACAGTTAAGCTTATCACCTTCAACCACAAACCATACACCAACTTCTTTAAATCGAGTACTGATTCAATTTTGCTGGACATATGACATTACATCATCAAGGTCAGTAGCAGAGATTTTAACCATCAAGAAACAGACGGACTCTGAATTCTTTACAAATCTTACCATAACAGCAAGCTTCTGTAATGCTCACTATCTTTGAAGTAATTCAAGTCTGAAATTTCACAGATCTGTTATACAGAAGTTCATATTGTTGTACTGCCAGGAGTTATGGAAATTTACTACTTAAAAACATCCCCCATGACACTACCTACTTGTGTAGCAAACAGGATCAGCTTTGGGTCTAAATGGAGATTGATGGAGCTTTTTTTTAACATCTATATCTCAAATCTCTCATATGAAGAGCAACACAAGACATTGCACTAGGCTATACCATGTACCACCAATTCCAAACTTACATTTGAATTCTAAATAACCAAGACAAAGTTCTGCAAGCTCAGCAGGTTTATGAACTACTAATTTCAATTTATTACAGAAGACAATACAAATTTCTTGATTTTCAAAGGAGAAAAAAAAAAGAGCTATTTTGATGATGAATAAAACTTAGGTATCAACTTTTAATTTTGGAGAAGAGTTAAGTACATGCTAAGGAAGTCTATAAGCCTATAACATTTCTTAAATCCGAACAATAATTCTGAACAGCTTCAGTAAAACCTAAATAATATTCTTTCTAAAGCAGTTAAACTCCATTAAGACAGAGCACAGCAAACTGTTTACTTCTATTCTGTCTTAGAGGACAAGAACCAAAAGAACAGCATGTCTAGGGGGGTGAATATCAGATGCCTGACATTTACCTGCCTGGTATATTAAGACTATAGTACATTTGCATCTCTGCTACAGTTCATCCAAGATAAACCCACTTTCATTGTTACCTAAGCCATTTTCTTAGCTTATGGAACAGCTCACATCTGCAACTTGTATTACATAAAAATGTATCCATCTTCTTTCAAGGTTACTACCTTAATCTCAATAGAATCTCCTCATTAAGACTGATTCAGATTACAGCTGACTGATCTCATAAGCAATTCCCCTCCTCTATGTAAAGCAAGTGCAACTTAAAGTTTGCAAGTCTTCCAGAAATCTTTTGCTTGAGCGCAGCACGTTACTGAGCCTTGTATGAGAAATGAAAGCTGACAATAGCCCATCATCATGATCTGTTTAAAGGTAACATGTCTACCAACTCTGTTTTCATATGCCTCTGTCTCACCTAGGACAGACCAAGCGTCCGCATCTTTACATTAACCATTGGTGCCAAATGACGTTTTCTTATGTAGAACAAGCAGATCTTGCAACAGTTACAGCAGTTAAAAACACTGATTACCTACACACAAGCAAAGAGAAGGACATGTACTGGTAAATATTTTTTCTCCAAGCGCTCAGAAGTTACTGCAGCCACTACCATGCCGTTACTGGAAACATTCTTTGGGTCTAATTTTATGACTGGTCTTGTTTCACACAGCTGCTGGCAAATTATGTTGCCTGTGTATCTGCTTTACAATCACTCAATAGCCAAAATACACAGGCAACATCAGTTCCACAACTAACAACATCAGATAACTACAGCACACTCATGACCCCAAAACAGAAATACAAGAATAGCAGAAGCTTCCTAATTAACCTTGGTTTTCAAGTGGAGATGTGAGAAATGAATTTGATTAAGGATTTTTATAAAAAGCACTTTAACCTTATCTTGTAAGCTGTTAATTCTGTTTTCCAGAAAACGAAGCAGGGGTAGGGGGGAATCATTTAAGACAATACTGACAGTGGAAACATCAAAAGGAGCTTTCATGATATATAATCTGCTTCAGGCATAAGTGGCTGACCAGTCTCAAACATTTTTTGGTCTAACCCATCCCATAGCTATAAGCACTCTTGCAAAAGGCAAGCTCACCTTCTACTAGCTTTTAGTCTTGTGAATACATGATCCAACTAAGACAGTAACTTTAGTATTCACTAGGAACAGCATTAAACTGATTAACAGGAAGGAAGTCTAGAAGAATTATAGGTTTTTTTCTTCCTTCAAAGAGGGAAGCCTATGATCAGTTTTTTAAAAAAAAAAAAGTTAGTGGGAAGGTATAAAGGAGAAGTCTTAGTCCAGCTGAAGAAAACATGACAGCTACAATCTGAGAGGGAGGGAAGGAGGGGGAAGTTACAGGTGAACTATGAGAACTGATTTATAGATTGCCTTTCCATAGATGAAAACAAGGATATTACTTGTGAAAAGTAATGACCCAGGGTATCTGTGTTCAGTTTCTAACTTAAACTATTCTAGCTTTGGACTAAGAAGGGAGATTTTAGGCTTCCCAGGTTATTTGCCTTGCAGGTCTAGGAGCCTTTCATCTTGCATCTTTGAAGGTTAAACAAGTTCAAGAGTTTTTTTACCACCAGAAACCAGTTTTAAACTTCTACTTATTCCTTCTTCAACTAGGGATAAAGTCCTCCCATATCCTCACGGATATCGCAAACAAAACTTAACTTTGAGGGTTTTTATCTGGCTTCTGCTGAGCTTCACGTACCAGATGCCTATTTAAATTTCATAAGAAGTCCTGGAAGTACAATTTCAGTGTTGTGCTTAAGGGATTTTTAGAACTTTTCTGTAGGAATGACAGTTGATGTTTACAATTTTTCCATGCAATGAACAAAAGATACTTTATTTCCAAGTAGGAACAGATAACATAGGTGAGTTTCACTCTGAAGACTTGCATTTTTAAAAAAAAAAGTCTTAAACAAAGGGATCATACAAGGATCAAACATAACGGTTTTCCTTAAATACATTCCAGCTCCACAAAACAAGTACTGAACAGCATTCCCATATTTTGCCTAAAGCAGCAGCATTTGGAGTCCTGAGTCACTTTGTCAGCTCTGAAAGGAACAGCCATATACAGTGAGTGGAGAAGATTTTAAAGTTAAAGTTATATACAAGTATTAGAGGGCCTTGATTATTTTCAAACTAGTCAGTCACAACACAGTGGTTTCTGGATTAAGAAAATTCAATTTTTCAAATCCCTCCTCACACCAGCAGTTTAAGGACCCAGATGGACATAAACTACTGTGAAACTCATTGAAAACTGGCTCTCAAATAATGGCTTAGGGATGTAAACTATCACATTAAACAAAGCAATGTACCACTTGAATATTTTTGGAGCCAACAAAGTTAAGGTTTATCTCACTATGCATGCCAAGAATCAAAATATAAAACTTCACCTTTTTCATAGTAACATCAGGCTTCCTTTTGCTTTCAGGAGGTTGATGTTTAATATTGGGTAAATGTATCTTGTCATAGACCATCTGAAGACACCCTAACTAAATGGAACTAACACAGTATGTAACATCAAAAGGAAACAAGTCAAACCATACAGCCAATGGAAAACAAAGCATGCATTTTCCTAACTGTAAAAGGGAAAAAAAAAACACACCAGGGATTTTCACAGCTCAAACAAACATTTTTATCTTCTTTCAGGTTAGAAGATAGAAACACTCATCTGTAGCCTTCACTACCACATCAGAAGAAATTGCGTGGCAAGAGACAGAGCAGCATTACCATATTGAATTGTTGTGCCAAGATGTTACAAACTCAACCATTTCACTGTAGTTCTACTGAAAACTAAGAGCTACCAATAGCAGCAGGAATCCTAACCCGCATGCCACAGCACATGCCAACAACAAAATCCAGCTCACTGGTCCTATGTACCAGAACAAACTCATTCATAAACTTTAACTCATGGCAAAATTGCCCTGGTCCCTCCAACCACTAAGAAAGAACACTTTACCCCAGTGAAGTACCCTATCCACTCAGTATCCTTTGTAACCCATCCAGCTCAAATTGATCCAAGCTGGAATACTTCAGGACATAGCATTCTACTGAGGCCTGAGAAAGGCAGAAGATGCCCTGCAAACAGCAATTCATTCTATTTCAGATATAGCTAATCAGAACACAGTAAATTTGACTCCAGACACAGACTATACAAATCATAAGATTCTTTAGAATCTCTTAAGACCTGAGAGTCTAACATCTGTTTCTCCATTAAACATTAAGAAATTAAAAAAAACTCAATAGCATCCCCTTAACTGACCTTTCTCAAAGGTTAACAGGCTGCAACATCCAAGCTTTAAATATCCTTAAATGCATGCCGAAAGAGGCAACAAACGAGCTCGGATAATCCACAGAATTCAATTGGAAGAGGGAGAGACAGGGCACAGATCTGCCAACACTCACTGCAAGCTACCTCTGCTTTAGGCCACTGTGTTTTCCTGGTTGACTTCCAGTTCCTTTTTTTCCCCCCCTTCAAGCATCCCAGTTTGCTACTATATCAATTGTTCTGGCTTTTCAGCTTTTGTCTTCTGCCTTACACATTACCTAAAAATTCCTCTCTGTAACAAAGCCAGAATAGTCTTCCTACAACAGCTTTTACACGTATTTTTAAATAACAGTTCGTTTAACCCCACATGACAAAATAAAGGCTTATGCCTATCTTTTCTCAGTCACCTCAGCAATCTAAGACCAATTAAGAGCACAGAGTAGAGTTTCTACTCACATGCTCATCACCTAAAACAAACTGCATGGAAATATTTGTTCTTGCTAGACTTCTCCAAGGATGTTGATTAAAACTGCTTAATGGAACTGAAGTGTAGGCATTTGGTAGTCTTGATCAGACTTAAACACTGGGTTAGTGGCATTAAAAGAGGATTTATTCCTCAAAAACCATCTAGCGAAGGACAGACTAAGGTTTACAAGGGCAGAAAATAAGGCTCATTTCTGAAACCACACAGCCTTAGGCACACGTGGCAGAGCGGAGGGAAAGGAAGCACAAGAACTTTACAACACAGCTGTAAGCCTCCATCCTACCTCACTTCACTTCCATTAGACTGGAGCACTACAGAGTGTTCTCATACTACAGGACACATCCGTTTTACCCTCCCCTTCCTCGCAAAAGGGAACAGCAGGCTAGTAAAGAATTACACTTCCTAGCTAGCTGCCAGCTTGCCAAATGATCAACCGTGACAACTGACGTAAGTGTACCAAGATCCACATTTTGTTTTGCTCACCCCAAGTACAGAATGCCACCCAGACATCAGTAGTTTTAATCGATCACTGAAGAGCAACTTCAGCCACTCACCGAAAGACCAAGTAACAAAGCCTATTAGAAATGGACCCTGAGCTTTCGTTGCCAGATGGGATATCTTTCTGCTGGGCACTGAGTGCCTGGTGAAGCTCTGAGCAACTAACAGCGTTTAGGAACTAACGGCTTGAGCAATTAGTTAGGTCTTCACAGGTACTAAGGTGTAAGTACTCTTTACAAAACAAACCATTAGAAGTTTCAATAAAGCAATAGTTAACATCGGTCTGAGAGCCAGGGTCAGCCGTCAAATACCCCAAATAAGTTATCCATAAAATGATGAGAACCTGGAGGAGAATTCACAGAAAGGCACATCAAGTAAGATACTAAAAAAGTAATGAGGTTCATCTCGGCACTGTTCTGCACAACCATTCTAAGAGACGAACTTTCAAACATCAGAGCCTGCCAGGAAGCCCTCCCCAAAATGAAGCTGGCAATATCATACAAGCATTCTCCTATACCTCCAATGCACGGTACTGTAATCTTTAGGAGAGGCGTTTAAAGGAAAGCTTGTGGGAAATTACATATAGATAGGACTCCTAGAGAGGTCAAAAGGCACCCAGTAGCAGTTACCTATCACTGTAATTTCTTTGATTTATCAGTGGTGTCCTACAGAGTTTTGTTTGATGCCAGCCAGAGCCTAAGGCTGACAGAGTCATGCAGCCGGGCATGCCATGCAATGTAAAGACCACACCTTTTCACATGGTATCATACGCTTTGCTACTTAAAAGCTTACGTATGCTGCAGTATCTGACATCTCGCAGCTGTATGTTGTCACTTCAGAGAAGCTAGTGTTTGAATCCACAGCATAATTATTTTTGCTTTTTACGTAGAGAAACATGCAGGACTTGCATGTCTGTCTGTCAACCCCACCTTTTACAGACAAAATCATAGGGAAGGATACCAGCAGCTTCTACCAAGACCTGAAACCAAAAAAAAAAATTATCCTCTCAAAGAGAGCACCTCCAGCACTAGGCATCTGCCCTCTATAAAGATCTGGTTGTTTCCATACAGCAGCTGTGCTCGCACTGACAGAAATTATCAGGTCATGTTTGAAAGTAATTGTTTAGGACAGCTTTTCACTGGCAAGCATACTGCAAAACTAGCAAAATCTTTAACTTTATTAGTAGGCAAGGCTGGCTCCAAGTACCAGTGTATTCTACTTCACTGTCCAAAAGAGGACTGCATGATAATATTAGCATTTAAAATGAGATGCAAGGAACTGCTTCAACTACTAATCAGGCGTTATACATCCAGCTGAGTATTAAAGGACTAGTATGAGTTTCAAGTTTATGAACTTAATGTAAGTTCATAACAAAATTATCAACCCCATTACCCTTTTAATTGTTTTGTGTTTTTTATTTTAATGTGTTTTAATTGTTTTGACCAACTAAGCACCACCAGCTCACAGAAGTAACCTCAAAACAGTTACTAAGTTCGCTTCTGTTCAGCAAAGGGTTTACTTTGAGATCTTCTGGTCACTAGTAAGCATTTTTAACTAGGGTTTCCTGTAGCCTCTGTTATGTTCGAGTATCTTCATGGTTAAGCAAAACATTAAGAGCAATTTTATTATCACAGCTTAGAAAGTTAACATCTCTTATTTGCCAGACAGTTAAGTATCTATATTATGTATACTCTTGCCTTCCTCAGTTAGGGATGAGCTAGTGTTTCTAAGATTTAGTTTGCCAGCAGTACTCACCTAATCAACTTGTACCAATTTACAGCTTTTGGTCCATGTGCTCCTAACTTTCACAAAGTAGGATGCCTGCAGCAGGGATGGCAGTAGCCAGGATCAAACATCACTCTGTAGTCTTACCTGTGTGTAGCCATACACAAAAAAAAGCTGCCCTCACGACCACAATCTATAAGAACTTACAGCAAATATTATGCTACATTTCATTTACCTTTTAATAAAGTTCAGCAACAAACCACTGCCAGCCCGCAAGACTCCTGCCCACTTAAGTTTTGAGTGTCAAAAAGAGACTTATTCTACAGTGATTCATCAGGATCAGGTACATTAACAAAAAGGTTGACAGCCAGTGTGTTACAGAGGTATCTTCCCCTCCTGCAACTGTTTAGACCTTGAAACATTCATTCCACTCAAACACAGCAACATTTTAGCAAACAATCTCCCTTCCAAAACAGTAAGTATCCAACCACAACCGAGTTTCTTTTTAGGCTGCAACCACGTAGCCAGCCCTGAACACGGATGTTAAACATTAATCTCCATGGTTTAAGAAACCAGAGTGATTAGTCATAATCGCACTGACACTAATGAAATACTTATGAATCTGAAAGCGTCTGCCTTTGCTTGTCTGTCAGAATAAGCATGTATTTACAATAAGACATACTGACACTCCAAAAAGTACTGCTTAAGCAACAAACATGCAAATGAAGTCTGACACTATAAGACGTTTCTTTGACTAACTTTTAATTAAAGTGAACCGTCAAGGCAACAGCATTTATCAGCACCTTTAGGATGTTAAGATTTCTGGCCACTGGAGGGCACCTGAATTGCTGCCAGGACAATGCCGAGCTACTTGATACAGTTGCTGCAGAGCTGGCAAACTTCTCCAATTTATACAAGTCTATTTCGCACAGTCAGTCTAAAAATGCCAGTTACAGCAAATACACTTACAGTGCACACTGTGCATTTTCCAACTCCAGTAAGATCCAGCCAGCTCACATTACCTTTTTGAAAGCAACAACCTAGAATACTAGATTAACTTTCATTTCAACCTTTAAGGGAGTTACTTTATTCCTTAAACAAGGCTCCAAAGCTGATTTAGTACTAAGTAAATAGAGCAAGTACTGTACTTCAACAATACTAATCCAGCCAGTGTACATTATTTCCTAAAGGAATTTGGAAAATTAAGAAGAAGGTCTTCTGTAATGAAAGCTGAAAACAGCATCTTCCAATGGCAACAGAAGCAGAGGCCACATTTGATTTCACATCAAATAATTAACACATTCATGAGGACAGGCTGAGTTACAGGTATACATTTCGCCTTATCAATTTGGTATTCCATATAGACAGAAATGCCAGAATAAGGCTTCTGTTCTCTCCCTTCAACTTGATGTTACCTGCCAGTGCAAGAAACTTTGCCGTCTCCTTTCCTCTTGAGAGGCAACACAGGCTGCACAACACTAGCATTTTAAGTCCTTAACCTCTTGGGCTAAAGCCTGATCAGTCTACAGCAAGTTTTACTTTGAAATCAAGTGCTAGCAATAGATACTGAAAGTGAACCACTCTCAGGCTAGCTTACGTTGGCATGTCTAACCAATTCCGTTGGTGCCTAACATCAAAGCACCCCCAAAACAAGTCTTCCAATGCTTAACAATGAAGTCAGTGCCCTAACCCAGTGGACCAGGATAATCATTTTACCGAGAGAGAGACAAGAAAAGTCACACACTCAGTAACTGCCAAGGAGTCTGCAGAATTTTGCAAAGGTAATCTGCCATTTCTAAATTACCAGTTACCCAGCAAGGCAGGGGACTCAGAGCTGGCAAACACGAGTTGAGAGAATCCAAGAGCATGTCCCAACTGCCTGCGCAGTTTCTCACAAAGTTCTATCAGGCTTTGTGAACTACGATGTTCAAGATAAGTAAGGTCAGTCCTGATTTTCCTGCCACTGTATGCAGTCTACCAAAGTCGTGGAACAAGTTTTGCTGCAAGCAACTGCATGATCACCACAATCCCTGCGCTACCAGCTTTAACTATGAATTAACATGTGTTATTTTGATTACTGCTGTATTTGCAAGCTAGTCTGCTTACTAGGCAATATTTTGCGGAAACATCCTTATCCAGGAGTTTCAGACTGCACATTCAGACTTCAGTTTATCAGACCAAAGCTTATAATAGCCATGCTTTCTGCCCCATTCTTGTTGCTTCCCTTTCTACTCCTCAAAATACCACCAAATTAGTTTAGAAGGTCACTAGCACTAACTTATTGTCTTTGAATCTGAATTAACTTTCAGAAGCATTGTGTTCTGAGAAGCTAAACTTGAGGCTTTGGTGATAAGTCATGAAAGGCCAACATCTGTTCCACACAGAAACCACATATCTCAAAGGCAACCAGGTTTCATGGCCAAGATTTGATAAGGCAACTACTGACACACCATGTAGTCAAAGCAAAACTAGTACTAGTCTTCACAGTAGACACAGTCAAGGAAGAATCCCAGGCTATATATTGTTCAAGCAAGAAAAATGAAGCTTGGTTTACTAAGGACATAACACAACATTGGAAGTGTCAGCTCTTCAAATCAAGCTTTACTTCATATTAAACTCTTGCTTTTAGAAGTTATTGTGCATTGCATTGTGCCCTCCATCAACATGTTTAGTTACTTCTCTCCTACACTCTTTGAAATGATCAGCCATACATGAACATTCCCACGCATATCAGTTTATACTCGAACAGAAAACATCAGAATCGACAGCGAAGCAAATATGACTTTCTTTAGAACAACCTCAGAACAGAAAGACGCTCCATACAGTTTCATACCGAACGCTGAATTTAGAAAGCCTTGAAGCCCTGTCTGAACACCTAAGCAGCTTCATTTTCAACAGCACCAGCCATTAGGCAATTGACATAGTAGCCACAAACCCGCGGCTGTCAGCATCTTTTTATTAAAAGTGCAAGATTAACACTAGGTTCCTAGGCTGTCAGTTACCGTAACGCACATTACAACTTCTCCCAAGAAACACCAGTAAGTTTTGCTCTTTGTGCTGTTTTAAAGACTTGCAGTAGTACCTTTTTGTCATTCAGAACCAAAACCATAATTGCCAAGTTGCTGTCTGGTGTGTCTTAACTTGGTATCAAGAAAATCCCCATACTCTTTCAGGTACTTTTCTCGCCTTTGCCTTTCCTACAGTCTCAGCACATAAAGATCCTGTTTTACTAAAACCCCTCCTTGATTTCCATCCATCGACCTCAGCATACCAACCCAGCCTCTTTCCATTCACCACTTGCATACTTTGGGGGATGGGAGGACCACAGATGTCTGGAATATACAGTGTCAGAACAATGGCTGCTCCATGAGAAAAGAGATCAAGAAGAAGTAGCTGATTACAAAGATCAACACTGCTACTCCTAAAGCCATAAGTTGTCCACAGTACCTTCACAGCCTGTCCTTTCTTCCCAGGAGGGATAAGCTTCAGTAGAAGTTTTTGGGGAGAGATTAAAAAAAGAAGTGACACGACGCCTTAAGTCAAGTTTCAGCTAGGGAAGAATTTAAGGTTTCGCTAGATTTAAAAAACCTCGCTGTCCCAAGAACAACCGGATCATGAACAGAAGAGAACTGAACTACGCTTTTCGGGAGAAGAACTGAACTACGCTTTTCGGGAGAGGAAAAAAAAAAAAAACCAACACCCACATCTGGAGCTTCCTGTTCCATGGGAAATCAGAAATCCTACTGGGAGTAACAGCAAGTTGCTTCACGGACCTCAGAAGCGGGTTAGTTTGGGAGACTGGAGCCGCCGTCCCCCAAGGAAGGCAGCAGGCGCTTCCCTTTGGAAGCCCCCACGCTGCCCAAGCCGCTTGCTGCGAGGCTCCAGTAACGTGGGTGTTAGAGATTAAAAAAAAAAACCAAAAAAAAAACCAACAAAAAAACTTAGATTTGATTGCTCCCAGCTCCGGGGAGCTTCATTCCGGCGACACCCAGAAGCAGCATAACCTCACCAGCAAACACGCAATGCAAGTCAGAGCGAGGACGCACAAGGCAGCAGATTAGTTATCTCCCGCTGACCGTGATTAGTTAATTACATTCCGTGCAAACCAACCCGTCCCCTGCTCTCTTCGGTCCTTGGGGGGGGGCGGTGGGGGTGGGTTGCAGCCCACCGGAGTCACAACCCGAAATAAAAGGGAGGATTGGGGGTTGGAAAGCCCTCCAGCCTCGGCTGCAAACCCCGGGGGAAGCGGGGATTCGCGTCCTTTCCAGCCACCCACCCCCTCCCGCCCCAGGACGGGCTTCCCAAGAGACACCTCGGGAGCTGCAGCTGCCGCCTGCCCGCAGCTGCCCGGACCTCCCAAACACAGCCCTCTCCTCCTCGTCTTTCCTTTTCCTTCTCCTCTCTTCCTTTTCCCTCTTTTCCTTCCCTTTTCCCTCTCCGCCTCCCGGGCAGCCCATCCCCTCGGGCACAGCTCGGACGCCTCGGCAGCCCCGAGGATGGGAAGGGAAGGAGAGACCCCACATCCCCAGGGGAGAAAACGGCACTAACGTTGCAGAGAGGCGAGAGCGCAGGGTCTCCCCGGGCTCCGGCTGCCGCCCGGGCGATCCCGATCCGATCCGTCTTTCCTTCCTCGTCCTCTTCCCCTTCGCTACCGGCGGTGCCCCCGCCGCTGCCTCCCGGGTGGCGATCGTGCGAGGCTGATGGGGTTTGGTTTTGTTCTCTCTGCCCCGAGCACTGCTGCCGCCGCTCCCAGCGCCGAACCCGGGCGAGAGGCTTAAAATGGCGTCGCAGGCAGGGAGGCTCTTATAGCGAGCGCCGCGAGCGCTGTATCCTGCCGCCACGACCGGGGCCGGCGCATAGCGCTGCGCCGGCGCCCAGCGCAGGGGCAGGGGGAGGAGAAAGGAGAAGAGAAATGGGAAGAGAAATAGTGCCCGGCTCCCAGGGCGAAGGGACACAGAGAGCGGTGCAGCCGGGGACGCGGTGCCGGCGCCGAGAGCGGGGGGGCGGGACGGGATGGGCCAAACTGGGCTGAGCCGAGCCGAACTGAGCCGAAGTGGGATGAGCCCAGCCAGCCTGAGCTGAGCCGAGCCGAGCCGAGCCAAAATGGGCTGGGCCGAACCAAACTGAGCTGAGCTGGGCCAGGCTGGGCTGAGCTGAACTAGGCTAGGCTGAGCTGAGCTGAACTGAACTGAGCCAAACTGGGCTGGGCTGAGCCAGGCCAAGTTGGGCTGAGCCTAGCTGAGCCAAACTGGGCTGAGCCGAGCTGAACCGAGCCAGACTGGGCTAAGCCGAACTGCTGAGCTGAACTGGGCTAAGCTGGACTGTGCTGAGCTGGGCTGAACTGGGCTAAGCTGGGCTGTGCTGAGCTGGGCTGAACTGGGCTAAGCTGGACTGTGCTGAGCTGAGCTAAATTGAACTGAGCTCAACTGTGCTGGACTGAGTTTAACTGAACTGAGCCCAGCTGAGCAGAGCCTTGCCGAGCTGAACTGGGCTGGGCTGGGCTGAGCTGGATCGAGCTGAATTGGGCTGAGCTCCACTGAGCTGAACTGAGCCAGGCTGAACTGAGGAGTGGACTGGGGGGAGGCCAGTGGAGACACCTCATTTCAGAGTAGGGAAGAAGAGATCTGAGTTCCCGTCAGGGCTTGAAGTTGCTGCCTTGAGGGTGGAGGAGAGGCAGCAACTGCTGGGGTGCAGTTGGGGAGGGTGAAGGATTGAGCTCCGAGATCCCACTTTTGGGGAGAAAAAGGTGGGGGGCAAAAGGTGAGTGGCACTCCCCCTCTCCTTTAATTTGGCGTTTCATTGCTTGGGGGGTTAATTTTGGGGTGGGGTGTGTGTGTATTATTATTAAATTCACTTTACCAACTGTAGCGAAATTCCCTTTTCCCAAACTCTTGTTTGCAGGGACAGGGGAGTCCTGCATCATGACACTGGGAATGAGAGAGCCCCACACCAGGCAGGACATGGGAGCCCCTCACCGTGGCGGCAGGGCTCACTCCCGCCGGCGGAAATGCTGCTCCGCTCTGTCCTTGTAAATATTTGTCAGGAAGCAGTTGCCAAAGAAAGTATCTCGTTATGCAATTTTTTAATTTTTTTTTTTTTTTTTTAAGGGAAGAAGCGAGCTTTCCTCACCCTCCTCCTCCTCATCGCCTGCCTCTCATCTCTTGAAGCGAGCTGTAAAAAAACAGGAAAAACTGAATTGCACAAGGATTTCACAGCGTGCGGAGCCGTGCGAATGCACGTATGTGGCCGCCTCTTCCTCGGCGTGCGCGGGCTTGCAGTGTAAAATGTTGTACAGACTTTTTGCATGTACCGTCTTGCACCGGCAAAGTGTGTTTAACATACTGGGAGTGAAAAAAATACACACGCACCCTCCCCTCTGTGTGAAACCAGGGCTGTATATACCAACGTGTTTATGTAAAACAGGCGTTGCTAGTGAAAGATGGATTTATTTCCACACCCCCCAGTATAAGTTTGCTTTGGCGCTGGCGGATGTCGGGGGTTGAATTCTTGGTCCTGCGCTGGAGGGCTTCGTGCAGCCTCTGGTTCCCCACCAGCCTGCAGCTTCTGTGGCTCTTGCAGAGAGGGGGAGATGTGCCGTTCCTTTATACCTGTTTTTCCACTAACAGTACTGTCTTAAACAGGCTCTTGAGTTTCTACTCAGAAAGTTACACTTAAAGATTCCCCACTACATATTCAGTAATATGTAGTGTTAGGCTAAAGGATCCTCTTCCTTCTACTTGATTTTCACGTCAGCTAATTTTTTTTGTTTTGTTTTGAATTGATGCTTTTTAAAACAGGGACTTTCTCTCTGATGAGGATGAGGGGTGCAAAGTAACTTAGGGCTTGCTGCAGACAAAAGGCAGCCTTTGCAGGTGGACAGGTGGACCTGGCATGGGTGGCAGAGGGCCACAGCCCAGTGGGGACAGTGCAGGGGTGGGATCCCGAGTCTATCACTACTAAAATATCTCTGGGAAGACATTAGTGATAAAAAAATCCTTGTTTACTCCCCGCTCCGCTTTGCTGTTGCAGGGCACATGGCAATCATTCACCCGCCAGCCTCCCTGTGCAGTGGGCAACCTCAGGTGTCCACTAGGAAGGAAATGAAGTGCCACCTGGACAACCCTGAAGCCGGAGGTTCAAGAAATACGGCTTTCCTCATCGTACTGTTTTCTTTTAACAGTTGCATGTTTTGTCAGTTCTGGCCAAAAGGAGAGCAAGAATGAGGGCAACTGTTGGCAAGAGGTGGCGAAGAAAACCCTGCTGGATCAGGGTCAGGAGGCTGTGAATGCTCATCACCTTCTAGGGGAGTTACTTGATGCAGCTGTAAGCAGAAGGACCTTGCCATTCTTGACACTGAAAGTTTGATTCCAATTTATGATAAGAGAGAAAGTATACCTGGAGATTGATTTGGGCATTAAAAAAAAAATAAAGGGTGCAAAGGGAAGAGCTAATTTCTTTGTCCATCTCTTTTTCTCGGCTGCCTTCATCTACAACCTTGGGAAAATCTGGTCTGCTTCATTTTCACTCTCTGTAAAATGGGAATAGTAATAGTGACAGAGCTCTCCCTTTTAGATCCCTGGATCAAAGGTACTATATAAGTTCAAAGTGCTGTTTCTATAGGGCATTATTACCAAATTCACTATAAGCGATTCCATTGGGTACTTGATAACAACAGTAGAATCAGTCAAACACCCTCGACGCATTGCATGGTCCCAGATACCTTTCAGAGTCTCTTTGTGTGCCATCCCACCCCCTGAGGTCTGCAGGGATGGGGCTTTTGGAGCCTGGATTTTGCAGGAGCAGAAGGGGTACAGCCCATGTCTTTGCTTCTGGCCCCTGAGCTATGCACCGCTTTTCTTTTTGACCCGATGAGGACAACTGGAACTAGCCCTTTTAAAAACAGGTTTAAAACATACAACTTTATATATATATATATATATATATGTATAAAATTTCATAAGTCCTTTAGCATGTAATGCTAAACTCTTGTTGCTTTTTTGTTGTTTTACTCTTGCATGGTTTGTTGTCATTTAAATCTGTCTTTGTTTCACCGCAAAATGGTTAGGATGCTTTCAGTTCTAGACACAGCGCTAATAGAAATTTGATTCCTATTAGCGTTGCAATTTTTAGCTATTAGGTAGCTAACCATTTTCTAAAATTGCACCTTTTAAAAAAAAAAACAAAAACAAGCCCTACCCCAGGAAAACTTGTGTCTTAATAGTGGAAGTGTTACAATTATTATTAATGCTAACTAGTTCTACTGTTCTTTCAATTACAAAAATGTTTCTAAAGTGCAATTTGTGTTTCTAATTTTTCTAAAATATAGTGTGTTACAGTTCACCATCAAAGCAAGAAGAGTAAATGTTGTATCAGATATTACAGTACGGAGCTTCATGAGTAAATTCGGGAACGGTCCGGTTATTCTACTACTTTTCTTTTCCTCCTGCCAATAAGCACAGAGTGTGTATTTGCACCTTCAGAAGCTTCCTTAGAGCTCTTTTATACTTTAATAGGTTTGTTTTGGTGGCTGTTTGCTAGACGAGTATGCTGCAGACTTATTTTTTTTCAAAAGGTCAAGCAGTCTCCTAGCATGTCCATTGTATATCTCTGCAGTAAGAAATCCTCAGTGCAAAGGAGAGCTTCATGGTTAAATTTTAAAAGATAATGATTTAAATCTTTTTGTTAGCCTCTTTTTTTTTTCTTCTTCTTTCACGTCCTTAGCACTGCTTTTGGAGAGTCAACTTTTAAAACAGTAGAAAGCCCATTAATTAAAAATAACAAACAGCTAAAGGTAAAATTAGTTGGTCACCTTTCGTTCTGAAACCCCGGCATTTAGCTATGTTTGTAAGGAACATACTCACGAATGAGTAGCCGTGGCACTAATATAAGGACAAAGCAAAATTACCAATTATGGAAACATCTAGGGCTCTGGGCCTGAATCTTTGATTTCCCATATGGATCTTAAAAACGTATGCATAATTGGCTTCTAACTGTGCATACTCTAGGAACATATTCAAGAATCAAATACAGATATTTTTTCAGACTCTGACTAAATATATATTCGCTTGTCAGCAAAAAATGCATCATTCTGATCCTATTAAAAAGAGAAAAAAAATAAAAGGAATGATATTCCACCAAAGTGAAGTAGTAGTGTATTTAAAAAATCGTGGATTTTCACTTTCATACAGGAAAAAGAGAGGAGGTGCTTACAATATTTAGGCACTCTGAGATAGACGAATAGTCAGTTTAACTTCTGCCTCATACCTGAGAACCACAGTTTATTAATACACTTCAGAATCTTTGCTGTGCTAAAGCAAATAGCTATACATTTTGGGCTCAGTTTCAGCAAAAAAAAAGAAAATGTGCTTTATAAAGACAGAGACAATTAGCCAAACTCAAAATATTGATGAGATTTCACTTATTTCAAAAATTACAGAAAAAAAAAAAATAGGTCTGTAACTATGGGTCATTTTGAAGGAAAGGGAGACCCTAAAATTTTTTAATAAATTCGTATAGGAAATATGGGACCATCTTGTTAACTGGTAGGAGTGACATAAATTGGAGTAGTCTATAAATGTTATTTCAAGCATTGGAAATAGAATTGTGTTGATCACAAATTTTATTTTTAAAAAAAGTTATTTTTCTTTCAATGTTCTTGTCTTGGATACATGCAAAATGCCTTAGTGTTTTCTTCTTTAATTCAGTACATGGGAATGCCTACAACAACTCAACTTTATCTATCAGGTGTGTTTCAGAAACGGAAAAATTCTCCAGCTGATTTAGCGGCTGAGGCATTGCTCATCAGAATATCCAATTACTGGCATGTTAAGCAGTGGAACAGAGTAAATGTGAAGCATTGCGTCTCCCAATACATATACTTTAATTACTACTAACTCAACAAATATCAAGATGGCTTTATAGTCAAAATTTATTGCACGATCACGTAAAGAGAAATCCACAGTATTGATCCTTTTCAAAATGTTGTCATTATCAAGTATGCCACAGAACCTAAGTTTTGCTTTAAAATTTCTCTGTATGCCTGTCTCTTAATGATTATGGGTCTCCTACTCCTGATTTAAAACAATTGCAATGGTTGTGTTCAGGCACCCTGGCAGAAAAGCCAGCCAGAAACACGAGCAAACAATAACAATCGCAGAGGTGTGACACCTACCTCCGTCTTCCATAATCAAACTCAGTCCATATGAAACCCTTGATTTCTCGGAGTTGTAACCCTTTAGTTGTCAGTACTCTAAATATATAGTTGTACTCCTATAGAAGACTGTCTTTAAAAAGGTAGTTGATACATAAATTTTGCCTTTTTCTTTCAATAGCTTTAGGCCAGTTTTCCTTATTCCGAGTAATCGATTCTCATATGTAGTCTTAAAACACAGAACAGTAAATTATTAAGACCCAATTTTTCTGTTGAGACCATACTTTCTTAGTTACTCTGCAGTCTGAAAATATGAATATCAGGGTAGGAGTTCCGTTCGAACAAATCTCCAAACAGGCTGTGCATGGACTAGGCTTCGGATTTTCCTTACGCCACAGAAAAATCTCCTTTTCCCTTTCTAGCTGAACCCCCCCAGCAGCTGTAAGCACCTCTTGCTATCTAGACACTTGGCTCCCCTAATGCTGTCCAGTCATCATAAGAATTTCAATAAATGAATTTCAATGACTGGTAATCAAAATTTTCCTTAAAGCCTGCAGCATGGATGTAGTAGTTGTAGCACTTATGCAGTTATGGCAAGGAAAGACTGTATTTCTTAACGTCTTGGTTCTCGATTTCTCATCCGCCTGAAATACGTG
Organism: Cuculus canorus; assembly: GCF_017976375.1. NCBI lineage: Eukaryota > Metazoa > Chordata > Aves > Cuculiformes > Cuculidae > Cuculus > Cuculus canorus. The sequence goes on from NC_071402.1 coordinate 113,774,957, forward strand.
TAGCACCATACTCCAGGCTTATTTACGGACACCACCGAAGAAAGGGTAGGAGCGATGGAGACAACAGCTAGAAACTCCCAACGCCACAACGTGATTACAGTATGTTTTCCTTTCCTTGTTCTTTCAATTCACAGTAAATTTCATTCCAGCTCTTAGAAATCATCATTCTTTTCCCCTTTTTATTTCAAAATGGTTGCATATTTTTCATTCACGAAAAGGTTAAAGGCGTTTCCCCATCGCAGGAGGGATTATCTTACCAGAGGATTCTGGGACTGCAGATGTATACTGCGGCAAAATCCTAAATTCATCGGCAAAAAAAAATCATTTCCAGACCCCAGCTGCTAAAAATAATAGAATTATAGTAAATCATTGATAAAATTAAAACATAAAGCCATTTTTACATTCCAACGTGCACTAAAACATGAATCTTTTCTCTTAATTCATTTCTTAAATAATGCAAATTTTAAAGTAGCTTTTCTATCCCAAGCACGCAGCGCCATGAAATCGATAATTTTTGATCTTTTGGTTAGTAGGCAACATGGTGAGCTATTGCAGTGACTGCAGGCAGCAGACATGTTCTTGTCAGCTAAAAATTTTCATATTGTTTTTGAGTCCATGGAGATTTGCGGATGGGATACAGCCAGTTATAGCTTCAGCTTGCACTTTGCTGGAGGGACGCAAACCAGCACCGGTTTAGATGCGCGTATAGATATAGCTATATGTTTTAAAAACAAGAAGCATTACTGGATTTTAAACAAAAAATTATGTAAAAAGAATGGCTGGTGTGATTATAATCGCATCATGCAGGGTCCACGGTTTCCATTTAGTGAAATTTCGCAGAGGGCAACTTCTTAAGAACATCCCTGCTGTGCAGAGTGAAAAGCATGAACAAACCAAAGACAGAATTCATCTGTGTTTATATTTTACAGACAATGAAAAACCTACTCTTTGTATGCCTTTTTTTCCACCTTATTATTTCACGAAAACTGCAGCATTTTCCCCGCCCCCACCCGAACACTCACCACCACAGCACTGCGGTGTTCGGTGTTTCTTTCTTTCTTTCTTTCTCTTTCTTTTTTTCCACCTCTTCTTCTTTTTTGCTTTCACAAATTCTGCACGCGCCATCTTTGTCTATTGTTATTCTTTTCTAATTTCTCTTGCCCATTCTCTTTCAAATCAGCTAAAAAACACAGGGCTAAATGCCTGATCAATGCTTATGTGCTATATTCTCCCTATCTTTTTCTTTCCAAGAAATAAAATTGTGAAAAAACCAAACCAACACCCCACGCCCCAAAATTTCTGTATTACCATAACCTGTTGTATACAGTGGTGATAAAAAACATTATTAACATAATAGCAACAGCTGCAGCCTAAATAGAAGCTATGAGATAATAAATGTGCTACAACAAATTAATTTGCTGCAGGTGCTTGTGCTCTGAACTGCGTAACCCAAGCCATTTCAAGTCTGAATACAATTATTATCCCCCCCACATGCTAAAACAAAGTGCAGAGTGAAATGTCCTATTATTATAAATAAATATCTTGTCCTGTCCCCCGAACATTTTTACCACCACCAAAGAGAGGAAGAAAGGATTTTAAAACCTAAGGAGAAAGCTGTGGCATTTAAAAATAAAGTCATGTCCAGGCTTGAGGAGATAATGTTTGTTTATACATTAATTTGCACCTATTGTCTCTTAACCAGAACTGTACAGGTATTGACGCACCGAGGTGTTACATATGTGAAATTGCCAAGGCAGGGGCTATAAACGTCTCATTAGAAACGGATGCATATTTGTATATGATGGCATTTATATTTACTTCATTGCAGAGGGAAAAAACCCAACTCTTTGCAATTTGGCTTGTATAATATGCAGTGAACTAAACAGAGATTTTTACTTTTCTCTTTTTTTTTTTTTTTCTGGTAAATATAGTATTTATGGAAGACAATTGGTGGTTCCCTTACAGGCATGCACCCGTACCATCTTGCAGCATTCTTCAGACTAGAAATACAGGAAGTTAAATGGAGCCAAGTGTTCTGTTTTCATTTCGTCACCGTAATGTAAAAATTACCCTGTGCTTTTTTCTTTCTATTCTGTTTTCCTTCCCCCCCTCCTCTTTTTTTTTCACTGTTCACAGACCTAATTGTCTGAAACCTGGTGAAAAGGCAAAATTAAGGGCTCAGTTGTGCTGACTTTACTAGCTTTTTCATTGCCACAGCATACACAGCTTTTTCTTTTTTTTCTTTGTAAATATAATTAGTGAACTTGGGTGTTTTAAAAGATTGATTATTCTTACAGAGTAACCTTGAAATGTTCTTTCTGTGATCTTAAAAAAAAATAAATATCATGTGTATCCTAAGAGAACTAATCAAACTAACTCCTCACACAGGACACACGTCCTCTGTGTTTTGGCATAGCTTTGTAGCGATCAGAGAAGCTTGTGGAAATACTTGTGCTGAAGCACAGTGGATACAGGGCTGTCCGGGAAGGTGGTGCACATAGAGAAGTGCGCTGAAACCCCATTGATTTTGCAACACTCATTGATGGTGATGAGCATTTGCTCACATGAGTCGTCTCCTCGAGGTCAATTGGATTACTCATGAGTGAGTTCGATGTTGCACAACTCATCCCTAAGCTAGAATTTGCATGTCTCAAATCCCTTTTACCCAAAGAAGAAAACATACAATCAATTAAGCAAAGATGTATATAATATGCTAGTGAAAATGGGTTGGGTTTTAATGCTTTTTTTTTTTTTTTTTTTGTATCAATCTCTTGTTTTGTTTCTGTGGCTCCTTCACATCTACTCAAAATATCTGATTTTTAAGTTGTTAATTTGCCTCTGCTTCCATCTATGTCCATAGCTATTGTTTCAGAGTAACAACTGGGACATGAATTCCTAAATTTGAGGCATTCATCTCCATAATAGCTCATGGTAATGTGTCTCCCAGTCATCGTCCAAGTGAGTAAACAGCATAGCATTTCTGCATATGAGGCACGGGGTGAATGTGCTTTTGCAAATTTCTGTGCAGGTATTTCCACTGCCCGGTGCTTCTGTTCTCCTGAAGTAAAACTGATGCTACAAATGACTGGTGCTTCAGGCTCTGTCCCTCAGACCCACCTAGAGAAATGTGGTGTGCAAGTATTTCAGTCTCATCCTCTTAAAAGTCAGGGTGCTACTTGTGCTCTTAAAGGTTGCCTTTATTTTACTGGCAGGTGATTTCAGTAGGGAAATAGGATCAACATTTCATAACTTGTTCATCCATCTAACTGGTTCCTGCTGCTAAAGTACCCCAGCACTTGCCTGGCTCAGGTTATCGGGACCACATCACACCATAGGAAAATCCAAATCGAAAAGCCGAAACAGGACTGAGGAGTGGGTTTTCAGGTTATTTAGGCAGCTAGTGGAGTACTCCATGCCATCTCTTGCTTCTGCTACCAGGTTCTTCTGGAAAACTGCCGTCTACCAAGCAAAATGTCTTGTTTGGCATTGAGCATGAGCAGTGGGAGAGAAGCCATGATTGACCTAGCCCTACAAAGGGCAAATGCTTGTGTTGGGGAACGGTGACTTTGACAACAAAGCATGACATGGTGGGAGTCATGGGTGGCTTCAATAAGAAAACATATGCAAATACTTTTGGAAATATTGCACCACTTGTTTAATTTAATGACAGGGAGGAAGTAGCTGTTTATTTTTCCATTATAAAACACTCTTCCCTCACCAAAGGACAAAAAGGAAGAAGAGAAGGTCTGATAGCTGGCTCTGTAGAAAAGCAGACAGTTAAGTGCAAGACAACCCATACAATGCAGGTAGTGCGAAAGACGATGTTTTATTGCTGTGTGTATGACTGCAACAAAGCAGAGATTTTTTTTTTTTTTTTTTTTTTTTGTGGGCTAATGTGGCTCAAGATTAAGATTTACTGTGAATGTTGAATGTGGGCCTAATCCTGTCAGGTGCTGAGCATCCAATCCAGAAAACATTAGTTGAGAGTTAAGGAAGGCCAAGGGGACCACCCCCATTAAATCGAAAAACAAACCCCAAAACAACACACACCCCCACACACCTGAATGTTAATTTTAGCACTTTATTGTGCAGGGTAATATCCGCCCTTCTGCATCATTATAAATTACTTTTTCAATTATTTGCCTCATCTCAGTCTCTGCAACCTGTCCTTACACGGGTTCTGTTACAGCAAGTGTATTCTCCAGCCCTGGAAATGCAAACCTGAATGCATGAGACTGAAGTACTTTCCTGGGCTGTGCTCATGCACAGAGTCACCCATTCATTTGTGTGGGTTTTACAATCATGTTTTGTTATTGTTTTGTGTCAATATTTGCTACTGTGCTGGCTCTGCCTTTTTCCTTCCACCCACCTTTCTCCTTGAGTGCTGCCAGAGAAGTATGGTTTGACTGAAACCATTCCAAGAGATATTGCCGTTTACGGCATTGTCTCTAGGTATAATTTGTCCAGCAACATTCACAGGGCTGGAGGGGAGGCAGCATACGGACGCACTGCTACACGTACCTGGAGGGTCCCTCAGCCTGTCCCCAGCTAGCCCACTCGCTAGTCCAGAGAGGGCTGTGCCACGTCGCAGGGCACGGGTATTGTATGGCTGGAGGGTTTTGGGCTGGAGCATGGGTTCACAATTTCTGAGCTCTTCTTTTGCCCCTCTGCAGGACCGGGCAAGTCAGGCTCTCTCACTGTCTCCTTGCACCAGATCACCTCCAGCACAGAGGGATGGCTTGCAAAGTGTCTTTGGGCAAATGGCTTAATTCTGGGCACTCAAGCCCCTAGAAGAAGAAGCAGGAAGAAGAAGAAGGGGAAGGTCTTTGCCAACTTTGTCAGCAGATTTATTTATCCTTGTGCAAGGACCTGCTGCATGTAAAATACTGTGAGGCAGAGACAAAGCTACTACGGTTTCTAGGGAAGGTGTAGGTGAGAGGGCTGGGTTGGCAGCTATTTTCTTCTCATAAGCTTCTTCCTTTGCCAATGTTGCTGTGTTTGCCCTTGTGTTTCTCAGTCATCATGTTCTTGCTCCATTTAGAAGACACACAACTTCTGTGTCTTCTGTAGTTAATGGCAGTGTGAATGGGAAAAAAAACAACAGGAGGAGGGGGGACGTCAGCTGCCAGCACCATCTCCTTTGAAGATCTCCGCAACCGGAGGGGGGATCAGGTTGCCAGCAAACTATCTCTTCCTAAAACATCCTGCCCCTAAAAAAGGAGAGTGGAGCGCAGATTGTCAAGGGCCTTTTCTAGTCACCCCCTCACTGTGTGAGTCTCCCATCCTGCCACTGCCACCATGAAGGGTCCTGTCACAGGGCAGTAGTAGCCTCTCCGATGGTTCTGCTGTAGCCAGACTAAGGGACAGAGGCGCATGGCCTGTCCGTACATTTACCTGCTGCATTTGGGATGCAAAGCATTTATCTTTTTTTCTGGCACTGGAAATAGCCAGTACCTGGGGCTTTATTTGTTTTCTAACCTATTTCTAAGGTATTGTCACTCCTGAGTAACTAGCAAGTTTCACCCATGTTATTTTGTAAACACTTAGGCTGCATTATTCTGTGAATGACTGAACAAATCACAGGGTCAGAGATGTGAGAGGCTTTTCTAACAAGTTAAAATGTATTAGAAAGAATTTATATAATGAAATTTTGGCATGAATTTTCAAATTATTAGGGGCTTGAGCAAGAAAACAGAAAAGCTTTTGGCATGGACACAGTTAAATGTGAGTTTCACATTTTTGAGAAGTACAGATGATCCAAATCTATTCATTATTTGAAATTCATATCTGGTCCTGTGCAAGAAGTGTAAAAACTGATACTGACTTTTAGGAATGTCCCTCAAGACCTTTATACACCTACATTCTGTTGCTTTTCCTTTCATCCTCTTGTCAGTCAATACTTAACCCTTTTGGATTCTGACCTTTTGATAGTGTGAGGGCTCAGTATAGAGCTGATCAGATAGTTAAAAGGATATTCTTGCATATTTTCACAAATCAAAGCACCGCGCTTGGTTTACTGTGATTTGTGGGTTATATTATTACAAGTACACAGGAGCTTGTTCACTGAGGCACTAAGTCTCTCAATATCTTCCCTAATTTATTTCACAAACCTTTATTTATTGGCAAATTCATACCATATATTTATTATTTTTTATTATTTCTTGCACATTAAATCGCCATAACAAATCAGCAAAAGTTTCCATATGATTTGTGTGGTCATTGGGCTCCTCTAGACAGTCGGAGCAAACAGTTATTTCGAAGGAGCATATGAGGCTGGTTAGTAAGCACTGATAAATTTTTTTTTAAATCCTCTAACTCAAATGGTAGCAAATGCTTAAAATAACGTCAAAGCAAATCCAAATGGTAGTAAATGTCTAAAACAATTTCTAAACAAAAGTATTCAACTATCTTTATGCATCTAAAACATTTCTAAATACATACCAGTCTCAGGCTCATAATGATATCCTTGAGTGTCGTCTAGTTTCAGGAATATAAGGTAATTGTTACAGAAAAGGTGACAATAATATGTCCTGCTGGAACTGAGAACCAAAATGAAGAAGCTGTACATCAGAGACGAATATCTGAACCAAGAGACTAATAATGAGTGTGGCAAGTATTTTTTCTTGCTTATGGGTGGAAAAGCCAGCGAAGTCTCCATTCGAAGACAAAGCACATAGTAATGTGATCATAAAAATCTCCTAATGGGGACTATGTGATGTATGGTAAATGTATTCCTTTCAATACATTATTCCCTCTACATGCAGCCTTTCAAGGTTGCCTCAAACTATACCAGGATATGATAGCATCGGCATAGCTAAATGTGGGCAGAGCTGAACCTCCAGTTTTGTTATTATTGCTATTATAGCTATTATAGCTATTATTTGTGCTGTTATTATTTAATATCACAGCAGCTCCTCGAAGCTCAGATAAAAGAACGTCAACCTGTTTTTGTAAGGCAGTGTGCAGACTCTGCTGAGGCACTGCCACTGCTCTGCAGAGCCTGCAATTGATGGAAACAAGTGACATTCAGAGGGTGGGGAGACGAGTACCATAATTATAGGTGGGGCTGGTAGTATTACCTGTTATTAAGGGCTTGCCTGACACTTCCCATTTGAAGACCTGTTTTTGGTGGTTTGTAACTACTTAGTAAACTTTAACCATTTGTGTTTCACTAGACTTCCGTCCTTGGCTGCCAGTGCTGCTCAGGCGTTATTAACTGGCTGTTTTATTTCATTTAGATATCATGGCAGGATTGGGGCTGACAGAGGGAGCAGCAGCTTTAAGAAAAATACAAAGATTTGTTGTAATTTTGCGTTTCACTGTGGTCTTGGTGCAACCCCAGCTGTCAGTTTGGCCTGACACAGCTGCTTGCTCACTCCCTTGCAGTAGGATGGGGATGAGAACCAGAAGGGTAAAAGTGAGAAAATTCATGGATTGAGATAAAAGCAGTTTAATAGGTAAAGCAAAAGCCACATATGCGCATAAAGCAAAACAAGGAATTAATTCATTACTTTCCATCAGCAGGCAGATGTTCAGCCATCTCCAGGGAAGCAGGGCTCTACCATGCATAACTGTTACTTGGGAAGACAAACACCATCACTCCGTACACTTCCATTTCCTTCTTCTTCCTCCAGCTTTAAATGCTGAGCGTGACATCATATGATTTGGAATATCCGTTTGGTGAGTTGGGGTCAGCTGTCCCAGCTGTGTCCCTTTCCAGCTTCTTGTGCACTCCCAGCCCACTCACTGGTGGAGTGATGTGAGAAGCAGAAAAGGCCTTGACTCCATGTAAGCTCAGCAGTAATGAAAACATCCCTGAATTATCAGCACTGTTCTCAGTGCTGATCCAAAACGTAGCCCTGTACTAGCAACCATGAAGAAAATTAAGTCTACCCCAGCCAAAACCATTGTAACTGCCTATCTGAAATAGAGACTCAAATACTATATTATCCTGTTTCCTTGCATTCCCGTGTCTGTCTATCTGCATCTGTCTGTGAACTCATTTTAGATTTAAGTCTGTCTTGCTGTGCTTCGTTTGTACAGTACCTTGCACAGCTGGGTGCTGGTCTATGCCTGGTACACCTATAAGCTGCAGCAGTGCCAAAATTACTCTGGTTTTGCACAGGGTGAATGCTTTGGGGAAGTGAAGAAATATTCCCTGACCAGAAATCCATCAAAATCTTTTCCTTATTGATTGTGACTTCTGAATTCCTTACCTTTCCCCCCCACACTTAATGTGCTGGAAATGTTTCATATTCAAATATGAGTGGCTTTTCTTGTCAACAACATCTCCTTTTAGTAAATACCGTTGCTAAAAATAAAGAGGCTGTTTTTCAGGCTCTGTTTAAACAGGGACACGGTGCTGTTTGGAGATTGAGCTGAGCAAAAGCTTATTCCTCTACCTGTGCGTTTGGAAACAGCACAGAGAGGAAGGGATTGAGTCACTGAGTTCGTGTTTCCAGTGGAAACGCAAAACACAGGGCCAAGATTCATTAAGATTATACTAAGTCAACATGACCTTTCCCTTTGTATTTTGCTTCCTTTGATTGACTTGAAATTGGACTAAGCAGCGAGCACCGTGTTCAAGACTTCTGAATTTCTTCAGCAGAGGTTAATATTTTCAGCTGTAAGGGGATCATTGTTTCAATAGTGGCTTTTGTGTTACCCATAAAGCTTCACAGGCTATTTCATTGACCTTCTTTGTAGTCAGTATTTTTCACCCCCTGTTAAACTAAAGACTTGACAAAATCTTACATAATATGGCCTTTTAGAATAAATACAAAAATCACTGGCTTTTTGTTATGAAACCAAGTTGTTCTCATTGTGCTTTCAGTACCTGAAGCCCAGTCCTACAAAGTGTTTTAGGTTCTTTTGCTTCAGTTTTAATTATGAGCATTTTTTTCCCCAGAAAAGTGAAGATCCCTGACATTTGCAGGATCTGCCCCTAATTTTAACCAAGTCAATTACAAATGAGTTTGAAGGCTGAATGTTTGAAGCTGTTCCTATTGGGATTAAGGATGATTTCCCAAATGCAGACTTGTGTTCTCTCTTTGTAACCTGGCTATGGACCGTGTAATCTATGGCACACTTTTAGAGTGTAATCATATACAAAAGTCCTTGGACAAAAAAAGCAAGCAAACAACACTAGATCTCAGCAAACCACAAATGTGCTTCAACATCCAAGTGTGGGCAGACAGAGAAGCTGAAGGCCATGTCAAGCATCATGCAGAGGGTAATTTTCTGCTGAATTTCTTTCTTAAAAAAAAAGCAAAACAACCAAAAAATAAACCCAGAAACCCCAAACCACCACACCCTCTAACAAATCTGATTCGACCTAAGAGCTTTGTGTGGCTCTGATTTGTGATTAATATATTTTTTTCCTTCCTGAGTGGCCTCTGCTAGCTTTCAATGATGTAGCAAAACACAAACCCCTACTCTTCTACCTACGTATTTTAAAAGCAGCCCACAGTCCTTATTCACAGGTCTGACAGAGCTGAAAAGGCAAAACTGACTTAATGGTCCTTCTCAAACCATACTCTACACACACGCACAGAACTTCTGCAAGAGTTGATGTGAGTCTATTATGCAGAGACTGAGAAGAAAATACAACTCTCTCTTGCTAGTATTCTTCCTAGGATGAAGTGGAAAGATGGTTTTTGCAGGACACAGTTTGTTGGCACCTCGCCAGGCTCATGCCAGCTGCTGCAAATGCATGGTAATAAGCCTATTTCTATGCGAAAGAGCTTATTGCTAATAATTTCTGTCAGCTTCTAACTGATGAGTGTTTGGGTTTTTTTAAAATCAGATGTTTACACGAAGTATTCTATTTTATTGTCTAATGCAGTATTTTAATGCAATGCTAAGGATTATCAAGCTTCATCTGACTCATCCAGCCCAGAAACCAACTTATGTTGCTTTCTAATGATAAAAGCGAAAGTAAAAAATAAAATAAAAAATATTTCCCCAAACAACTTGATTTTTCCTCCTATCTGAAATTAATGTGAACAAATGTCGCAGTAAGAAACAGAATCTACAAATGGTCAGGCTGTAATTCTTTGGGCTCTAGGTGCAAGCTGCTTGGAAGGGGCACCAAATGGTGGATGAATCTGCTACGAGGAAAATAAGGAAAAAGAAATAAGTGGCCGATACCAGTCTGGTTTCCAAGTAACATATATCTGTATCACAAAGCCGGCATCAAAGATGGTGTAGACCATCTGAGGGCCCTGGGGGCTAAATTGTTCTTAAAGACCAGAACTCACCAGGAGCTGGTCTTTCTTCCACGGCAAGGCTGAGTGGGATGGAAGAACCTGAATTTCTTGCTGATCCTATATGCGGCTAGACAGGTCTTCACCAGCAATCTCACGTATTTCATGAGCTTGAAATCCACATTAACATTTTAAAATAAGCAATATCTGTGTGAACTTCCAGGCTTTCCAAAAGCCTCATATACTGGTAACCAAAATTCCTACATACACTGCCATCCCCATCTGATTTTATTAGGTGAGCCTCTGTTGGATACCCATCCCCAAATGACACTTCCTACTCTGGAGGAGCCCTCAGATGCATCTTGGCTCTCTGTCTCTCCCCCAAACAAGATTTTTGGAAGACTAATCTTTGTTCAAGTGTGAAGTACTGCATTTATTTCTGGTCTGTTTGATGGAAGGGAGCTGGCTTGACTTCTACATTCAGGCCTACCTTAATTTGTTATCATCCGCGACATTATAGTAGCACACAGGAACTGAATTCCTTTGGCGTCTCAGCCAGGATAGCCTATGGCTCTACTCTGAAGCATCCAGTTTGGAAGGAAAGTCAACAGAAGCATCACTGATGCTCCTGTGGAGTGTCCCCACTTAATCAAATTTTTTGAATGGGTGAGAGGAAGGAAAACTCAGAATGGGCTCCGTGGAGTCACAGACTAGGATGTCAGAGATACTGCTGTTTAACTCATCTGATCCTCTTCTAGAAGGAACCTGTTCTCAATCTTAAAATTGCCAAGGCCAGGGAACCCAGCAAAACCTTTGGAAGTTTTTTTCTAGTAGTCAAACACCAGCACTTCTAAAGTCTAGTCTGAACTAGTCCAGTTTCAAATTGCAGCTTCTGGGTGGTTTTACACCTCTATCTTCTGTATCACACAGCCCAGTATGAAGCTGTGCTCTTACAGACTGATCAAATCCCGTCCTTCATTTTCTGTGTGATAAATTGTCAATCTTTTACTATTTAAGGCAAATTTTCCAAACCTGCTGTGCTTTATAGCTTGTTGACATCTTTCTGGACCGCACACACTTGGATAGGATGAAGTGGTTGCATCTAGACTGTGCCTGAGCTGAAGACAAAGTGGTGATCTAAAGCAATTGGGCTTGTTGACCAGCTCGACACATCCACGTGGCAGCCTCTGGGACACTATGGCACAGCAGACTGGTGTTTCTCACTGGGACAGTCCAAATTCCAGCAGCCTCTATGAAGAATCATAGAATGTTTTGGGTTGGAAGGGACCTTAAGGATCATCTAGTTCCAACCCCCCTGCCACGGGCAGGGACACCTTCCACTAGATCAGGCTGTCTAAGGCCCCATCCAACCTGGCCTTGAACACCTCCAGGGATGGGGCAGCCACAACTTCCCTGGGTAACATGTTCATCGTGAAGAATTTCTTCCTGATGTCTGGTCTAAATCTTCCCCCTTCCAATTTAAAGCCACATCTCATGGAAGATCTCAGGAGTCAAAGGCCAAGGCACATGGCATGGCTGGTCATGTCTGAATCAGGCACATCTGTAATACTCACTCACAGAAATGCAAGCTAGATCCCCACCAAAGAGTTGTATACACCCAAAATTACTTCTTCCTGACAGCTCCCCACAAGTGGAGTCACACCCAATAGACAAGTTTGTTTAACATAATGAGGCTGCAGTGTTGTTCAGATTCACAGATGGGCTTAGGCTTCACTGGAGGAACAGGTGCCTAAATACAAAACACAGCCTCTGTACTCCAGGATTCTCCTGCCCTTGTCTTTGAGACTTGGTCTTTTGTCCACTGCATCTCCCTATGGACTGGCACTCACATGGCTATTCACCATGACCAGGATGTCATTGCTTTCCAGGACACAGTCCCCAAATCTGTAACAACCTCCTAAAGTCATAGCTTTTTACACCTTGACCTCAGGGTGTATTAAAAACCATGCTGTTCACTTACTAATAGCTCGCCCTTCGTGACTGGCCTCTCTTCTTTGATCACTTCTAGTCTCTGTGTCATTTGCCGACTTTATCAGCAAGGATTTTATATTTTCTTCCAGGTCACTGATAAAAATGGGGAGAAACTCAGCTGTTTATGTTAGCAGAAAGGGCCTGTGGGACTGTCCCTTGCAACTTGTGGGTTCTTAGGAAATTTGGGTTTCTTATTATATCAGCCACAAACTTCCCCCAAAGGTATGCTGCCTAGAAAATGACTCCTATCAATTTCCCACTGGTATTCCAGAGCACAGCTCTACTGCACAGGGAGAAGAGATTTACGCATATTGAATTCACTGTTATTACTTTGACAAATAGCATAATCCCTCAGAGCTAGTTCCTGCATAATCACTGCTGTATGTTTTTACTGACCTTAGAAACAGAACTAGAGATAAGAATAGTTGAGAAGATGGAAGACAGCTTACCAGACTCTCCTTTACTCTGGGCTGATACAAGCTGCCTAGAAACTGTTTAAAAGATGTGCTCCAACTTCTGGCATTTTCTTCAGTTTTGTAATGACAGGGATACCCTTTTAAAGGTTTGGGTTAAAAGAGGGATGTTTTGAAGAAATGCAAAGGAATAAAATGTGTTTTTATTCTGCGTAACAGTCCAAACAGATATCTGTGTGTGTGTTTTGATCATGGTATGGACAGATCTGCCTCTGTAATGCTTTCATGCATCAGATGCTATTCAGAGGGAGTCAGGCAGGGCTGCAAACCCAAACAGATGGAATAAGTTTAATGATCAACTGAAATGGGAGCTAACATTATCTGGTTTGAGACATTTTAATGCCTTTTCTTTAAAAGCTTGAATTAAAATTGTGATAACTCCATGTTGCCTGCTCTTTCTGATTAAGCATTTTGCAGAACTGTATTCGCATCGTGGTTATGCAGCCAGGAGTATCCATGACTTCTGCCCACCAGCATGTTCTTAAGAAATATATGCCTTTGCATGTCCAAGTGCTATCAACCCAGAATTTGTAGAACTAACTATTCTTTGGGGGTTTTTGAGTTCTCCTTACAGTTCTTTCAAATGTGTTTTTTATTTGTTTGGGTTTCTGAATTCTCAGAAGGAGCAAAGACAAAAAGGTGAAGCCTGCATTTTCCTCTAAAGGTGAGTATTGCCTGCAATATCACGTATGGCTAATGGCAGTGAAGTTTTAGCTAATGAAACTGTGCTGGTGTCAAATGCATTTCATGTCTTTCTTTGAGAGGAATATAATGGAGCTAATTGAAGGCTCTACAGACATTAAAGGCCATTCATATGTTAGCAATATGGATTCTGTGTGGCACTGCATCTTCAGGCTTACTGTTATAAAAGCATTTGTAATATTTCCAGGGGTTACAGCATGAAGAAATCTAAGCAGTTGCATTTACCAGAGCCTGTCAACAAGTTATATGAAAAAAAAAAAAGAACTGGGTTCTCAGATCAGATTGATTTATTTATTACCATGACATATTACATGCCTATATAAAATACAGAACACACACTCAAATATTTTCTGCTAAAAATGAGATTCAGTAACAATTATACTTTATTTTTCACGCTCCAGAAAATATGCGCCAGCATACAGTGTTATAACTTTGAGAGAAAAATGAAAGCTGGATAACGTGTTTAACATTATTTCAGTTATTTGAACGTCCATATGTGCTTCTCTCCAGTACATACAATGTCTATTCCAATACTTAAATGCTAACAGATATGCTAGAGCAAGGAGCAAGCATTGAGATGTCTTGTGCTCCCTGTAAAAAAAAATTTATTACATAGCATACTGATAATTCCCACTCTTTGGAGGCCACCCAGATATTTCCAGCACTGTCATATACCTAATACTGTTATTTTTGCAACATAAATGCCAATGCATTAAGACTGAGTAAAGTCGGAACTGTAATTGTCGGAGGCCAAACACCAGAATAAACTGTATTCCTTTGTTTATTAACTTAAAGAGATCCCGACCTGACTAAACACTAGGTTTTTTTCAGTGGTTTGCCCACGATTGGTGCCTCAGTGAGGTTCTACTATAATTTAATTTATTACAAGCGATGTCCTTTTATCAGTAGCATGCCATATGTATTGCCTGCGCATTTTCTTAAAGTCTAATTAACCTTGAATATCGCCTGGGTTAGTTAGTGTTGAAGGCTTGAGTGTTGGGGTTGTTTTAGCTTGTGTTTTCTTTTAACACTGACCTTTTCAAATTCCCTCCTAGATAATGGGATATGACTTTTAAATGGAAGATACAGCTTTCAAAACGATTCAACATAATAAGAGATAAAACTGAGGAACTGAAAAAGCAAATAGTGCCTCTGACTTAAAAGGAAAACAATTATCAGTGCCCCCAGTGATTGTCTAATTTGGAGACATTTGAAAAAGACAGCTCTTAAGAAGGGGGAAAAAAGTGCCCCTTTTTTGAACTGAATGCTACTGCTTCAGTTGTGAATTTCAGCTGGCATGAATTAAGAAGGGTACAGATAAACAGTGTCTGAGGTAAATCTTTATGGCACAGAGTTAACCCACAAGCAAACCTTGAGCAAATTTGAGCAGGTTGGTCCAGCACTCTGCTTTCTCTGTTTTGTGTGGCATCTTTGTTCCTGTGTTACCAACCTCAACTGGAGTAATTGGCTTATACCTGGGAGAGAACAGTTCTGATTGCAAAAGAAAGCTGGGCTGTGCCCTGCTTTAAATTGTTGTGCTCTGATCACATTGGCTGCTGGATTCAAACAAGGCAGAAAGACCCACAACTCCTACAGTGTATTCTGCGCTCTGCTCTGAGATATCGTGCCTTTGAAAAGGTCTGGAGGATCCAAATCTAGGTGATGATAGACATTCACCAGTCTCAGGAGTCATCACCAGGAACTACTGTGCCTCTGAAAGTAAGATCTGCTTTTCGGGTCGTGTGGGGAGATCATTTTATGAAGAGAACCGTCTTCAGCATGTGCCAGAAATAGATGTGGTCTCTGCATTTTGTTGCCAACTCTCCAGATTTTATTTACAGTATCTAATACTGTTTGTTTAGTACTGCTCCACCTCCCGCTCCCCCTTTCTCAAGGAAAGATGCCTGGATCTTCTGGTAGTAGAAATACCTAGAAACCACTACCCTAGCACACTCCAAAGCCTCAGATAACAGAAGGCGAATAGAAGAAACAGAAGTGTATTTATCTGAGTGGTTTAATCTTATGCATTTAAAGCAAATCTGCCGATCATTTGAAACCTCAGTCCTGGTCTGTGAAGGCTCAGGGTTGCCAATAGTATTAGCATATGCGCTGAAGAGTTTCAGCTGATAAAGTTGTGAGTGGTGTGCTCTCTGGTATGCTCTCTAGAGGGAAAGTCAGGCTTGGGAGATGAGGTTTGACTTCCATTTACTCTGTGTGACCTTAGACTGCTGCTTAAAACAGTCTGCTCTTTGTTTCTCCAACTGTCAAATGAAGATAATGATTCTTACCCATTCTTAGGAGAGCACTTTGAAATTTATGGAGCAAAATATTATTTATATTCAAGTGGTTTCCAGACAAGGAAAATTAATGATTTCCATAAATGCAATATATTTATTCCTTGCATCATTCCAGTCTGGAACAGCATGTCTAGTTTCTGGCATTCACACACATTGAGGATGGGTGTGAGAGACAAGTACTTGTAATAATTTTATATATATTCAGTCTCTATAGCAAGCCTCTGTGTGAAATTTTCTTTATATGCCTATATGTGTGTGTCTATGCTACACACACAAAAACCCACTTGAAGTAAACATGAACCTTTCCCACCTCGTGTTTGAGGGGCTGACTGACTTTGTAGAGGAAGTAAAGATAGTAAATATTTCATGTGACTTTAAAAGGTAGAAAACTCTATCTGTCTGTTGTCTACTGAAACACATACACTAAAACCATTACTAGTTAAAAGGATGATGTAATGTTTGTCACAGGATGATGATGATATTCTTACCTTAATACAATATTAACCTGAAGTCTCCTCTGTGTCCGAATGGTAACGAAAATTCCCAGTGTCCCTCTCTGAAAGAGTGACCAGATGCTCAGGGAGCTCCAGGGAAAAGTGCTCTCTTTTTAGAAAAACAGCCCACTGCAGAGCAACACTGTCTCTATAAGAGAGCCTACTATCCAGGATAACAAGAGAGCTTTTGCTCTCTGCAAAGTGGTAACTGCATCTCCTTCTCTGGTCAATGGATCATCTCAGAAGCTCATCTCTGCCTTCTGCTGTGGGTCTTCAAGCTCTGGAGATTCACCTCTGGAGATTCACTGTTAATCAAAACTTTATTCTTCCATCTCCTCCCAATCCTCTGCATTTCTGTACCCGCAGAGATCTTCAAAGATACCAGATTTTCCGCTACAGAAAGGAAGAACTACTTTTTTTGTGTGGAATCAGTACACTATGTTTAGTCTTCCCACAGCCCCTACTTTAATAAGGATCTCAGAAAAAAATTCCAGGTCTTTTTCTCTGTCTTTTTCTCATTCTTCTCCATGCTTATCCTTTTGCTCTCTGCACTGTTTGCTACCATCATGAAAACTGTGTTTGGTGAGTGAGGATAAGAAGAATATTAGAAAGGAGAGTGCTAAAATGATATGGCAGAAGTATACAGTGTTGAGGAAAACAGTTTTCTTCATTGTTGTTTGTGAAGTACCTTGTTTGTTCTTCTTCGCTTTTTACAAATACATAGTAAGAATATTTTATATTGGAAAGACGATGAAGGGGAGAGAAAATATGACAGAGATAGTTAAGGATGAACACTGAGAAAGTGTTTGGTGATAGGAAACAGAAATGTTTTCAGATGTCCCTGGAGGACAAACAGCATAGAAACGCTTCTTGTCAGATTGGTACAGGTTGGTTGAACCAAACTTGATCCAAACCGGTGTAAATCTCAATTCAGATCCCTCCGTAAAGTTTATTTGTGCAGTAAGCCCTAAAGGATGCTAGCTGGTAGTCCTGATCCTGTCTGCGGCTGGCGCTTTCCAGGAGGCTAAAAGACTGTAGTGACAACATGGTATTTGCTACAGAAAGGACTGTGGAAGACCAAAAAAAAGCTTTCTGCACTATTTCCATTTCCCAGAGAGGACCACCTTCTTTATGGATGCAAAGTTTGCCAGTATGGGTAATTTCACAGCTGAGAGACACTGTCATGTTGCCTCAAAAGTGATTAACAAATAAACTAGACAAACTATTGCCTTTTTTTAGCATGCTTTGGAAGGCAGTAATTTAATATGGATGTACTTTTTCGGGGGGGGGGGGGTAGAGAGGAATGTAGATTTGCACTGAGGGGATGGACAATGAATAAATTTGAAATGGCTTCTCCTCAGGAGTCCAGGCTAAGGAAATTACCTATGCTCAGCTCTGGAGAAAAGCAGGACAAGAGCAATGGGAGAAACATACCCTCCAAACTCACTGCTAAATACAGCGGATGGGAGCCAAACCAACTCATATTCCCTATCAGTAATTTATAACAAAGTCTGCACAGTGTGGAGAACCAATTGCTTGAAATCAATAGAGATTTAATGACCTATGAAGAGAAAATAAAGCATTCTGCCAAAGCACAGAAGGTGCTACCAAAGACTGCGCAAGCACCAGTGAAGTAAGGACATCCTAGGAGAGGTGATGAGCATCCTGTAATGGGTTACAACTGGACTGGAAGGTCAGCACAGAAGTCCTACTTGGCCAATACCTGCTGTCACTGCTGAATGTCTGCAGTATCAAGGGGTGGAGGATCTGAACTTTTTTCCCTAACTGAGGTGGTGACGATCTGATGGAAGCCCTAGGCCTAGGTAAGGAGGAAAGGGAAGATACCACTGGAAGAGGATACGGCATAGAAGTCCCAAGGAGGTTTTAGTAGGCTTAAAGCCAGCACAAAGCTGATATAAATGATATTTTGAGCAGAACCAAAGAATTTCCCCAACACAACCATTAGAGACTATAGCTCAGGATTACTGAGTGATTTCTTGTTTATACTGTGTAATGCTTCACTGCCCCAGCCAGGCAGAGGTGAGACTGTAAGATATTTAGCACTGGAGTTATTATGAGACCCTGAGGTGTACTTCAGGAATTGTCTGGGCTTTAGCCAAATAATGCATTAGGCAGTGCTGCATATTTATTACCAGGTTGTCTTGTACCTCCCTGTCTCTCATGAAAGTTTCTAAGTCAGTGCAAGTAGAAACAAAAGAGGCCCACTAAGCCATCTAGTCCATCTTCTGTCCAGTGCAGGATTGCTCTCTTTAGTACAGTTGATTGTGCTTTGCAAGCATAGAAATGTATCAAGAGATGCATCACTTCATTTATGAGTATAATCAATACCCTAACAGATCTGTCAATAAGTTTTCATTTTCTTTTTCATTTTTGCCTTTAAAAATATCATCCTGTTACAAATTATGCCCACTGGTGTTAATAACCCTTCCAACATACATAGATGTCTATTGGAACTTCCCCTGTTCATTGCTTAGCCGATATATATATCTTTAGGGCCAGACTTTTACACACTTGCCCATAATATTTTGCTTTGTAAGTAGGCCTGTTAAAATGTAGGGGAAAAGGATGGGATAAGAATTAAAGCGCTAGTCCGCAGGAATAAAAGGTGCCCCAACCCACCCTTAAACTATTTTAATCTTTCCTTAAAAGTCATTCCAGACAACCCCTTAGACACTATTGTCAGCTCTCCACTGAACCTGCCCTTTTAGATGCTAATAAGGTACCCAGGAGTGAATTTAGTATTCCTAGTGTGGTCACACCAAAGCCATATGGAGTAGAATCTTTTCTTCCTTTTTCTAGGAGGTGATGTCTTTGAATCTGCAGCCAAAAATTTCCCTTTTCTCTTTTTTTATTTTGCTCAGTCACATTTAATGCACTCTCTACTATCACCCTCAGGCTTCTTTCAGCATTACTTTCCTCATTTTCCCTTCTGAGGAATAACTGAGTTTTGGATTATTTTCCCTAGATGTCCTGGCTTGAATTTCTTCAAGTTGAGAGTCCTTCTGTTATTCTCTTCCCATAGGTCATATCATGTCATCAGCTATTAAACACAATTCTAAATGTGGGTTATAAGTTATGGATTTCATTTTCGTTGATTTTCAAGGAGGAGGAAGGAACTGACAATAACCAACATGTCTGAATTTACATTCCGTGCTTCTGCTATCAGCCACAGAAATAATGGGAATGTTATTCATTACAGCTTAATGTACAATGTATTATTTCAGATCAAATATTTTCACAGATGTTTACAGCTTAGAAATTGAAAATCTTTTCTTTAATAACCCAGAAGAGAGATCCTTCAAACCTTTATTCATAGCCAAATGAGAAGTAGGAGATGTCATATTTAGGGTGTACAATAATTAAGTCTCAAGGAAAACAAGTATGGGAATGCTTCTTAGGATGGGTGTAGGACTGACTGAGAGAAAACTGTAGTCTAGTAATTACAATTAATTTTTAATTCAGGATGCTATATTTGACTATGCTATATGTAATGTATTTTAAACTAAATTTACTACTTATGTAAACTGAAAAATGAATCCAATTGAATTATACATTCTCTGAAGAGGCAATCTATTTTATTCAATTATTGCAAAAGCTGAAATAAGGTATGCAGATGTTGTCGGTTACAGAAGTACTGCAGAATAAGAAAGTGTCTGCCATGCAGGGAAAAATTCTCCACTGATTTGTACCTAGAGGGAAAATTCATTAAAGTTGCCCTTGTGAAATTGAGCAGTCTGCTGCTTTGCCTGGATATATCGAAACACAAATAATCCATGTTTCAGCTCCATTTTAGAAGGTAGAGATGTTCTTGGCACCAAAATTTCTTCTACTTCAGATTAATTCATTGGATTGGATTAACTTTTCTCATGTAATCAAACATGTCCTAAGTTCCTATGCAAAGGCACTATATAAAGGTGGAAGGATATAAATTCACTTGAAAGAGACAACTGAATTAACTGTGTATCAGCAAGCAAACCACACCGTGACTGTTCATAATCTCTGTGCATGCATTGCCCACTATGGAGCATTCCACGGCATTAAGAATCAAGAGTGGGGTTAGAAAAAAGCTAGAAAAGCTATGGGATATTTGAAATGGTCAATTGATGCCAGTTCTGCTTGAACATTTTGTGAAATAAACATTTATACTTTAGTGGATTGTACTGTTATTTGGCATTCCTATGCAGAAATAACTAAAATAAACCTAGAATTTGCAAAGAAATTGCATAGTTACACTTTGGTTATGGTAGACCTTGGTGAATGTTTGGT
Source organism: Cuculus canorus (assembly GCF_017976375.1). Classification (NCBI taxonomy): domain Eukaryota; kingdom Metazoa; phylum Chordata; class Aves; order Cuculiformes; family Cuculidae; genus Cuculus; species Cuculus canorus. The sequence goes on from NC_071402.1 coordinate 113,795,407, forward strand.
GCAAACTTATTCACTGAAAAGTGTTTTAAATTGTCAGTCTTCATGGGCCTTTTTCTTCTACAGTAAGCAGAACTGATGCAAAATCTGAATGTATCCTAAAGCGGCACTTCGAAAAGTTGATTCAAGTTCAAATGTTCTTCAGAAGCCATAATGAACAGCCAGAACTCGGCATAAATTTTCTCTGAACAACTCTATGTGACTCCTAACAGCAGTAGTGGGAGGATCTCCAAAGCACTCACTGTTCTGCCTTCATGGCAGGAAAGCCTGTTCCTTCCTTCTTCAGCCATTGCTAAAAGCAGCATTCCCCAGATGGACATGGTGATTTCACTGTAAAAGCTTTAGTTGTTCAAGACAAATCTACCTTTCTTCATTGATCCAGGTTGTCTCACACCCCTATCCTTACTCAAGCCCAAACATGTATGGATACCCTCAGGCTTAGCTTTCTTTGCCTCCGGTATCTTCATGGTGTACACCCATATCCTCAGCCAAGTGCTATGTTGGGGTCTAGTCTGCATTCTGTTTGTCTGGACTTGGTGTGACCATGGCATGACCAAATCCAACTCAAGTCCAACCCAAGCCCAAGCTGGGTGGTAAGAGGCGAGCTGCTCCCTTTTCCTGACTGCTCTGGGTGGGTGCCCTGTTCAACCGCACAGGGGACCACTATGGAAGGGATGAAGGCACCCAGGCACTTGGCCATGGAGAGGCAAACAATTGGCCATTGTCTGCAGTACTTCCAACACTGCCAGTTAGGTTTCTTCCCAGGATAGTTAAATGAGACTGTGCTGAAAAGAGTCAACCAGCAACAGGTATTTCATTCTAAGATTCCCAACATGGGGCTTCCTCCCCCTCAGCTCTTTCTATAGAGGAGGTCTTGCACAGATGTCTGAGTGAAGACTTAAACTAAACTCAGTTTAAAAAATTAATTTACATTTCTTTTTCTCCAAGTACAGTCAGAGTCTGAGGTGATTAAAACTGTCTGAATGCTATTGTGAGAATAATCTGTTATACAACTCCAAAAATTGCAGTTTCTGACTTAATTAGCTCACATGGCTTGAGATATCTAACCCTGACCATTACAGAAACCCTGATAATAAAGGAGAATGGTATGACACAAACACTTTAAATTGACACAAGCTATGCAGAAACAGACTCACTATTATGCTGTGTCTCAGATTTAAGGAAATTGTCCCAGAGATAGGAGGTACTAGAATCTGTGCTTTAATATGCCCTACTTTGTCTGAGTCTTCCTCTTTCCTATGCTAACTTCCATTTCTTTCCAGGAACACAGACAACTTTGCATATTCAAAATTTTTAGAAAACTATCCAAATCTTTTGATATTTATCCAGACCAGATCTGACATGGAAGTTTCCAAGTAGTGATGAACCTAATAACTAGTAGAGCTAAGTGATAATTAGCAACAATATTAAAATATATAGTGCAATAATAAAAGTAATAATAAACTAAAAATCCAAGTTTGATATGGGGAAGTGGAAAGAACATTTAAAATCCAAATGTGAGTTCCATAATAAAAGCACTCTATGCCAGTCTGTAGTAAAGTCTGAAAAGGGTGTGTCAGCATCCAAAATCATGGAGCACTTGGCCTGAGTTTGCATTTTTCAAGGCAAAAGTATCCTTGAAGAGCAAGCCTGGTGCTTGGACACACAGAGGTGTGCTACTGCGGACATGGTGGATGGGAGGTGGGTCTGGTAGAGGAGGAGAACTGACACATCTGAACTGGAGCAATCTGGGGTAAAACCACGGTGGGAGGCAGAACTTTGCAGAATAGGGGCAGCAGTCTCCAGATGCAGTCTCCTCTGCTGCTGCAGGTTTGGCTCTACCTTCAGGGGCTGGTGCTGTGGCTCATAGCAGAGCTCTGACGGGAGCCCACAGGAGTTTGGCATGAGCTGGGTACCACACTGGGAGGAATGGGAGGCTACCTGCTGAGTGTTGCTATAGAGACCCCATCACTCTTGCTTTTATTTATCAGGGAGTGGCAGTGGCTGAGTGCGTTTTGCGGAATCAACCCCTCCCTGTCTGCTTTTGCTCATCAGGTGTAAAATACTGTGAACTTTTTAATTTGCCTTTTACACACATTTTGTTACCTTACATGAGCAAGAGACTTTGGCATTGGACAATTACCCCTTTGGGACTGAAGTAATAGCAGGGAGCATGTACCTATGCCTCAGCCACTCCAGATTGTATTAGTTCAAGCCACCAAGAAAGGAGGGTTCATGCTAAGGTGCTAGACTGTGTAAATTATAATGGCTGAGGCTGAGACACTAGTTCCCTCCCGTTGACTTTGTTGTCAGGAGATCATAGCCCAGCAGATGGGTGGTAACAAACAGCTGGGAGGCAATAACAACATTTACTCCATGAATGTGAATGAGAGACCTACTTTAATATTTAAAGTTACTGTCTGCTGACATCAGTATAATGCCATAAAGCAGCAACTCCTGCAGTGCTTTCAGATCTGATCCGGGGAAGTGAAGCTTGCACAGGTCCATCTTCCAGTCCATGCTGAGATGGCACTCGGGTTTAAAATCTTGCTTGCAGATTAGCACCTTGCAGGGCCCTGCTCTCACCAAATGTATTTTTCAGTTTTTCTTATCAGTATCTTGCAACCGTGGGTTTGTCAAAATGTTAACGGATAAAATGGAGAGCAAGGTTTGATTCATCAGTTAAAACAAATCAGTGAAGGACTTTACGATCTACCAACATCTTCGGTGTAGTGTGTAAGACCTGTTAGATCAGTACTGCTCTCTGGCCACTTTCCCTATTAATACTTTGACCCCCAAAAATGCAACAGTGCAAAGAATTTTAAGCACATGCTCAAATTTCGAGACAGTCCATGGGAGCTAAGAAAATGGTTAAATGTTTCCACAAATGTGTGGTTTGGCAACATCCTACAGCCTCAGTTTTAGGCACGTAGTTTGAGGAAAACTTAGGCTTCCTTTAGGGATAAGTGAGAAAAAAAGTTCAGCTAGGCATTTTGATTTTAAAGAGGCTCTACACGAGCCACCACCTCTTTCAGCATCGATGCTGCAGTGCTGTAATCAGAGAAGCAGTTGCTGAGTAGGTTTAGTGCTATCTGCATTTTCCCAGCAAGCCAAACTTTTTTCTGGCTGCGTGGTAATAAAGATCAGAAGTATAATAAGTGAAGAAAAGTGTGTATGTCTCCAAGAAGAGTATTTGTAAGTCTGCAACAGATCTTCATTTTGACTATTCTCTATAAATTCAAGATTTTAAGTACCAAAGTACAGAAATATCTAGTTTCTCCAATAAAATGAGTCAGTTAAAATGATTCAAGGAGTTTGTCTTTCTTTAGCTACTTGCAAACTTCAGGAAGAAATAACCCTTGAATTCCTCTGAATGCAAAATCTCATCATGTAATTTAATGGCAAAATGCTGATATATGTTTATTAGCTCAGGAACCCATTTCTTGCATTTTTTTTACCATAAGCCCTACAGGTATCCAAAGTCTTCCTTGACTGTCTCTAACTGAGTTGGGCAGGGGTGAAGCTGCCCTGTGCACATTTCTGTAAGGCTGACCAAAGTGCCCAAAGCAAGCACAAGTTTTTCTGGCTTGTGTTTCATTACCTTCCCAAGTTGACCTTCTGGAGACGTCTGTTTAGGTGAGCTTGAGCCAACAAAACACAAGGCAGCAGACTGAAAATCTTGCTTTAATTGAGTCGTCATGCCAAAAACATGGGAAGCCTGGTGACAATGACAGAGTGCTGTGCAGTGGTTTAGAAGGTTAGCTGTTTCACCAGCTCCAGGCACACCAGGCCCAGATGAACTCACCAAATTTGAGGTACAGAGCCACCCCACATGTGAGCAATGTGATGCAGAGGTTTTGCTGAGCAAGAGGTATCCAACCGTCTGCCACGTGCCCATTACATCTGAAGCACCCCATAGCTGTGTGACTGCTCATACACAACTGTTATGTGCATGTGTGACAGTAATTTTCCCCAAAGAAGTGGTATCTCCTGCCTGAAACTGTGTGCATGTGTGGGGTGGGGATGGTAGATTCGCGGTAGATTCCCATTAAATGGGAGTGTATATCCCCCAAAGGCAGAGGCTTGGCAGATCTCCAGATGCAGAGCCTCAGAAGTTACAAACCAAACTCTGCCAGAGCCCTGGGGGAGCTCTTTTTGAGAAAACAGTGAAAAATCAGACCCAAAACCCAAGAAGACTGTTATCCCCTCTGGAGGCAAACCAAAGAAAATGTTCACACCGACTCTTCTGCATAAAACCAGGGATTTGGTGTTATTCTGCTGGCATTGTAGTTTGTTGCCTGGCTGGAAAAGTAGATGAAGAAGGAGCTCTGCATCATTGTCTTCTCATGCAAATTTTGTTTCCAGAATTACAGTGATAATAGAATATCTTCAAAATGTCTGCTGAGACCAAGGACTATATAGGCAGAAATTAAGCACAGCTGTACCTAGTAAACAGAATTTAATAATAACTCTGTGAGACTTCATGAATGGGGATCTTTTTATAAGTGATGCTGCAGCCATGTATGGGACTGATTGGGAGAACCAGATGTAGAATGCGTGTAGCTGCCCAGCACTCAAGAGAGAAATGGTAGTTTTTGTAATTTCCTTTATGTTCCTGATATTTCAATATTTCTATTCTTTCTTTAGGCTTCTTATATTTGTCCACTGCGAGCACACACACACCCCATCCGGCACCCCCTTAAACTGAAGTGCTGCCTCTGGAAAATGAGCGACATTTGAGTACTAAGACTTCCACATTTTCTAAGTATGGTCTAGAGTTAGCATGCAGGTTATAATTAAAAGAAACCTATGATGCATTGATCACCAAAGAAGCTTTTGTTTATTTTGCCTACAGAGCAAGATGCCCATTTCAATATTGGCCTATCTATAATTACATTAATATAAATAAAGCTGTAGTATCTGTGCTTGACTGCACTTGAGTTTTAGCAGAGCCATAGGAACGAATATAATTTGTTTAACAGATCCCTCATATTGCAGCTGGCCTTGTAATGCAAATGTGATAACCAGAGATGCCAAAAAAAGCTACCCAGCTATGGACTCGGATCAAACAGAACCTTCTACATGGGACCCTGTGGTGCACCAATGACACCCATGCATCAAAGGCATCACACAGAAGAAAACTGAGCCTGTGACCTTTGTTTCTTCACAATAAACAAAGAAGCCCAAGAGATGGCTGTTGGGATTTCTTAATTCTTTTTCCTATTATATTAGGCATAAGGAAATCATTAGACCTTGAACCAGTTGGATTTACTATTTCTCTGTTTTGTGTAGTAGCTCTCCTGGAGAAATTATTCTGGGTTTAGAGCTTTCTCATGTTTTCTGAAGGGCCTGGTGTACATGGGAAGGGCTGTACTGGTAGGGCGTATGCTTTCAGCAGTGATGTAGTTCTGGACCCATGCACGAGTGAAACAAGTTGAGCCAGTAAAGCACAGCCCCACTGTTGTGTCTGGCTGTAGTGCACCAGGCACGAATGGAGGTCAGCTCTCCAACCAGTTTCATGTCCCTGATACATATTGCTGAGTCAACAAAGCTCTGACAGATGGACCTGGCCAAAGTAATTTCGCTGTTCTCCTGCAAGGCATTTGCATTATACAGGCAACGACAAAACAAAAAAAAAAGGAGGAGGGCAACAAACTACAAGTGCTCTGACTAAAAAATCCCTGTTCCGGACTAGGTTTATTTGCACTTCTCCACCTGTGTCCCTGTGAAATCCTGACTATGTTTAGTTGCACTTCTCTACCTGTGTCTCTGTGACATTATAATCCTGCCAGTTCTCTAGTGTCCAGAGGGTATTTTGTGGAACAGAAGTGATAAGACTCAAGTTTCGAATGCTAGTAAGAGAAAAGGAAAATCTATAAATATGTCTAAACTTAGAAATTATAAACTATACATGGAAGAGCAGGCAAAAGCCTATTGCATCTTTGTTCCTCTGCCACCTTTAATGATACGAGGGAGAGCAACTTTAATATACTCTGCAACTGTCCACACTGCAGGCACCAATCTAGACCCCAAATACACACTCATTTTGTTCTGGTCTAAGTAGGATCCCAGTTCTGCTCATCTGCAGGAGAGGCTGCTTTTGTTGCTGCTACCACCACCAGCGATGTTACTGGGTCTTGCATCACCATCATCTTTCCTCATTCACTGCTCATGCTCCTGGTCCTCCATCCTTCTTTTATCTCTGCAGCTACTGCAGTGCCCCAGCACCAAGCAGAGACTGGTAGTGGAGAACTTGTTTTGGTAGCAGTAACCCAGCAAGGAAAGGCATGAAGAAGATGGGTATTTACAACTTGACTTAGCCCATCCTCTTGCTCACCTTCCATCTGCAAAAACCATTGCTGAAGGGTGGTTCAGAGGTGAGATTGAGTGCTTGGTGAGGGTGGAGGGTTAGGGCTGCTCAGGATACACCCCAGGAAAAAAATCCTGAGGAAACCATAACTTCTGCTCTCTCAGAAATGAGCACATGAGGGCTTGCAGTCTTGCCAACCAGGAGCACTGCTCGTTTCCAAATAAGCAGCCAGTTTGGGGGTCAGTTTTCACCTAGTTTTCCCTATGGCAATAGCAATGAATGCATTCCAAGTGTCGAGGAGCTGCAGCATTAGTTTCTCTCTCTTCCTTGTCAAAAATACTAGCGTGTGACCTGCATACTACAGAGGAATTGGCAATTTTAGATCATTACTAGGGAAAAACATGGCAGAGTTTAACTTGTCTCACGGTTGTGCTAGTGTCTCCTGCAGCAGAGAAGGAAGAAAAGGCTTGACACCACACTGAATCCACTTTTGTCTTAGCAGGGTACTGGCTGCATCTGTTTGAAAGGCTTGCATTGTATCACTGTTCTTTGTTATCAGGTTTCCCATGGTGGTCAGTGTTACATATCTTACATTGTTTGAGCTAATTAAGCCAGGGAATCAGGGAAAGCACATTTCCGGTGGGGATTTATTGCCAAAAGATATTTCAGCTGAAGGGGAAAAAAAGGAAATCTCCCTTTACGTCCAGCATTCCTGAGCTGTTTCATAATATTCAGCATTGAGCTTCATGGAAATAAAATGACAGCAATGACAATAAGTTTGAACTTGAGCAGTATTCCTCTGTTTTGCTGAATTTAAAAGTACTGTAGAGAAAGCAAGGGATCTGTGTAGCCACAAAAATAAAAATATTGGAATAATCTTGGTTCAAAACAGTGTTAGACGTGTTTGTTAATCTACAAACAAAGGATTGTTTGCTCTCAAGGTGCTTTGTGCTGCTCTGTTGGTTGTACCTATTTTTATGCTTCTCTAAAAGAGAAATGCAAGTGACAGTGTTTTAAGTCTTCACTGGTGTGTATTTAGGATGTGGGCAGAGATGGAGGGGCATGTCTCATCACTGTCTGCACCCAGTACAGCCTTTTACAGCAGGATGAAGGAGTGCTCAAAGCACCTGGCAGCAGGATGGGCTGAGCCCTGCATACGTGCCTGGCACATCAACGCTGGAGTGCATTTTCCAGCACCTTCAGCTGCCTCACAAGTGCTGTCCATGGGGGAGAGCCTTGACTGCAACACGGTTGTCGGCCCAGTTGAAAAGGGAAGCTCTGCTCTTACGCATGGGATGTCGTACATTGGTTCATTGTTAGGAAATCCTGTGTGTGAACAAAGCCCTGCTTTTCTTCCAGATAATATTAATAATCACCGTAGATGGGACTGGTGATGATGACAGTTCCTTCATTTTCACCAGTAGGTCTAAAAGGCTTTGCTGAAAGAAGTGAGGATGATTATCCTACACCTGCCAAAGGAAACCTGAGTGACTGAGGAGCACTTTTGATTATTAAAGGAATCTAGGATTTCAGATGAAGAGGTCCTATTTTCAGCTTTGTGTAACTTTTATCAAGGTTTGGCTGTTCAGGATGACATTATCTTGTGCAGCGTGGCTGCTTGTTTTGGGGGATTGGGATAGTTCTTTTTTCTTTTTGATAAGTAGTTTCAGCTGAAAATTTTCAGCTCTCCCAAACATAATGAAAATAAAACAGTTTTCACCCATGGAAAAAGAAAAGGCTGGTAACATTTTCTTTGGAAAGCGCTGCTCCTATGCCTCATCTGAAGCAGGGACAGAAAGTCTGAAGTTACCATACTGTCGAAGAAAATGTATCTAATTTCTAGACCCCTGAAAAGTTGCAGTTTGCGCATGCTCACCACAGAGGAGGGTGTTTTAGTCAGATTTCCCTCATAGTTGACCTGCAGTGAGCAGGCTAGAGCGCAACCTATCATTGCTCTGAGTTAATCCTTTATTCCAAGTGAGAAGAGTCTCAGATGGAAGAGATTTCGGCTTTGCTGATGACACATACAGGTGTCATTGTGAAGCTGAATGATAACACCTCAGTCTTTCCTATTTTTTTTTTCAGAACAGGAAATTACATGTCAAAGCTGCTAAAAAGATCATGTTGAGATGGAAACACCAGACACCAAGTCAAATAGCAAGAATTCCACAATTAAGGTTTTCTTCATAATCCCACGCCAGTCCCTTTGTGCAGATTTTATTATTATGATCCATCTTTAATTAAATGATGATGCTAATTCTTTCCCTAAGTCCCCATCCTCATGTAGTGCACAGGATGCTGCTGTTAAATTAATGGAGACTGTATTATGAAGAAAGCCTTTCGCTGTAGGGTCCTCACCTCAAGTGCTCCTATAGCTGGAAGACACGCAGCCCATGAGGCAGCAGGTTACAAGAAAGGAGAAGATTACATGGTGCCTTAGGAATTCGACTACTGGATAGCATACCTGCTCCTGCATCTGTGTGTCATGCCGACCAAGTTACTTAAAGCAGTTTTTTCATTGGTGGATGCTAAATGGAAGTCTGTCACCTTCAGCATGCCAGGCTCCTGACTCTGCTGTTGCTTTTCCCTAGGGAGACACCAGGTAAGCAGTGCTACAAGAGGGAATCTTCACCAGCTGGCCAGATCTTCCCAATCAGTTTCCCTACATTTTTTCCTGAAAGTAAATGAGCTAGATTAAAATAAAAGGCCAACTGATGCTGAGCTTGCATGCAGACAAGTATGATGCATGTAACAATTGTCTGTGGGTAGAAACCTGCCCTGGTGCATGCAATAAGCATTGAGAGGGAAAGAGGTGGGGAGAAAGGTGATATGAAGCTTGCTGCAAAGTTTCCTTCTATGGTTGGACTGAAAAAGCGATCACATACTTAGGCCTTTCAAATGACCTGCTGAGCTGACAGAAAATAGGAGGACAAGCCATCTGAAAGTGCCCTGGAGATAGGGAGAAAAACAAGTGATACCTAAGCAGCACAAAGTCTGTGAGATCAAACCATTAAAAAAACATCTCTGAGCTGGTCACCTTCTCTCACCTCCTTTCCATTATGAGGAAAGGCAAGGCAAGAGGAAGGGGAAGGAGGGAAAGAACACTGAATATTTTCTTTTATTTCACAGAAGCTCAGGTGCCAAACTTGTTAACAAATTTCATTCTGAGCAAAAAGCTTCTCCTAATGTTTTCAAAATGTTCCGCCCCTCAACCTCCAGCCCCCACTCCTATTATATTGAAGTCCATTAAGGGTCTGGTGACGAGTGCTGGACACTTAGAGAAAAAGCAGCAAAGGTAGTAATGCTGCCCTCTCTCATGAGCATGTGATTGAGTGAGAAAATAGTGTCCTTATTGCCTCTCCTGGTATAGCAATCTGAGTGTGGAGGGCAGAGCAGCCTCCTGGGATGAGTCCAAACGAGGAGCAGCAGCAGTGCGGTGTTTTTCTGAGGCCGTGGTTTGAGATGGAGTTGCTGTAACAGCCATGGCAAATGTGATCCACTCCTTTATTGAATTGCGTGGTGCTGCTTTGCTATTGCTTTTAATATTGGTAATTATGCAATTTCTAGACAACTTCCCTGTCATAATCAGGGCAGCAATGCTGACAAAACAGGCTTTAAATAAGCACTTGTCAAAGTAACAGCTATTTTTGTTTGCCCTATTTAGCACTGTGTTTAAGGTCTACGGTGGAAATCTCAGACACTTTTAAATACATGGTGCAGTTACTTCATCACTGCATCACAATATTCAAAATAAAAGTGTTTTACCAGAACCTTTTGGTGGTTCCTGCTTGCATGTAAAGTCATACCTTTTACAAGACCTTCTTAAGAACCAGGAAACAGAGACAAGTTTAAGGTTTGTGAGCCGTTCTTCAGGCTGTAAGGACTGTTGGACAGAAAAGATTCAATATCCTTCTTTTTCCTATCTCTGAGATCTCCGAAGGGTTCTCCAGGGGAAAAGAAAGAACAAAAACACCAACAAAAGTCTTAGCGGTACCGCTGTTCCTCAGGCAAGAACCAAAGAGAAAGTAATCTCAAGGCCTCTCTGTTCGTGATTAAGAAAAGACAAGAGATCCTTTTTCCCTTCGTTCATGAGCCTTGTGCGAGGTGACGGTGTCCAGACTCCTCAGATACTGGACTGCCTCGTTTGCCCAGTGCTGGGAGCAGGGAGAACAGGTACAACTTCAGCACATAGCGAGAGGTTTCTTACCCAAGGTGCTGTGAAAGGGCAACTGCAAGGCTTCACCTGGCCATGCAGCAAAGTAGAGTTTTACACAACCTGAAATATGTGGAGGCTTACTCTACAGGTAGGGAAAGGGAAGCTAAATCACCAGTGACATGATTGTGACAGTCATTGAGGAGTGCTTTTTTTAGGAACTAAAACCACCAACACAAAAAAAAAAATTGCAGAATAACATGTGGGAGCAATTTCATATTGGTTTATTTAGGCTAATCAGGGTTTTTTTTGTTCCTTTTTCTAATATCTCCAGACTACAAACTTCCTCGCTTTTCTGTTGCTGGGAAATTTGTGATGTGCTTCCAGACAGCTTCTGGAGCTCTGCTAGGACAGCTTAGAAAAGTTCTGGGGAGAAGGAAAAAGGTTCAGGAGGATTCTTGCTACCTTTATGCAGAGAACAATAGGAGTAACAGCATTTGGGGGTCTTGTGTTTTGAGCAACACCCTTGCCTTCCCCTCCTTCTCATCTCTATGAGCGGATGCCAGAGAGACAGCCAAAGCAAACATAACACATGGGAAATAGTTTGTAAATCTAAAACAAAAGAGGTTTTCTTTTATCAGCTGTTTCCTGTTGTCGAAGAATAAATTATTGCTTTAAGTACAGGGCTTTTTTAGCCCAGTGTACATAGAAACATTGTAAATAATTTAATTTTTTTGAGCAGAATTGAATGTTATTACATGTATTAAAAATATAAGAATGTTATTACATGTATTAAAATAATATAAATAATATAATCTGTGTCTATTCATCCCTATTGCATTCCCTCTCTTCTCTAGTGCAAGGGATAAAAACAGATAAGCCAGTAGCTTAACAGGTTAGGCCCAAAATACTTTAAATTACTGTAATTTAGTGGCACCTGCCTTATTCCTCCAAGCCAGTTCTGCTCTGCTGCTGGCAGTGTACAGAGAGGCTGGTGTGGATGCAGGGTGACCCCGTGTTCCAGGAAATCCCCAGCTGCTTTGCTGTGGCTCTCTATCTCCTGACTCCTAAATGAGCTCCTGCAGCACTGGTCACCCACTGCTCCAGAGGGTGAGCTAAGAAGCCAAAAATAGCCTCTTTTCTGATAATACAGGGCTCTGCTTATAAAGGTGACATACTGGCATTCCAGATAAGATGTCCACAGCCACCTCTGGTTACGTTTTCAGCCTCTCGGGACTTTCTCTTCTGGGCAGAAAGACTCGGTCTGTGCTTTTCCTTATATGCAGGTACTGATGAAAACGCCTTTTCTGGAGATGCTTTTGGAAGGATTGGACAGGTCTGATGATCTCCAGGACAAGGACTGTGATGCAGGATGGGTTTGCTTTGCTCTACATAGGGCTGACTGTCATGATCAGGTCTAAAGGAGGACTTTCAGCTCCCTGATGTGTAATGGAGAGGCTTAGAGTTACAAGGGGTGAGCAGCGTCCTAGTGAAGACACAGATGCTTCAAAACTGTGGCCCAGGACCTGCTGTGGGTACAGGGCAGTGGGAAGCACCTTCTTCTGCCCTGCCTGCACATGCGGGTTTTATAGCATTTGGGTGAGAAAGAGGGTGAACTGTGAGAATAGGGAATAGTTCTCTAAATGTGTGGGAACCATGGGCTTGCTTGGCTGATGATTTCTGGCCTAGGGAGGCAAACATGCTCTCTAAGATGTGATAATAGCGGCAACTGACAAGCATTAAGATATATTCAAATTTGCTGAGTTGCTGGCTGTAGATACATCATGAGCAAGCCCTGGCTTTTGGAACACTCACACAGGCGTATGTTGTAGGCAGAGGGCTGTGCTCCCCGTTGGCACCTGGATTTGTATTTATATGAAACTACGATGCTTGGACATGGATACCCATCTAACATCATCAGCTGGGCAGGAGTTCTTCCCTGAGTGCCTGTGGCTCATTTCTGAGTGCAAAGAAGTACAGAGCCTGATTATGTGACATATTATAAGTATATTCCATGGCAGGGAAAACAGTGGGCAACCAAGGGTACACAACAACTTCCTTCAGTAACTGGGTCAGTTCTGCATCCTGGGATTAGATGTTCTGCCTTCACGTGCAGTGCTAGTTAGAAAACACTTGGGAAAGTGGAATTTCCTGTTACTCAGGCAGCTCCTCCTCTTGCTGTGAAAGCCTCCATGCCTTGCCTGGCATGCCAAAAGCAGACACAGGCACAGCTTGTCCCCTTCACTGTACCTTTACGGGGGAAAAACTTGGAATACGTGCCATAGTGCTCACTGTGGAAACCTGCCTCAGTTGTGTGAAACACATCTCATCTGCACTGCTTCAGCACTCATTTCTCATAAGTCAGAAAACGCAATGGTGTTATCATACAGTTAAAGTGGTGGAATATTCTGGTCAAGATGAAGGTGTTTTAATGTATGCTGGTGCTTGGTTTTTAGCTGAGGGATTTAGCATACTTTTGCATACGTGATGTTAAATTCTAGTGTAAATAAGGCATAGATATGAGCTGATAACCACTTTCTAGAATAAAATGTGACTAGAGAAACTGGTTGCTTTAAGATTTGATAATCATTTAGTCTAGCAAGCATGAATTAGGATATAGTCAATCTGCCTAAAGTATTAACAGCAGATATCTCTTGACTAGACCCTTAATTTTGGAGTATTTACAAGGTAGTAAGCTATTTTTATGAAGCAGCATAGTCTTGGTCATGAAAACAATGAGCCCAAACTGGATTCTTTAAGATATGTTATCCTCTGATTTCCATCAGAATATCCCAAGAAAAATCAGGGCAAGCAGAAAGTTCGTCTGAAATATAGCTGTAATTGGAGGTCTCCCTTCTTAGAGTCAAGGAGTCTACCAGGTCTGCCACGACTCCTATTAGCTGTGTGAGGTGCTTCCCTACCTCAAGTGATGGCCTGTCCAATGGGTTTTGTTTGAAATCGCAGCAAGAATTTGATTTCTCAAGCCCACCAAAAGATGTGCTCAAGGTGAGAGGGTCCGTTTAATGCTGCTTCATTGGTCACTGAAGTGTCAGTGCTCACAGTGCGATGCCACCGTTTCCTGGGGGTTGAGGCAGGTGCTTAGCAGGGTGATGGGGACCAGAGCTGTGTTTGTGGAAGCTGGAATAATGATGTATGTGGCTTCAGTGTCATTAAATAAGCTGACCTGTCAAGGTCAAGAACATTTTGCTTATTTTGAGCTTGTTCCATGTGGGTTTGGCTCCGAAAGGCTCCTATTTCTTCCTGCTTCTGTCAACCCATGAGCTCTAATGCCCTGTTTAGTCTGAGCCTGCAGTACCTGTCAGATATGTATCTTGGACGATTTTGCTTTTCATTGATTTTCATTTATTTCCCCTAGTTTTGTTTTGGAAATTGTATTTTCTCAAATCCTGCATGTGCTGTGCTTGGAAGGGAAGGGTTTTGCAGATGCTGCCTCCAACAGAAGCAGAGGAGTAAAGACTTGACAATTCCCCTCTACCTCCTTTGTGGTGGTGATCTGACCAGCAAAATGTCCCCATATTTTCAGGAAAATCACCATGATTTTTTTAACCAGAAATGTGAGTCTGCTGATGCCTATGACTCACGTGGGTCTCACCAGCCTGCAAGGTGAGAATCCCAGTGTCTTGCAATAGATGCAGCCAGAGGCACAGGCAGGAAAGCTTTTTGTAGGCACTATGCATCAATGACCAAGAAGAAGAGCTGTTTTTACTACATCAGCTAAAGTTTCTCTCCTCCTTCCCTAACACAGATATGATACTTTTTAAAATTCCACTGCCTCTGCCTGAAATCCCCATGTTGTATCAGAAGTGGAAATGGAGCCCCTTGTAAAACATTTATAAACTTTGTAAATGTTATCTTAAACATTTTTTTTTCAGGAAACATGTCACCAAATGCATCAACCTGTATTAAAACCTTGAGGAAGCAGAAAGCTGAAGGTGGGACTGAGGCTCTTGACTTGAGATATAAGACTCTTATTGACCATATTTTTTCATTTCACAACACAGAGATGAAATGCTAAGTAAAATATCTTATTTTTTAATAGGGAATGTCTAGACTCCTTTCTAGTCCTGAATCTAATAATATAACATCAGCTGCTTGTTCTTGGCAGTTAAGTCCTTCCCTGAAACAACATATTTATAGCTCTGCAACCTCTTAAAAAACAGTGGGCCAAACAAGTTATGGAATAAACATGAATGCTGTGATGTTAACTGGGGATCTTAGCAGTTAAATGAGAATGAACTAGGATTTATAGTTCCCCCAAAGAGCAAGATGCCAGGGAAATTATCTGCCCAGGACTGTGCAGACTCAGAGAGAGAGCTTGGGAGACCTGCAAAAATGGAAAACAACAACTAGAAGCTCTCTCTTTCCCTCTTGAGCCATGCTTTTGTTTCAAAGCTGGTACTATCCTTTCTCAACTGAGTGATTAGAGTCCAGTTTCAAACAGTTATGATCGTTCACATGAAATACTTTATTTTGCATTTAGGACTGTGTAGCAATAGTGACTGAGAATTCATGTCTCCTGGGCATGGGGTAAATGAGTGCAAATAAAATATCTCACCACTGCTGTTCAAAGATGTGGCCTTTTATTTATTTTCATAAGGGCAAAGAGTCATTATTTTTAGAGTGTCTTCATCTTGTGGGGTTATTATGTGCAAAATTCAGGAAGGCTTTTGTTGGATGGCTGATATCAGCCCTAATACTGCAGTGAACACGTGCATCAGCTGCCACAAAATAGCTCTACTTAGCCCAAGTATAATATATGTGCTACTGGCAGCACGTAAGGATTAGTCTCAAGACCCCATGCTGAGCAAGGTCAGCCTGAAAAATTAACAGATTCTCCCTGTGAGCTAAATACTAATCAAGAAGAAGGGAAATAAATATTTCAGACCATCTCATGTATAATATGCAAACATTGATATACTAGTAAAATCCCTGAGGTCTCAGTTCCTGGGTTGTAGTGGAGAGTTAATTGAGAGGGCTTGTAAGCTTGTTGGCATTTTCTTCCTGCCAGGCTGGCCAAGAGCCACGCATGGTACAAGGCAGAACAACCTGAAGGTTTGGTACAAAAAGCTGATGCTACCTGGTCCTGAGGTGGGTCCCGTCTCTGCGGCATGGTTGTACTGTGCACCCACTGCCCTCTGCACTGAAGATCAGCATGGAGAAAGGGCAGACTCATGGCTCTGCTCCTTGCCCCCTCTACCCACCCACACCGTGATATTCTCATGGCAACATCATCCTCAGCAGCTCTCCCGCTGTCCTGGGGTATGACCTTCCTTAGGTTTCCTTTCCTTCTGCTGGTGGGATCCTCTCAGCCTAATGCACTTCTACAAAAGGTGGCTGCTGAAACCAGAGAAGAAAAAATGATGAACTGCTAGCTGTCAAGCCAAAAATAGTTATTTGGTAACAGCTCCCCAGATTCTTCCAATGGGCAATGAATGCTCCATTGACAAACCTTCTCTTTCTCTCCACCTTATTTACTGACCAGCCAAAATTTTATGGCTATTAAACACAGGCACTTATGGAAAGGAAATGTCAGCTCACCCAATGCTTTCTACATTTAATCTTGATGTCTTGATGACATCAGAAGGGGATGCACTTAGATGGAAGTTTCTTTCAGCATGGAAAAAACAGGACTGGAGGAGTGAGGTCTTTTCCTTCCAGGAATGGGTGGCTTTTACCAGAGGATGTATTGCTTGCCTCTCAGTCCCATGCTGTGACTTTTTCTTTTTAGACTGGATGCTGGCTATAGGCAGTCATGATTGCAGTCTCTCAGAGTACTGCTTTGGGTGACACTCATCTGGAGAATGTCGAAACACAGGGGAAATAATCATAAGCAGCAGCTGCAAGACATTTTTCTCCCCAAAGGACACAGAAAAAAGCCAGCACAACTTTGAACCATGAGGCTTCAGCTGAGGGTAGGAGCCAACTCCTTCATCAAGCTAGCACAAATCCCACAAGCAAACAGATCTGTGCAATGTGGTGATTTCTGAGTAAATAGAGTTAGTCTTGATCTGCTATCTCAACAGTGGATTTGGACTGGGATCAGCTCCTGCTCTTGACAATGGGCCAGGTGTGCCTACCCTGCCAAACTGTCCCGCGCAGCTATGTCCTCTGGAGCACCATATCCTCACAAAGCCATGGTAGCTTTCCTAGTATCATAGTCTGGACCCGGCATAGACAGGACCTGCTATATCCTTCCAAAGAACAGGAGTTGTGGACCTGCCTTTGAGCCTGAAATTTTCTTTACTATTTTCATCCATGTGGGTGCGGATGTTAGAGAAGATGTCTGTCTTGAGCTACTCAAGAGTCTCCTGGCACCAAGTGTTCCTTCCTTGTGTTATTTCTCTGCTGCTGCAGAGCCCCAGGTAGACCACTGCAGTTCAAAATGAGCAGGATGAGCTCCATGTTGGGACTGAGAAGTGCCACCTCATTGTCCACTTAAACCAGGTTTTGACCTTAGCACTGGAGAATAATTTAGGTTGGAAAGGGTCTTCTTGTCAAGTTCCCCACTCAAAGCTGGACAATGTCAAAGTGGGAGCAGGTCTGAATGGTCCTTGTCAGGACTCAAGGGCTGCTGAACACATGCCTGCAAGCTGTAGGGGTGAGGGCTACCTGGCCTACCTCTGCCAGAGGCAGATGCTGAATGACAGAAACAGGATGTGTTCCGATTCACCCTTGAAAAATACTTGTCATTTTGGCTACCACAGAGTGTAGGAAAATACTTGACTCTTGTATTATCATGGCCCTCTTTGCCTGGTTACTGTTCAAGTCATACACACCAAAGCTTTGCTGCTGCTGCTTGGATTAAAGAGCAATAACAAAGGACCGAGCTATCCAATTGACCCACCACGTCTCCCTGTTGTGCTGGAGCTGCTGAGACCTGCAGAGCAGGATCCAAAACCACACACTCAGTGAGGAGGAAACTTGATGGAACCTGAGATGGCTGCAGTCCTCTCAGCATACTTAGGGCTCTACCAGTCAAGTTAATGTTAAGAGACATGCATAGCTTGAAGGCCTTTTTTTTCCAGTTTAAAGATGTATGTAGCTAGCTAGTTAGTCAGCTGTCCTTCCAGCCGTCCTAGGCTGTAATTTTTCACAGAGACCCAGACATACGTATTTATACACATACATACATATGTCAGCATTTTTTGCAACCTAGCACTTATAGGATACAAGACACCTCCCAAAGCTAAATCTGACATAATAAACATCTATACATTCAGAAACATTCATGGTGTACATTAGAATATGCATAAAGGCTTTTGCTGTTTCGGTGGTTGAAAGCAAAGTTCAGTCTACATTAGATCACACAGTTTTGCACTCATCCACTCCTTGGTATCAACTGCAGAAGAACTTGGAGTGCTGGGGTGAATGAAGGGAATTGCAGACAAAGGCACTGAAGCTTTATTGGCACTCAGGCAATCTCATCTCTGCCTCCCCTAAAGCAATCAGGTCCCGGCTAGAGCTAAATCATAGCCGTGCAAGCAAGCACAGGTTCAAAGTGCAAATAAATACGTGCTTGAGGGCTCCCTGTGGGGATGGAAGGTGAGCAAAAACAAAGGTAGAGACATGGTAAACATACTCAGCTTGTCTGGAAAGAAGAACAGGTTTGCATAGGATAGGGAGCTGGGAGAACTTATCACCATTCCTCTTTTCTGAACTCTGGCAAGTCATCCGAGTTTCCATCCTTCTTACAGACAAAAAGCATATATCTAATAGGGATGGGGAAGATGTCCATAAAATTAGGATTTGTTAAGTATTTTGACCTAGTCATGGTCTAATTCAGTCATCTCCGAGGCTTCCACCAAGATGCAGGACAAAGATTGTGTTGATATCAGTGAACGAGACACTATCAAATGTAGGCTCTTACTCTGAATCTTTATGTGCTGTCTGAATGTGTATATATATACACATACACTCTCTCTCATGCACATATATCTGGTCTCCTAACAGCAGGCACTTGGCATCAAAAGGACAGTGAACTGGGAAGGGAAATGCTGTTGCTGCAGGTAAGCTAAGGTTTCCATGGGGTGAAGACAAATATTTTCAGTTTTCCCAGATGTAGATCCATTCAGAAACGCACAAAAGAAGAGTACTCATTTGAAATGAACAAGTTTATCTATAGGGACAGATGGGTCTTGTTAAACAATTCCTTTTTAAATGGAGGCTCCAGCTTGAGGACATTTTGGGACTTCAAGTCCTTTGAGAGGGAGAGAGAGTTCTTGATCAGACTAGCAAGGACTCCCTGTTGCATTCAAATGTTGACTGTGAAAAGCAAAGTGAGTGAAAAATTTGCCTTGTTTGACTGAGCTTTACCATACCAGTTATTGTTTTGAAAAGTGAAGAGATACCCACTACATCTCCTGGGAAAGTGAGATGCAGCTTGCTTCAGAATAGATGCTATTATAGAGAAGTTCTCAGCTTAGGTCTCTATTTTTGGCTTTATGTATTCATGTCTGCTTGAATTTCCCCTTCAATAACAGCTTTGCTATTAAATTACTAGAATAAATGGTTTCAGAGTGTCTGGGGATAGGCAAAAATGTAATTATTCATTTATCAATAGATAGTGAGGTAGGTATTGATTTATATAGGATATTAAATGCTCTGGAGCAGAGGAATGAAATATTATTAGTATTTTAAAAGAGGAAATATTCTACTTTTAAGCACCTGTGGGGAGAATACCACTTTGCTAATGCTAGACCATTTGAATGCTTTGAGTTATTTAGGGATCTTCAGTATAGGCTGATGTGAGTGTAAAAGCTTGCTTATGATAAGTCAAATTTGTTAAAAAAACCCTACATGTTCTTCCTTACGGTCCTTTATTGTTAGTCACCTATGGTACTTGCCTAAAGGAAATACAGCCAAGCAGAGAGTTCAATTAAGAAATCTATCTATCTGTCTACCAACCTATATATCTGTTTGTTACTCTATCTCCTACTCCATGGATGATATTACAATTGCTAGACATTACATTTTTATAGTCTTTATTTCAAGCTAGGCTCTTATAAGCATCCTATTTCAAGCAAAATATATCATTATCCCCGTTACAGTAGAGCTCTAGCTTTATAAAGAGAAGGAAGAGAAAATTCAGTTAATACACGAGTGAGTTCCTGTGGAGCAGAAGCAATGAAGCTCAGGGAGGGACTCATCCGTGTGGATTTCTGATGTCTAATAACAGCCGAACTCTTGTAGTCAGTCCTTCAACGGAGAAGCAAAGAGGGTCTCTCTTCTCTGCTTAGTCCTTTATTTTCACAAAACCCATAGGGATGAGATATTTCTAAAACTTCACCCCTCTGTCAATGTGCCTGAAGACAAAAGACTTCAAAAATTGCCAGGGGAGACTAACGGACAGATGCACAGGCAGGCTGTGTAAGCCTAATTTGTATAGGAAAGTGGCCTAAAAATGAATCAATAATCCTTGAATCACGTGTGCAAGAGCAACCGTAACATGCTTCAGAGGAAGAGGACTGCTGTGGCACGCTTACCCCATCCTATCCCCAACACACACCAGCACACTTTCTGGTGTGCAGAAAAGTGTACATGGCCTGTGGCCTCCCCAAGGACATCCTGCGACCCACAGGAAAGGTAGGAGTGAAAGCCAGGGATGTCCAGCACATCCTTCCTTCATTGCACCATCCTCCTTTCTCACTCAACGGCCTCGGTAACTCCTTCCTTGTTCTCCTGCAGTTGTTCCTCTCCAGAACACTTGCTTCCAAAATTACTGTAACTCCTTCTGGCAGAGTTTTCCCCCTTCACCTTCATTTTTTAAGGTTTCTGTGTCTTTTCTAGGTCTTCCATGCAAAGGCTATGGTTGACCACAGAGCTTGCTTTGTTGGCAATCTTTTGCAATGATTTATCTTTTTTTGTTGCTGCAAAACAAAATGCTTCTCATATTTGTTTCCTCTGGTGATGGGTATGTTTCAAATACACCTTGACACTTTCATAGGTGTAACAGGAGACATTTCTCTTCGCATGGCATGTTAGCATTGACTGATAGGGGCTGTAACTGCCTATCGACGCAAGTGTGTCAGACCTTTCCTTCTTGACAGCATTATAGTTCAGTAAGGCTTCTTTTCATCCCTTTTAGGTTTTTCTTCAGGCCTTCAGTTGGGTTGCTCAAAATTTGGAGTGTTTTTGGCAGAAAGTGGGCTATTGAATGCACACGAGTCTCAAAACCAAAAATGTTTTGTGTTCTAGAGACAATACTCGCTATATCTCAAGGAGGGAAAATGCTGGGGCCAGAGCTAAGGTAAAGCAAGTACCTCCCAGTTTGAAACAAGAATATCTGCACAGCTTAAATATTGCTTTTAAGGTCTGATCTGTTTTTCTATTCCCACCACTTTTGTCAAGCCAGTGCTAACATATCTGAGGACAAGCACTGCTACTCAGATTGAAGACTGCTGTATGTTCATTTACCGTAAGGTAGTGCCCAACCTGCCCAATCACCAAACTCACAGCCTGTTACCTTGTACCAGCCCAGTTGTGGTAAACAACTTGATAGTAGATACCAGGCAAAACCTATCTGCTTAAACCTCTTCTATCAACATGCTTCATTTTGAGAACAGCAGCCATTCCTCTGTGCTCTTGAGGAACAGAAGTACGAGAATCTCAACCTTAAATCACGTCCCAAGCTAACCAGCGTAAGCTAAATATGAAACATACAGCCCTTTGGACTGTTTTAAATAAATCATCTTAAACCCACACCCTTGGGGACTATCTACATGAGAAATCTACTTTGCTACCTATGTTTGAAACAATGAGGTGGTTTTGCCTAAGCTATTTCGGGTCCAGCTGCAGTGGTTAGAGAGAAGCAAAGCACCACAGTACTTTAGGCCAGCTCCCACAGATACATGGTTTAGGGTGGGACAACGTGGCTGCTGGAGGTATATCTCACTGTTGAGGGAGCTTAGGTGATTTCTTCAAGTCTATATTTCTTTGTCTAAAGATTGCATCCCACAGCCAGGAAGCATACTCAGTGCTGTGTGGGAATACAGGCACTAAATATCGGGTGATCATATACTCAAGATAACATTACTGAGAGTAACTCATGAAGAAAATATGAACTCATGCATGTCTATGAAAACTGTGAAGTTGGCAATTACACACCATGAAATTCAAGGCACTAATGTCAATCGTAGATCTGTTGTAACCAAATTATAGCTCAATGACAAATCAGACTCCTAAGTACAACATTAATGTTGGTTTTTCATTGCTAATTCGGAAATGGCTGTAAACTCCATCAATGTCTCTAGTTTATTAGCATATCTTAGAATCATAGAATCATAGAGTCATAGAATAGTTTGGAAGGGACCTCAAAAATCATCTAGTTCCAACCCCCCTGTCATGGGCAGGGACATCCCACTAGATCAAGCTGCCCAAGGCCCCATCCAACCTGGCCTTGAACACCTCCAGGGATAGGGCATCCACAGCTTCCCTGGGCAACCTGTGCCAGTGTCTCACCATTCTCATGGTGAAGAAATTCTTCTGAATGTCCAGTCTAAATCTGCCCCCTTCGGTTTAGACCCATTCCCCCTCGTCCAGTGAAACACAAGCCTTTATGAATAGCCCCTCTTCAGCTTTCCTGTAGCCCCCTTCAGGCACTGGAATGTCGCTATAAGATTTCCTCGGAGCCTTCTCTTCTCCAGGCTGAACAAGCCCAATTCTCTCAGCCTGTCCTCGTAGGGAAGGTGCTCCAACCCTCTGATCATCCTTGTAGCCCTCCTCTGGACCTGTTCCAACAGTTCCATATCCTTCTTATGTTGAGGATTCCAGAACTGGACAAATTACTCCGGGTGAGGTATCACAGGAGAGGAATAGAGAGGCAGAATTCCCTCCCTCAACCTGCTGGCCACGCTTCTGTATGTTTGGCCTTCTGGGCTGCGAGCACACATTGCTGGCTCAAGTCGAGCTTCTCATCAACCAGCACCCCCAAGTCCTTCTCTGCAGGGCTGCTCTCAATCACATCATCTCCCATCGTGTACTGAAGGATGTATTGGCTTAGGTGACTCCAGGAAATTTTCAGAAGAAGATTTGTCTCTATTTTATGTTAAGACCTAAAGCACACACAAAGAAAATTAGCAAAAAGTGAAAAGATATTGCAATGAAATAACTTAGCCAGGAATAAAGAGAAAAAGAACTTTGGAATTCTGTTCAAAATGCTCTTGGTGCTGCAAATAATCCTTCCAAAAGTAAAGTTTCCATAAACATTTCCGTGGAAGTTAATTTATTTCAAAACTCATAGCATTATGTTATTGCCCTTCCAATTTAATGTGGGTGAATCTGGAACTATTTTGAGTCACTGTGTAATATTTGATATATAATCTTTGCATCTATCTACCTAATAGGTAAGTTCTCTGGAAAAACTAATAACTTCTGTATGTACACTGCACACTATGTCTCTGAGTATGTTTTGATTAAAAATTTTCCATCTTAACCTTCCTTTTTGTTTGCAAGCCAGTGATTGATGTTTTCCATTTTCTGTCTTTTCCCTTGTTTTAAAGATATGTCAACAGAAAAAAAATAGTCAGCTCCCTTAACATATAGTGCAGGTCATCTCTGATCCAAATTCGATAATAAAAAAAAAGATTTGTGATTATTTCAGGTGAGTCCCCAACAATAACTTGTATGTGCTACTTTCACACATAATTAAGAATGCATTTCTTACACCTTGCTTCTTACAGATGCGAATAAAATTCACTTCCTCCCTTCCCCGAAGTGTCTAGAAGATACTTTACACAGGCTTTCACATTTTTTTTCTGATATCTTAAGTTCCTATGACCTAAATACTCTCCAGAAAGACACTATGTCTAAGGTCAATGAAACAGGAAGATGAAACCCTGAGAACAGCCACAGAAACTGGCTTTACACTCACCACTTTTTCCAGCAGCAATGGTTAAGTTTAGCAGCAGCTATTATTAAACAGACAGGACACTTCAGTATAGAGAGAGATGACTGAGGCCGAGGTAGACTACAGCAGTGTGCTATGAACATGCAAATGGCTGGAGAAGGTATAAACAGAAGGATTATTCACTATTCTTTACAGTTAAAGATGGGATATCCAGTGAATTAATCAAGGAGGGGATTTAAAACAGATCAAAAGAAGTCACTAGCACAGTCTGATGCTGGGAAGTCATTGCCACTGGATATTTAGATGGCAAAGGTATAAACTGGTTCAAAATTATATTGCATAAGGTCGGAGGTAAGATAGATTAAACACAATAAACATAAATACAATCATGAATATCATGCGTAGTATGAACAAAGAATGGTTATTTACTATTTCTCACCATTTTACTTAGTGTCCAGTAGCTTGGGGCTTTTTTTTGGTTGACCAGGCAGTAAATTTCAAACACACACATGCGATTAAGTTGTGGAACTGATTGCTAGAGGTTGCCAGGAAGGCCAAAAGCCAAATGCGATCAAAAAGTGATCACACAGATTGAGATCAGAAAACACTCTCGAGGGATGTTAAATACAAGAATATGAAGACATCCTTCAGCTCAGTTTGTCAGAAGCTGGAAGCTAATGCTAGAGGAAAGATGAGTCTGAATTTGCCCTTTTCTTGCACATTTCCTGAATCATCTGCTCTCACTGGCTGCCAGAGACAGCTTTCCGGGCAATTTGTTCTGACCCTGCTGGATGTTTTGTACATTTGTATCCAAATGATCAGTAGTAAAGCAGCATTTGGATCACCCTCAAAACAGAAGTGGTGCTGAAAGGCAGGGAAACAACAGAGGTAGTTTACAATCTTCCCGCAGCTATGGCTTGTTTGCAGGCTCAGAGAGATGACAGCACATTTCTCTGTGTGTTGTGAGCCTAATGGATTTCATCATTGAACTCCACAAAAATCTCAGTTTACCTGTTTTGGGGCTTTTTAACCGAAAGTTTTAG
This sequence comes from Cuculus canorus, assembly GCF_017976375.1. Taxonomy (NCBI): domain Eukaryota; kingdom Metazoa; phylum Chordata; class Aves; order Cuculiformes; family Cuculidae; genus Cuculus; species Cuculus canorus. The sequence continues at coordinate 113,819,775 of NC_071402.1, forward strand.
CTGCAAGAATTATACAAAGATGGTGAATGAAAGAGATGACTTAGACGCATCTTTTGTTTCAAAGACGGTAAGAGGCGTTAAGCTTGTGTCATCTTCTTTCCTCCTCTCTCTGCAAAAGGCAGACTGGGTATTTTTTAGGGATTCAGCTGCTCTGCACCACAACACCTGGGCTGAATGTTGTTTCAGGAGTGTGGTGAGCATGTTTGTTGCTGTAGGAGAAAAAAAGCAAAGGTGTACAGGGAATAAGTGAGCTCACAGAAGTAGAAGAAAGTTTGAACTGCGTATGATGATTATGTGGTTTTTGCAGGATACTGGAGTCACTTTTGGATCAGAGCATTAACCAAAACATGTTTGGAGTGAAGGATAAGGAAATCATCTATTTTTCTCTTTTTTTTGCTGTTTTTTGTTTGTTTGTTTGTTTGTTTGTTTTTTCTTGTTTTGGTTTGTTTTTTTCATTTCTTCCTGTGCTTAGAGAAGCAGGGTTTTGTGCAGCCTTCCAAATAAACAGAATTGTCACAGAGAAACCTGACTGCATCACTCATTTCTCCTCCTAACTGGAATAATCTAGAAGAGTTTGAATTTTCATTAACCACCCAGCCTAAAGGGATAATAAGGCATTTCACAGAAACCAGGCAGACAGGCAGGATGGCCCAATTCTGTTTGCAGTGTGATGCATGGTGTTTCCACTGATTGCAAGGAGATTTGGCTTCTTATTTTTTTTCATGCCTGAGTTTCCTGCAGTGAAAAGAAGATGTCTGGAATGGCACCGAGCTGCACCGAGAAATACTCCCTGGTCTGCAAGCAAGCTCTGTGAGAGGGCATCTATGCATTTTTCAAGAGGGCTCTCACAACTGCAAGTCAGCCTTGAGTCTATTTTAAAGTGTGGCAAGGAAAGTCTTAATTTATTTTATTTTAGGTACCCTTCTGTCACTGGATCACCCAATTTCTGTAATTGTTAGTCTATTTGCAGAACAGCCATGCCAGGCTCTGGCTGGGGTGAGGGGGGAGGAGAGCAGTGATGAGGATGATTACCCCGTGTAGCAAAGCAAATCTCCGTACATGCAAGAGCATCCCACAGAGGTTAGAAAGCTGGTGCTTCAAAAAGATAACCACTGAAAAAGCAGCAGTTTAAAAGTTCTGTCATATAAGTAATTTTATTTTTGCAAACAGAAAGGGGGAAAAAGCCCTGCCTGGCTTCGCAACCCAGACAGAGTCACTGTCTCTCACTACTTCTGAGCTTTTCTTTTTTTCCTTCTAGTATATAATGGAAAAGCATGTTAGGCCCAGAGCTCAGACGTGGGAGTTTGCGAGAGAGTGGCAGCTCCAAGACAGTAAGTAGAGGTGACAAGTTCCCAGCAATATTAAACATTAACACTGAATATTTTGTTGGTATTTAACTCCAGGATGTTTCATGTTACTGAACAGAAACAGAACATCCTCCATCACCCCCACTATTTTGTTCTTAACTCCTCTGCTCAGTACTTTAAGAAAGCAGGGATGTAAGATGCCAGCACCTTCAGGGTTGACATGGCTTTATATAAACTAACAGAGAGGGCAAGCTTATGAAGTGGAGACAGGATCTAATTCTGTACTCTGCTGAGACTGTGACTTGGAGATGGGGAATACTTTGTGTATGAGGTGGGCGTGCTTATGTGTGTATATATATGTATGAAGATGAACACAGGAGAAATCTCGCTCATTTAGAAATCGAATAGTGGCAAGAAGCTGAGGGGAAGAGGTGGAATTTTAAAATGATCTTTTAAAATGTTTATGTATATTCTGTTGCTGCTGGAAATGTCTGTCTGCACCTCAGGGATGTTCCTGAACTTCCCGCGCTGGGGAGCAGCTGGCTGGCCCAGAGGGGCAAATTCATTTCTGCTGCAAGACAGGAAGAATTTTATCAGCAAAGCACCCGCTGCTCTCCATTTCTGCACCTGCTGCTCTCTGTCTCTACAACTGGAGTGAAAGCAAGCTCTAGATCTGCTCCCCAGATCCACCTGGGAGCTCCTTGTGTTCGCCAACCTACAGCTGCAGTTCTGGTGCAGAGCAATGATCAAACCTGCCATGGCTTTCAGCACCCGCTTAACATGCAATTCCAATTGACTGACACATTTCAGGAGTACCCACTAGAGCAGTGTAATCTCCACTCTGACTGGGAGCCAGATCAGACCGCAAAGAGGAATGATTTCCGTCAGCAGCCCCAGCACGGGGGTGTGATGGTGCAATGGGAGTGCTGGGAGCACCACACAGAAGCACATCCTGCTTCCTCTATCATGCACCCTCTCCTGCTGCAAGCATCCCATGCTGCACAGGGTGACAAGGAGCCAGGAGAGGAAGCATTCCCCTTATGTAACAGGAAATGTAAGCAAAGGTATTTCCAAATGCACAGGCTGTGCTGTTACGCTGGGAGAGGTATTCTGGAGGACCAGTTCTGTTGCCAGTGGGAGATGTCGTGCTTCTTCTGAGCTCAGTCACTGTTGCTTGATAGCATCTGAGGAGCTGCTTCTCAAGGTTGAAAGAGACAGATGCAAATGCACGTACTGCTGCATATTGCCACCAATGGGGCCTCAGACAGCAAGTGGGAAATCAGGATGGCCTGGGCACAATGGCACTGCTTACTTACCCAAATGCCCCTAAGGACGCTTCCCTCAGCCACCCTCTGATCCTGCAAGGAGCTACTCACTCTTCTGTGCATTAATACTTTTCCTCCAGGACTTGCCAACCACTGACCCCAACCCCTTTGTATGAGTTGCACTTCTGCCTGATCAGTAACATTTGCAAGGTGCTCACGCCAATGGCCTGTGCCTAGATTTTGGGAGCAGTAGCATGGAAGTCATGAACCAGAACAAGCTCCGCTTCGATGGGCAAGGCTGATTTCTGTTTGACTTTACATGATGTGTAAAAGATGCACGCACCGGAGTTTGCATCAGTCTTCATGTTAACTGGTTTCTGAATGCCCACCTCAAAAGTCATCAGCTTGTTTCTGTCTCACAGGCTTCTGTGCATGTAATACGCAGAGGATAATACATGCACAGAGGGCTTTGTGTGTGTTGCATTTAAGCGAAGGACAGAGCAAAATATGCCCAGCATGCACATTATGAAGACCCCTGTGTGTCTATGCAAGGGAAATGCTTCTTACACCCCTGAGAAACGTGGAGAGAGGATGGAGTGAGGGAAAGGGAAGCGAACCTGCTGGTACACTGTGTGGTGTAAGATGTGCACATTCACTGCAAACAAAGAACAGCAGGGCCCAAATTTCCATTTCCTCTGCCCTGACGACTATGCAGCTCTTTTGGTTGGTGGAGCTAGTGCCCATCTAGGGGTGTGTTACTGCAGTCAGGATCCAGCCCACTTCAAATCACATCCTCTCCAACTTGCTTTCTGTGGTCTTTAATTCACCTTTCCATTTACACTATTGTAAATCAAGATTAACCCTATTAAGTCAATGGGCACATACTAGCATAAAAGCAGTGTAAGTGGGAGGTGAATCAGATCCAATCTCTTTAGGAGGATGTTATCTGATTATTTACTATGCTGTTAAGTAACAAGTGCTATCCATAGCAAACTTAACAGCAAACAGTAATGTCGTGCTAGTGAGATACACAGCAATTTACTGTTATTATTTGTACATTTTACAACATTTTAGGAGAACAACGGGGTTTTTTTATGTAAACATGTTTGTGTTCTCTCTTGAATGCAAAAGATCATGTTACCCTATTTTGTTTCTCACAGATTTTGTTTGTCTTCTTGTTTCTTTCAAGGGAATGAGAGATCTGTTCTGAGAGCGAGCTGCTTTTTGAGAAGCAGCAGCAGCTCAAAAATACCTGTGCCTTGAGGGAGTGCTAAGAGTGGTGATATCAGGTGATGCCTGTGGTACACTGGGGACAGCAGATACCTTTCCTGCCATATTTTTGTTGTGGAGTGTCAGTTTAATTCTGCAGTGGTCACAGCCTGAGTAAAAAGTGATGGCCTTCGGGATACTTGGCAAAGATGTAAGCACACAGTAAATAGGAATATACAGCTCAGGCTTCCTTCTTTCTCACACTTACCATGGCTTGTAATCAGTGTCCCGCTATGCTTGTGGTAGTATCTTGGTTCACAGGTAGGCAGAGGACAACATGCTCCAGTCTACGGGAAGCAACTATCAGTGCATCCCCAAAGTGCTCATAGGAAATGATGCCACTGTGGGGTCCTTGAACGGGAGTAGCAGCAGGACAGCCACCATCGCATTACCTGCAGAGTAAAATCACAGGCAGGGATGGAGGAACTGACCCTGGGGATGGGGTCGAAGCACCGCAGAGCTGAGACTCAGGGCTTGTCCACACAGGACACCGCTGTAAACAAATGGGAATGGTTAACCTGGCAGAGGGGTGCATCTCCATTTGCGCACACTAAGAGTGCACAGAGTCACCAGCAAAGGGCTGAATCACTCAAATGCTTTTAAAATTAAATGCTTTCTAAAAACATATCCCTTCTTTCCTTTTTAACCTAACAGGTTAGAGGGCAGCCTCTGAAACATCAGCACTGGCTCCCTGAGACCTTAACCACAAAGCCGCTGGGCATTCCCCTCCCGGGTGCTGCTGCTGCTGCCCAGCTACATGCTCAGCTGAATTGAGGAAGTAGTTTTTGTTAAAAATTAATCCAGATAACCTCAATGATTAGTTTCCAGCTGCCTCAGTCCCCTGTGTGGAAGAACTGACACTGGCTACCTCAGAGCCTGGAGCACTGCTCCCTAGATGCCTGTGCCTTTGCAAGGGAAATGTCTTCCTCTGCATGTGGTGGACCCTTGCATCTCCCTGAGAGCAACTCTTGCAGAAAGCACAAGGTCAAATTAATGCAGTTTTCCTGTTTCTTCACTGCCCTCCTGTATGTTTGCCTATAGATGGGCTTGTTTGCTGAACTGGCAGTCCGGTGTTTGCTCTCTGAAAACAAGAGGGAAGAAACGGTGGCACAGGCCACCATGTTGCCACTCAAGTGCTCTGCCTCCTCAGACTCATTGCACAAAGATAACTGGGTCATTTGCTTTCAGTAGCAAGGTTGTTTTTCTTCCCCCTCAAGTAAAACTGGCTTTTATGTAAATAATTTTTGGACCAGCTGCACTGAACTAATTATCTGGGTCATTCAAATTTCTGCTTCTGGAAGTAATTATGGCCTTTGGGAGTATACTGTATAATACCGACTTATGATTGGAGACTGAAAGTCTTCCTTATCTACATTAATAGTGCAAAGCAAAGTTAGCAAATCTTCCTTACATCCTCAGGGCCACAGAGCGCTCCTCTTCTGTGCACAGAACTCCCTTTCAGTCTAATAAGCATCTCCCTTCTCCCTTTCCTTTATACTCAGATACTGAGGACTCTTGTTCTGGGTATGTATCAGCAGGCTCTGCTCTGCCATTTGGGACAGTGCTGCATCACCCTTAGCTACTTTTTTTCTGTCTGAAGCTTTATACCCCATTAGCTCTTAACCGGGGCATCAGTGGAAAACAAGGAAGAAACTTTGTAGAGAGAAGCAGGTTTATGTTAGGTGGTGACTAGTTAAGAAGATGGGATCCACTGATGTCCATTGAGGAAGAAAGGAGTTTACGTAGAGACGTAGGTGTCCTAGATTTTGTTTGCAAGAAGCTCTAAGACTGCAAGTTTGTGAGCTGCTCTACATGTGTAGAAGGGCTGTCCTGAGCTGTTGGCAGAAAGGGGACTTTGGCAGCAAGGGGAGGGTGAGAGGTGGCAGCAGTTAATGCTGCTTCTCATTTTGGAGTGGCTCAGGGCCATTACGAGCCCCAAAGAGAGTAAAGCAACTGTGGGGTTGCTCTGAGCTTGGCAGTGCTGCATAACAAGCAGCACAAAGCTGGTGTACAGCTACTGTTGAGTTCTTGGTCCCATGGGCAGCTCCCATGCTGAGGAAAGCTCTTTTAGCTCTGAGCATAGAGCTTTCACTAAGAACAAGGGCCACAATCTCTGAACTAAAACACAGCTTTGCAACACCAGGGCAGAAGAGGACATTACTCTAGAGACAGTCAAAATAAATTCACAGAATGGGCACAAAGTGAATAAATGTTATCAGTCTTCTCTTTTCCCCCCTAATTTTATAATTCTGTAATTAATATAAAATGTAAGTCAGCAGTAATACAGCATATTTGTATATCACAAGACAGAGATAAAAATGAACACAGACTCAGAGTACTTCAAGGTTTTTCAGCTCATCTTGAATCTATGCCTGCACCTCTCAGCAACCTCTCCTTTGACATAGGTTCATTACTTGTCCTTTACTATGTTTTTCCCAACTAGTTTATCCTTTCCTAACTAAATCTGGTACAAATAAGCCATAAGGCAGTAAAATGGAGGAGGGCACCAAGAATGAGAGTGCCCGACTTCTTGAGCATTTCAGCCTCCTATCTAGCTTCACTCTTTGGGCAGAAGGATCTGCCTGCTCTGCTGTGCTCCTTCTGATCCCAGAGCCGTGGAGTCCTGGCCACAGTTAAACACTCTAAGGCATTGCTACAGTAAATATGATTAATTATAGCAGCAAGCAATAATGCTTCCTAACTCAGAAAAATCACTGCAATTAGCTGTCCCATTTTCATGCCACAAAGATTAAAAATGAAACTCAATGAAAAAAGAAATGAAAACTTGGAGTTAAGATGATCAGAAATGGATAACATTTTTCAAATAAAAATTTATTACTAGTGTTCCACGGTTAAAGGGGGAGATGAAAAATGTAGATTTGCCAGTCACAAAGTAACACTTTGTACTCACTGACCGAGTTTTCTTAAATCCTTTGGTCTTGAAAAAGTAACTACCCTAAAAAATCCAACACCCCACTGGATCATTTGGGAAGCAACATTGTTATTTTCTGATTAAAAACTGTTTTTTATTCAGAAATTTTCCTTTAATGTGCAGCTAACCAAATTTTAAAACACCTGACTGTTTTAAACAAAACAGAAACTACCATGTCAAGTAAGGAAAAACCCATCGGATCCAGGCTGAATATAAGTGATGTTATGATTCACTGGAAAGTGTTGAATTTTCTTTCTTTTTCGGCATGATTGAAACCAACTTTTCTCTTGCCTTCTCCTGATTTTTGGGACTGGCAGTAAGCCAAAACCTCATTTGCCTAGCTATAGGAAGCATCATTAGTCATCAACACAGTTAGATGGGGAATAGCTGGAAAGTTAGGTGCTCCAGAGATCAGTATCGGACCTGATCTTATTTAACATTCTCACTAATGATCTGAGAGTATATGTGTACTCTATATTAATTGTATTCATTGATGCCACTCAGATTCAGAGGGGTTGTGAACCCCAGTGAGGAGAACAGGAGATTGAATAAATGGACAGAAAATTAATATCCTTTCAAATGGATCCAATTAAGGATGTTCTTTTCAAAAAATGCTACTTAACAGAGCTGGGGACAATAGCCCAAAATGCAGATATGAGCTAAAGAGGCACACTCAGCAGTGGTATTCAGAAAAAATACTGGATACTAGGTGGCCACAAACTGGACAGGAGCCTGGAATGCAATGTAAAGGCAAAATGCATCTCACCTGTTCGGGCTGAACAGTTATTAGAAATTACTTCAAAAGAAGTAAAACGAACTCATGGGAAAAAGGTCTATTGAAAGCTTTCACACTCAAAGCTCCTGACATGAGTGACAGCTCAGGAGGTGTCTACAGACTGCCAGATGCTGCCAGAAAAGGCTCTTATTTCTTTACTTACCCTTTTTTTGTTCTTCCTCAATTCACCTGCTGCTCAACTTCTCTAGGAATGCCATCATAAGACCCTTTTAATTTAGTCCAATATGACTTCTTCTGTTTCCCTGTGGACATACCTGTTGCCTGCAAGCTGTAGTTCCCTCATTAGTAGGAAATCAGTAAAGTGATGCTCAGCTGAGCAGCCCAACACAAGAGAGGAGCAGCACTGGAGATGAGTGGAAGTATGTGGATGAAGTAACCTGTGGCCAACAACAGGCCAAATTACAGAATAAAATTCCTGACATTGGGAGCTGCCAAAGCTGCAATAAGGAACCCTGTTCCTATGTGTCCAGACCATTTCTGAAATCATATAAAAGTAGAAGTGATATTTTGCTGCGTCTTGTATAGGAAAAGCATCTTCTATTGTAGCAGGCAACTAGCAAGTGGGTCTAGCAGGTCTTCTCCATTTTTAACCTCTCCACCAGCTATCTTCTACCTTTGATCTTGATAGAAATCAATGAGCTCACCTAATCAATGAAGAGCAGTGCATATAGATTGAAGGCAGCTCCTTGTGATTCTTTGAAGCTCCCAAATGTCAACTAAAACATTGTAAAAACTTTTCCAAGAGCATTTATTGGCTCATCATTTATAATGAGACTAGTACAGAAAGTCAAAGACACAGATCACAATGTCTGCAAACAGTTATGTCTGGAGCACTTATGTAAGTCCTGCAGTAGGGCAGGAGTCAATATTTATTATGTATACATAAATGATAGTGGAGAACATGGATCAATTTTCCAGTGAGCATGGGAGGAGTGCTTGCTCAACTTTTCTCAGTTTTCATGCCTGCAGGACTGCTTGAGCAGACTCAAACAATCATCAGATGAGGGTTCTTTCCTCACTTTTTATTTTTTAATTCTTAGTTACTTCAAAATATCCTCCTCTTCCCTTCTCTGGCATTTAAATCAAACTAAAACTTCTCCATCTCAAACGAATTGCTCTGACTTTTCCCCTGAGCTCTGACTCGCTGAATAACCTTGTGTGCCTCTGATGGTTGCCTCTCCTTCTCCTTCCCAGGAGCTGACCGCAACACCACTGTTAGCACTGCCTGACAGGAAACTCCATAAAAGATGTCCCTAAAACAGCGCCAACACCTCTATTTGGTGGCAGGACAGATGCACCCTGTGGCACAGGCTGCATGTCAAGTGGTGGCAATGGGCACCAAAATGCTCTCCAGGGCACAGTCATGTCAGTTGTTCTCCAATGTGGCCAAGGTTACCTGAGACAGCCTACTCGTACCCGGGGCAGGTAAACAGGAATAAAGAAGAACATTAAAATAATAAAAAAAAAAAAATCAATGAAAACATGAGAATGTGTCATTAGCCCAAATCCTCACGCTGCTTTTGCATTGACACTTTTCACTTGGAGCTGTGATTTCCGTTTATGTCTGGGGTCTAACCAATGCCAATACTGCTGGGATGCGTTCATGCTAAGCCCCGTTACAGCTCAGTAGGTTTCAAGCCAATGTAGTAAAATGTGGTACAAAGCCCCTTTACAGGGCAAATGAAGGGGCTAGAGAGACCACATCACTTGCAAAGCAGTTTGATGTGAGCAGAGAGAGTCCTTAAAGGCTGAAACATGCACCACTGGTGGTACTGGGCAACAAGTGTTTGATTTACACATCACAGATTTGCATGCCAGCCTGTCCTCCTGTATTTGGCCCTTTCTGAAAAACTAAGAGCGAGCCATGCCCCAGAAAATGTAGATGGCCATGTCTGAATGGAAACCTGCTAGAGCCAAAATCAGGAGATGGAAGAGTATATAAGGGTTTAGACCGGCATTCACTGATTAGACAGTTTGGATATCGATGTCTGCAACTCTGCAGCTTATGCCTGTCCTTCCGCCAGCGTTACTTCCCTGAGACCATTGTTACCAGCCTCACCACTGCTTTTGCTTTCAGCTTGGTGTCTTAGCACAAACTCACCCTCCTCAGGAGTTTGCGTTGACATGCTAGGGCTGAACCTAGGAGGCTGCAAAGCAGGCAACAAGAGCTGATGTGCAGATGCTGTTTGTGGTCTTGATACCTCCTTGCAGAGGGAACGGGTCAGCTGGGGCCCTGGGCATCTCACACCCTTGCAGCATGATCTGCTGAAGCCCTGCAGTGCTCTTCTGGTGAATACTCCTGCCTCTTTCTGCTGCAGACTGCTGTATGTACAAAACTTCCACTGCTATATAAAGAGGCTCCCAGGATGGGAAGCATGCCAGGGATCTGTAAGGACAGAGAGGAGAACTTTGCTTGAAAAGCTGCCTCCTCATCATGCCTTGCATCCACTGCTCTGGCTTCTTCTGTTCTTCTGCAGCAGTCACTGGGGACAGCTGCTAAATTGCAAGAGATCCCCAGATTGCTTAGAACTAGCAGCAGGTCTTTATCATCATCAATCTTTCATAAATCTTAAGCCTAAAGTAAATGGTGCAACAGCTCTTAATGTCAGGAATCATGGGCTGTGGCAGTTTTGTTCACAGACATTGTATATGTGCGTTTAGGAATGCAGTTGGCAAACCTCCCCTATTATTTGTTCTGGCTGCACAGTGTTTATACTTTTCTTCCTGTTTTTGAAAACAGAAATTATCGTCTCAGTGGCTAGATAAAATATTTCTCTTACAAAAGAAAGCACTGGTTGAAGAAAAGCACTTTTTTTTTTTTTTTTTTTTTCTACAGCAAAGGAGAAGAGAAATTTCTGGGACCTCTCACATTAATATTTTATGAACTACCTGAGCAAAGGTTTAAAGAACAAATGGCAGAAAATGGGAAACAGTGTGGTGCGGTAGACTAAAGGTACCCTGGGAGTTAGTTCAGTGTATCTTCTTCCACCTATCCATTACAAACCAGGTAGGGCCAACATTTAATAGATAGAGTCTCTGCAGCCACCGTTTGGTGTGATTGAGGCTGCCCACAAAACAAAGCAATTGGCTCAGTGATTGTCCCTGTAGAATTGGAGTATATTTGGTAATGAGATTAAATCCTTATGAATTGAGCTGCATTACTCATGAGGAGTAAGCACACCAAAGCTAGTGAGACTCTTGGCATGACTGAGGGCTGAACACACAAGCAGGTGTTGCAGAGCCGGGAGAGATGTGCCTGTCAGGGACCCTCAGTACAGAGCAAGGACCCGTTTTCTCCAGAATAGTGTGGCAGAGCTGTTGGAGCAAACTGAAAGCCAGTTTGCAACCTGAAATGCCAGCCCAGTGAGGGCAGGGAGGTGACATGAGTTACCCAAGTAATTCCCTGAGTGAAATGTCCTGTCAGGTTTGTTTTTCTTTTCTGAAATATTTCACTCATCTACTATGACCTTAAGTGATCCACTGAATTAATGACTTACCTAGCCCATATCCCTTAAACCGAAACTTCTCCTAAGGACATAGCCTATTGGCATTGTTATTGTCTATTACACTGATACTGACAGTAGTCAGTGTGGCTGCTATAGTCACGTGTCATGATAAAGTGATATATCCTGTATTGTGATACATCAATCCCTTTCTCGAGGAAGCTAAGGACCCAGAACACCACCTTCTCAATGAAATCTATGCACAGCAGTTGGCGGCAGAATGGCAGCTGAATACCACAAACACTGACAGAGTTTTGTTGTTGTTAATTAAAAGACAGAAGCATTTAAAGCAAGCTGAAAGCAAAGAGTGTAGGCTGTGGCATCAAATCACAAACATTACCCACCAGTGTAATAAGGCAAGAAACAAGCATTTGTAGAGCAAAGTTTTACTGCTTATAATCTCCCTTTGGCTTCTTAAAGTCAGAGGTGAAATGCATGGACACCCCATTGTTTAGCTTGTGCCCAGATGGCAAGGCACAGCAGATCATCCGCAACAGCCATTAAAAGAGTTTCTTTCACCCACTGTGTGAGGGAATCAGCTCTGGCAATAAGACGAACCAAGCTCAACCTGTGTTCTCAGCTGATGTGAACTCTAGCCACTTCACTAAAGCCAAAGGACAAGGCAGCTTTGCATGAGCTGAGAATCTATCTCCCTCCACCTTCAAATTTATTACAAAGTTTTTGGATAGCAGCAAAGGGAAATTCCTGTAATCAGAGGGAAAATGTTCACTTTTGTACCTCTTCCAGTGCTCAGTGGGCATTAGCAGCACTCTTTTTTGAACCAGACAAAAAGGTAGTCATTTAAACAACAAAAAAATATCTATTACCATAATGTGCTTTTTCAGTTTTCAGTATTTGCTCTCTAGTGCTGACAGAAGGATTGCATGTGTCATTGTTGAACACTATGCAAGTCCTGGGAACACCTGCACTGAGTTTTGCTGATGATTTTCCAGTGCTCCCCTAGACAAGAAGCTCTGAGGAGGTGGTTCAGCTTCCAATGGGACAGTGCCCCAGATGTGCAGTCATACTGCAGCTCAGCAGGGTCTTCCTTCTTCTCTCTCAGTCTTCACTAGGTTCTCCAGCTGCACAGAAATGTTGGGTGAAGAGCACCCAACAGCCCCTAAAAAGGCTGAGGCATCTCTACAGGCCAGGAGAGAAGAAAAATTTGACATCTCTCCCCTCTTGGGTCGCTGGAGATGGAAGGCAGCAGTCACTGTCGATACCAGCTGAATTTTGATGGCCAAAGGAAGCTCATGGGAAGCTAACAAAGGAAAATCAGGCATTATTTTCATTACACAGAGAGAGTTGAAAAAGATCCAACATTTCCTTCTTCAGCTTATTCCTTCTTCACAAATGCATTTTTTCATTTTTCTAGTTGTCACTACAGTAAATCCCTAAGACAAAAATCTTTGGAAAATAAACACTCCAACTCCTGGGAAATTTTTATGACAATCATTCTTTTGATTTGAGGTGACATCCATCCCGGTGACAGTAGTATCCCCCTCCTTCTGCAGCTCTGTTCTGATTGCAATGCCATATCAAGCAAAGCCAAAGACCAGCGGTCTTGGGGAAAATATTCTCACTGACTTCAAAGGACTTTGGATCCAGCTTCACACAGTGATCAAACAGTAGACATACCAGGACAACCAAAGCAACCATTACTTGTAGCTGCAGCTGTAGGCACAAGTAGATAGAAGAGAGACACATGCCATTTGATGCATTTGGGCTCGGATTGCCCAAAACAATGCAATAGTTTTTTTTAACGTGAAGGTTTTAGTCTTTCACAGCATCCCGTTATCTGAACCTATTCTACCAGGATCTGTTAACCAAATAGTTTATTCCAGTCTCAAACTTGGATAAGTAAGAGAAAGAGCCTCCTTGCCTCCAGAAGCAGTTGGAAACTCTCTCCCTGCTTGTGTTGCTATGCATCTGTCAGCTGAGGAGAGATCCAAACAGCGAAACATAGTATCAGCAGCTTCCTGATGCGCTGATGAGTCTGGGCACCAACAATCAAGAGCTACCTGCATGGGTGCATACATTGCACGTTCAGATACACTTATGCATACAAATATGCATAAACATAAGTGGATTTGCATTCCAGTACGCTAAAAACAACCTACTATGTAAATCATATGGTTAGTATCTTATTACCAAAACGTAGGTCTAAAGCAGTTATTGTGCTTTGCAAAAGATCTTCATTAGTTTAGTTTCAGGGTAGCATCCCTTAGAGGAGCTGGTGGAGTGGCAACCTGATGACAAGACAGTGAGAAGTGTTTGCAGCAAGTCAGTGACTCCGAAGCAGACCCTGCCTCTGTGCAAGCAGCACTGAAAGCCATGGAGTTGCAGCACTGTACATCAACTGAAGGTGCAGTTCCTGCTGTCCAGTAACAGGGCTGACATAGGGCCCTTCCCCTCTGACTTGGCTATAGCTCAGCTTGGAGGGTATATCTCATGCAGGAAAGCTACTGGGGGATCCTACAAATGCTGCAAGCCCCTTTGTAAAAGGTAATAAATAGTATGCATTCATCAGCTACATAACATATTTGTGATTTTGAGTGGTTCAAAAAGGAAGAACTACAGTAAACCTGGAGATATGTTCATTCTAGCTCTGTTGTGAAAGAGGTGGCAGAAGACCCATAGCAAGTTTTAGACTGTAAAAATTTGGCTTACCATCCTGGTGGAGCCAAAATACAATAGATTCTTTCTCTATCTTTTTATTTTTTAGGATAGAAAGTTCTCTTGAAGTTTACAGGGAACTTTTGGAGAGCATTTGGGTCACTGGCAAGTAGAAAAAGAAAGAAAACCAGCCACACTTTCACTCTGATGCAAAACCATGGTATATCAAAACACTCATGTACTGTATAGCCACGGAACTGTGAATTTTGTGTAGAGTTGTTCTCCTTGGGGGAAAAAATGAGATTGGGGGTTAGGTCTACATTACAGTGCAGTCTTAGGGTATGAGATACGTGCATTGCATCATTGTACATTTTGGAACTTATGAAGAGAGGGAGAAAGAAAACAGTAAACATGAATAGGGCATGTTAAACGCTTTAATGGATTTTTTTGCTTTGTGATGTAGTGCCTAATAACAGTTTTCAGTGTGCAGGTGCCACCAGATATTACCAATAATGTTGTAAAGCAGTTTGTCTCTTCCTCTTTTGCTGTCAAAGGGAACAATTTTATCCATTTCTTTCCCATTAAACTGAAATTTTCCATACTGTGTCTCCCACATTTTGCTGGGGTTTTTTTGTTTGTTTCTAAGTATCAGAAAAAAATTCTTCAGCTTTCAAATTTGACGTAGGAGGACTGAATGGAGTATTTTTCTTATTGGCTTGTAAAGCTTTTCATAAGAGTCTCTAGTGTCTTAGGAAACAGGGCATGCTGACATACCCCCACTGATGTATTTAAACTTCAGTACAGAAAGGTGGTTCCTTTCAAATGCATCATTAAGTAGGGGGGGAGGGAGTTTTATTATGATTTTAGATCTCTCTGATTTTCCCAGTCTATTGTCCCCAAGAGAGGTGAGGAATCTCAGGACATGAAGTCAAGGCCAGGAGTCGGGAGACCCTTGCTCTCTTCTGTGTGGACATGGCAAAGTCAACTAACCTACCTATTCATTTTTTTATATGTAAATTTCAGATGCTTTAAAAAATTAGTGACTGAGCCAAATTCCAGACACAGTAATGGAAAGACAACTGTTGACTTCAAGATCAGCCTTATAAGTCTCACAGATGTGGTGAGATGTGATTCAATAACATTTGTAAAGGTCTCTAAAGTTCTCAAATGGAGGATGATCTGAGCAGGTAAAGAATTTCACTGACAACTCCTAATGAATGTACACCTATTAATCCTCTCCCACTTCCCCCCCCCCCCTTTTCATTTCAAGGCAGCAATAACAGTGAGATTTAAAGTATTTATTGAGTGGTTGAGAAAGCCAACCTTTGACTCCGTGCCTTAGAGCAGTGCCTGGGGCAGGAAGTAATTGTGCAGAAAGGCACTGATAGCATGTCTTCTTATTGCTTAAGAAAGGTGCTTTTCCAATTTGCTTTGTTAACTGAGTTGCTGTACAAGACTCGAGATTCGCAGCTATAAATACAGCGAGCTATATATAAATACACACACATACACACACACACACACACACACACACAGACTACGACTCAGGCACATTGCCAGAATGCTACAGCCCAAGTCAGTTTAATTGAAAAAAGGAACTAAAAAAGAGAGTTCAATATTTTTAATAAATAGGGCCTGATCCCAAAGTCACTTCAGCAGGTTTTATTCGTATGAGTATTCAGACTTACTGAGAATAGAGTGGGTCATAAGAACAGCAATAAGCACCAGATCTGTGAAGTGAACTGTATAGTTAGTGGAGATGGGAGTTGCATATCATGTTGATATATTCAACATTAAAAAATGAACAGATTGTAAAATTATATGCAAATTTTCTGAGAAGTTTTGTTATTTAATGATTGGGGGTTGAATTTCCCAGTAAGCAGAATTATTGCATTTGGACTATACACCCATTCAATCCATCTACAGTCCCTGAAATGAGGAATCTGGAGAGGTTTCCTGCACTTCAAAGAATTCCAGAGAACTTAGAAATACTGAACTGCCACCAGGAAACTAGATCTGTGTCTCATCCACCACACCATGGGGCTTGTGGCGGATGAACTTCAAGTTCCTGCGTATGGGGCTTCCATCTCCTGACTCACTTTAGGTTAGTTTCTGTAGTTAGGGTCTTGGTCTACATACTTGTGATTATACATTTTGTATATATACACCATCTATCTCCCAGTATATAATTAAACCTGATGTTTTCTACTTAATGTGTCTGGCAATAAAGCTCTGTGTGAGAATAGCAACAGATCACAGATATTAAGAGCTATAAATACATACAAAATAAACCAATTTAACAATATGAATGCATTTATGAAGCTATATTGCACATCTTGCAGTTAACTGTCACACAAAACATAGTGGGCCACATCCACTGTTTGACAAAGTTTCTGAAATACAGTTTTACAATTTTCAATACAAACTTACTGTGATTTTTGTTTCAGAATAAGCAAATGGGGTTGCTGGGTTTGACTCTCAAAAGGCTGTTTAGGAGAAGCAGAACTTACCATACTTTATGAACAACAGGAGGAAAGTCAATCAATAACACTTTTCTGCTGTCCATTTTGAGAGCCCTCAGATACATGTTGTCAATTGAAGTCACAAATAAATGATTAGGGAGGGCGAGGGAGGAGGGAAATGGCTTTGAAGTTCAGTAGAGGTCCAAATTCTGTTTTCAGTTATATGATAATGAATCAGGAATGACTTCATTGACTATATATAGCACCAAGACATTAAGGTAAACAGACTTTCTCCCAAATTTCCTCAGTGCAATGGACCACAAAATTTGGCTTCACATCTCTGTATTCCAAGTTATATCTGAATCGTTCAGCAACTACCAAAAAGTATATTTTTATTGCTTGTACAAATCTACTTGCAGTACTTGCTGGGAGAGCAAGTGAACTACTAACTAGGTGACAAATACTGGTTCTCCTTTCTGAAGAGAGATACACACAAAAACCTGCAGAGTACTGGCTGCCTGGAATGACTCACCTTTTCTAAAGACCTCAGAGAACTCCAGGCTCAAGGTAGTGGAGCCCTCCTTCCCCAGTCCTTTGCTCCTTATGAGAACAACCACCTGAGAATTTGGCACAACGGGACACTGCACATTTATGAGTGAAAGCAGTCATCCAATGGTGCCTTATCAATGAGAGCAAAAATGAGACCTTTGTTGGTTTTGAACTTAGACTCTAGAACCAGCTACAGTGCTGAGGAAGTGAATAATGTATCAATAGCATAACTTTGGGCGAGACTGAAATAAGTGATACTTTGTGGCTTGATAGATACCTTAGAGAAGGTGAATCTTGTTCTATTTCTTCCCACTTTTTTCTCTCCTGACAAATGCATGGTGAGAGAGAATCCATGTTGCTTAGCAACTCCTTAGGATGCAGAAAGAAATCAGTCAATACAATTCTGAATTAAAGCTGCAATGACCCACAGAATTTTTTCTAGAGAAAACCAAGAATAGCTATATTCTCTTTTTCCTGAAGTATCACTAGCTCATGAGTCAAACTCTTTAAAAAGAAGAATCATGGAAACAGATCAGACTTTCTGAGGGGCTAATTTATTGCAGGAGTCTGAAAAGCAGAAACTCATTTTGAATTCTGGCAATACTGATTATTTTACTTAAGATCGAATGTGAATTTAGCTATTTTGGCACATAAATAATTTGTGAGTCAGTCATGATTTCAGTCATGAGATGTGCTGGTTTAATTCCTTCCCTTGTTTGAATGGTCATTGATTAGATTGGTATTGCATCCATAGCAGCATAAGCAACTGGTGTTGCACCAATAACAACCAAAGATATAGCTTACTTGCACATATGCACATATGCACGAAGCCCTCAGCAAAGCACTTGCATCAAACCCTCCACAGCTCAGCTAAAGGCCCATAATCTTAGCCCACGAGTCAGCAAAAATCAACGAGATCATCAGGATTCACGAATATTCCCATCAATGCTAACAGGTTTCTGAGTATTCAAAAGCAGTGACAAACATGACTTCCTGGAAGTCCAAGATGGGTAAATTTAGTTCCTTTAGTCACACTAGTATTTATATACCCATTTATGTGTTACTACTATTTGATCAAAACTCAACCGAATTTTCAGTAACACAGGATTTGGTCAAAGCAGTACAACAACAGAGGAAAACGAGTGTATGAGGAAACTAGTGTTGTTTCGTTGTTACAACAACAAACTGTAAAGCCCACCTCGAACTTTCCAGTCACTCTTT
This sequence comes from Cuculus canorus, assembly GCF_017976375.1. Lineage (NCBI taxonomy): Eukaryota > Metazoa > Chordata > Aves > Cuculiformes > Cuculidae > Cuculus > Cuculus canorus. The sequence goes on from NC_071402.1 coordinate 113,837,695, forward strand.
GGAAATTACAGCCTTCAAGTGATAAGACAAACCAGTCTCAGCAACACTTTTTAGACCAGCTATCACTTCCTGCTAAGCAAAAGAAACAGGAAAAAGCTTTCTCTCTCCTTTTTCTTTTTCTTTATTAAGATCATTGATACTACTAGAGTAATGCCTGTTGTATTACAATATATTGATGACCCTTCTAGTTTCTTGTGCATTCCCTAAACATCCACAGTATCAGGGCTGTTTTATATGTGTAACCCTTATTGGCTTCACGGAGTGTGCAGAGCAGCTGGTGAGGCCACCTTGGCAGGATCGGCAGAGAGCCAGCAGCTGAATATAATTTCAGTGCTGCAGCTGGGTCACAGGTGTAGATCCCATGTGCTTTATAAAGTCCTTTTGAAATTCATAAAAGAATCTGCAAAGGTATATGTCTGTGTAGGCCAGATTCTGCCTAGCAAAAGTTACCCCAAAATACTATAAAAAATAACCTTGTCTCTCCCTTGACTTTGATGACACGAGTAAGAAACACTTTGGATGGGTAATCGTCTCGAATGCGCTATGTCCATACTACGGAATGTTTGTCTTCTTTATTCATAATTTTCTTTCCTGTAACTTTTACTTGCATGAACTATGAAAGATCATATCTTGCTATGTATGACAATAAAATATGTTATATATGGTGTTGAATGGATGCACAGGGTACTACAGAATAAGATGTAGAATATTTTGTACTGTTTTATAGTACATCTGTCATGTTTATATCACACGTAGAGTTATGATATATTGAGGTTATTTCTGCTACATGTGCATGCTATGCCGGCAGTTGTATATAATGTAGAAATATATTATGACATTAATAGAAATATGATGTGATCTAAACTTAAGAGAAATCATTTTTCCTTAGTATCTTTCAATATTAAAGCAGTTCTGTAAGCGTAGGAGGAGTGAGATATTTCAGTCTGTTTCCATGCTTTCAGACCTTTGCAGACCTGTCAATATAAATACTTGCCTTTCCCTTTGGTTCTTGAGACAGATTCATAAGGGACAGAATCCCTTGCAATAATATAAAGGATCCCAGGTGAAAAAGTTGAGCTTTTGGAGCAATTGTTTCCGGTTTTGCTAAAACCAGTAATCATTCTGTTCTGCTCTCTTGTCTTCATGTTATGTAAATAAAATTGTCTCATTTTTAATGAAGCAAGCCTATTAGGAGGTTTCCACAGAATCATTGAATGATTTGGGTTGGAGGGGACTTCAAAGATGATGTAGACCCAGCCCCCTGCCGTGGACAGGGACACCTTCCCCTAGATCAAGTTTCTCAAAGCCTCATCTAACTTTGTCTTGGTCACCTCCAGGGATGGGGCATCCGTGACTCCTCTTGGCAACCTGTTCCAGTGCCTCACCAACCTCACAGGAAAAAAAATCCCTCCTGTGCTGAGGACTCCTGAACTGAACGCAGTACTCCAGGTGAGGTGCCATTGGAGCAGAGTAGAGGGGGAGAATCACCTCCCTCAACCTGCTGCTTACCCTTCTTTTGATGCAGCCCAGAATACGGTTGGCTTTCTGGGCTGCAAGAGCACGTTCCTGGCCCGTGTTGAACTTCTCATCCACCAACACCCCTAAGTCCTCTTCAGGGCTGCTCTGAATCCATTCTCTTTCCAGCCTGTACTTGTGCTTGGGATTGCCCTGATCCAGGTGGCAATGGTTTTGGACCTGTAACTTTAAGACTTTTCTGCCTTTTAACATTTTGAAGCAATTTACTGTTTAATGTGACTGTAGTATGTAAATTCCTTTCCTGTGTGTGTTTAATGTAAAGCAATTCATTTTATGGCACTCCACGCACTTCAGCTTGCTGCCCTCCATGTGACTCTCTCTGCACATCAGGACACAGCAGCACCGCCATTCAAACCCATATGCTTTTGGGAAGCAATAATGACCAGCCAAAGAATAAGGACCTTCAGGGTACACATTGCTGTCAACATGTGCAGCATACTGGTATTGCTTGGTCCAACACACATGACGTGATTTGATGGAGGATGGATGCCTCTGATGAGTCATTTCATGGTGTTGGTGGATCTGGAGATGGTTCTCACTGGTGTAGAGAGCAACTGGCAGAGGGCATAGGGTAAAAAAAATGACATCAGGGATTTGCTTCTAATACACTGAAAAAGTGTGATGTAATCATAGCCTGAAGAGTGTAAAAGCCACCCTCTAATCCGGGCTTCTGCTTGCATGAAGGAAATAGACCCAAGTGGTGGCAAACTATATGCAGTAGAGTGAAGGGGCAGCAGGATTCTGTTTGCACAACTTCAGCAGTCTGAAAGAATCATAAAATAGAATCATAGAGTGGGTTAGGATGGAAAGGATCTTTAAAGGTCATCTAGCCCAATTCCCCTGCAATAAGCAGTGGCATCTTCAACTAGATCAGGTTGCTCAGAGCCCTGTCCAACCTGACCTTGAATGCTTCTAGGGGTAGGGCATCCACCACCTCTCTGGGCAACCTGTTCCAGTGCTTCACCACCCTCATCATAAAAAATGCCTTCTTTATTTCTAGTCTAAATCTACCTTCTTTTAGTTTAAAACTATTATCCTTTGTCCTATTCCAACAAGCCCTGCTGAAAAAAGTCTGTCCTCATCTTTCGCGTAAGTACTCTTCAAGTACTAAAAGGCCACAGTAAGTCTTCTTCGGAGCCTTCTCTTCTCCAGGTTGTACAAACCCAACTCTCTTAGCCTTCCTCATAGGAGAGGTATTCCATCCCTCCAGTCTACGCTAATGCTGTAGCCTTACTTTATAACCAATGGAAGGAAAAGCAAGGGGTTAAAAGGATGGCAGGGATGCCAAACTGTCCCCTGCAATTGTGACCTCCCAACACTGGCTACAGAAGGAACTGAGACAGGTATATGGCAGCTTTCATATCACTGATGCAAGATGAGAGAAGAGTATTCTTGTGGGGAGAGATGAAGTCAGTCTGAGAGTCATTGCTGGCATGTTTGTTACTGACCATCCTCTTCTCCTTGGGAGACCAAGGCTGCCTTTACTGTGACAGAACAAATATGAGAGAATTGCAAAGTACTGCAGTAGTTGAGTAGGTGCTCTGCAGCCCTTCTCAGAATGGGCAAACTGATCACTCTCGGTTTTTCCAAGGGATGCATGGGGAGATATTTCCTTCCTTGAAACTCTTTCAAATCTCTGCCAGGACTGCATGGAGTTAAGCTGAGGGAGGCACTGGCAGCTATAGGAACATCATGCCAGCTTCCCCATCCATGCTTCCTCACCTTTCTCTTCATAGTTAGGGCAGGAGGGGTCAGGAAAGGGAAGATCAGAGGTTACAAATCAGCCAGTGTGCTATGTGGGTATTTCCTTCTTGGTGCTGAAATGAATCATGCTCAGTCTTTCAGTTCATTTGAAGGGGCCACATCTGGAAGTGCTTTACATAGCCTCAGCCTCTGTGGCAATTCGCCTGAGTAAGCACCTCAAAGTTTAGCCAATAGAGAATATGTACTGCATAGCTTATTAAGAGCCTAATCACTCTCCTCTGGGTCAGGTTCAAGTGGCTATTAAAATCAACGTATTTATTTGCCAGGAAGGGCGCTAAAAAGGTTGTAAGATATACGTGAAATTTGTCCTGGAAAAATGGCATTATGCTAACTGTATGAGAAAGAGCCCAACCTGGCTTAGATGCATCCTAACCCCTTGCTGCTATTAGATGTGTGGATTTCTACACCAGGGAAGAGGGAAAGCAAAGGGTGTCAGCTGGAGGAATGATGAAAATATCTCACTGTCAAGTGACAAGAAGCCCCTGGCACATCAAACAGCAGAGGAGGACTATGCAGATAAGAGCTGGCTGGCAGGGGAGCTGTTTCCTCTGATTGGAGGCTGTCACCAAGGATCATGGACCAATTCTTTCCTTACTGACCTTGAAAATGGAAATAATTTCAGAGGCAGCCTTCTCCCATTTGCAGAAGTTTAAGCACATTTGTTTCTATCAAATGAATTTGAATATAAGTTCCTGTGACATCACAGGGAAAGGATCATTCCTCATTTACCAGCATGGCTGTTTTTGTATATATGACAGAGCCACTCAAAAAAATGTTTTTAACATGTGCCTTTGCCTTGCAGAATATATGGTGTAAGCAGCTGAGGTCAGAGCCAAGACTGTGAGGAACTAAGGGAGGGACCATCCTCTGGGCCAACATCACCCGTTGCTTGACAGATGGAGAAATGCTGGGAGGGAAGGGTGCATTTCAGGAAGAAAAGATTCAGTTGCAAGAGAATAAGAGGACATCCTTGCTTGGCACGCTGCCGGTGCATGGGAACAGACTTGGTGCAAACACAAGTATCCACCTCCCCACATGGCCATCTTCAACCTGCCTTCCCCCTTACCAACGATTCTTATGAAAGCAAACTCTTCCAAAGCAAATAATTGTTTTCCCAAACAGTGAACTTTTCTTCTGCAAAGTCAACAAAATCCTGCAGGAATTCTTGGAAAATCTCCAGAGATATGCAAAAAAAAAAAAAAAGCCAGTAATTCATTGTCTATCATGGCACGCTTTCAGGCCTCACGGAGGCTGCTGAGACCTGAGGGTGGTCTGTGTCTCAGCAAATCAGAGTTCCTCTGCAGATTATCTGAACATCATAGAGCTGGGTCATATTAATTTACTGGCTTATTCTTTATACTCTCATTTTAGTGCCAGCTATCACTGCAAGAAGAAGTCAAGGTAATTGAAACTTCCGGTTTGGTTTATTAAACTGAACTGCTCTCCACTGTTGAGGAGGTCACCTTGCGGGTACCGGAGGGTAGGAACAGGCGCATACTGCTGACTAGGTGCTGGCTCTGCAGGTTTACACTCTAATTTCCCCCATGGTAATTTGGTTGCTATATCAAGCAGGATTTGCAGATCCACCACCTAGGTCCTGATTTTGGACCAGCTGCAATGCAGAGGCTGAACCAGCTTTAGCCAACATTTGCTCTGATGTCTTACAGAAGCTGAACACAGTGCACACAGTTGATATGGTGGCCTGCCTTAATTTCTTGATGAACGTCTTCACTGCAGTTGCTGGTCACAAAAAAAAATCTGTAAGTCTTGCTGATGTTAACATCAGGTATAGGTAAATCAGATTATACTTCCACTTGGCCAGTTTCATTTGCAGGGAGAAATGAAGCTGACCATGCCCATGGGCTTGTTTCTCTTCTGCTCCTATCCCACAGTCCCCTTTTAGCTTTATTTCCAGGTCTAACTCCCTCTTTTTATTGCATGGAGTTACCTACTCCATTTTTGCTGCACAGCATTAAAATCAGTGTGATGCTCCCAAAGCATCAACATCTGGGGAAGTTTACCTTGGCTGTAGGTCACATAAGGGTGGAAGGTACCATGGGCTGGGGAGTAACCCCAGCACCAGGGAACTAAAGGAAGAGGAGCTTTGGGAGAGCTGCTGCAAGCAGGGAGCACCCACAAAACAGGTTCCCTCCTGTGCTTCCAGGACAGCTGAGAGAGGACATGGAAGATGCAGCTGCATCTGCACCAAGCAAAGCTGGAGAAGGAAAAGCAAAATCAGTGCTGGGAGATGATAGATTGGCTGTACAGTGTGTGATGGCAGGAGAAAGTGGCCTGCCTGAGGCCAGCCACAGCCTGTGCCAGATGACATGAGGGTCTGTTGTCCACCATGACCGGGCAGGTTGCCATCAGACAAGGCGGGGAAGAAGTGGGGAGAGGATCATACCACTGTGGGGAAGGACGTGTATAAATAGTGCCTGTTTGGAAACCAGGTGTGTCCGTCCGATTCGAGCCAAGCATAACAGGAGGGAGCAAGGAGTGTGCGTTCTTCTCCAGACCTAGTTCCTGAAATTCATTTCCTCCTATGTGTTTCTGTTATTATGGGTGGGTGGATTAGGGAGGAAGGAAGGAAGAAAAGAAAGCAAAAATCTTTGTTATATTTTTGGATGTCAGACCCCTGAGTCTCTATTGTTTACTTTGTACCTGCTCACTTGTGCGTTCTTTGTCCTGTGTAAGTGTTAAGGCTGAGCCCTTACTTCTGCTAGAGGGGGAGTTTTGCTCCACTGTCTCCTACTCCTCTTCCTCGCTCTGCCCATCCCTGCTGCCAAGTGCAACTGCTGCTCTGTCCTGCTAGTCCCGGGATCACTGTATCTTTCACTCAAGCAGATCAGTTCACTTTCTTGGCAGAAAACTTATTTTGCTATGTTAGTGAACTTAACTGGTGCAGAGCTAGTTCAGACAGGCAAGGCAGAAAGAGAAAGAAAATGCTTGCTGCAAGAAGAGGGGAAAGCATTGGAGGACACGGACTGTTCGTATTTGGCTTTGGTGTCCTGCTATATTGGTTCCCACTCTTCTGTGTAATTTAATGACCAGCTGATATTTCGCACATTTGTTTTCCATACTCTCAAGAGGCACCTCCATTTCCAATATCACCCCTTCAGCCTGGAATAAAACTTCAGCTCCCGTGTACTCTACCTTTCTACTGCAAAGCTGGTCTCAAACTGAGCCCTACGAAAGACCATATCTGGCCAGTGCTGGAGTCATATTTATGGTCATTCCTTCTTCCAGTGTGTTTTACAGCACAGCTAGGGTGTTATGATGAACCTCTTTCAAAACAACAATGTTACAACAGAAGGTTTCCCTCGTCATCCTGGAGGCAGACCCAGATATCACAGGTGCTCTCTCTGCCTGCCTGGTCCTTCAGCATAAAGCTGGTGCTGGTATCGGTTCACACCTGAGAAAATAAAGGTGGCATCAGAGGCCCTGATAGCTAAAGAGCTTGGTGGGGAGCATCATTTTGCTTACAACACCCAAGCAGCTTGTTTCTTGTGAGCACAGAGCACGCGAGTCACCGTGTTCCTAAAATTGCTTGCCCATGGGCAAGCACTGTACTTACCTGTAACCACTGGGGACAGGTGGGATGGAAGGGTGTGTTGCCAGCAGGCTGAAGGGGCAAATATTTGTACTGGTCATTAAGGCTTTGCTGTCCAGCAGGTGCGTCGCACACCCAAACACCTTCCTGGCCACAGGATGCCCCAGTACCTGGCTCACCCTAGAGACACTCAGCATCACCCCACTGCAAAGGGTGATCACAAGCTGAGCACAAGCTCAGGACATGTTCACCTGACCACATAGCCAAGGTCAGCCCCAGATGCCTACTTCAACTGCTGGGCATGGTCTCCTCCACCCCATGCACCTCTGCCTTTGAATGATGGGGGATTGTCCCATCATCCCAATTGAAACCCTGCCTCCCCGCCAGCCAAAGGCACATTTGCAGGCCCATAGCTCCTTGATTTGTTCTCATTCCTTTGCTCTTTCTTTCCTCCAACTTTCTGAAATGGGAACATTAGTTGAAAAATGAGTGACGCAGAAGGAGGCCATGTGGCCCTGGGAACGCAGTGTCAGACAGAACAAAATCATTGCCAGAGGAGGTGCTTCTGAAAGACTTTGAAAGAAACTGGAGCACACATGTTCTTCCCCTCCCTCTGCTTTTGTCACATCTCTGTAATAGAGTGGACATTTTCCCAACCGCTCGGCAGGGCTGACAGCATGTTGTCACGATGGGGCTGTGTCCTAAATAGAAACTCTGCAGGTTCGGAAAGTTCCCTTCCTCTAATTGGAACCGTCTCACAGAGGTGAAGAAAAGCTGCAAAATTGTTTTAAGCTATGAGCAATTATAACAACTCTTACAGTGCCAGTGACACTAAGAGGATTTGTACTGGATTATACCTAATGTTAACATGATCTAATGTTGCATGAATATTGCAGCCCGCAGTAGGCCCCGCTCTTGGAGTTGGGTTCCTTGTTCTTCAAAGTCATCCAGGGTTTGGGGAAGGAGAAGTACAAAGCCATACAGGGAGACTTTTGGTGCAGTGTCCTGTCTCATTTAAACATCACAAATACGCAGTGTTAAGGGAACAGTGGAAGGCAAAATGGATTTTAAGGAGAGCTAGCCAGCCCCCTGCTAGGCACTCGCTCCACGGGGCAGAGAGGTACCACAGAGGTGTCATGGTAAGGTGACATGATGCTGCCATGCCAGCAGCGGTGCCAGGGCACACCAGGTGACTAAATAGTGAATCCCCCTCCTGACTCCAGGCTGCATCATATCGTCTGAGACAGCGTTAAAAAGTCTTTTAAAATAATCCTTTCTTTTAAAATAGCATGGAGAGACTTCCACTGGTACAGGCGGAGGAAAAAGGGAATTAATTGGGGTATGCCCTCCTATGCAGAGATTTCAGTGACATAAAGCTCTGATGAAGCAGGCAGAGATCATGAGAAGCATGGTATGTAGGAAAGGAGGGGAAGGAGGGACAGCAGTGTTGAAATAACATCGCTGTATATACTGCCTTTGAATTTGGCCCTGACAGTAGGCTGGGTCAGCCATGCTTCGTACTGTAGCATAATTTGACTGATGAATGAAAGAATTTCATATCAGGCCCTTAGGAGATTTTATACCACTAATATATTTATTTCGCAGAGACATGTCAAATAGAAATACACCTATGCAATGTTGAACTGTAATTCATCCCACTGAAATCCATCCCCGCAGTAAAGTCAAACCCTGAATTAGGATATGACAAGTATCAGACAACTAACATCAAAGAGTGTGGCTCACATCGCCTGTTGCCTCCTGGTTCTCCTACAGCCCATCTCTCTACAAGATCCATGAACTGTATGAAACCCAATTAAGCACTCGTCTGAAAGTTTAGGCGCAGTGTTGTTATGCCAAACTGTCAAAAAACTATGAGCTAAACTAAATAAGTACCTGAAGGAAGATGAACTTGGGTTAAAAAGCAATACAGATAAGTAGAAGCAGCATAAATCAGAAAGAAGGATGGAGATTCAGGCCTTAGAGCTCTCCAGTTGTGAAGGATAACTGCATTTTTTTGAAATGGGAATTGAGATCTCGCATGATCGGAGGAGCAGATATTGTGGGGGACACTGTGATATCAAGAGAGCCAGCAGAATTTTAAGTGCATTTCAAAAGAAGATTATGCAGAAGAACAAAGTTATATGGCATAGAAAAGGTTAATAAAGAAGTGTTATTTTGTGCACTTTTCAAAATTTAAAAAAAAAACAACCAATAAAACAAAAAACAAAACCCAAACCAGTCTGAAATACTTTGCCAAAAGATGCAAAAGGTTCATACTGATACCCAAAAGCACTGTGCAAGTTGCAGGTTGGGTTCTTCATGTTTTCATTCTGCTCTGTCATTAGCCTCCCAACTAGGATTTCATCTTCTGCAATGCAGTGTGCAGCCCCTCAGGAAGCAGGAAAAGGACCATTATGGAGAAGAGACAAAGAAGGGAGGGGAGTAGTGAGGCTGAGGAAAACCGGGGGAGGTGAAATCCCTTGAATCTGTTGGAACGCGTGCCACCAGCTCCTCAGCATTGTGATGACTTTGACCCACTGTGAAGTTTCTCAGAACTAGTGATAATATCCCGGGCTTGCAGTACTTAAGCAACAATTATCACCTCTAAAATAGGTGCTAATGTAGATTTTCACATTCGGAGGGCCAGCTGCTAAACTGGTAGAAATAGGAATGTCTGTGAACTGCACTAGAGCTAGACTGCCTCATGCCAGATGAAAATACTCCCCAGAATTTTTTACTCCAATTAATCTTAAAAATCAAAATAAAGAGAAGGAGTGTGCATTGATCTCTTTATTTTAACAGGAAATTTAAATTTGAGTATGTCTGAAGTTCCACCTGATGAATGACTGAGCTGTGAGATGCCAGTAGCATTTAGCATCACGCGTTAGTCGATTTATAATAATTGCAAGGAAAGTATATCTGGAAAGGAACTAATAGAAAATTACGATGGCCTGACAGAATATAGCAGCTGGTTTTCAGCCTATGCCCTTCCAACTTGGCAGGATACTGTTTTCCTTCATTCTGTAAAATGAGTATCTTACATTGTCAGATTGGTGTGATACAGCTATTTAAAATGAGGTCCTAAAGAGAAGGATGTCTAAGGGAGAAAAAGATACCAATTTGTGATTTTAAAGTGTTAGGGACTTTTTTTTTTGTAAAGGCACATGGACTTCTTTTTGTGTGTAGGTACGCAGAGATGCCAGGTCAAAGTGTTATCTTCCTGTAACTATAGTACAGCCTACATACATTTCCCCAGTAACACACCGGCTGTTACTTGAACCTCATAGCAAAGAATCAATAAAGTCAAGGCAATTTCCTTAACATGCCATCTGTAAGAGATTATGGAAGAGAGGTGGAAGAAGGGTTTTCCTTAGTGGCTAATGCCTTGCTAAAGTTCAAATGAAGCAATATATAGTAAAATAAATTCAATCTGTATTTTCTCTTCTTTCAATTTTAGTGGGGACTAAATGAAATGGAACTGTGTTGATTCTACCCGGTTCAATATATCTTCACTTTCTAATAACCAAGGTCATTTTTACCTTCATGGAAAAAGAAGCCTAATATAAAATACTCACCCAGACTGAACAAACACATATTCACGCTTTTTCAAAAGCCAGGTAGATGACTGATATATTATGTAATTCATTTCATGGCAAGCTGCTGAATGTTTTTTTATAGATAGTGTTTAACCTTGCCAATTTTGCTCTGAGATAATCACTCCTTTGAGGATAAAATCTCACATTTAACATTAGAAGAAAGAACCCCCACCCGCCAAAATCTGCAGTATGCCACAAATAACAGGGAAGTTACTTAGTGAGAAATATAACAATTAGAGCATTTTTCACTGCTGACTGTGATTAGTCAGTGGTTGTTATAATATTAATCAGAAATATGGGGATAACTTCTTAAACTATGTTTTGATACAGCCAGTGAGCAATGACAAAATGCTTAGACATCTTACAGTAATGAATTTTTGCTCTGAGTAATGGAAGTGGCAAATACATTTGTGAAAATCCCCTATATTTGAGGACTGGAGCTATTCTCAGAGTGCAGGAGTTTTGCTTGTGGTTCTCTGAAGTTTATCATCAGGGACACTAATAGCGCCGACATCTCGTGGAAAGGATGCAGACACTGGAAGACATCTCTGAAAGACCCAAGGGAAGGACATCAATGGAGAAAGTCTGCAGGGTCAACAAGATGCCCATTTGTTCTGTGAGCCCTGATGCTCCTCTGGAGACAGTCTTTGAGAGAGGAATAGTGCAGAAGGTCAATGCAAAGTGAAATTTTACTTAAAGGGAGGCAAAGATATGTACAAGCCCAGATTCAACGTATCATGCTATAGGTATGTAAGTTGAGGTGGCTAAGTTTGGAGTGCTGACAGCCCTCGTTTCCCATTATAGTCAAGCAGAGAGAGACAGACATGTCCTGAAGGCAATTCATCCCACCTACGATGTGAATCACTCTTGGGAGAGGTGGTGTTTCACTCTAAGTACTGGAAAACACTTGATGTGCCATGAGATTAACCTTGGCCTTAATGCATGAGGATGGGACAAACAGGCTCTGACTGAGATCCTACAATCAGGAAAGAATCAAACATAACTTAAATGCTCATGTCAGTTATTGAAATGAAAGATATCATTGACTTTTAATGATGTTTTGCTCTTGCTTCCACACTTCTGTTCAGGCACACGTTTGAGATCACTACTGGAAGCACTGTTCACTAGGGAAGAGCCTCTCCCAGCAGCATTTCCAGTTCAATGAGAAGCAAAAAGTACTGAGGGTTCTGGAGGAGCTTGACTCTTCCATAGTTTTTGTCCTCTAGGATTTTGCAGACTACAAGAGATTCTGGAAAACAGACAGTCAGGACCAAATACAAGGGTCTCGATCTAAACAGTCGAAGAGACATTTTAACCCACTGGTTCAGCTAAGAGTTTTCACTACCAGATTTGCTAGCTTGGACCAGATGTTACCAGATGCAGTGGGAGAGTATAAAAGCATCTTACGCCTTAAAGCCCACTTAAACAAGACTTATCTTATGGTCATAGTATGCAGCATAAGGCTTTATGCATAGGCACAAATTGTCCTTACTTAGACAGCAGAAGCAGTATTCAGAAACTTATGTGGAGTTTCTGCTTTTTTTTTAAATTATTTATTCATTTAAGCTTCCTCCTTATTGAAGCTTCATCTCAAATCCATCCAGAAGTAGCAACTAACTTTCAAAAAAATGTTGCAAGTAAAAGCCCCCCAAAGACAAGCCTTGTCTTGTGGTGTCACTTTAAAACATCTTTAAGATCTCTGGCAAAATTTCTTTGTCTATGGAAGATTAATTTTTCTTAGAAAATCTATCTGCTTTTTTATTCTAATCTCTTTGACATAGGTTTCATCACGCAAAAAGATTTTAAGAGCACTTAGCTCTTCAAAGCATGCTTCATTGCACCACTACATAAATCAGAAGCATAGGCTATTTTTCTTAAATTTACTAACCCAAACAGCAAAGGCCAGAGATCCTCTGGAACTACTCAGGTAGAGTAAATAATTAGACCTTGATCTGATGAAGGCAATTAACAGCAGACTTATTTTTAACTCCGTGAGTGCAGCCATTGAATTCAAAGGGATTGTTTGGATGTTTAAATTGAGTGCATATTTAAGTGCATTGCTGATCAGTGTCCTAATCCTTAATCTCTGCCATTGATTTCAGCAAGGCCACTGGCACAGGGTGATGTCAGGGGGCTGAGAGCAATGGGACTACAACCATAGTTTGCTGAAATCACGGGAAGCTATTTTGTCACCCCTTGTACATCAGGACCCTCTCCAGAGACACAGAGGCTGTGGCTTTTGCTGGAGTTTTTCCCCTTCTAATTTAAGTTTATCCATATCTTCTCCATTCCAGGAAAATACTACCTCAGTCATGTGAAATGGAGAATACTTGCCCTACCCTCATAAAACACCTGGAAAACATAACCAGGGAATGACCAGAAAATAAACTACCAACTACTACTTCTCGATTCTTGTGCCTGATCTCAAAGGGAGGCTAATTAAGATCAACAGCACACTCATCACCGAGCAAAGATTACCTATCAGCTTAATTTGGTACTTTTACAGGCAGCTGACATATGGTTTCCTCCTCTTCCTCCTGCCCCTTCCCACACTCAAGATTAAATAGGGCTGAAGTGGTGCATAGGACTTCTGCTCTTCCTCACTGCTGTGCTGGGTTTCATTTCATGTGGGAAAGAATTGGTGCTATCGGGCTCAAGGACCTGATTTTACCAAGAGGAGCATGCCTTTCCTCAGAGCAGAACCATATGCTTTTTTTCTTCCTAACAGATGTACTACCAGAAAAACAGATTGGTGAAATGGAACTTGTTCCTTAAAGGTGAACTGAAATATTTATCTACTGTGTGTAAAAAAACCCCAAGTCTGCCTCTTTGAACCACACACTTTGTATGGTGCATATTCAATGCAGCCACACCATGATCATCCTTGGAAATGCAACAAGCCAGATGAGAAAGAGATTTACAGGCACAATCTTTCATAGCTACGGTAGCTCAGTTTCCTCATTCAGGGCGATGCGAGAGGCCACCCTAAGTCTGATGCAATTTAAACCACTCCATAAATCATGCTGGACATCCTCTAATATGTATCATTACAGCCTTACTGAACTTGATAGATGTTAGCTGGGGAAGAGGACAGGGTGTACTCTATTACATATGCTATGAGCCTGTCCTCTTTCACTGCACCATGTCTTCAGCTGATGCAGATCAGTGGAGCTCTTGTGCAGTTAATAGGGTTTGTTGCAGTTTTCACCATTCAAGGATATGGGCAATCATGTTTATCGTGGCAGCTCAGAATATGTAGTCTTTTGGTTTTAACATCTACGGGGTCTATTTCTCTGCTCAGCCTGTGTGACTGCAAGCAGAAGTGCAATTCCTGTGACTCAGGATCCCCTTCTTGCATGATGTCAAGCCTACATCTCCACCTCCCAGCCTACAGCCTGAGATTGACCCTGCCTGCAGGCTGCTCCCAGTCCTGAGGCAGGAAGAGCTGGGAAATACTCAGCAAATCACTGCCAGATCCTGAAAATCAGGCTGCATGTTAGACTACGATGCAACAAGACCACTCAATAATGGGCACTATGCGAGAACTGAAATTATCACAAACTGATGGATGGAGTATCAATCCTGGGCTGGACTCATCATACATGTCAGAAAGAGGCAAGGTGTCTTAGCACACTTTTGAACTAACACAGATGATCCAGGCAAAATACAAGTAGCAAAACCAAACCCAACATGGATGCCAAATAGGGTCCTCCTTCCACAGCACTTTCTTTCTGCTTCTTCTGTTTCTGAGGTCTTAGGTTTCAAATGGGACAAGAGCTTTTTAAAAATTTTGGAGTCCTCATTTTAAAATCATTTTTCAGTCTTTGGCTTACATGAGATGCATTCGCTGTGACCAGCTTTGGGTACTTCTGGGCAAGTCAGTGTTTCTCATAGCTGTATATATAAATATGTTTTGTAGTACACCCGTGATTGATCATCAAATCCATTTGTGTATTTATGACTGTGACAGTTACAGAGCTTGCACAAGAAGATACATTTTTTAATGATGTTTACACTCATTTCAGCAATCATAGTTATATATAGCTACATATTTGAAAGTCCTAAATAAGCAGGTTGCATCTCACATAAGAAGTAAATTGAAATGAAAATATAAAGTAAAATCAAATTCATCATCTGAAGACTTAACCCTTAATGAATATCTGACATATTTTGTACATCTAATAGGGATGTATGCATTTTAAAGGCATTATATATTTGAATATAGACATGTGAAGAAAATATGTGTGTATCTATTGGATATAAAATCACAGAATCCAACATACAGCAATACACACCTTTCTGTACACACGTGTGCAAGCATAGGCAGGTATCTACGCACGCTCGTCCACATATTTGGTGCTATAATACTTTTGAACCCTTGCATCTGCAGGGTCTGTGTTACAGCAACACTTGAGACCTTAAAATAATGTAGCTGCCATGCTAGTGCATGCCAGAGGAGTTGCTCGCACTGCAAGACCTTTCAGAAAAGGGAGCTGTGAGAGCAGCAGAAAAATCTGTGGGTTGTTCTAAGGTGTGAGGGGCTGAAGAAAGTCGTTTGGTGCACATTGCCATGCACTGCGTGATCCACGGGAGTGCTGGGGGTGCTTGGAAACACAGTGAGAGTCCATACGTTTAGCTGGTGTGCAAACACTATGTACACACACATAAGAATGAGAAGGACCGTAAGTTGATAGGATAGCCTGTACATGTGCTTGAAATTCATACCCCAGGTGGGACGAAGAGCCTGTATGCTGCTTTTTGCACTGCAAGGCTTCCAAGGGAGTAAAGGAATGGAGCTGTTCAGGGAGCCACATAAGTGCACCCACAGGCGTTTCGGTCCTCTGGAGGGGACTGTGTGCTAGCAGGGAGGGGCTCATGCTGTTGAAGCTGCAAGCACAGTTTACAAAGTGAAGCACAGAGAAGGGAAATGGCTGCCGTGACATTAGGCCACGTTCTGTTTTCCTTTTAAACCGTGAGGCAGAAGGTGTCAACTAAAGATGGGACTCGATCAAGTGCTGACTTGTGTGAGCCATCTGGCTCTGGGTCTGCATTCAGTGGCCGGAACCACATTCAGAAATCATTCAATTAAGCCCCATAAAGGTTGCAGGTCTTCATCTCTAAGTCACCATGAGGGAAGCACGAGATCCCATGAAGCCAGCGGGAGACCATCCCGGCCCCTGCAGAGGAAAGCCAGCCCTCACGTCTCCTCCCTGCCAGCTTCCTCTGCCTTGCACCTACGCCCCAGCATGTAGGACCTGCACACAGCTTTCTGCCTTGCCTTTGCCAGCCTCCCGCAGCTCTGATGACTGCTCTGAATACTGCTACATGTACAGCATGGCTCAGCACAGTGCGGTGTGGTACAGTGCAGTACGGCACAGCACCGTACCGGGCTGTGGATGCTGCTCCTTGCAGAGCTCTCCACTCCCTTCCCTCTTCCCCTGCCAGCAGCTGCAGCCAGCACCTCCCTTCCTGAGTCTAAAGGAAAACTATTTTTGCAGCCTTACTTAGGTGGACCTGCTACACATATTCCCAGGGACACAAAGTTTTTTCTTGGCTGTTTTCTGATAATCTTAAGGGGTGTTTCCCCCTCAATGCCAGGTACCTCATATAGGTAGCAGTGGAGACTGTTCCTTAGAATGGAACAGTCATAGCACGGAACCCCCTCATTAACATGGCTGCACATGCTGATCCTCAACTACAGCCTGTTGTATCTCCGCAGACGCTCTTCTCCTCCACAAAGTTGTTTGCTCACACTGCCTGGAAACCAGAGCCTGAGGCCCATGGCCTTCATTCATATCCTTATAACTGTGGTGTGCATCCTTGCAGTATAAATATCTCAGGTGAGAGCCAAGGATCAGCTGGGTCCCAAAGCAGGGTTTACAGCATCGGCTGTGGAGGCTGCTTTTTCAGTGCCCAGCAGTTCCAGTGGTAGCCTGGGTGGTGTCCAGGCCTGGAGAGAAAACATAGCTGATGATGCTGATGGTGATTCCAATGGTGAAGAAGTAGCTGAGCTCAGCTGAAAAGCCAGGCCCAGCTGACAGCCATCAAATAGCACAAAAATATAACTCACAAGTGGGATTGAATGTTCTAGACCAAAATTCCTTTCACCTTATTCAAGCAAGAAGACCCATTAAAATGAAAAGAACTGACTGTGCGTGCACATGCATTTTTCTTTTTTGATCAACTGCCTCTTTGCTGATATGCCTAGTAGAGTGTTTGAAATCCCTATAAATGTTAGATATCCATGATAAAAGACAGTGCCCTTATTTGGCCCGTGGCCATTTTCCATGTTTATTTGCTTATTTATTTCAGTTAAGTGCAACACACCAGTTGATGCGCAACACCCGTGTGCCGCAATACGGCTCCAGGTTGCCTTGGCAACGGGTGGAAAGGGTTTTGAAGAGCTAGAGAGGTCCATGCTAATGAAAACAAGCATTCAGGGGGCCTCTCTTCCAGGTGGGCAAGAAGAGGCTCCCTGCTGGGCTTCCTCGCCCAGCTCGCTTTCAAATAGTCTGGTGCTTTAAACAAAAACTACAAAACCCAGCAACAACAAAAAAGCCCACCACCCAGCCCCCTCTGCTTTTTTTTCCATGTTAAAATGCAACTACTGATTAAAAGTTCTGAGACAGTTCTTTGAAGCCTTTCATTAACAGGTTTCCTTTATGAATCCAAATTAGACAGTCAACGTATTTTCCTTCAAAAAAAAATAAATTAAAAAGAGAACTATTATGGAAATGGTGGTTGTTGTTGCTGCTGCTGGCTTTTACATGTTTAATCTCCCACATGTGCATCCTTGCCAGATGGCACTGCTGGTACGATGGGAGACAATCTTTGCATACTATCTTCACCAGGTTGACAATGTTCTCCGGTCTGCTACAGGCTGTGACAGTTCTTCAGACATGGTGCAAACCATAAGCTTTGTCATGGGCTCTGTGGAATGGCATTGACCCTGCCTGGGCTCAGGACCTACAGTTCCCACTGAAAGTTTCAGGTGAGGGTGAGTTATTCACAGAGGTCCTGTAGGAGTGAAGCTGTGATACTGAACGCATGGGGAGACCTCCCCAATCAAGGAAGTGAGTCTTCTGAAAGGATATATGGGCACCCATGCTCAGGAAATTGAACTTTCATGAGGAATATCTGACCCTATTGAATTAACTTCTTTAGAAACATGAGGAAAAAGGCACTGAATGACACTAGGAACTGAGAAGGAGTTTAGCCACCAGCTTCAGTGAGATTCATGTGTATCCCTCTTCCCTTATAACTGTTCAGCAACTGCTGGGTATTCCCAAGGGCCAGACTGCTGACTGGCTGGATGAAGTGATGCCCATTGGGGGTGCGAAGAGACAAACATGTAAATATGGGTATCACTTGAAAGGGTAAGCTTCCAATGAAGTCCTAAACATAAGTGGAAGTTTGGTCTAGACTGGTGATGGCGGATAAGGGAGTGACGACCTTCTAGACATCAAGGCCAGCAGAAGGCCACTGCATGAGAATCTGGGGTGACAGATTTCTGTTCCTATTTCACTAGTGAGAATTTTTTGTGTAAGGCAGAACACATTGTTCTGTGGGCAATGATAATCAACACTTTCTAACACACAGTTGGGCTCACTGTCCAAAGTCTGAATTTGTGACGCAAAATTACAGGATACAGAGAATTGGCAGCCAGGAGTGAAGCAGATCTCTGTAATGATGATACTGAAACAAGAGAGATGGTGTAGACCTGCAAAGAAGTACCAACAGAAAGCCATGAAGGGAGATGCCCAACTTCCCCACCACAGGCAGTGTCATTTGCACCTAGCTTGCAGCAACACGCCAGGCAGCTCCTCCAGCAGAAGGACTTTTCCACTTCCTCAGAAGCAATGTGAAGTCACTGCAGCAATATATATATATATATATATATATATATATATATATATATATATATATATATATATTTGGTAGGACTCTTCACTGCTTGTAGGAGACTCGGTGCCATAAACTGACTCATGAGTCACCTTCCCTGGAGGTGTTTAAGGGACAGGTGGATGAGGTCCTGAGGGGCATGGTTTAGGGAGTGTTAGGAATGATTGGACTCAATGACCCAGTGGGTTCCTTCCAACCTAGTGATTCTATGATTCCATGTTGAGACAGCATCACAGTTGGACAAAGAAACTGTGTAATGCACCACCAGGCTTTTGGTCTTATAGTACTCTCATAGAAGGATTGTTTTACTCTGCCTTCAACTGCAGTGAAGCTTATCACCAAAACCAGTGACATACTGGTCAGCTTGTTAATCTAAGCCAAGGGGAGTGTGAAGCTGGAAATGTTTATAAGTGATTTCCCTCTGCTGAGGAAGGAGAGAAGAATAACTATGACAACACTCCTAAAACATTTGTTGAATGTTTCATTCTAAAATGAAGCATACCAAAAAAGAAGGCAGTGCCTGAATGGGGGGTGAGGAGGCCTAGAGAAAGCCCTGCTCCTTGTAGATTCCTCCACAAGGAAAGCAACATTGCGGCTAAAATATCCACAAGTAGTTTTAAAGTACCTGGAGTTTTTGGATCACCAAATTGCAGCGGGGTTTCTTTCTGAAGGGAGGACGTTTGAAACTCTGGAAAAGAGGTCTCTTTCAGGAACACAAGAACCTGAGGATCCTCAAAATATGAATTTACATTTGAGATTACAAGCAATTGTGATTTCAGTGGCAGTGAGTTAGAGCCCATGAAAAACTGTCTCAGAATTGGGATATTTCTGGAAAATTTTATAATTCCTGTCTCAGCTGGCTCTGAAATAGGCCAAGAAACAAATTCATCAAACCACGTGGGGTGCCTGCAAGAAAGCAGGCAAAGTTGACTGAAGTGATAGCAAGTACCTCTGCAGTGTGTCATACTTTTCATTTTGCAGGTGCCACTGTTACATCTCTGCAAACGACTTGTGTCCTCAATGCGATCCCAGGAGCTGTGGTCCCATATTCCTCATTAGCATGAGGGTTTGTGTAGCTCCAGCCAAGTACACAGCCCTCTGTTAGACTGGGAAATGCAGCCTCGAGCTGTTGCTGCTGCTGCTGTTGTCAGGAGGACGCAGAGCAGGGCTGACCCATCTACTGCTCTGCCAAATCTGTGTGAGACCATGAATTGTTCCTGGCTTGGCTTATGCTCCAAGGCTGCCCCACATGAATAACCCCACGCTGTGCAGGCTTGCTCATGGGCGTAGGTGAACAGCCAAGATTGGTGTTTACTTTTTTGGGGTATGGCTAAGACAAGTAATTGCACCCACAGTGTATTTCAGTGCAGAACTATTTAACACTTACCTTACAGAATCCAAAGCATGAGTTGCTCCTTGTGGCTCCTACAATCTGCAATATAGTCCTGTCAACAAAAACATAGACTTGGCTATGCAAGGAAACACAGCTCAGCAAAAATGGTGGCCTGCTATATTTATAATGAAGAAGCAGAGAAATATTCACTACCCACAGAAATGCTGTTCCATTTTGTTCCTGAAAGTGGCAATTTAGAATTAAAGGCAGCTGAGTTACATGGGCAACATGGGAAGAATTTTTTTTTATGTGGGAGCTGTTATACATACATAACTTCACCATGGGATTTCTATATTGATGGTGGTAAACTTGCCTGGGTCACCTTGCTCTAACCAGTTATGGGGATAATCTGACAGTCTAGTAGCATACTCATTTTATCTGCAGTGCTCTGCACAAGTATTCATAAACCATCCACTACTATAAAGCAGCTGTTCTTATGCCCTTAGTCATTGCTGTAGACTATGTACCTAGATTGCACCAGTACGGAAAACAGAGACAAAGGACATAAAGTCCTGGATATGTCTCTTTTGTACTCACCATGGAAATTATTTGAAACTATCGTCACTGTTTCATTGTTTATTTTGGGGTTTTTTTTGGTGGAAAGCATTGCAGACTTAATGGCATGCAGCTTCGCTGGTGAAAAGCTCCTAGGTGTCCACTTCATGATATATAAACAGCAAGGTATTTGGTAATGTGTTTCATCTAGGTAGCTTAACACTGATGTTATTGCATATACAATAAGACTGGATAGGAGCATCATTTGCTATTAATATTGGAAAGTTTTCTGGAAACATGCTGGGAACATATATCTCTGCACAGAGACACATACATTGGTAATAGTATTCATTTCACTGCAGAAGAAATATCTTCTAATGTCAGGATGTTTAGAAAGGGTACGTAGCTGTGCAAATGTGCATGTAAGAGTCTAGTGCGAAATTGGAATTGCTTTTTTTCCCTTCTTGTTGGGGGCCAGGAGTACCCCTGACCTACAGAGGGTCTTGGAGGCAGCCTTCAGCTGAATGGGAGGTCCATGGATTCATACATTGCCCTTTACTATGATTTCTGTGTAACTACACATCACCAGGGGAAAACAACATCAACCGTAGCTACAAAATAAATCCCTTTTCCAGCACAGGCAGTGGCATAGTACAAACATTACTTAATTAGGCCTCACAGCACTGATTTGCATTAGGTAAATTCATGTAAACTATGACTTGCTTCTTATTTCCTTTTGCATGGTTGGTTGGAGGAAGGAGCAAGCTTTGTGCTCAGTAAGTTTGAGGTAGAAGCTGGTCATTGTAGAAGATAAATGATAATGGGTGCATGGGATGTGGTTTTGTTCTTCCAGATCTTGTCTCTTCCTCACAGCTGCTGGACGCTTCTTTGTACTCTTTTGGCAGTGATACCAGCGTTATCCAGCCTAAGGTTTAAAAAAGTCGTGAATGAGATGTTTCCCCAAATCAAAACATGGGCAGTAAATTAAATAAAATAAAATAAATGGAAAGTTCATTTACCCTCAGTACTGAAGGAATGCCATGTCCAAGTTTGAGCACTAGGCTTCAAGAAAGGTGTGAAAAAAATTGAGAGAGAGGACAGTATTAAATACCAAAGGTCTTGAAAATATGACTTGTGAGACAAACCTGGAAAAAACACTGTCCTCTTCTGCTGTGTCAGGTGAAACGAAAAGAAATGGAGTTAATTGCAGCAAGACCAATATTAGAAAGAATTTTGTAATAGCACGGCTACTGTAAGTGCTAGAGTAGATTGTCTGGGCAGGAGGTGCAGGCCTCAGCTTGGAAGTTGCTTATGAGCAGCTTGGACAATCATGCATTAGAAATGACACTGATATAGTTAATTATGCCTTTGAGAAGCCATACTGACTGCAAATGAAGTTGACTGTTCAGTTGGGAAGGAGATGAGCATGTGTTAATAAAAAGACTGTGATTTCAGTATTTGAGCAAGAAATGAGGTTCTAAGGGGCGAACCCGGGTTGTATAAGGTTTGACACAAGACTAACCCTACCGCCTCGGAACCAAGAGTGGGAGGGGAAAGATGGTTATAGAACATGTTCTAAACTTGAGTGAGACAAGGTTTAACTTGATTGCTTCAGTCAGTACAGGTGGATGTGTTTAAATATAGATGTTTTCTTATCCTGACTTGGAAAATGTCAGTGTGTAAGAGTGAACAGCAAGTTAACATTAAGACATTGTGCCATCCTACAATGCTTTGTCTATGAAGCAGACTCCCTGTGATTTCTGCCTCTTCCCAAAGATCAAGTTGGTGCTCAAATAAACCCACTTTTCATTGGCAGAAGATGTGAAAGAAAGAACAACGGAGTTCCTCAATAGCCTTTCAGAAAATGAGCCGCGATATTGCTTTGAAAGTTGGCAGCATCATATGCAGCTGTGTGTCGACTCAGAAGGGAATTATTTTGAAGGTAATCATAGTTGATTTTCTTAATTTGTTAAATAAAAAGAGTTACAGGCACAGTCTCGGGGGGAGGGGAGGAAGGGGGCGGGGGCTTGTGTTGGACCTTGTATACATCCATTGCATCCATCCAGGCTGGCCTGGGCTTGGAGTCTCAAGGGGTGTTGTATGCGAATTCTGTGTCAGCAGAAAGCCAGCCGGGTTCATGAGACACATCTCTTCCTGTTGAGGGTCAGTCATGTTTTCCAGCCTGATATTTTGCTTGGCACATCATGAGGTTTTTTGCAAACTAATTGCATGCAATAGCTTATGTTAAGGTATGCAAGGCTCACTGTCCATGGAAAGTATTTTCATTTAAACTAATAACGTGGAGCATCAGTTTGAGCTGACACTTTTAATTACTGTTAGCCAATTTCCTCCCATGTTGAAGCATGTATAACCTGCTCTGCACCACAGGAGTCAGCAAGAGGGTAAGAAAACTCATTTGGATTCTATTTGAGGAATTGACCAAGGGACTTCCCTTCTAGGAATAACCACAAGTGGCCTGAGATGGGGGGAACAGCCCTTCTCCTTCCTCCCCATCCTTTCTGCCTTGAAGCATGGGGTGGAATAGTGACAAAACCTATGGATGACAACCACTTCTGCACTCTCCTCTGACTTCCACCTCCTTCAGAGCTGTCTTCCCATGTGAGCTCAGGGGCCTCCAGGGAATATGGGGCAAAACATATCTCAGATACGACAGGTAAGAAAACTCCATTAATGATAAACTCTTTTAGTTTAATTTTGATTGTTTCCCCTGTGAACTCTCCCTCAAGTGCCAGGCAAACACCAAGTGAGACAATGGATGAGAAGAGCAGAGTGACCTCTGGTGTCTTGCACCCACTTCTGAGTCTGGTCATGCAGCTGTGTTTAAATTTTCTTCTCACCACCCCACAGTGTGTAGCTAAACTTAGTTCTCGGCCACAGCAGATCTCAGGTAGGCCACAGCAGCACTTAATTCAAAAGAAAGACTCTTTCCTGTGCAGGCTAGTGCTGAAAATACTGTCAGATGAAGACAAAATAAATTATTCATTAATTCCTGGTCACCATATTATGAGGAAATTACTATGGCACCAGAAAAATTCAGAAAAGAATTGAGAAGGTTAATTTGAAAACTAAGACATGAAGCTTGTGAGGGTAAAGGAACTGGTTATATATGGAGCAGAATTGAAAAAAAAGAGAGAGAAATAGGTTTTCTTAAAAGAATACTAATTGAAGTATGTAAAAATCCTAATGGCTAATTTCAGACGTGGTTCATGCTTTCATTCCGTCACAGATAAGCACAAACAGAAAAACAGTAAAAAGAAATTGAGGGCAGTGTCAAGAAGCACTTCCTTACACAAACAGTAATTGTAAAGTGAGGTGACCTGTGAGGCAATGTCGTGAGACAAAAACACTAGTGTAATTAAAAAACCACTTGGATGTAATGCGAGAAGAAAGGATGAATGAACTTTGTCCCAAAATGCCTTTCCCAGCTCCTTGTCCAGCCCACCAGAACAGGTGCTTGGACTCCTACAGTTGCGTTGGTTTGAAGCTCTCCAAGTCCTACCACAAAACCCTGGGAAGTGGAAATGACTTTTCTAGACTGCGGCTTCTGATTGCACCACAGTGTTAACATTGACATAATGGGACTGAGGTCAATCATTTCTCATCATGGATGAGACAGGGATGGTTTCCTGAAACACAAACCCATGCAGTTTGTGGACAGAGGACATCTCAAGCCATCTTGCCAGAGAGGCATCGATGTCAGCCCCATCCTTGACCCTCCCACTCCAGGGAGAGGACTGGATGAGGGGAGAATGAATGAAACCACACCACTCCTTACTGCTGAGTCACTGGCAATGGGAAAGTCGTCAGCTTCAGGTGTAAACTAATAGCATGTTTGTACTCTTCCTGATTCACACTAGCAGCAAATTACATTCTTCCCTCAAGCGAAGGGGTCCTGCCCTGAAGCAGGGCTCTGCAACCCCTTCCTGGGGGCTCAGAGAGAGGCAGATGGATGTTCCTCCTGGCCCTACAGAGACAACCATGCTTGCACACACATGGTACATAAACGGGTTTTGGAAAGCACAGCCTCACTTCCAGCTGTCGTCTCTGCAGTTACTCTGAATACTTCTCCCAGCCCAACTTTGTTACCTTTGCTCCCTTTGAAGCTACTACAACAGTTTGTGCTTTTACAGCGAGCAGCCTCTTCCCTGCGAGCTCTTCAAATCGTGAGGATTAAATCGCACCTGTATGGAAACCAATGGAAAATTTATCACTGGCAAGAGATGGCAAGGATTTTTCTAAATCAGAGATTTTCTTACAGTAGAACTTTTGTTACTGGAGCACATCTATAATAATATCACTACTGTTTCAGTATTTTTATAACAGTGCTGCTGGGAAGAGCAGCTCTTTTAATACAAATGCTGTCATTTAGAATTGCTGCTATGGTAGAAATCTTAAATTAAGCACTGTCCTTTATATAAAATACAGCACCACCTGCTTGAACAGAGAGCTGATAAAACACTGTATTTTTTCTATGCGTCACATTAAATTACCCAGCAATACAAAAGAAATGGAAGTACACAAATGTCAGGGCTCTTTTTTTCTGAAATGGCTTCACCCATATCTTCTTCTTCCAAACACAATGTGCTGGGTGGGGGGCAGAGATAGACTGAACAGACTCTTCAGACAAAATTACTTCAAAATGACCAATTTTTATGTCAAAACTATATGCAGAACCACAGTTCTGGTATCCTTTCAATTCAGATCCATAACACGTCCCCAGCTTCACAAAATGTGAACCACAGGTTTGGGAAAAGGACTTCTAGTACAATTAAATTCTCTTACTGAAGCCAAAAATTCATTTGCAGTGTGGCTTATACAATTTGCTCTAGTGAATAATTTACTGATATAGCTGAATCAATTTGTTGAGTTTTTAAATTTAGGGGATTTTTTTTTCTTTTTTTCTGTGTGTTAGAGAGGTGTCATTCTTTCAGCACTAAGCAGGGAATTGGGGAATATCCCATCAGCTTGCCAGACTGGCCAGAGTGTCCTGGAAAGCCCTTTGGAAAGGCAGCACACATCCTTCCCAGCCCACACCTGGCTCTTTTTTTTGTGCCAAAACCAGGGCACATGGTGACTGAGGAGAGCTCAAAATTCAGACTGATATGCAGCCGAGACACAGCGTGACTCTGTACCCAGACGCCAGAGCAGAGCCCCAGACATGCTGATGTAGGCTGAGACACAAGACAGAGGCAATATGTAATTCCCTCACATCCTCCACATGTAACCTCACAGCCAGGCACTCAATGCACTGCTGTCAGAGGTCGTTCTCTGCACACTAGGCCATGAGAGTTCAGGCTGGGAAAAATACAAACTATAATAACAAGTCTTGTGCCTGAGTGTCTTTGAACCATTTTTAAGGTCCTCTTGCCACCTACAGATTATTCCAGCAAAGGGAACACACTCCTGACACTTTCCCAATCATTTCACCATTACATTGTATTTATTCTTCTGCAAGTCAGATAATTGGCAAAGCGTACCGATGACAGTAATTTCTTCCATGGGGCAGTGTGCATTAAGAGTCCTGTGGTGGGGTACACGAAGCTTGACTTAGATCCAGAGAATTTTGGAGGAGGTATTGAAAATACACTGATTGCTTTCCAATTATGTTCCTTCCAAGAGGATCCTGGCACTTTACAAATACTGTTTAGAGCACATATCTCTTCTATGAGACAAGTATTATGACTATGGAAGTCAAAAAACAAGGACAGAGAGGTTTAAGTAACTTCGCTGAAGCCCTACAGGAAGGTACTGTCAGAGGTTACCATAAAAATAAGTCTGTGCTACAAGCACCTGCTCACAATGGATTGAATTTTCAGAAGAATGCTCAATATTTATTTATATTTGACAGAAGTGTGCTATTTTTGCTATATTAGGTATTTGATTCTTGGGAGAAAGCAAGGATTCTGTACTAACTAATGATTACCAGGTTACTCTGAAATGTGTGTGAAGTTGAAATTAAGAGGAGACAAAATTGAGTTGCCGGTACAAATCAAGCCCTGATCCAACAGAGTCTTTGAAAATGGTTAGTTTTGCCTCACTGGAGTCACTGGAATTTCCAGAAGACAAAGTACATGCATACGTTCCTGTAGGAGCCCGAGTGTGTGCCAGTCCACCCATAGACTGTTGGTCCATACTCCCATGAGTAATATACTCAAGTGAATAACTATATAAGATGGGCAGGACTGAGTGTCATCAGCAAGAATAGAGTTTAAGCAAGACTAAGCCATGTAAATGAATTATATCCTGATTGCCAAAAGGCTAAGAAAACTTCCATAACTTCATAAATATTCCTTTTCTTAAAAATGTCCAAACATTAACTACTAGACTTATAATTTTTACTTGGTTTGACTGTGAATTAAAGCATTTTCTCATGAGATGTAATTAATTGTTAATTGTTCTTTCTCTTTTTTAGCCTTATCTCATAGAATGAGTTGTCATTATGAGAGATCAAATAGCTCATTTTTCTCAGGAAAGCCTGGATTCCAGGACATATTGAAAACCTGATTGTAAACTGGATATTTGGCAATAGCAAGAAAGCAAGGCCCCTTTTGTATGAAAGATAATCAAGCAGCAATATCACTTGAATACCCCAGATAAAACCAATTGTCTGCTTTACAGGTATCTGACAGATGAGAGGTCGGCTTTGGCTGATTCAAGCCATATAGTTATTTCTTTTCTTTTTTAGTAATACTTTCTCATAAACAGAACTTCATCAGACTAAAACAGCTCTCTATGTTTGTATGGCTGCTCTGTTTTCCCCTTAGCAAATTCTTCACATGCCCAGAAGGAATCTTGTTTCCAACATCTGGGAGTGCTTTAGAGGGTTTCATTATTTATATGCCAAGATAATATCTCTTGCACATGAATGTGCTACTGTTCCCATTGATTAGATGTTTGCTGATTAGTGCCAACTACAGTGAGGGCTGTAGTGTGGTCGCTATTCTCAGGGCCCTCAATTTACATCACGAACTGTGGATTTCCAAATGCTCATCTGACCTTCAGGAATTCATTAGATTTTGACTGCTACTGACCTGGGAAGACTATAAAGCAAGAAGTTGAGGAGAGGGGGGGAGAAGTGCTGGCATTTAAGATCAAGGTTAAAGACATACCAAAAGGAAATGGTGGAAAATAGTGACTTAAATGGGGAAAAAAAAGATAGAGGGAGAAGCTGAACTATGAAATAGGAGAAATTCCTCAGCATTTGATTGGTAGGAGTTGTCTAGCTTGTTTCAGGGCAAGCTTGGATTTAAGGGAACCTTTGTGAGGAACACAGGCACCCATCTCCTTAGGGTCCCCAGGGCTCCCACCCTTCCCAGCTTCTTCCTCATCCCCATGGTTTCTGGCGAGACCTGGCCCCTGGCTCAAAAGTTCTTGCCTCAGCAGAGGTGGAGTGGAAACAGGGAAAGGAAAATGATGACAGGGCCAAAAACTGCCCCTCAAAGAGCAACTTTGAAACCATACCAGGAAGCTTGCAATAAAAATGAATGCATGTATTCAAAATGGGAAATAGCACAGCTTCCGTATCATTTCCTCATTGCTTTGTTGGGAAAAATTTCTCAAGCACTGCACTGCAGCAAACCACATGCAATTATATTAAGAAAATTATTAAAATATTACATAATGTTAAGACATTTCTGAGCACATGGGAATTATCAGGTCTTAGATGAACTTCCCTAGTTCCTGAGAGGACTAGTTTGCTTCTCATTGTGTACCACAGGGAATGGTGGTAGAATGCTGCTGTGTAATCTGTGAAGTTAATGGCCATGATAGACCAGATGCCATAAGGAGATCCGTGGGGATAGACCTGGGACTTCAACTCAAATAACTCACTAGATCAGATATCACTACACAATTGTTGCCTGTGGGTCCAGAATGACTTGATAAATAAGCTTGTTTGAAACCCTCAGAGCTATATGTTGATATAATTTTTCTTTTGCAGCCAGCAGTGGTATTTTGTTCACACTGTATTTGCAGGACAGCCCAGATTTACTTAGATTAGTTTACTCTTTGGTTTTTTTCTAGGTGACTTATGATGCTTGACTCAATCTTTGGTGCATCTTTCATGTTTGGAAGCAATATTGACAATTCATAAACATTTGCAAGGTTGAATTCTCAACATGGATACTGTATGCTTCCTGCTGAAGCTATTTACAGGAGTATTCAACATTCCTGTTTGTTCGTTTTCACTACTGCTGACAAGGACTCGATCTCAAACCTCTCAGTATACTTCACTCTCCCCATGTAATTGTTACTATGATCTAACCAACAACTTGATTAATTTGGTGTTAAAGTTTCTAGGCATTTAAAGACTGTAGTGCTTTGGGTACATTTTATCAATTACAGATGCCCAGCAATGGAAAAACAGACATCAGCTCCTCAGTTGGCATTTGCTGGGGTAAGTTTATTATGGTCACTGGAGCCATGCTAATTTACAGCAGTTGTGGATGTAGCTTGCTTCCAGAGCACACATTGATTTTACTATAACTCTCTATTTCCTGGGTTTCAGCCATTTAAATGTAAGTGCATTTGACATTTTGGGAGGGCACAAGGCATTGCTGTGGCAATCTTGATTCTGTGTTAATGGTGCTTTTGGGCAATGAATAATAATCATTCAGTAGCTTGGAAATTAAACTCCCGGTTTTATTCTCACAGTCTACTGGATTAGCAATTAAATTTAAAGTCATTAAAATACCTAAAGGGTCTGGAAATGCAGAGAATTCTGACTTAAGAAATGAATAAACAGTGTTGAGAAAAATATTTTTGGACAGCAACAGGGCAATTGAGATGGTTTTGATGCTGGAGAAAATCTAAGGACCTCCCTGCTCCTCTGCACCTGTGTGGTGCCAATGTGACTGCTGAATTTTCTTGGTTTAAATTTCAGTTCCCTCTTTTTCTCCCCAGGAGGCATATTCTAACTCAAACTATGTCACTGATCTCCCCCTCTCCATAGCTGCAGACATACACAGCCTGTGCTTCTCACTGATGTCCTTAGCTTTTCATTGCTCTTGCAGTGAGTCTGTGGGTGGGCAGTGCATTTCCAGAGGATGATACTGTTCTTGGGTGACCATTCACTTGCCTTCTAGCTCGATGACACCGGCTAACAAAGGCTGCTGTCACCTGTAGCTTTGGAACAAAATTATTGCTCAAAATTCTTGTAATGAAATGATGAAGGTTCCATATAAGAAAAATTCTCAGCAGTGACTATAAAATACCATTTAGGCAGATTTAGAGCTCTCTAGCTGGATTTGTATGAAATAGGAGCTGGCATTGTTTCATGGGCTTTGAGCACATGCCAGATTGTAGCTCATCAGGGGCTGATGGGCTCTCAACAGCTCTGCAAAGGGCTGTCCTTGCCAGTGCAAAGAAGCCAAAGCATGAGCCCCAGCAGTGCTAGAAGAGCCTCTTTCCACTGCAAGAGTGCAATGAAGTCTTAGTTGACTTTGGTGAGGGGATCAGAAGTGTCTTGCCTGTGGGTGTTTGAAATCACAGGTCTACCTATTCAGCACTGATACACCAAGCTTTGTCCATAATTAGTAAGAACTGAGGACTGGTTTCAAATTCAGCTCACTAAAAGTGACTGTAGATATCATCTAAAGAGTTAAGCGATAAAAGCCACTAAGGCCATGAGAGATATTGTTATTAAAGGGAGGTTCTGGCATATAGCTAAGAAAGAACACATTCCTAATTATTTCTTCTTTCTCTCATTTCACACTCACCAAGTGACAGTTCTGAACACGTGTGCAAGAACTAATATATGACTGTATGAGTTATTTCAGAGCTCCCTTTTTAACATTACTAATTTACCCACTGATGGATGCTTACTCTTCTTACTTTATCACTGTAATGTTGTTCTAGCTTATTCCTTGCTGAAGCAGCAGAGCTACCCATTAAGCAAGTGCTACAAGCTGATAAGGAACAGCAATATGATCTGTGCATTGCATCAGGAAACAGGGACAGATACAGGCATCAAGGTGACTTATTTGCCTGTGAAGACCACAGGGAAAAGGTCCTCAGCAGGGAGCACCAGACGTCAGTTCAGTGTTTTGCCGTAAGCAGGGAGCTAAACACTTATTTTCTACTCTGTTCAGTGCAGAGGACAAAAGCAAGAAGGCAAAAGAGCAAGGGTGGTCAGAAAAGGTGCTGCTGTGTCTGGAGCAGAGGACACTCATGGTTGGCGGGTCACCCTAGGCAGCAGAATCGGATCCCAGGTAGGATACAAGGTCCCGCAAAGGCCTTAGGGCACTGGCAGCAGGACAGCGACCTTAACAAGGTAGAAGTTAATTAATACTTTCTGTTTCAACATTTCCTCATTTTGGCAAAAGGGGAGTATTTGTCTCAGTGCTAGGAAGGTATTTGTCCTTTCCTGTGTATAGAAACACCAACCTAGTCAACTGCAAATTATTATATTATATTATATTATATTATATTATATTAATTATTATATTATAAACTATTATATTATATACAGTCACAGAGACCTAGGGAGGTGGTTAAAAAAAGAAATTAAATTGGGCAATAAAAAAAAATAGTAGCCCATATTTTTTTCTGTTGTGTGACACGGTGGGTGATGATATATAATTTTTTATTTGGTGCTAGCTGCTTTCTTTCCTTCACTCCCAGGTATCATGATGATCAGCTTCTTAGATCCACAGTCCTATTTTAGCTGGCATTCCACAAAAATTGCTAGAGGAACATAAGAATAGCTGTTCAGGGCCAGACCCAAAGCGTGACTGACCCGCCACCCTGTCTCCAACAGCAATCACTAGTGTGCACCTAAAGACAGAATGTAATAAATAAAAGAATCTTCTCCCACTAGTAAGCTCCAGCTTCTGGAAGTCTGTCATGTAGTGAAACCCTGAGATACAGGCCATATGCATATCATTGTGTTTAATGATCCTTGGTGGCCCTTTCCTCCACAAATCTTTTAATTGCTTATGGCCCTAGTTTTGCTTTGGCCTTCACAGCATCCTAGGTTCCACAATATAGCAGTGTGCCTTGTGAAAGACTACATCCTACTTAATTTAAAAGAATAGATGAGATCAGGTACATTCAAGAATAAAATAGCTGGAGCATTACAGACCTTCTAGGCTTACAGTGCTGCACAGTACTGGATCGAAATTCAGATGACAGATCCCTGCAGTTGCTTATATACCTCTTTTTTTCAGATGGTACTGCAGGATGTAGACATCCATAAACAGCTTCGGAAAAAGAGACTAGCACTCTGGTAGGCTCCTCTCATAAAAGCCATCTGATAGATGAAGATGGGAGTGAAACAAAGTGTGTCTTAATCCTGCCACCACATCCAAGAGTAGCTCGCTCTAAAGTTAAGTCAAGTTGCTTAAAGGAGAGTTTAGTAAATCCTAGAGAAACAGGTGTTCCCTTGTGGAATTCTCAGATTGCTCATGTCCTGCTGATGTTAGTAGCAGTCAGGTACCTCTTCTCTTTCTGTGCTTTTGAAAATCCTGTATAATCATAGAATCACAGGATGGTTTGGTTTGGAAAGGAGACTAAAGATCATCTAGTCCAATTCCCCTGCCATGGGTATGGACACCTTCCACTAGACTGGGTTGCTTGAAGCCCCATCCAACCTGGCCTTGCACACTTGCAAGGATGGGACAGCCACAACTTCTCTGGGCAACCTGTTCCAGTGCCTCACTTCTCTCATAGTGTAAAATTTCTCCCTTATATCTAAAGATGACATCCATCCATATGATGTCTGTCTCCACCTTTTAGCCATAGACTACCTGAAAGCTAAGCCCTTATTCTTAACTGCTTTTATGTGGTTCATAATGCATCATTTGGTCCCTTCCAACCTAGCGATTCTATGATTCTTTGATTTTTCTGTACGATCCAAGTTATGAGGAGCTTAAGCTGAAGTTGACAGCAGCTAGACAGATGTGAGCTTCCAAAGGAACATACGAACTGATCCTAGAAACAGGGACAGGAGAATGGGGTCAGGGCCAGAGGAGGACTTGTCCATGGGGTGCGGGAAGCAGGGTGGTCCCTGGAAGCAGACACAGGGATATGGGTTTTCTGGACCTCAGACTTTGAGTGGAAGAAAGGCAGAAGGAAGGATCATATTAGAAAGGCATCACAGTACGGAGCAAAGCTTCCACATGGTGGATGTCAAGCTCAGGAACAGGCTGTGATTTTTAACTGCCAGCTTTACCATGACAGACCAAACCCTCTCCAGCACTGTCCTGCAGCCACAGATGCTCACAGCTCTGAGTCACCGCTATGCACCATGTCTGAGGGAGGATACCTAAAAAGGTAAAACAGAAAAATTATAATACTTTCAGGAAGCTGAAATATTTCCTTAAGCTCTTTGGGTGTCAGCATTCTCACCTGTAAGGGAGAGAAAGCCCAACTTAGCAGCTCACAATATTATCATGAAACAGAGACAATTAATGCTTGGGAAATTTTACAAGCTATTGAAAGCACCACATAAATGCTAAATATTATTATTGAATTACAATATGATTGAAACAAATTGATTTGTTAGGAAAGCTTCAGTGAATCATATTCATAACAAATTCCATTTAATTTACAACAGTGAGTCATTAACTGGCTCTTCTGCTGATTTATTTATACATCCTACTGAAAAGATATCTGATTTTAAGAAACAGATCTTAAGATAACTGGTGCTTAGAACTGTGGGATCAAGTATTTTGTAAAAAGTGTGGTGGTATCAATCCATATTTAGCTATCCTCTTTCCACCACATTTAATCCTGGCAAAGGTTGTACAAAGAACCTGCAATAAAATGTGCCAATTTTTGAGTGCTCTGAGCTTGCCTGCAAATTCAGTGCTACTCCTAAAGACCAGTGCTTCATTAAAGTTAGCCTAAAATTAAATGTCACATTTTCTGATTCTCTGCAGGCTTCACTATACAGGATAATTAGAAGTTACAGAGTACTGAGTACTGGAAACCCAAATTGCTCCTGGATTTAAACCACACTTAAATGTGAGTGCTCACTTCAGGGGAACTATTTAAACTGCAGTATGGAATAGCTCAGGATGGTGACATGCCTTTGGTCTTGCTGCGCCTCAGTTTCTCTACCTGCAACAGAGTGGCAGGGCTACATCTCTGCTGGTACAGAAAATGTCATTATTATTTAGATGTTTGGATGACAGTGTGCCATATCTCAATGCGTTATGCCAGCATGCACCAAACACTCTTTAACAGCTGCACATTAATGACCCACTCTGAAGCAAAATACTGCCAATGGGCAGGGGACAAACATTTAACCGCTGCAGAAAATTTCAGAGAGGGAGATTCTTCTGGAGATTAACAGGAGGATTATACTGGGTATTTTTACAGGTGCTGCAGTGAGGAAGGGGAGCAGAAAGGGATCAACAATATTTAGGAGGCTGGGTCATAGGAGGGAGGGGGCAGGAACAGAGAGGACAAGAAAAATGAAGTTGTGCTGTGAAGAGCTCAGCAGAGCACGGTTCCATATTTAGGCTGGGTTCAGGGAAGAAACATCTTCACCACCTAATTAAAAGCAGTAAATAGGGGTTCAGCACATAGAAAAAGACAAAAGTAGCTAGGAAGAGAAAATGTGTACAGAGGCTTTTCAAGAGAAAATTAAAGAGAAGAGGAAAGTTTCAGGCAGAACCAGATGCAGCAAGATGGTATTTTTCTCCTACACTAAATAAAAAAGATGTCCTGCACAGGTGCTGTCCTCTTGCCCCACCTCCCCCCCCGAGGGTACCTCCACCCCAACTCCCAGGGATGAGGTAACTGGTTGGGTGCCAGTAAAGTAGGACAGGGTCGCTCTGAGACAGCATCATGCAGGCTGGCGTGGGGTAGGATGAAGGATTAGGACCGCAGATATACTGTAATAGATAACATCAGAACCTAATAGTTTTGCTACAGCTGGTGTTGCTTTCACTATCCGGCTCATTGTGGCAGTTATGTTGCCCACTAGTAACACACAGGTTTCCAAAATTAAAGTAAGATAGTAATTCACAAGAATTTTAAACCTTTTTCCAAGCCTGAAAGAAACCCGGTGATACTTCTGAAATAGCAGGAATGAGACAGCTAAAGTGTGGTACAAAGGCTGCCTTTAAAACTTCCTTTTTATTTTCTGTTCATGATTTTTATCTTCTTCAATCAAATGGAGCATGATTTAGGAAATGATGAAAAGGAAACCTTCATCTGATGATTAACTCCTTGATGAAAGACCTGGAAAAAGTGCATTGTTCATTTACAGGACTTTGGAAAATATTGAAAATTAACTACATTTTTTGTAAGATATGTGGTTTCTTGCAAGTTATAATTGGGTACACACACTGGAAAAGCAGACCAGTTACGATTGCAAAGATGGAATAGTGTCATGGAGTTGCCCTTACAGTAAATGAGTTACAGGACCCTTCACTCCCTTCCTCACTGCATGTATAAGTTCCTCCTCTAAATGACACTGATCTGAGAGGTAGGAGAGGCAGATAGAGCTGAAGTAGGCTAGCTAAAACTCGTCAGTCCTAATAGATAGCAAATAATTTTTTTTTTTTAACATATGATAAAATCTTACAGAAAGAAAAGGTCGTCTTTGATGAGAAAAAATTTTCTT
This sequence comes from Cuculus canorus, assembly GCF_017976375.1. Classification (NCBI taxonomy): domain Eukaryota; kingdom Metazoa; phylum Chordata; class Aves; order Cuculiformes; family Cuculidae; genus Cuculus; species Cuculus canorus. Next base: position 113,872,524 of record NC_071402.1, read on the forward strand.
TTCTGTGGAGAAACATGCACCCTAAAAGAGTGACCTGGTAATCCTGTTCCAGCACTATCCAGGAGCTGTGTTTGTGTGCCCTGTGGTCTCCAATTTCTCTTTCCAGCCTCACAGCAGGGCTATGCTTCCTAAGGTGTTTTATAGTACAGACAGAGAATGATTCAGTGCTTATTGCTGGGCTTCTTCTTCCTAAGTCATACTTTGCCCTTGGCTCTCTGCTCAGAGAGAGCAAAGCAGGAGGTCTGGGACTTCCGTGGAGGAGGAGGCGGTTGCAGATGAAGCAGATTCCTGATTGTGGCAGAGGAAGGTCCTGTTGGTTGATTGCACTTGTTCCCCACCATCCCGTGGTCAGTGGAAACCCTCCCTAGCCACATCACCAAAGAAGCAAAGGGGGCTTGATGCTGCTGTAGTAGGAGCACGGACCTCTGGGTTATACAGGCACAGCAGAGAATACTCCTCTGTCCCCTCTGAGTGTTACCACTTTGTCCCAGCAGCTCTTTCTTTCTGCCCAACCCTTTACCCTCATGCAGGATCCAGTTGGCAGTTTGGAGCAGGTGGAGAAGCAGAAAGGAGTCCCTTTTCGCAGAGGATTGCACACCTCGTTCTGTGCCACCATTTCTCCCCAAAGACTTACTTTTTGGAGGCATAACCCACGGGAGGTGATTGGTGCAGGAAAGAGGGAGGGTGGGCCTCAGGTCTTTGCTGAAGTCTTGAAGTCAGAGCTGGGCAAATGTTTCTTTACTCTTCATTCCAGTGTAACAAAAAAATCAAAGCTTGGGCAAAAATATTTGGGCAACTGTGTCATACGTTACAGCGTTTCAGTTCCTTCCTCTATGAAAAAAAGGAGGAAGATCAGAAAAACATGGGTCTTTCCTCCATATTGAGGATGAAACAATATGGAGTATTCCAGGAACAAAACCTTTTATTAATTCTTTTGTTGGACCAGAGTACTATGAAACAAACAAATGAAAAAGAGCACATTCGCAATCACATTCCCAATAGGGACAAATATCAAGCCTTCATTTAAGATGATTTTGACTCCTATTTCAGTGACATTTTAGATTTCCATGGATCTTGGAGATTTAACTATTTCCAGTTGTGTTGGAAACAACGGTACATTTATGTAGCTGCATTTATGGTGGACTGCACTTTCATACCTAGGCATTTGAGTTGCTTTTTGCTGTGCCCAGGTTGGAAAGCTTGATGGTTTGCCAGATGGCTGTATGAATTTTTTTGCTTCAAGAAAATTTCAGTAACATTTTCTGAGTGATAGCCTCTGCAGTGATGTTAGTGCGCAAACATCTGCATTCTGATCAAGTTTCTCCTGCCCTGGCCATGCATTCAGCCAGACTGAACAGTGTCTTTGAGGACAGCACAGAGTTAAAAAAAAAAGATCCTTGGAAAATGAAAAGCTCATATACATCTAAATGCTTTTTTAATAAAAGGAAATTGCTGCAGGAAGTGATTCCTTATGTCCCAGGCTCTGCCAATTGTTTCCAATCAGTGCAGCTTGGGGTAGCTATTATCTCACTAAGTTGTATTAATGTGTTTGCTGTTGCTGCTTTTCATTTTAAACTAATCTACAGGTTAACTTGGGTTCTACTGTCTATCTTGTGCTCTGTTTGTTGTAAAAGCTGTTTTGTAGGGCTCCTTTCACAACTGTAATCCATCACAGTATCATTTTATCATCTCGCTATATTATCCTTCACCCGAAGGCTGGCTGACTAGCAGGATGTGATTCTCTGAAATTCTTCTCCCACCCCATTTGCCCAATCATTCTTCCTTTCTTATACCCAAAGGTGCTGAGGACAGCTGGTCCTACATCCTGAGGATTCCATCCATGCAGAGCCACCTCTGCTGAGACCTGGCTGCTAGGAGCAGCTCATGGCATAGCCCATGGCATAAGAATCATCCTGTTTTTTCCTAAAGCCTGTGCTGGTATGATCACTAGCACAGCTTACAAAACAATTTTCTACTGCTTGAGTCAAATTCCATCAGTTCTTCTGCGCTGCCAAGGTTTGTTCCTGAACCCTTGGAAGTAAAGGTGTCTTTTTTTTGATGACGTACAAACAGATGGACATGTCATCGCACACCAAGAAGCCTTGGCACAGTCACACAGGATATGAGACAGGAAGAAGTGGTGGAGATTTTGAGGACGAGGCTTTATTTTATAGAAGACCTCAAAAAAGAGGTTGGGTTGTAACCCTGAGCAGGCTGCCGTGGTCTGCAGAACAGTTTGGGAACTTGTGTCTGGGCTCTGTTGTCATGCTGCGTTCTATATTCACAAAAAAATCCCAACCCAAGCAGACAAATGCCTTATAATAACTTTTTAACTGGCAAAAATTTAAAGCCACTAGGTGGTAACTAGATGAAAATGAGGGAGACTCCTCAAAAATGTTTGTGAAAATAATAACTTGATTCAGTGCACTGAGAAAATCAAAGCATGTCACTGCTAGAATTGATTACAAACTCTTTCCTTCCTGATAGAGATTGATTCTATGTTACAGCCCATACTTGTCCCTCCAGTCCTGCTGAAGCTGGTCCTGAGAAACAGGATGGACAATCTTCAGTCCTCAGTCAGTGACAGGCTGGCAGCATTTCCAACCCTTCCAACAGCTTCAAACATCAACCATTTTTAATAACCTACTGAAAATTGTTTCCTGCTTTCTTCGATAAGACAAATTTCTGTCCCTTGGTGATTGAAGTCAAAAGAACTATTCACATGAATGAGGGCTGTGAATTGTCCCTTTCGTTTATAGGTAGATAAATGTCTGTCAGGTAGTCTCGGTGCACAACAGCAAGTGTGCAATGCCCTACACGGTAGACCCACAGAAAGAACAGGGTACATGTGTAAGAACCACAAACCAGAATCATCTATTCAGCCTTATAAAGAAGGAAATATGAAACAGTGTATCAAAGATGGGATATCGACCATAAACACCTTGTTCTATCACTGAATGCCAAAGATTGATTTGCACGCAGCATTTTAAATAATTAAACAGCAAAATGGTGTTGCCATCTGCCAACATCCATCTGGTGGAGGGAACACAAAGCCCTGAGTGAGAAGCCAGCACCAAGCAAGATCCACTTCCTAACAGCAAAGATCCCAGCAAGCACCTCACGGATGCCTTGTGGTACTGTCATCTATTCTGCTGTGAAATAGCTGGCACTCCCGATAGTCCGTGTTTAAGCAAGGTTGCTGGTAGAGCATGAAGTTTCCTCCGTACAGGCAGAAAGTGGCTTTGTAGCATGTCTACCTAGTAGATGTTGCAATAAATATTTTGGAATTGGAAACACTATAATGACATTTGGAAAAGCAGGGACAAGCCTGCCTTCAATACTCTTGTTCAGGTCTGGCTACACTGATTCCTGCACTGTAAAAAAAGTAATAGCAGCCAGAGAGAGGTCTAGAAGGTGATGCTAATGTTCAGAGACATGGAAAGGTCTCTGTGAGGAAGGATTCAGAAGGTTCAGACTGCATTTTACACATGAGAAAAATAAAAGGTGACATAACAGAAGTAGTAAAACAATGAAAAGTGCAGAGAAGGCAACCTAGCCATTCCCAGTTACCCTTTCAAATACCCTTTCAAATGAGAGTGAGCAGCAGTCTAGTGAAATTAAAAATACATTTTATACACATCAAAGGAAATGTTGGGGCTAGTTCATGTCTCATTGTGATTGTGGCACAAAGAAGATTCATTGAACTAGAAAATTGCAGTACGGTATTTTTTCTTTATCTTTCTTTTAGTTTTGGACCTCTTTGTTTTTAACAATTTTATAGAGTTCTGAGACATTTATACAAGTATTTAAAGTATGCGCAGCTTTATAAGCACAGGTATTGAACTGCAGAGGATATTGTCACTCCTGCTATGCTGTCCTACGGAGTAAGAAATGTCCACCTTACGCTGATGCAGGCATACCAGTTGTAGATAGGATGGGGAAGAACCACATCTTCCACCTGACAGTGGACTCTGACCCCATCATGAACTGGGGTCACAGTTATGGTAGCGACCCTTTGGACAAGCAGTATCGTAGCCAGACATCTAAGAAGGTCAGAGCATCCTCATCCTCCCTAGTAGTGCTCCCACTTACAGAAAACTAAACAATGCTAGCTGATGGCAGAAGTCGACAGGAACTGAGGACATTTGCTCTTTTGCAAAAACAGACTCACTTCCTTCAAAAGCCAGAATAACACGATTACTGGCTGCGATAATGAGGAAACTTATTTTTGGGAAGAATACATTTTCACTGTGTGCTGTCCCCGCTACTATTTGTGTTGCAATAATACCACAGTATGCCAGCCACCATGTAGATAGGCACATGGAAAGTGATATCTCTGGACCAGATAGCATCACTTCTTACTGAAAACTGCCAGCTGTGTGCATTTTCCCACGTCATAGTGACGCCAGCTTAATCCAGTTTCGGATTCCCGTTCTTACAAACCCAGCAGCCTCACACTGAGAGGTCCTATTGACTGAAAACAGATGGAAAAGTGGAAGCAGCAACGAAGTCTTTGAGGTTATCTGTGAGGAACAGGGACAGCTTTCCTACTACAGATGCCCAAAGAATGCATTTAATTTTGTCAGCTGTCAACTGCAACTTTGCTTTCTGTTCATAACAAGGAGCTTTTCTGTACATTTGGCTCTCTTCTTCACTGTTACTAACAATATTTTGCATAGGGTTGATGAAGGCATCTAGATCACCGGACTCCCCTCAGCTCCCAGACCATTTGAAATCATGAAGTGGCGTTTCTGTTTTGGTCTCTCATTATTTATGACAGGTAGCATATCAGACTGTCTCCTTCTTCTGGCTCAGCATTGTTGAGATGGACAGAATGGTATTTTGGGGGATTCAATTTTCTTACAGGCTGTACAGGCATAGCCAAAGGAAATAGTCAGGTGGGAGCAAGCCAAACTTGCACAAGTCTCCAGTAGGTCACTTTGAACCAAGCATACCATGTTTTACGCTGGAATTTAATTTTTATGTTGAGGGGGAAGGTTCTAGACAATCTTTTCCTTTAAAAACCCAAGAGTTTTCATTGGCAAGTAGGCAAAAACTTTGCTGGAAATATATGAAAGAAAACACATACTGGTCTCTGCTCCTATGCAGGCAGCAGGGGCTTGTAAGGAGTGACATTACTGAAGCTGGATCCAAATAAGTTGTTGGGCTTCAGGCACCACAGCACCTCCCCCACTCTATCCCACTATTATTCACACGTATCTACATATCCAAACTATGTTTTTCTGCTGGATTGTGCTCCTTGCCAAATGTCTGAATGAGCTAAACTGCAGAAGGAGAATAGGGATGATATATTTACAAAGTTTTGATTTTTTTGCTGTTCAAGCAGGATTTTTCTCAGTGAAAAAATTTCTCTTTTCTATCCTCTTTTTTCTCTTTCTAGAGACTCGGGACTTCTAAGGAGAGAAGGAGTTTCTTGATAGAAAATAGAGTCAGGAATATCACTTTTGATTTAGAAACATTTGTATGATTTCATGCAGAAATGTAATTTCTTACTTCCAGAAAAGAACAGCAAAAATTGCTGTTATTTTAAGGCAACTGCCTGCTGTTGTTTGAGGTTCAGTTGGAGCACTGTTGGTAGCCTATTTCATTCCAAGGAACTTCTCTCCAAGCTTTCTGGTATCTTGGTCTCTGATTGCCACTGCTGGAGACTAGCAGACTCCTTCCTCTGTGGAGCAAACATTGCATTGTCAACAAATATTGGTGCTGCAGGAGATGCAGTTTACATCCCTTGCACTAACTGAAGTGAGCCTGCTCTGATGTATTTTAAATCATTGTAACAGTATCTGGCACTTTCTATTTAAAAGGCAAATGCTAAAATAAATTAAGGTGACTTCTTATTTAGATACTAGCAAGTTGCGGGCTAAGGGAGGAAAAAATATATGTTTAGCTATACAAAGCTAAACAACCCGAACCAGCCAGAATCCAAATCCGTGTTTAGAATCTCCGCTATCTATTTAAGTTACTGGACCAGCTCAGCTCAATATCTAAAACAAAGAAAATGAATTATGGAACAGTACGAGGAGAGCTTGTTAATTTTCCCACTGATGCGCTGCGAAATGAAAGCTTTATTCTAAGAATATCATATCCTTAGGGCTCTGTCTGGGGAGACACTGACAAATACAAATGTCCTTACAGTTTTTCTTTTATTCTTGCTTTATGGTGTATTCCAGTCAGATTTCCAAAATTATATATAATAATATATAATCCGTAGTTGTGGTTTGGTGGAGTTCAAGACTGTGATTTTCCAGGACATAACTATGCCCTGTTTGAAAATGGAAGATCAAGTGCACAAAATGAAAGCCAGAACAAATTCTAGAAGAATTTGCTTATTTCTTAATCAATATTAATACATGTGACTTTAATTTCAGCATCTTTTCTCCTGTTATGTACCAAGGGAACATTAACAACAACAGCAGCTTTACATTTTTATAAAGCCTTTCATCAAGACGGATTCAAAAGTGCTTTATAAACCTCAGACAAAATTCTTCTTTGATCAACACTGAGAATCTCTTAATCCGTGGTGCAAATCTCTGTTGCACTTTCTGTGTCTTTTTCTGCACATAGGACTTCCATTGATTTCTGCAGGAATTGTGTGTGTGAAACAAGCACAGAATGTGTAATGGAAATCTGCACTGCAGATAAAAAGGAGGAAAAAAATGTACATGTATGGATTCATAGCCCATCACAGAAACGCACAACTGCTAGTGTGGACACCAGTTGCCTTCTGTATGCATTAAAAGAATGGTACAAACTCAGTTATCTAAGAACGTACTCTGTGGTTTTTCAGAATAGGGTCTTCCTTAAAGAAGTAAAACTAAGAATTTTCTCTCCTGTACAAAAATTTACCTCATTATCACAGGTAGCCTTCCCTGACAGGTCCTTTGAATCTCTTCCTAAAAGCAGAGGGTCAGATCTAACTGCCAGTTACTGATAGGCAGCTGCTCTCAAGCGAGTGCTGTGGGCGCAAAGAGTTTTTACCCCTCAAGCCTCTCCTACAGCAAACGTTCTCAGATCTTGTCTACTACAAGTGACAGGAGAAGGTGCCCAAAATTTCTGGAGCTTCTGTGTGTACAAATATTGCCAAGCTAAATGCTGGCTTGGAAATCTCACAAAGACTTTCAGGAGATTCCTGAGAAAATGTTAGATTTAGAGATGCCCTTCACATTCCAGTTTTCGAGTCTGCAGCTAAATCAGGAGGTGTAGGGAGGATGCAGCAAACTCAGTTTCCTGAAATTCAGTTTGGGCAAAACCGTTAGTTATCTCTGATGAAGTTCTTTCATCCTCAGAGCTAATGTTTTGTTTCTGATTAGAGTTTACAAATAGTAAGGAACACTTTTCTTTTTAATCATCAGAAAATGATGAGCAGCATCCCACTGAGATGGGAACCTGAAGTTATTATTAATTCTGCAGACACATCTATTCAGTAATCAAGATTTCGATCTGTGTGTTGAACTCATAAATCTCCAACCCTGCCATGTCTTATTTTACTAGGACATTCTGTTTCTCATGAGTAGAACCATACATTTAATGAGAAAATAATTCAGAATTAAATGTCCCCTAGGGATGCTATTTGAAGAAGTAAAATACCTCGCTTGTGAAGACAGGTGTAATGGTGTGATGATGGAATCTTTCAACTGAATAATCTGAAAAAAAAAGAGAGAATATTGGCTACATCAATGGGAACAATATTGGTCCATTTTAAAATAAAGTTTGCAGTCTATGACATCACAAAGATTTATCTTACCAGATGAGCTGCCCTAATGAATTTAGTCCTGTCTGTTTAAAGCATTTTTCTTCCAAAAATCAGAGGTTTCTGTTTAAGTGATTACTTTCTTTACAATTCATTCTGTTGGCACATTTACATCTGAGTGTGCATCCATGTTTTTAATGTGTTAGTTAACAGAATTGCCAACTAGCATGAGCACTCTTAACAAGAATAGTTTGTGTTCTGTCACTGGTGCTAATCGCATGTGTTGGAAACATGATTCTGCAGTGTAAATGTGGTCATATCCCAGATTGGTTTCCTTTCAATTGACTGTGTAAAAGATCCCTAACTATACACGGCAAATTAAAACGGGGTGTAATTCATTAGGAACTCAAAAGGAACACTTCTTTAAGTGTCCCTGAAAACTCCAAGTCTAGTGAAGTCAAAGGCAAGGTCTATATATCTATATATTGAGCCTACCCTCCAGATGCAGACCAAGAGGCATCAGTACAATCTACCGCTGTGGCTTTGGTGCCATCCCAGAGTTCTCACACCAACTTCTGAAACTCTGCTTTGAGCTCTTTGGCTTGCACGCCATTTATAGGGAAGAGTTTGGTGGTGTTTGAAGGTAGCTAGTGAAAGTCTTAAGTAACATGATGCAAATAATTAAACTTAGCAATGAATTGGTGCTTTTCATCTTCAAAGTGCTTTACAAACATTAATTAGTTAAGCTCAGCAAAGCCCCAGAGAGTGGGAGCTACTCAATCTCTATCTCCTGTGAACTGACTTCCTTGGCTGTCCCCCTACACACGCTATTTTTAGTACCTGCAAGAGCCTGCCTCACGTTTCCTTACTTTCTCTTCACATGGCACATACCTCTTCCATGATGAAAGCCACGCTGGCTTAGTAATGGGAAGGGGTGGAGGGAAGGTTTTAAAATTAAATACCCTTTTATAACAGCAATTAGCTTGGGTTTTCCTGAAAGAACTGAAGCATATGAAGATCAGAGGCAGACACCTTCATACCTTGAACCAGCCTCCAAACCTTCAAACCTCCCGTCCCCTTTGAACATAAAAAGCTCTGTTTCAGGCTTACCAAGAGGTGGATCCGCTGGCTGATGGTCAGCATGAGTGCGCGTCCCACTGTGAACAAAGTTACAGTGGAATTCAGTGCATGCCTGGCTGTCAAGCTTCCATGCCCAGTAATGGGTCTAAAAATATGACCACAGGGAAAGAGAATATTATCTTCATGGCATTGCCATCACTTTGTCCCAGGGTTCTGCTTCTTCCCCAGCTTCAGAAATACGTCTGTCTCTCTGTAGTCTGGTGTCCATGAGGAAACAGACTCGACATTTCTTGCAAATATGCCCCTTTTTGTGAAAACCAGTAATAAATGTTTAGTTTAGCCATTTTATCACTCTTCTTGCACGGGTATCTACTTAGCCCTGGCCTGGCTCAGGTCTTACTCCAGGGGAGCTGCTGGTTTCTCTGCTGCAGAAGCAGTCCGTTCTCCCATTCTCCTGTTGCCCTCCCTCTTTTCCTTTAGTAACTGCTGTTTCAGCCATTTCCAGCTTAAACAAGAGCTGTTTACTTTCCAGCCTGTGTGGCTGGGCTCCTGACAACCGCTTTCAAAGGCTACTCTATTGCAGTCATGGCACAATAATGTTATCAAACATCTATTCAGGCACCAAACCTTCAATTTAGTTGCCCGTCCACCTTTCCTGAACTTGATGTTTGCTTTACCAAAATAATGGGCACCCTTCCTACTACAAGTGGGAAAACGTAAATGAAGACAAAGACCTGGTGGCACTCAGTGTAGGATTTGCCTTCTGAAAAGAAAAAAGTGAGCTTTTTTACTCCCCTACTTGTTGTAGGTAGGACAAATAAGCAGGTCAAAATAATGTTATTTATTCAGTGTGGCAGATCCAAAAATCTTGCTGAAAAGCACAGGTCTCCTGGTTGCACACCAGCCCATGATGAGAAAGCCCAGGGGGGATAGCTGTATTCTTGGTTTTCTGTATGACCTTCAAAGGTCATCTTTCTTCTCAGTGTCTCAGGTTCCCACACAACAGGGTATTGTGGGAATAAATAGGGGAGGATTGAAGCAAAGGTGAGGTGAGCGGCCAATTTCATCTGCAAAGCACTAAGCAGGGGTCTTGCAAATGCTTACAGACTTCCTCACCTCACTACCAGTTGGGTTTTGCTATTTTCTATTGACAATAGCTTGACATCACTTCCTGAAACAAAGTGAACGTATTGAGTACTTCCTCTGCAACTTGTAGTTTCCCAGTTACTTATTTTTGGCTGGCATGCTAACTTGAGCTCTTGGTTTGACTCTTGTTTCCTGACCTACCTCAATGTATTGTCTGTCTTCTAGTGCAATCTTAAAATAGTCTATCTCAGCCTCTGAGAAAGCAGGGACGGATGGATTTACATACGTACCTCGAAAACGTTTAGCTCTTCAGAACGGTTGCAGAAAATATTTGCCATGCAAGTTGTGTGACACTTAGATCTTAAAACTAGAAAAAAATAATCAAAATAAATTATTTTTTTCTGGTCCTTCAGACATTAATTTTATCTTTATAGAATCACCACAAAGGTCCAAAAGAAAGAGTCATACCTCCCAAAATACTCCATCATGAAGTTCCCTGCTCTGTGCCCATAAGATTCTCATGCGTATCCTGGGTTTTCTACAGAAGCATGAAATGCCTGGAATAAACAGCTTCAGCATCAACATTGGGAGTGTGGCTACTGAGTAGACCCCCGGCAAATACCTTCATAGCAATAGTTTTTTCCTCAGAGGAAATATGAGACAATAAAATGGTATGAAAATTTTGATGGATTATTTGTGCTACTGCAAACAAAATCCAGTAAAAACAATCTAAACCTTTCATTTTTTTATTGAAAAAAAAAAAACCAGTGCCATTCTGTTCCACTAAATTCTGCCACCTCTGATTTTTTTTCAATTTATTTTTTAATTAAATAACTTGTAGATGCTTAAGTCAGAGAAAAAATATTTACTTTGAGGTGGAAGAAAATGCTACAGTTAAAGAGATTGCCAAAAATGTTGGAAAAAATTCATTGCAGGTCAACTGCAATTTATTTTCTCTCATGATTTTTCAGCATAACCAGGAAAAATCAAAATCTCTGCTATTGATTCTTTTCATTGTTCTTTATCTGATGGCTTCATATAGCAAAGTAAACCAAGTGGGAGAAGACAATAGGGACTTAAGCCCATTGTAACTCTAGTAGGATTATATGGGCTTATTAAGTATTTGTTTGCCTCACTGGGCCTTCGCTTACAGATAAGGGGCAGTTATTTCTTAATAAATCAATCGCTTGTGATCACTTGTCCATACCTTTTCCTTTTCACAACTCCATGTAAAGGATGTCAGCTTAAATGAGAAGAATGCCCCATTAAGTTCATCATACACAAGACCTTCCAACTTCACCTCATCATTAAAATCGTTACAGACTTCCAGAGCTGTCTTTGAACTCACCTTGCTTTGCTAGATAAAGGCCAGCAGGTGAAGAATCACAACAGCAACAAACACAAATGAAGGGGATTTGAGAGAGCCTCTGTTTCAGAAAATCAGTATTGTTCGCCTAACGCCATTTTGGGGCATGGTGTTTTATAGACAACCAGGAAAGCAAGCATCAAATACAAAGCACATTTTTAAAGACCCCCAAGTGGAATTTTGGGGTTGGTTTTGACTGTTTGTTCATTGTGCCGAGAACAGGGCTGTGAAGAACTCCTGCAGCTGTTAGCCAGGGATGCAGCACCAGGACTGAAATGCTCATGAAGTCAAAAGTTTCAAACTTAAGGTTCATAACAGTGACATCGCCATCTGTGATACCTCTGAAACTATAGGCATCCACAGCCGTGCACGAATGCTCGAAATGGGGCACACGTGATTATAGTGCAAAGTGGCAAGGGAGGCACCATGCTGAGACGGGATAGCAATGAGCCACTGAAGGACTTCTTTGCACTGAATAAAGGGAACCAGCCTTTTATCTGATGACTAAGCAAAACTTTTTTGGCCGGTTCCAGGTTTGCTGGCCTGAATTGGTTTATCCTTAGGACTTTGTTCGTCTCACCACTTTTTTGCTACTGAGAGATAGAGAGTGGTGTTAGAAAACATCGTTCACTTTAGAAAATTCAGAATTAAAACATTAAGCAAAAGACTTTCTAGCATGAGATGCAGCATTAAAATGTAGACCACAGTAACGAGGCTAAGAATATTGTTTTGATTAAATACTTTCAAGTGTAGTTGTTGTCAGAGGTGTGGGTTTCAGGATATTTTTTTATCTCATCTGCTTTCCATAAGACTCCTGCACTCCATCCAATGAGCAAAGCACACTCTAGAGTTGCCCTCCTCTCTTTCCAAAATCCTCACTTTGCTGTCAAAAACTACTGCAAAATAATTCATCCATTTTGCTGAACCATCTGATGGCAGGGAGAGTCTTCTGCAAGGATGTGAGTGAAGTAATGCTCGTCCTCACAGTAGGGCTTTCTTGAATAAGTACCCTTCCAAAATAACGGGTGTTTCTTGCCCAGCACGTACATTTAATTTGCCTCCTCCTGAGCTGCAGGGTGCTTGGGGATGGAGCCTGCCAGCAGAGCTGCCTGGCTTGCCAGGGGGGTAAAGGAAAACATGACCTCTCGCATGGGAACTGCAGTGGGGAAATGCTGGGGACACATGTAATCACCCAGCACGGAGCCCAGACAGGCCAGCAGGGTTAGCACGTCTGCTCCAGTGAGAATCGAGAAGAAATGTTGTCAATAACGGCGGCCACTGCCGCCTCTGGGTCTGACTCACCTGAGAGGTAGTGCCTTTAGCTGCTGCAGCACAGTCACAGTGGAAGCACGGAGGCTTCTTAACGGAGTGCATCTTTTGTACTGACTCCAAGGGAATAATGTCATCCATCCAGCCACCAGCCCCACTTTCCACAGTGCAGAGTTTTTCCTTAGAAGTTTCCTATTCAAGCGCTTAGCCTGACCAGGGCTGACCTTGCTCAGCTTATGAGATGTAACAAGATCACTGCCTGAGGTGTGAAATGACACTGGAATGGAGGTCATGATCTTACAGAGAACATCTTCTTCCTCTGCTGCGACGTCTCCTCCTGGTTCCCCTGCCCCAGCATCCAACTAATCAGACAGAAACAAATGCACCATGCTTCTAGCACACCACTGGCAGAATATAAAAATCTGTCCTTTCAGCTATTCAGCCATCTCAGTGGTATAGATTTTTTTTTAATGTATATGCATCCAAAGATCAAGCAGTTCCTATTTTAAGATGATTTTTTTTATTTTTGGTCACTACTTCAACAGAAACAAAAAGTGTTTTCTATAGCTCTGTCTCTGCAAGATGCCAAAACAGATTAACAGACAGTGGCTTTTAAGCAATACGGACAGCACACCAAATCAATCACTCTGAATGAATAATACATTTAAGAACTGCAGCAATGCGAAGACCAGAAAACTCATCTGCATCTACGGTGGAACTACCCCGGCCCATTTCAAGGTGGAATATTCCTCAGAAAGTACAGAAGGCACTTTTAATTTGGTGTTTTAAATACAATAAGAATGAATTTGCGTATGTGTCTACCTGTCACATGCCAGACAAGGCTGGTTCTGTGAATGGATACTGCTGTGCAAAGCTTTAGATGGAGCTGTAGAGACTATATAGTTCTTTATTTACAGGGCATAAGAATAGCACAGTATATAAACAATATTCATAAATGACTTCTCATATGAACTGCTATAAAAAAACTTCTTTTATAGGGAGGAATGGGTTGTGTAATGTTTTATTGCGATGCAGGAAAAATGAGCTTTAGAAGGAAACTTGGAGCTAAATCAAACTCAAATAAAAAAAAAAAACCCAAACACTGAAATTCAAGTAGAGGTTTCAGTGGCAAACCTAAATGACAAAAGAAAGGGGGTGAAGTGCCCCTCTGTCCAGTTAAACCAGGCTTGGATTTGTGAAGACAATTCAATTGCCTTGTTTATTTTTATCATTGAAACTAAGCTGACTTTCTGAATGGGAAGGACAAACGAAAAGCCCCGAAGACTGTTAACCTTTGTTGGGCGCAGGAGGCAAGGTCATAAAAAAATTTGTGACTCCTCTGGGTTAATAAAGCAAAGGTGAATGGTGGAGGCCAGTCCATGCTGAACGAAATGGGTGAAAGCTCCCTCACTGCTGCAGGCAGCAGGTTCTCACTGGAGGTGGTGGGGGTGCTTGAGGCAGCAGACACAGGCATGGGGAGTATCAGAAGGAAGTATTTTCTTTTTACTGTGGAGGAATTGTTATTAAACTGAGGCTGATCTTCTTGGTGTTGATGCATCTGCCTAAAAAAAAACTTCTTTTTGAGGAGCATGACTAGAGGCAGCAAAGTTAGCATGCAGTCAAGAGGTTTCTACAGGACTGAACTGCCTCCTTCTCTGCTGTGGGTGGTAAATCCCTCTCTATCCATGATGGGATGATTTGTAGGAAATCCTGAAGAAGTACCTCAATGTTTTCCCTCATCTGCTGTGTCACAGTAACCTATGTTATAGAAGAACTTAGGGCTGTTGAGCTGGGCAAAGATTTGTTTGCCCATGTCTGTCTAATGGTGATTAACTTAGGAAGGTTGTCACAGAGTAAACGAGAAGGGAACAGCCACCATTCATCAGCTGTTGGCCTTCTAATACAAATCCTGCTTTCAGAGCTCCTACAGTAGAAGGTTAAAAATGATGTAGTGCCTGTGCTGCAGCAGTCATTTTATGTTTGCTGGTAAGTTCAGGATGCCAGTGGGATAGATGACTAGGGTGTATTCCTAAGCCTTTCGCTGAAACAGATTTAAGAGGTTTTGAGGGGTTTAGAAAGGAAAAGATAAACCTTTGTAAGATTAAGGTGAATGCTGATTTCCTCTCCTTGGGGGAACCCCAAAAAGCATAAAGGATTTTTGGGAAGGAATATGACCAGACAAGCGACAACCCATTTCTCCTAGGATACTGCAAGTTCTCGATTATCCTTGGGATAAGAAGCAGTGCCTCTTTATGTAACGGTCTTTTTCCTTTTCTCTATTGCTCCAGTTCTTCTCTGCCCATCAGACAGACAGCTGAGAATCTGAGCTAGCAGACTTATGAAAATTCAACCCAAAAACATGGAAGAGAAAAGCAACTTTTGCCAAGTGGCACAAGATCATTCCTTTACATTTTTATTTACATTACTGAAATCATGCAGACTACTTGACATCAATTTTGTTCACCTTTGCAAATGGCTAAGAAGTTGCATTAATGCTCAAAGAGTCTTGATAAATCTGATGAAGAAAGGAAAAACTCAGTTTAATGAAGAATCAGCAGGACTTCTGCTTTCCAACTTCTGCGTCCTTCTAAAAGCATACTATGAAAGAGAGAGGAGGAGAGCACATGTACAACCAAAAGAGTATAAACTTTATAGTTCATACATTCTCAGGCAAAAATAATTTCTCAGATATCCCTGAAGTAGGTAGCATCTCTGAGCTCTGGCAGAGCTGTAGGAATACAAGGGCATTTTTTAAAAATCTCAATCAGAGAGAGCACTGTCCTCAAGAGACCAAATGAACACTGATTGGGAAGTATGTTTGGTTGTTAAATGCATCATTGAGTCTTTTAAATATCACTTGTTGGGTCATAAATTCCTATTAAATGTAGATAATCCATCATTGTCTCATGCAGATAGAAGATAAATATAGTAAGATACTTGCCAGCTATCCACCCCTGTCCCCGAGTCCCCCCTTCCGCACACTTTAAGACAGGTGATACTGCTGTAATCTTCTACTCTTGACTTATTCCCTGTGCTATTGCTCACACTGTACTCTCTCTGGATTTCATGCCCTGCTCAGTTATTTTTGTTTAGGGTCCTCTTTGCATTGATTACACACTCCTACCACCCTCACTCTCTCCTACTGTATACACAGGTCTCATTTTAACTGAGTGCATCCCCAGGCTGGCTGTCCCTGGTAACAAGCTACCCACTGCCCTTTTGCAATCTGCACTTTAATGTATTTTTTTCTGTCTGGGAACAACAAGCTTCTTTGGGAAGGAGATTCCTAAATGCATCAAATGTGACCAGGCTTCCTTGCCTTTGTTTCATATGACCACGCTGGTGCACGTGCCCACCATATGACTTGACGCCTCCGGCCTTGTGCATTGTAAGGAAAAATAGTAAAGTCATCTGCATGTGAAACCTCTAGACTTGTTTAGAGTAGAGTAGTACTCGTGCTTGTGAAGAGCTTGCTGCAGAGCAGCTGGGAAAGCTAGCTGGTTTCCTGGAGTGTGTGGGAGGCCATGAGTAGGTGGCAACTAAAAATTGTAACAGAACTTGAAGGGGTTTTAAATCATCAGTAGCGTTATTTTGAACTCCACAGCGAGATCACAAATCTTAACAGTTGATTATCTTCATGCAACTTACCTACAGGTATGTGCTATTATATACGCTTTGTAGAAACAAACCTTACATCAAGAGTAGGAAGTTATTGATCATACTGTTCAGGGTAAAATGTTTTTCTTTTCAGTCTCCAACAGGGCTTTGGCAAGATTATTTTAAAAATAGCTACAGTTTGGAACCCAGATTGCATTCCCTGCCAGACTATAATGATCACTTCAACCAGGGCTGGGTGAATTTCAAAACGCTTGGAGACTCACTTCAATGCAGTGGCCTCCAGTCTGTGATATTTTTAGTGATGGGCAAACCCAAAAGTTTGGGTGGTTGTCCAGGGTTCATCTGGACAGCCCAAATGCCTACAGTCTGCAAAAATGGGCTGGAAAGTTTTCAAGGAAGATGAGTTTTGCACTATTTCCAGTACTGTCTATTTCTGCTCAAGTTGGGAATGCTAGGAGAAAATTCTCTTTCCTCATACTGTTTTGCTGTATCTCTATTGCCAGTCATAGCTTAAAAGTGCAGTGTCGGGCAAACGAACTTGGAAAAGTAGCTAGGGAAAAAAAATGAACCCTCAGAAGGCAAAATGATTGTTCAGGTTTGGGTGGTGGTTCAGACATATTCCTACCCCGCGACTTGATCCTACTTCTACCAAAAGCTGAGGGAACTGTGTGGCTGATCACAATGAGAGATCTCTTTCGCTCCTTCCTATTAAGCTATCCCTGGCTAACCTTCTGCTACTGAGGTAGTTCCAATTTAGATAGGAGAAAATTCCCTGAGGATTATAGCTTCCTGGCTATTTTGGGTAGTTTGTTTTTCTTTCCTTCCATGCCAGATACTGGCTGTGACTTAAAACTGTTTTGCAACAAATAAACAAGTATTTAATGTCTAGCAAAGAAGGCAAAGAATTGCAAACTACCCAAACAAATAATTACTCTCAGCCAAATTCATCCCCAGTTTAAGCTTAAACATTTTCAGTGAAGTTGCACCAGTGGGCAACCAGATTTAATCTAGATTTAATCTTTTGATTTCACATCAGAGTCCTGGTTATGTGTTAGGTCTTAACAACTAATCAGCTCAGCTGGCTTTTGTGGTGAGGCAGTAAATGGAGAAGGAAGATGGTAAAAATGGGTTGCTGAACAATAAACAGACACTCTGGAAGGACTGCGAAGTAAATAATGTTGTCTCAGGCCTCATTAGTGGAGACCCTGAAATCCTTCTGCCATGGGAAAAGTCCAGCATGTTGTATTCCACGAGATTTTAATGACACAAACTCAGCACTTTAAGATATAACTTGCTTCGGGTCTTTGGGACGTTAGCCCCCGAATTTCAAGAAAACAAATCCGCATTCTTGTTTTCTTCCAAATTGCATATAATCTTTAAACTTTGCATAAATACTGAGGCATCATGGCTTTCTTTCTGAACAGAACTTTCCTCCATGATGCCTATTCTATCCGCTCTTAGCACAGCCTTTGCCTGGCTCTGTATCACATCACCACTGAGGGAGGCAGGAAATTTCCTTGCGAGAGCAATTTCTGAAGGGGTTAAGGATCTAATTCTCAATTCGCCCTCTAATTGGCAGCAGCAGGGGCTGAATTCCAGTTGCAGCGGTAACAAGCAACTCGGTTCAAGTCATGCCTTTGCCTGCTATGTGTTCCTGTGGGAGTTCACCAATAAAGATATATGCAGACCTCAGACCTCAGCACAGCAGGAATCTTTACAGCAGCACATATTTCTTATTTTTGCTCTGAAGGCATAAACTTAGATTATTATTATTTTGTGCCATGCTATTTCTTGCATAATGCTCGTTTTGGAGTGCACAAACCCACTTTGAATAAAAGCAGAAGCACAAGTGAACAATCCCCCCTCAAACAAAATTAAAATCAAACCCTTTGAAATCCAGAGAAAAAGTGAGCACTTAGGTTTGGGGTTTTTTTTTCTGTTCTGTTTTGAACTCATTTGTTCTTCCAAATTTGGATCAGGATCAGAAGTTAAAATATTCAAAAGCTCCAGATAATATTTTTATTGTATAAAGTTTTGACCTATGAAGGTGTTAAAGACTTTCAGTAATATCTGGCAACCTTCAAAGGGAACTAGATCCTGTTGGCTTCAGTGGAGGGGACAGTCTCCAACTCAATTGACCTTAAACAAAATCTAATATTGATCTAGTTTTAGATGCTTCCTGGGGAGAGGAGACCTCTTCCTTAAGTGATGTCTCTGTCTTTTAGGTTTTTGACTTTCATGACTCATGTCCCTCAAGTTTGAGAATATGAGACTGAGTATATATGACCCAAGCTGGAACAGAAAACAGCAGGGTAGCAGCTCTGAGAGCTATCCCCTTTCACAGCTCCAAGTGTGATGTTTGCTCAGGCTGGCTTGTTTGAAATGCAGTTTCTGCCTGGATCCAAAGTTTTCAGAGCTGATCTCCTGCCTAACCAAAAATTTGAATATAAGCAGCCAGATTTGGAAGCCAAAATGTAGCCACTTGAGCTGCACTTGAGCCCAGATTTGGAATCTGGGTTCCAAACGAATGACTTCTCCTTAAGCTAAAGTTCAGCGAAGGTGTACACCATCTATTTGTTAAGCAAGAGATGCCACCGAGATGGAGACAATCACTTGCCCGGGGCAGGACTTCTAACATCAATTTGGAGGGCTGGGCAGCCCAGCCCTGTAGGTTTGCCCTTCACTTGGTACTGTCTCAGGCTGCAGCTCAGCTAAGCACATGCAGAGGTTCAAGCAGATACTGAATGCACTTTGCTGAATTCAGGTCTCAGGAAAGCTGAGCTTGTTAATGTTAAAACCACTTGAGTGCTTTTTTCTTGAATTTTTTCACACTTAATTTATCATGACAAGGGAGATAAAGTATAGACTATTAAGTCTAATTAATGGCACATGAAGTAACATTTATATCAAAGTGCAGAGAAAAGAGAAACGGTCAAGCATATACTGCTGCTTCTCTCTTTCTTCCCCTTTTTGGAGTGCAACTGTTGTGAAGGGTCTGATTCAATGTTCTATTAAACATAAAGATTCCATCTGCAAACAGAGAAAAGACAACACATACACCATGTTGTTTTTTGCAGCTCTGGGAAGTATCATTCCAACTCCAAGCCATGGCTTTGATCCTGCAGCAGGCAATCAGGCAGAGAAAAGGGTTGTAACCTCCTTGGTGTTTGAAGCATCAACAGTGATATCCATGCTCCTCGTACTCCAGGCAGGAAATAGATCTCACAGCACTTCCTACAGGAAACACAGTCTGTCAGGTCAATGGTCTCCCACAGCCTCCTGCACTTATTCCTCCTTCCTGCCCCAAGCCTGTTAGATGACCCCTTTTGGAGATGAAACTGTTGCCTGAGGTTTCCCCATCAGGCTCTGAACATCCAAGCAAGGCAGTGGTCAGGCATGTTAGTCCCTGATAAACACACAGAATACAACAGACGCCACCAGAAGAACACTTTAAAACATTAAATAATTAACCCTCACACTATCCTGGCAAGGTAGGATTCCCAATTTCACAATGGGGAAAGGCAGAAGCAGGGAGGTTAAGCAATTTCCTCAAGGTCACAGGAGAAGTAATTACCAGTGCAGGGATTAAGACTTAGGAATTTATAGCTCCTGGTCCTGAGTGTGGACCACTAGATCACCGTCCCTGGCACTCCGGAGCCAGGCTGCTTATTCTTCCAGTAAAGCGCTAAACCAAATGCTCTGACCTTTCCCAGTGTTATCAGATGAAATACTTTCTTAACTGTAGGTTATAGAGGGCAATGGAGGGGGAGTGAGGGTAAGAGGAAGTGACAGAATGAAACTGGTATGTGCTACGCTTGTGTAAGAGGATTTTCCTTGAACCATTTGAGGGCCGCTTTCTGTCCATCTGACTGCAGCACGGGAGGGAGAATACAGTGATCAGATGGAGGTTTTGGGAGTATTTGCCCAGTTTTCATTTGCAGACATTGACAAAATATTTCAGAGATTGCACTGGGGGTGTAGGCAGTCTTATATCTTGCACAGGAAGTCAAGTGCTGCCTGTGAACTTGGAGTACTTACAGTATATATAAATGAGCTGTAATTCACTGCAATATATGTATGGAAATGTTTGGGAAATGCTGACATGCAAAATTCAATATTTCCAGCTCACTATTATTATTATTCCATGATTCTGTGGAGCACTTGCCTTAAAGAAACATGCCCATCTACCTCCCTTCTTGGAGTCTGAGGTTAGTCAACCACTTCATCCTGCTTCCGCATCAGCCATTAGAAGGTAATACCTTCAGGATGCGACAGTCTGCAGGGCTACAAGCAAGGGGTCCCAGCTTTGTAGCCACAACAACCAGTAAATGCATGGCTGGCCAGGGCTCTACAGATGAGGGCAACCATGCTCAGGAGCCTGTACCCAAGATAAGCTCCTTCTCAGATGACTTCCTGAAACAGGCAGCTTTCCCACACTCATAAGAGCAGTGTTATACTGCAAGAAGGTGTTGCCCCTGCTTTTGTGGTGTTAATGGTCAGTAATTCAGCAGGAACGCAAACAGCTGTACCATACTAGCAGTTGCCTCCTCTGTGACTTTTCTTCCATGTGCCTCAATATGATCTCTCTTGGCCTCAGACAGCAGCTCTTCAGTCCCCTTTATCCATGTTTCACACGGGCATCTCAGATTGGAGCCACCTCTATGCACTTCTATTTTTACCCACAAACCTTGACAGTTTGCAGTGGCCTTCTCATCTGCAGGATCAGGAGGAATGGTTGGCCTGGGAGCAACGACTGCCCTTTCAATAATCCTTCTCATGCTGCCTCTGATAATCCACAAGAAATGTACTGTAAAATGAGAGTTACAAAGATCTATAAATCAATGGGCCTAAAGGGTCCTTCTGAAAGAAGAAGCAATAGGACATGGTGTGAGTTCCCTTTCTAGGGCTTTGCCAGACTACTCTTGAGGGCTGCAGGTTTGAATGTTGTGAGAAGGGAAGGAAATCATGAAAGATTTTAAATGGAAACAATGCATGACTTTGTGAAATATGCAGTGATTTCTCCAGGGCAGCTTCCCAAGAGGGTATAAATGAGAAGTGTGTGTATATGTCCTAATATTTTATACATAAATATGTGTGTTTGTGTATATACGTATATATCATTTCTTATCTTGAAAAGTTCACGTTTGATATGTGATTGGTTTCCTCCAATCTTATATCTCATCTGAGTGAGCAAGTCACTTGGCAATCTTGTGCCTCAAAGTCAGGCAGTTAATTCAGACTACATTACAGCTAAACATGTCTCTCTTTCACTTGCCTGTTCTATATGCAAGCCCATGTGATTTGCTAATTTACATAATCTCTTCTGACAATCTGACTCTGAAGTCTTCTTGGGTGATTTGCTTCTCTTTGCAAAACAAAATGGGAGACAGTAACATCCAAGGAAACTGAGTGTATCTATTTCCCTTGGACTGAGCAATTTCAGCTCTTGGAGCTCTGTTTCCTCCGGAGGCAGCGGCATCAGAAATTATGCAGGTACCATAGAAGTGGAGGCTGAAAACCTCTAAAGGGATCTGGAACCACAAGGGGATCAGCTTTCCAGCTTTCCATTGCACAAACCAGAAGATGCTCTGAGATGATCCTCTTCTCTGGACAATGATAGAATGGCCCTAATGACAAGCACGCACGACAACTGGGAGGGTGACATGAGTTGGAAGCTTAACAATGTGCTTTCTTTCCCTGAAATAACATGCAGTGGTGCTCTCCCTCCTGCAGAGCTGGAAAGTAAGACAGAATAATCTTTGCTAGTATTAAAAAAAAAGTTTCTTATTGATAATCTTTTCACAGAGCCATAAGCTTTTGAAAATTTGGTCCCAGTGTATCCTGCCTATGAAGTCAATTAGCTCCTAAAATGACAACACATTAGAAAGAACCCAGAAGCTGATATAGAAATACCTTACTTTATTAAGCCTGGCCAATTTTCTGTCAACAAAAATTATACTTCTGAAGTGATGTGGAACAAGAATCAAACATGAAAGCATACAAGTATCCACTTTTGAGCCCTTGAACAGTTATAAGAATCCTCTTCTTGGTATTTCTGCTACACAGAATGAATTTTCATTACCTGAAGTATCTATTATCTAATGAATAAAAACCCTACATTATGCATTAAAGTGTGGTAGGAACAAAATCCCTGGAAAAGGTGAATACTGTGGCAGAAATGGCATTCGTAGTTACTTTTGTGGCGTGGATGATGTGTCACAGGGAGCATATATTTGTTTCATCAAGACATTATGCTCCAGATCCTTGGTTGAAGTTGAGGAATACAATTCCCAGATTCTGAGTGGTTTGTTGGAGTCTCAAACCTATGGCAAATCCAAGTTATGACAATCAAAAATGGCATAAACAGTACAAAATACCAAAGCCAGGTCTGGAGATACCAGGCCACTCCGGCTCTAGGAAGAAAGAGTTGTGCATTAATCCAGTTACAGGCATGCAGTCTACAAGGTTTATAGTCTGGAGGACCTCCAAAAGCTGGGCCTTGCCCTGATATCTTTAGTCTTCCTTTTACAGCACTTTAAAGGAGCTTTGGGGAAAATACATACCTTCACCACCCCAGAAAAGAGAGGCTATACTTTTAAGCTTGAAAGCTCCGTCCATTGTTCAAGCACTCAAGGATGGTGCCCTGCATCTGCATTGTGTTCTGCTCCCTTGACAGTATGTCATGCCTTTCCTACCAGCAGCAAACCAGACGACAGGGTTGGCTAATACAACTTTTCACAAGATATGCCATGCTCAGTCCCAGTTTTACATGCAGGGAAACAGAGACAAATACAGTCCAGTTGTGCACTTTCATGAAAAAGCAGCCTCAACAGCAGGGTTAGCCTAACAAACTACTAGGCTAAACACAGGGCTGGTTAATAGCATCAAGTACTTTGGCCTCTGTGTCAGCTGTAAGGAACAGAAGTGATTTAGCTGTTTGGGAAGCGGTGGCAATTGCTGAATCACACCTTGGACAACACAATGAACAAGCACAAAGGCCAAGAAGGGCACAACTCCAACAGAAAGAGGAGTGCCTGGGTTGTGGCTGGGTCAAGTTCTTTTAACCTCAGGTAGCAGATGTACAGATGTACAGGGAGCAGTGCAGTTAGCACCATGCTCTGAGGAGGTGTAAAGAACCATAAAGAACAGCAAAACGTTGTTTACAGAGGCCAAACAGGTGAGGCTGAATCTGCTGTGATAACAAATCCATAAAGCTGTACTGAAGCACTAGCCATTAGGAGCAGGAGTTTGGCAAGGTGCCTATGACCATGAAAATAGTTGATATTTTCAGTTAGATGGCCAGAACCAAAAAAAAGAGAGAGAGAAAAATTAGTCTGAGCCTGAGCTGTCCAAAACCGTTTTCCCCCTTTTTTCATCAGGGAAAAAATAACCTGTCTTGAGCTAAAGAAACATTTTCTTCAACCCCAAACATTTTGCTTCCGCACATCTTTAATAGGGCAAAAGATTTGGGCTCAGGGGTTACTTAGATAGTGAAGAGGATGCAGGTTGTGAAAGGGCTGCTCCCTTCCTCCTCCAAAGCCCAGAAAGCAGCTCAAGCTCTCCCCAGTGATACAGTGCAGTATGCTGATCCTCCCCCAGCAGCGAAGGAAGTGAGCTAGAGAAGCCTGAAAAGCCCCATCCACACTTTCTGCAATACGCAGTAAGCTCTGCAAAGAGAGGCCACGTAAATGAAATGTGGGGAAGAGGTTTAGGCATGGGTTAGCTCTTGTGCAAGAAGCTTGGAACAAGGCAAAGCTCTG
The DNA here is from genome assembly GCF_017976375.1 of Cuculus canorus. Lineage (NCBI taxonomy): Eukaryota > Metazoa > Chordata > Aves > Cuculiformes > Cuculidae > Cuculus > Cuculus canorus. The sequence continues at coordinate 113,896,414 of NC_071402.1, forward strand.
GAGAGGTAGGTAGGAAATATGGAGTTACCCTATGGGATGGAGAGAACCCAAGAAGAACAAAAACACTCAGGACAGAGCATGCAGAGATGTCTAGCTTTTTGTTCATTTTTTTTGGCATGGGGCTATAAATGAGTTGTGGAGGAAGAATAGAGAAAAGGAAGATTTCAAACAATAAAAAAAAGGAGTGAGACTACAAGGGGCAAATAAAAGCTCAAAAAAGGCAACAATAAAAGGTGCTTTAATAGCAAGGGTAGCTGTGTCAGGTTTTGGTCCAAATATTCATGTATCTTTTGCTCTGCATATTCAAGTCTTTTTAAACCAAGTGAAAGAATTTCAACGGAAAAGACAATCAATATCCAAAAATATCCTAAAGCTCAACAGTGAAAAGCCCTTCCAAAACTACAAATCAGATGGAGAAGGAACTGGAGCTCAGCACTCCCCTGTCCCAAGTGTGTCTCCTCACACTTGGATGGCAAGTATACATTTGAAGATGCACATGATGATGCAATGGACAGGAGAGGAGGAAAAAAGGAGAGAAAGGGAGTATTTTTATTAATAACTACTCCAGTTTTCAAAGAATCTGTAAAATCACAGAAACTGAAAAAGGAAAATCTCTGCATTGAAAATGCAACTACTTAGTCCATTGAATGTCTGCTTTTCCTTTTTCTATTCTTCGAAAATATTCACTGAATTGTATTTGCTGTCCTGACACTGGAGTAAATGATTTGCCGCAGAAAAATATTGCCTGAAATTAGTAGCACTGTGTACATTGACTAAATCTATCAGCCAAGTAGTATACAACATCTATGCCCCTATGCCAAAACATGTACATAGATAAACAGCTTCTGTTGGAAGCTGCAGTTTAAATCATGTAACGAAAAAGAAAACAACCACAAGTCTTGATTTAAGTGCCATAACTTTAGCTACCTGTCCTCTCGTCAATGCCTTATTGCTTTCCCTCCTCTCTGCTTGGTAGCATGACACTCAGAAGACAGGAGACTGTCACACAGTCCGAGAATGGGGCCTAGAATTAAGTCCATTTCTTCCTTCTCACACTGAATCCACAATCATAAAGGACTCCTTCCTAGGGAATGCTGAAAACTATCTCCAGCAACTACGATTCGATACGTTATGGTTTGTTTCTATACAGCTTAACAAAATCGAAAGAAAAAAAAACCTGGAGTTTTTTAGGGGAAAAAGCAAATACACAGAAGCTCTCAGGTCCCTCAAAATCCTCCTCAAATCCAAGTTTATGCCACACATAATCAGGAGCAGTAACACTGGCTTAGTCTGTTGCAATTTTGTCCACATTGTTGGGAAGAATGCATTATGTTAGAGACTTCACCCCAGCCTGGGTGATATATAGTAACATGGTCTCATTTCCCAAGCCAGGCTAAGTGAAACTTGAATTTGCTGTCATATATCGGTAGCAAAATGTATCCTAAGTATTAGGGTCTGCCTTTCAACAAACCCAGTAACCAAAGAAGAATTGGGTCCCATGAGTTTCTGTGACAATCTTCTTTTTTCCTAGCACCAGTAGCAATCCTGCAACATGTAGGGAAGAAGACTAGAGCTCCTTTACATCCCAGACCTGAACACTTGCAGCTCGCTGCTTATTGGCAGTGACACTGGTGGGTTCATGGTGCACAACATCCCTATTCAGGGCATGCTGCAGACAGCAGCAGCTCAGGCACTGGCACCCTCAGACCAGAAGTCATGACAACAGCGTGCTGCAGACCCCTCTCCCATGCACAACCTGGGACACAACTTGGACCTCTCCAGGGGTCTGCTTCCTTCTTATACTGTGTCTGATGTCATTCAAATCCTGCTCTGGATTCGTGATATTCTCCTTGATCTGCTTCAAAGAGCAGAAGCATCCACAGGTGACCCCCTGTTTCCATGGCACAATGCTGCTCTTAGCAGTCTAATAATTAAGATGGCAAGTCCTGGATTTCAAAAAAAACCCACCAACTTGAGAAGTAGCCAATTAAAAAAAAAAAAAATCTGGTTATTTCCTGTCTTGTACTCAGATCAGTCTGAAAACGAAAGACTATGCAAGCACAAAAAGTTATTATGTGACTCGCAGCCTCCAGCTATTCTGACTTCACTGGATGCCTTACAAGCATCTATTGTTCTTCGAGATAGCCTGAGACATGTTTCCCAGAGAGATTATTATATATTCTTGCTATGAGAAGGAAAAAAAAGTGCTCTGATACTGTGTCATGTCATCTCTTTAATGGTATCTCATATGCAATATGCTGTGGAAGAGGGAGAGGGAAGAAAACAAACCTGCTGTATGACTAGTGGCATCGAAGCACTTACACTATGCAGACAAGAGCCAATATTTTTCTTGTGGTTGACTGACTTCACCTCTGTGCTTCCTGGCAGCTCTCAGTACCTTTCCACTCTGTCGTCCAAAAGAGTAAACCTTTCTATCTGGGTGCAAAAAAAAATTTTTGCCGATTGTGAAAAAATAAATTCTCCAATGCCTGCCTTCACTCAGCAGCTGCACTTGCACGCATCCATGGAGCTGACTCCATCTCCATCTGAAGAGCTGCTCCTGCAAAGGCTGGGTCCCTTGCTGTCACTTTATGCTTTGGCCAACCCCTTGCAATGTTGACAGCTCTTCTCCAGATCTTGTGAAGCCTTGAGTTCAGTCTTCCATTTGCATTGGAGTGGGCTGGTTATGAGTTGATCCATACATGGGAACGTACATCAGGAGCTAGTGATCAGGCCTCTCTGAAAGCATGCTCAGAGTTCTTTGTCCATGTGGTGAGCCAGAAGCTCCCTCTGAGGGACAGTATCGAAATACTCAAGAATGGGCTGTGATTGCACACAGCATGATATAATGCTATGATTTTCCAATGCCAGTGAACTTGAAAAAGATAGTTTTGAACCCTTATAATGCTGTGTGGGTTCGTAATTTGTGAACAAATTTCCACACACAATAGAAATAAATATAAAAAAAAAATCTCCTTTTTGGAATCGGCTTTTGGGGAAAGGAACAAAACTCCTTAATGAAGGAGGGCATCAACTTGGTTCAGCTGGGCTAGGAGCTAGACCTGGGCAATGCAATGTTATGTTGCAGTGAGAATGGAGGCTTCATCTTCATGTCCCCGATGACATTTACGAACAACACACAGCTGTATGGCCAGTGGTTGCAAAGGTCCACAACTCAGCAGCACATCGTGGTGTTATTTAAAGCAATACGGCAAGAAAATGGGAACAAACAGCAGGTGACAGGGCTACTTTCTCCTTCTCAACAGAACTTCAGCTGCTTGCACTAGGTCCCCACTTTCCCAAACATCCTTTTCAAGAATATAACAGGCTGTCGGGTGCTTGCCATGGTGGTCCTGATTGCTCCCACCTAACAGGTGTTTGCAGGATGGATGAGGAGATACTGGGGATTCCCTTTCATGGTTAGATTTAATGCAGAGAAGAGATGACACATTATATCACAGCAGATTATGATTGAACGAGCAGTCCGCACTGATATTTTATATACTGAAAAACAGTTACATGATTTTGAGGTCTTGTAATCTCATACAGCACAGAGGTGAAAAGCTAAAACCAAGCAAGTTGCAAAATACAGCTAAAGAAATCACAGCCTCTATAATATAATACCAGCAACTCTTCCCTCAGATTTTGTTTTCATTCTTCCTTTTGGGCACGATTTGCAGAACAGTTGTTATTACGTTCACTTGCCCCTGATGTGCTATGTCTGTTACTGAATTGTCCTCTAATACCTCTCCCAATGGGATTCACTTAAAGGAACTATTATTTATATTACTATAGCCCTACAGAAGCACTGTCATGCATACAGGAAAAGCAAATGAGACCAAAGGGATTGAGGAAGGGGGGATGAGTCTTGCCAAATGCATATGTGAGAAACCCAAGCAAATGTCTTTTTATTCTGCTCATGTGAATTTCAAGACAAAATACTCAACTGAGGATGAAGGTGTGATTTACAGCTGCTGGAGAGAGAAGACCTTAAAGCTGAAATGCATGCATCAAAGCAAAAGCACTACAACTGACACAGAAGTTTACACCCTGGCTACTCCTGGCTCAATCTCAATTGGGAAAACCAAAAGGGCAATAATGTGGTGCCTGCCTTACGGACTGTTCATAGAGAGGGGATCTTTATCATTAAAAATAATAAAATAAAATAAAATAAAATAAAATAAAATAAAATAAAATAAAATAAAATAAAATAAAATAAATACAGGCCTTGAAAAGAACGGGGAGACAAGCATGTTTAGGATAAGTGTTTTAGAAGACTTACTGACCTGATTCATTTCCCCTGACATTCTGTTTCCCCCCATTTCTTCATTCTAGTCTGCGAAGCCAAGGTATCCCATGTCTCCCATTCCCAGGTGCCTGAGACAAGATGAGCCCCATAAAGCTGTGGGGGAGTGGCACAAACCATGGCTATCCCCCTATTTGGATAGGAATAATTTCTGGGCAAACTGGCCCAGGCGAGAGGGACCCCTGAGCACACAGAGTGGAGACAGAAATACTGTAAAGCTGACACAGAGGCAGGAGAAGGAAGCCAAAACTACGCAGAAACTGAAGAAAAGTAGAGTTTCCTCCTGTTCTGTTTCTGCTCAAACCTGCTGTAACTTTTCCATAACATGTATCGGGTGGGAAGGGGGAGTCTAAGAGGGATAATAACATGGATAATTAGCAGACATGGTATCAACGTGCAAAAATATTAAGCCTAAGAGTATGATTACCATGCACTGTAATATTTATGAACTGCTCCAGGGAAAAAGAGGAACCTGAAACGAGAGATGTTGCTCTTTGAGTACCTCAGGGTACAGGATCTGCATAGCTATTCCAGACCTGGAGCAGTGGTGAGAGCTGCTGTGGATGACCAAGGCCAGTTCTTCACCCACAGCCATGGGACAGGTGTGAGAAGTACTTTACAGGCTCTCAGAAAAATCACTTCTGGGAATTTCTCTCTCCATCCCAAACCACACTGCACCAAAAGAGCTTCCAAGACCATGGACACAGGAACTACCTCAAAGACAAACCAATTGCTCTTTCATGAGCCCTCTGAGTTTTGGGGTTGAGGGCAGGGTGGCCCTCACTGATTCAAAACACTTCATCCAAAATATCTTGAAAAGCCCTTATGGAGACTCCAGACTGATCTGCATTGCTAATAAGACATTTTGAACTTTTATAGCTTCTATTTCAAGAAAAAAAGCCACATAATGGCCCCTCACAGCATCCCTGTGAGATCAGCAGAGATTATAATCTTTATTCTATTGAAATAGGAATAGGCAGGGATAGGGCATGAAACACTTCAAAATTCATATCCACATGATAATTAGGTGTCACAAACATAATGAGGAGAAATCACAGAGAGCAAAGCACCTACACCAGTGTTTTAAGTCTTAAGGTGTCTGGACAAAATGGCTTTTTTTTTTTTAAGTCTCTGTCATGATGCAAAGTTAAGCTTCACACAAGATTCAGTGGCAGGAAAAGCAGAAGGAGAATGACCTAGATTTCTTATCAAATGAAGCCCCCTTCTGCTCTGAGGTCACTCTAGAGATGAAGGAGGGCATGAAGATTCATAAATATTTTTAATTAAAGTTTTTCTGATTCTACAAGTCATGTAGAAGAGTTTATAGCCTGCCGTGTTGAAATTGAAGGTTATCAGCTTGTGAGTAGTCAAGGTCCCTCAGAGCCGCAGGAGTAAGAACTAGAGCTAAGAAAATAATTTGCAACTAATATTTTTTCCATTAATTTCACCTTTTTCAGAATTCTCTATAAACAGATTGCAACATTCTCTAATTTATTCATTATTTATGTTCAATAGTCATGTCAGCAAATAACTTCTCTGTAGAGAAGCCCATCATAATTTATACTATGCAATATGTGCCTTAGCCATCTATTTCCCTTTCTATTCTCTAGTAAGGGGAGTTTGTTAGGTAACAAAGCAGAACAGTGTAAATTCTGCAAGAATATAAGCTATTCAGAATTCACTTATGGTCAGTACCTGAGCATCTCTGTTTAAAATTCACTCGACAACTCTACATGCATGTAGAGCTTGAATATACAAATAAATGCAGAATTCAAACACAGAAGCACTGCTGAACTCAATCAAATAAAAATTTACTTTGAAATTGAAATTATTACACACATTTTTTTCTCTTTTCCTACTTATTCCACTCTACTAGGCATCAAAGAAGTACTATATGTAGCAGCTTGAAGCTGGGTGGGTCCAGGAGGGTCTCATGAAAATTTCTCCCCCTATTTTTCTAGCTACGCAATCAAAAGATCTCAAAAATCCATTGCTCACTTAAAGTCATCCTCTTTTGCTGAAACCAAATGGGGAACCAGTGGGAAATTAGACATTGGTTCACCAGAAACTTTCCCTTTCCCCCTCTGCCTTCTGCTAAGTCCTCTTGGAAAGCTGAGGTGAGGCTAGAAAATACAAGGGACGTGAAACTGAGCAGAGTTGTTTCACAGGGAAACATCGCTCAGCTGTGTAGGGCTAGGCATTATGTGCATGGGACGCTTAATCCTTTGCCAAATTCCTAGGAATGACTTGCTTGACTAAATTTATGCCCAGTCTCAAGTTCATTTTACACTTGAGTTGCAGGTTGTACCTCAAGAACACCTGAGCTGCTATCAGTGGCCCACAGTGCTGGGCCTTCCATACTAGACTCATGGGACATGAGCCAGGATCCTAGTCTCTCCGGGCACATCACCAAACCATGATGTGTCCACCTGAAAGTCACACCCTGGCTTATCTACCCAAACCACACTATGTGCTGGATGGATGGATGCAATGAGCTACATGGTAAGTGAAAACACATGCCTGGTGGCTGAAACAGAACTTGGGAATTCTGTGGCATACCAAATGTAAATGGTATATACACTATACTGTTTGGTAGTAGCAGATCTCACGTGTCCTGATACCCTCCTTTATATTCCCTGTAATTGTACAATACACTGCATTCTTACGTAGCATGGGCAAGCATCTCCATTTTAACCCTGTCAACTACCCATCTTCAAGATGATTACACAGTGTGCATGCTTATAGAATCATAGAATTATAGAATCATAGAATATTTAGGGTTGGAAGGGATCTTAAATACCCTCCAGTTCCAACCTCCCTGCCATGGGCAGGGACATCCCACTATCCGACCTGGCCTTGGACACCTCCAGAGATGGGCATCCACAGCTTCCCTTATAATACCAGGGCCACACTTAGGCTTGTTTCAACTACAGCGAAATATTTAGTGGGACAGGGCCTTCACTGCACAGACCTAGACAGGCTGACTCTTCTTCCAAAATGCAAATTTTGACAGTTGGACTTGATACCCTTAGAGGTCTTTTCCAACCTCAATGATTCTATGATTCTAAATTTTTATGCAATATATTGCATAATTCCACAGAACTCTTTCAGGAAAAGCATTTACTGTGAATAAATATTACATGCCCCCATTTCACTGTAATTTGTTCAAAACTTGTTCTGCCTTGATATCTCAGCGAAAGAGAAAAGGAAGCAAAAACAGAAAAATGTAAAAGTTTTTTTCTAAAAGAAATATGCTTTTGAAATTAGGCATACAGATCCTAATCCAGTGCATGCACTATCTCTGTTGAAAAATCTGAATTTTTATTTTTTTGCATGACTTGAATGCCCAATTGCTTCTTTAAAATCAAAACAAAACCACATAATGGTCTCCAGCATGGTCCATTGCCTGCATAATCATGACCACAGGACATCAATTTTTCCTGCTGTTGTAGAATAACATAATTTCATAGACAGATTCAACTCCTTTGTGGTTCGGTGTGAAAGATAACGACTGCTCACTGGCGGCCAGATCTTGCACACCTTAAAGAGATGAGCCATCCCGGCTGATTTCAGGCTGTCACTGTAAGCTCTTCCACCTCCTCATATAGTCTGCATCAGCACATGTGCTCCAAGCATGTTTGCTGGGTGAGGCTGAAGATCAGAAATATCAGTCACAACAGAGCTGTCTGTACACACCACTTTGGGGAGGAATTGTTGGAGCGGAGATGTCAAAAAGTGATGAGCCTTAAAAATATTTTTATCTCGCACTACTACAAGCTTTGCTTCCTGCGACCAAACACTGGCACAATGGAGAGGCTTTCATATTAACTCCAAGCAGCCTGCATGACGGAAGTCTTTGTTGCCATGTGCAGTATCAAAGCTCCTTCTGTGTTTAAAAAAGTATTACAAAATTTTTTGTGTTGTTGAGTTGCTTGGGTTCATTCACTCATTCTCTTGCTCTTGTGGCCCTTTGAATTCACTTTCCACCAAAACATTCAGGCTTAATATTCCCAAAATAGCTGTCAGCAGGAAATGTTAAGAGTTCTCAATCTGAGAAATAACAGAGTTGTCTGTTGATCTGAATCCCCAAGGGTGGGATATTCAGTCTGTGTGTTGCTGAAGAAGAGGAGGCAGAGAGAGAGGGAGAGCGAGCACCTCTCCCAGCAGCTCCCCATGGGCTTTGCAGCAGCGTTCATGAGTGTGGAGATGTCTGCAGACCCCCACGAGTGACTCACTGTGGTTCACAAGCACAGTGGGAGACATGTAAACTGTGAACCAGTTATCAGCAGAAAGTCTGCAGCACCTCCTGAGTGGAAAGAAACAAACAGCGTGGTTACCGAGACAACTTGTCCTTGGACTGTACTGAGGAACTGCTCCAACATCCATTGAGACTAGAGGAAAGACTGAAGCTTGCTGTGCTTTGGAACAAGCCTAAATTGTTCATTTGCCTCTTTTGCTTTGGAAATTAACTAATGGCACCTAATCTTTATTTGTCAACAAAGCCACTTTCCCCATTTACTCTTGGAGTTATATACTCATCTGTCCTAGAAAGTTTCTGAACTAATGAGTATGGCCCAAGCATTTCCTTCCTCAACCTGGTTTCATCTCTGCCCACCTGGGACATCCGCTTCAAGTGACTATTCCTGCTTCTGGTGACCTCCAAGATTCTACAATCTAGAAGTTGTACTGTGGTTGTACTGGACGCAGAGATGGAACTTTAGTGTGCAACTACACCTTGTCAGAAACATTGATTTCTCAGTCAAAGTAACCTATGAGAAAAGGCTGGGCCAGGGTACATAACTTTGTCAAAAAATGAGAAGAAACCCAACCATCACATTGTAGAAGTTCTGGCCACTCCTGCAGCCAGCCTCTCTTGGCCGTGCTCTGGAAGCTTGGTGGTAGGAGTACACAGTTTGAAAGACATTAGGAGACAGAAGTTTCTGGCCAACATGGGAGAGAAAGTGATGAATCTTTACTTTGTTGCCTCACAGGAACAAATGTTGGGGGAAATAAGCAGGAAAAAAATAACACTTCATTCCTCAATAAACCAAAGAGTAAGGGTGCTGGAAGGGGAATGGCACTGGGACTGGCACACAGGCTTTCCCGGGGGCAGCAGCAGTGGCAGGAGAACTTGCTCTCTCCCTCCAGCAAAGAGTGTACCTATCCTAATTAGGCTTCTGCAAAAATGAGAAGCTTTTCTTCATGGGAATCTGAATAAACATGTTCTTCACCTTTAACCTGCAAGAGTTGCTGCTCCTGACTTGCAGCAAAGGTCCAGTTAAAAAGCAGTGAATGGAGCAGGAAAGAGCTCCTGGCTGTTCTGCAGCACTGGGGTTGAGGCACCGTTTTTAGGCTCAGAGCCACACTCAGACCTGCTGCTACTGGCCTTAAAATCCCTCATTCCTCCAGGGCTATGCTGTTATGTCAGTCAGCATTTATGAGGTGCTATGACACTCCAACACGACGTACCTGGAAAAGTCTAACCTTACAGATTTGTGCTGTGACCCACTGCAAGCTGCTGGAAATAAAGCTGTTCCTAGTTATTGTCTTGGCACGGTTTCACTCCTCGCTGCGAATGCTTCCCACATTTCTGAATGTAGCAGTCACCTTCTCATGCACCTCATCGCTGTATTAAAACCAGACAGGGGTCAGATACAGCAGTGGTTAACACAATGCATTCCCTTTCCTAGGCTTAGCACCTCAGTCATAGCTAGAAGCACTCAGTTGCCTTCCAGAGGTGAATTAATTTGAGATGCTGTGATACAGATAGTAGTCGGTTCAGCAGAGGAAGAAACAGACTGTGCCCAGATTGGTGGGTACCTGACAATAGAAATTTCCAGCTTTGTGAGGAATGTAGGGGCTGATGGACATTGCGTTAACCCCCACGAAAAAAACAGTGCAAGAGGTACACAAATGTGTGGTACACTTGCACTCATCGCTGACTTCGTAAGGTATCTCTTGGTTTAAAATGTGAACCCCAAGATCATGCATGATTCTATCTGCCTTGGCATGGTAAAACGGTGTGCTGCATGTCATTCATGGGTGGGAACAGGTTTAAAGGACAATATTGGACTTCCAGGCACTTTTGCCTATGTTTCTTTCTCTCCCTGGAGTATAAGGTCTCTCTGGATGAGTGAGTAGCAAGGTTCCTGCTAACTCTACGTACATCTTAATGATCACTCAGAATGGTAATTAGGTGCACATACATTGCAGAAAATTGTTGTTGTTAATTAGAGACGAATGTTAGACATGAGCAATGCTATTTTCCACTGAAGCTTTTCTATTTATATACAACAGAAGTTTGGTTATGATAGGCATGTCAGATTCAAGAAGGAAGTGCAACCCGTTACATATTCATACAGGGCCAATCTTCTTGCAGGGAACAGCGATTCCTGCCTCAGAGGCATTTCTTCAAGGCTTTACACGGGAGGACTATTGCTGAGGGCAGTGGTGATGCCCAGGAAGAGCTCAGCTGTGGCAGAAAATGCCAGGGGACGCCATGCAGAGCAGATTCCACGCCTCGGTTCAAAAGCTCTACTGTCACTAGTGGCATCCAGGATCTGTGGGCACCCACATGAACTATCACCACTTCTATGTTATTTTGTCACTGAAGTGGGCCAGATGTCCCAATCGTGTGTACTTATCCTTGAACAAGCCTTGCTTCTGTGCCCTATCTGAGAACAAAAGCAACTGAGTGCGAATGTATCATTATTTATCCACCCCTGAAGGAGATTCTCACCAGTTCTTCCTCCTGAAGGATCCAGGTCTGTAGAGGGAAGAGAGTGGAATAGTCCCAGCTGCTTCATTGACTACAGAGTGACTAATGAACTCAGAGAAGATCCCAGAGCAGAGGAAGCTGAATTGTAAAATTTTCACTTGAGCCAAAGAAAGAAATATGACTCGTGCGAAGTATTTCTACAGGTGTTGGTGGGAAAGAGCTTTTAAAACCAGGTGTCAATATTTTAGTACCTCCTTCATTGCCACCATCCGAGTCCTGAGAATGCTGGTTGAAGGCATCTCTAGTGGACAATGCCAGGACAGGACAAAGAAGCCCTTTGCTTCCCACTACCCAATAGGAGCAGGATGGGAGCAAGGACTGCTTTTGGGACATCTACCTCCTCTGCTCCTTCCACAGGTTTGTCCCCACCATGGTGCTAACTAGAGCCGTCCACACTTGATGACCTTCATCCACCTCTACCCCTCCAACAACTCCTACTTTTCTTTTGAAAAGGTGCCATTAAACAGTGGTGATGAGATGAGTGAATTACCACAGGTCTGTGCTGTGACAAAAAACTTCAAGTGGCACAGTCTTTTTGCTAGGATGGCTCATAGCACGGTGTTACAGATTTCCCAGCATCAGAGCAGCTGGAAACCAAGAAAATGCTGTTTCTTAACAGGCAACTCTTCCCACAGCATACCGAGAAGAAAGCAGTATTTATAGCTTGTGGGATGGAGCTTCAAGGTCATCTAGGGTCTGGCTTGTGCTCAGCCTGCCCACAGTAGATTTCCCTGGTCAAAGAGCCCTGAAAAGCCCAGGGAATCCAGCCAGGGCTTTGCTGCAGAGAACAACCCAGGCACTGGAAACCTGCACAGATTGTGTCTTGGAGAGCAGACTGTATCTGAATGCAGGCTGAACAACTAACGGAAATGTCCCTGCATGGGGTCTGGTGGACTCATTGTACTGACAGTCACTATTGTCTCTGACTTTGCTCCCGCTCCCAGGTTGATACATCCAATGTTAATGAGGCATTTATACTCTGTCATGGAGCCCTCTAAGAACATGCATTTACTCCTAATGGTGTGTGCTGTTAAATTAATTAATATAATTTTCATTTTTTAATTATTATTATTCGGGGAGGATGATGTACGGCAGGGCTTTTTTATTCCCCTCTGGAGCAATGTAACAAACAGCAGCAGGCTGGATATTTTGTGCTGCCCGTGGTTTGGCTAATCAGCATGGTTGTCTATAAGTAAGCACGAGTATGTGTTTGCACAATGTCACGTGTTTATCAGGGCACTCTGGGAATATCAGTGACACAGAAAGTGACAAGAGTATCAATGACACTAGGACAAGGAGAAATTAACTGTGAGCAGGTGAAAACCACAAAAGGAAATATGATTTTCACTGGAATGGTTCTGCCTCAGTCAAACGACTTTTGAGAGTTTATTGATCTGCTACATTTGTTGTCATAAATGCCAAAATATGATCATAGCCAAATCCATCATGTCTTACATGTTCGGTGACAGCCATTTCACTAACAGGGTTCAGTACCTTACCCCAACACGGACACGAAGAACCGTTACTGTGATTCATCCCATGTGCCAGAGAAGGCAGCTCTTACTACTCTAAATACTAACCAATTACGAGTCTTATAGAGAAATAACAAGAATAAAAAGTCTTCTAGAAAGAGCCGAGCTTAAAGGAAAATCAGGGTCCTGAGTGTTTATTTCAAATAAGCAAATAATAAAGAAAGTCTCTGATGTGTCTGCATGTACTGTAGTAAGAGCAGGGAATAGCGTGGACCTGGAGGTATATCTGGCCACAATAATGCAGAGATTTTAAAACACATCATCGCACAAACTCATGCTTTCACAGACCCAATCTGGAGTTCTTCCTAGCAGGAGAGTCTGTCAGGGATGTGCAGAATTACTTCCCTAGAGTTTTGTATTACTTCCTTGCAGGTCTTTAACTTTGGAATTTTGATAATATTATCTAGTGAGGGAAGGAAAGTGCAAAGTTCAAATAGGCTCAAATATCACAAACAATTTATACTCTGCTTGCCAAGGTTCTTGCTCTTGCAGCATACTCCTCCATAAGGCAGCAGCAGCAGCCAGGCTTGCGCAAAGGATCATCTGTGCATCTTTTCAGTATGAAGCTTGCTATTACCTGCCTGCTCAGGATGTTATCATCGCTCTCAGGAAACATGCTTGGACTGCAGAAGAGGCATGAACTGCATTAATTCTGCCCAGCACCAGGGTATTCCGTACTCCTTCGTGCTAATATTTACCGTTCGTAATTGTATTCACAGAGGTGTATGCTGGACATTTTGGCGGCTGTGCAGGGAACATTTGGAGATACAGCTCTTAAGGGCAGGGAGGAGTTTTGAGCTTGAAGGACATGCATTTTAAAACTGATGGGTCAGTGCACAAATCATTTCACTATAGGGATATAAACTGTCATTAGGTTTAAGAGATGGAGGTGAGTTCATTCACCTCTTACAGATTTTCAGGGCTCTCTAAAGATTTATTTGATGTTGAAATGATGCACAGTCCCTCACATTATTAAATACTTCTTCATAGCCCTCATGACTTGTTGTTCCCCTCCTCCATTCTTTTTTTGATAGAACTGTACTATTTGAACCATGACTCACTGCAAGAGGTGGAGCTTGTGGCAAACTCTCCAGCCAAGGAGTGACAGAAAACAGCACGAGCCCTGCTGGAGAGCACACATGGTCTCAACATGAAGAGCAAACCACATAAGACAATGCTATTATTCTCTCCTGTCTACATCAGTGCAGGCTCTGAGGTTTGCTCTGTCTCCCACCAAGGACCTTGGCCAAAATCCCCACCATGTGGCAGTCACTGGTTGGGGGGTCTCTCCCACCACGCCCTCACTGTGCCTTTGTCACGACTCACCTGAGTTCTCACCAGAGCTGACCATGCTGCACCTCAAAATCCTCAGACAGATGAGCAGCAAAATTTATTTATTGCTTTTCTTCTGTGAATTCAACAAATAAATGCTTTGCCTACAGCCGTGCATAGCACACCTTTGCCTCTCTCCAGCAGACCTGAACTGGAAGGTGTCTGACCTGGTGCAGAGGGGGATCCCAGGGGCTGATGAGCTCAACACATTGCAAAACTGCCACATGAGCCCCTGTGCAGCCCCTGCCCTGCCTGTCTCCAGTGCCCACCGCAACCCACCCACCTCCCCAGTGCCAGCCAGCCCCTTTGCAGGCAGGTGCCGAACACAATGCTCAGCTGCAAGCTGTGCACTTAAGTCGTTTTTCTCTCTCACTGTGGGCAGCATGATAATTTAATAAGCAAACTGATGTTTTCAAGACTACAAAGTCAGCAGAGGGAATACAGTAGCAAGGAGGAGAAAGTGTCATGCCAGCAAGCAGCTTTCATTGCATGATGTGAGGCAGGGAAAGCTTCCAGAGGAAAAATGCCACTCCCAGCTAAAAATAAAGTCAGCCTAGGAAGCCTAAACCCAACAGCTTGTCTGCTGCTAACTGGAGCAGCACTAGCTGAGAGAGAAGATATTGATCAGCTTCTGCAAGGAGGCAACAGAACGTCTTCTGCATTTGAATACATTTCATATTTACTAATTCGTAGCAGAGTATGAAATGTGAGGGCTTTGCTGTTTTGACAGCAGGATGAGATCTTTTCATACATATCATAGAATTGAAAGCACGAGGCGATACTCACCTGAAGCAAAGGATTTCCTACTTAAGTGATGAAGGCATTTAGGCTCAGAAACCCAAGTTCTGTTCCACAGGCACCTGAGAGGGCTGGGTGCTTGACGCTTGACCCTCTCACTGAAAGTGATTCAGGATTTCCCTGTATAGCTCTGCCTCAGCTGAGAGAAAACGAATATTTCCCTGCCATGGTGTCTCTGAGGCTATCCGGTGTCCAGCTTACGAGGACATCTTTGCTCTGGAGGCATTAAAACCTGCTTTCAGCACACAGCCATTAGAAAAGTAGCAACAGCATCACCCTCTCCCAGATGACTCAGGGACAGTGACAATCTCATCCTTCATAAATGCTACTGAAGGGGGAGCTTAAAAGGCAGAAACCTCTGAGGGAGGTTTATTACACAAACAATTGAAATAGTTACTGCACGCATTGCATTGGAGTGAATATATGACCAAAATCATTCTGGGGACCTGTCTGTCACTTACAGCCACTCAAAGTTATGTTCTCAAAGTTTATGGAACCATTAGTAGTTCCCAAACACTCACTCACCATGGTGAGGGGTAATCAGACTTCCACGTATTAAGGAGAAAGCGACACCAAGGAAGCTCACATAGTATCTGCAGCAAGGACAGATCTTTCCTCTATATTGAACAGCTTAAGTGTTATATCCTCATCCTATTTTATGTCAGCAAGCCACTTAAGGAAAGTCCCTGTTATGGTAGAAATTAGCACCACCGAATTTGCCAGACACAATGCATCTGTTTCAGCGCGTTCCCTCTGACAGCACGGGGTGCCGCCAACAGGAGTGGCTCCTTTAAGAGAGCAGTTTGCAGCCAGATTACCACTAAGCCATTTTCAGAAACACAGGCGTTTCCTAGGGCAAAAGAGGTACCTGGTACAAAAGGTGGAGGGAACCTTTTGTTATAATAATCTCAGTCATTTTCACAACACGCCAGATTCCCCAGCAGTATGGCGAGTACAAGCACATGAGACTCGATGCCTGCTGGAATTGTAGCAGTGGGGAGAGAAAAGCTTAACACTCACGGCACTATTCCTTGAATTCAAAGGCTCTCGGAGGAAACTGCTGGGAAAGCAAATATGGTTTTAAGCAGGGATGTCTCCAGAGACCTAGGAATCTTTCTACTGGATGTGCTGAATATAGTTGTGAGTCTCAGAGATCCTGATAAGAAAGTTCCTGCTGAGATGTTCAGTTGAAGTTAAAACGCCTATACGGAGCCACTGGAAATCAGCAAATAAAATGTGCATTAGAGACTCACCATGCACATTTTCAAGCCTTTGGAGAATTATATTTTGTGCAAAAGAGGAAGAAGGATTTATGGAGATTTACTGAGCTGGTAAACACATTTATTTTTATTATAAATATTATAACCATGTATGTTGTACACGAGTAATAATCCATGCATTAAGCTGTGAAGATTTGGCTATGTTTTTCTTGGCTATTTGTAAAAAGTGAGGTACTCACTGCATTGATTTGTGACCGCATCCCCTTTACTCAGCCATGACATTTGCTCCTGCATTCGCCGTGACTCAGAGGTCTCCAAAGTATGAGGACATTCCGTTCCTAGGGCATACCTTTAGTCTACCTCTAATTTTAATGAACCAGAAATGGAACAAGGAACAGAAAAAGGAGGCGATTGAAAACCAGGGCACCTTCTCCAGAGGTACTCTGAGAGCTGAGGTGTAGGATACCCAGCTAGAGCACAGCAGTAGGCTGCTACCATGATGCCTGCAACTCATCTTATCACAGAAGCCTCTTGTGTTTTGAATGCCCACTACAGGTATGCTTTTAGCACACCAGGTAGATAGTGACACTCTCAAAGCTCTTGTCTGCATACAGCTTTATCTACTGCCATCAAAAATATAAAAAGGGGAAAGGAAAGGGAGAGGTTTTGTTTTTCAAGAACAAGTGAAAACAGGTTTGTGCTCTATCCATGCAGGGAGACACTCCTTGCAGCATCTTCTAGGGCTGTAGGCTGGATAGACAAAACCCAACTGATGGAGGGTAAGCCCAGGCCCTGGGAGAAAGACCAAAATTCAAGTCACCGCCACTAAGCTTCTGCCTGTGGTGGCAAGGGAGGTAAGAGAGGCAGAAAGGAGTCATCAACACTATGCAGTCCAGTGGTGAGCAAAGCGCGGTGCTGCCTACGCTGGCTGCCTCCTCTCCTTCCCTCCCTGCCCCAGTGTTACCGTGGGCAAACAATTTCCCATGTAGCCGTGGCAGCTTCATCTTGGTATGTCAGCATCTTCATAGCAAAACCCTGGGAAGCAGGCAAAAGATGGGAAACCCAGTTACAAGCCAAGGACTAACAAATGCATAACGGCAGGAATCACAGAGAAATACTTGCTCCAACCAAAACCCCACCACTAACATAGCTATGGACTGTAAAACGTACAGGGTCAAAAAAGAGGCTTTGCTTCGTCAATCTGATTTTCAAAGGAGAAAACGGGCCTTTGTAGGGAAAGGGCTGCAAATAATGAAATAAAGGCAGAACAGGAGAAAAACCCTGTATATTTATATATTACTTATTATGGGTGGGACAACAGAGCGATTTGCTGCAGTCACTGAGAAGGCTGGCTTTCCCTCTGGGGCACAGAGAATTCATGTAAACAGGAAGCAGTGAACAGCTTGGTCATTGCAAAGGTATAAAAAAACCCCTTTGGCTTGGCCCTGGTCTATACAATGACACACTTATATGGTCTAAATAAGACAGTGAAGAGGCAGAGACTTTGTTCTAATCTAACTGCCTGATTAATGTCTGCAGTTAGCAGGCCACTGGACTCAATAAAGGCAGTGAGTGGGAAGGAGATAAGCAAGAGCAGAGTGATATGTTTGTTCAGGTGTTAGCATGACAAATATTTTACACCTGCAGTCTTCTTTGTTTTTAAAACATTCCCCTCCCATTCACTGAAGGTTCAGATCTCTATGGCTGCCTCTTTGGAAATGCAGATAAATGGCTTTTCCAGTACCAGGGCTAGGCAAAAAAAACTGGAGAAGCTTGTTTGTGCGCACCATACGCACTCCATCACCAAGGAGGCAGGAATCCAGAAAGAGGTCTCATTGTTGCAGAACTGAGTAATAGAGAAATGGAAATTTCACAGGTAAATTGTGCCTCATTTTATGAGCCAGGCTCTCCTCTCATCTGCATCAGTAAAGCTCCTCAGCACTGTAGAGCTGATACCTGGGAGAAACTGTGCTACCTCCAGTCTCACTGACTGATGGGAGCCCTGGGCAATATGGATCCCTGGAAATCAGACTAGTGGCTTTTAGGCTTTTTTACATCTTGTTTTCAGGGGATTTCCTAAAATGGAAACATTATACTATTAACTCTTCAGCCACAACAATCTTAGAGCAGATTTCTGGCTTATTAAAAATAATGCAGTATGTCAGGCAGTGCCAAACTAGGATAATACTAACTCTACCTAAAAAAGTAACTTGCTAAAAAAGAAAATTTGATTTTCTATATCCTTTACATACCTTATAGTCACTTATCATCATGATAATGGTATAATAAGTGGTGTAAAACTACGACTTGATAGGGTTGGGGTTTTTATTTTGTACCAATGCAGATGGTGAGCAAAGACAATTTGACTATGATAAATATCCTATGTCTCTCTGAGGCACAGCTCTGTCATGGACCTCCTCTCTCCCCAAAGCCCATCAGAAACATTTTAAGAATTCAAGTCAGATTGGACCCCACTTTCTTTTCCATTCTGGTGTTATGGGTTAGGGTGAGGGGGGAAGAAAGAAGGAGGGGAAGGGAAAGAAGAAAGGAGAGGAATTATTTAGCCCTGGCTCCGTGAGGCTGTAGGAAACCCCAAAGAGAAAGTGTCTGCCTGCTAGTGAGTTGGGTTTGCATTGGAGAGTAATGATCCAATCCCCCAGAGGAAGGTAACCTGGGTAACTTATTTATCAGGCTGCTTTCCATCACCATTCCCATCTCCCTGACAGAAAAACTATGTAAGGCTTGGCAAATGTGTGGGACAGACTGACAGTCCTCCTTGGCAGCCAGCAGCAGCAGCTTAGGGGCAGAGGGAAGGAATTGATAAGGAATCTTTATAAAGGATTAGAGGCAGACTGCATTTGTAATCCTGAAAATGCAAGGAGGTTTAGGTCCACACCGTTCCCTTGTTACTACCACCTTTGTCTCACGAGTAAGTTCAGGGAAATCCTGTCCCTAGTTCTTACAGCAAGATTTCCACATATTTCAGTAGGGATCTGCAGTGTTGCCCTCTGAATACTCAGGCTCTGTGTCTGCTGTGCTCGCAGCTAGCATGACTGAAAACTACGGACTGAAAAATCAATGGAGGCAATCTGGTATAACACCCCATATCCAGCTCAGGATCTGGCCTTGCCTTTCCTTATTACCTTTTGTGGCTTCACAAAGGCATCATTGCAGTCCTGGAAAAAAACTGACAGCAAAAATGAAAATGTGTGAAGAAGCAATTTTAATTCCAACATCTGGTGCAGCTTTCAGCAAGATGTTAGCATAAAATGTGCACTAGCATCCAATCTCTCTTTCCTCTTCCACTCAAGAGGCTGCCTTTGCTCTGCGCTCCATACAGGACAGTGACCAGGAAGCTCACCCTGCTCTCCGCAGTGGTGGCCCCATAGGAGCAGTGGTCATTGCAGGCACTAGGGTGCATGCCCACACACATCTGTGTTGACAGTATGGATGTGAACACTTCTCCTTACCATCCCACCCTGATTTACAGTTAGTGTAAATTTGGAAAGGAGGGATGTGACCAGCAGATGATACAGGGGTAGTTTAGTGATCTGCACTTGAAGGCAGTGAAAGAAAAAGGAGGGGAGAAGATACTTTTTACTGTGTAGGAAAGATCTTCACGGCAAAGTGAGGGACATTGGGTCGAGCTGTGGTTTCATCAGCAGAGATACCAGTAGCAATGCATGATCTTTACAACAGCTGGAAAGCACAGTGTGTGTCCCTGTTTCTGGGTGTCCCTGCGGCAGCTCTCTCTGCAGCACTGCAGATACATCTGTTCTTGTATTGTTTTCCATGCTTGGGAGATTAGCCTCCCAGAGATACTCCTGTCCACACGTCACCAAGGGTGCAGTGGTGTCCATTGATCAGTTCAAGATGTGGCTTTTCAAACTGGCCCTTATTTGGTTCTATAGCTTCTTCTAATCAAAGCCACCCAGACTGTGGGGGGGAGGAAAAGCAAAATGAGCTTTTACTCTGGAGATAGATTAAACAAGGGCAGGATTCCCCATCAAGTTGCAGAAACACCCAGGGGCTCCAACCAGAAGAGATCAGAGTCCTGGTGCTTCTGCACAGCACCCAGCCTGTGATGAGAGGCAGCTGGTGTCCCAGAGAGCTTATGAACTGCTAACTTGGATTGGATAAGGCAGTCATCTGTCAGGAACACTTTATGTTCTGCAGCTTCCCTCAT